>NC_080677.1:74332840-74957840 GCF_030445035.2 Dasypus novemcinctus
TAAATACCTAGGTGTGTATTAAATGGATCATATGGGAGGTGTACAAATTTTTAAGAAACTGTCTCTATCTTAGTTTGCCTCATCTGCTATCACAAATAACACACATTGGATTGACAAACAGTGGGAATGTATTGGCTCATAGTTGAGGACAGAGGAAATTCAAAATCAAGATATCAGCAAAGCTTGTTTTCTCCCCAAAGACTTTAGCATTCTGGTGCTGGTTGTTGGCAATCCTTGGAGTTCTTTGGTTTATACATCTCCCTCCCTTCCTATGGCTATGTCCTCTCCTTTCTAACTTTTGTGACTTCTGGGTTCTATTTATAAAGCCTAAAGTAATCCAGATTAAGACTCATCCTCATTCATTTGGGCCATAATTTAACTAAAAAGGAACATCTCCAAAAGGTCCTGTTTACAATGGGACCACACCCACAGGACGTGAATTAAGATTAAGAACATGTTTGGTGGAGTACATGATTCAACCTACTGCACTATAAACTGTGTTTTAAAACAGATGTACCATTTTTGTTCCTACCAACAGTTTGTGAAATTTCCAATTGCTTTACATCCGTGCCAACAATTGGTATTGCCAGCCTTTGTCATGTTAGCCAAACTATTATAATCCTTAGGGCAAACACTGGACAAATAATACAAAAAGCTATAGCTAAAAAGCCAGCAGGGCACTTTAAACAAATGGTTCTGGGAAACTTTTCTATATATATATATATATATGCAAACAGAAACAAAAACCAAAAAATCAAAAACTAATTTTGATCCATACTTTACATCATAAGCAAAATTAACTTGGATCTTAGACCAAGATTAAAATCTAAAATTGTTAAACACCTAGAAACAATCATAGGAGAAAATTGTCATCTTAGATGAATCATGAAAAGTGTGATCAGTACAAGAAAAAAAAAGAACACAGAGATTATATAGTTTTCTTCTTTTACAAACACACACTCCCTTCCCCATCCTTGCTCCATCATTCCTGCACTTCTGGTAACCTCTAATCTGCTTTCTATTTCTGCAAATTTGCTACCTCTAGTCATCTCTTATAAGTGATCATACAATTTTTGTCCTTATGTATCTTTCTTATTTCATTGAGCATAATGTTTTAAATATTTTTCTATGCTGCAGTATGCTACCTAGCTTCATTTTTTTCTTACGACCAAAAATATTTCAGTGTACCACATTTTGTCTATGAATTCATTTTGTTGATGGATATTTGGGTTGTTTCTAGCTTTTGGCTATTATGAATAATGCTGTTAGTAACATTGGTATACAAATACCTGTTTGTGCCTCTTTGATTACAGACCTAGAAGAGGGATTGTCAGGTCAGATAGTAATTCTATATGTATTCAACTTTTTGAGGAACTATCATATTGCTTTTCACAGTGCCTGCACCTTTTTTCTTTCCTACAAGCTATTTATCATGTATATTCATTAAATTTTGTCACACTTTCACTTTCCCAGATCCTCCCATGTTTAAATAATGCTTAATTTCTATAATAAATCCTTTCTTCTCATAATATTTATGGTAGCTCTGTTTCCCTGCACGAACTCCAACTTATTCACCCTTCTGATCAATTTCTCATCAAGGGTACACAAGAGCAAGGATTCATTTAACAAGTTCATGATTCCTTAATACAATGTTGGGCGGACCAGTTATGTTAATACTAACATTAAAAATAAATAAAAACTGCTACTTATTAAATACTTATAGTCTTCTGGGCACTTCATTTGCCATATTACAATACAAACACATGTATATGTAATTTCAATGAAACATAATATTGTGAAATAGATCTCATCATTCAATTTTATAGATGAGAAAATAGACGCTCAGATAGATTAGGGAATTTGTATAAGATTTTTGTCCTAATCAGTGCCTAAACTGGGATTTGTACCCATTGTGTAGAGACTACAAAATCTAAACTTTTAATTCTTATGGTATACTTCCATGACCAGATGGATTATCATTCCAAATATTTTAATAATTAAATAATTTCTCGAACATCCTTCCACTACAGAAACTTCCTCTTCTCCCCAAGATGGCATCCCAGGGCTGGATTTATCCTCACACCTGAAATAACCAAAAGAAAAAAAAAAAAAGAATCAAGAATTTTCAGACATAGATATCGTCAGGCAGCACAGGAAAGTGATCTATGGGGAAAGGGTAAACAAATGAGATTAGTTTTTTCCCCAATATAATCTTGGAGTTTCCAGGTCTCTGGATGGGGAAGGGAAACCTCTGTGACTTGAAGAAAGAAGGGGAATAAAACTGGTATCTCACAGGCCAAAAAGGCTACAGTTCAATAGGCAGAATGACAGAAAAAAGAAACTATGCAAAGAGAGAAACTATGCCAAGAGTTCTGTAGAGGGTCCTCCTTGAGCGTTTCACTGAATCCTACTCAGAGCATTTGTGTGACGAAGCCAGGAAAAGAATCACTGAAATGAGCAGAAGAAACAATTTCTGAAGTTCACATAGAGTTTGGAATAATTTGCATTCCCTATAGCCTTAATCTCCTAATTTCTAGAATATTAGGTAAATAATTGCCTCAGTGGTAGGACAAAACTTCAGACTAAAAGTCTGCATTGTTCTACCTAACAAAAATGAAACAAGGGTACATCAAAAAACTCCAACGTTCTAGAATAAAGCTGAAATTTATAGAATCTCAAAAATGTCTATCATTCAATAGTGTAAAATTCATAATGTCAGGTAACTAATCCAAATTACTGGACATGCAGGTAACATAGCCCACACAAAAGAGAAAAAAAACAATCAACAGAAAGATTTTTTAAAATGATGCAGATGATAAGATTAGTAGATAAGAGCTGAAAACAATTATAGCCATATTTAATTAATATGTTTGAGAAGGTAGAAGAAAAAGTGAGCATGTTACATAGAAACATGAAAGATGTAAAAAAAAGACTAAAATCAAATTTACAGAATTAAAAACTATAATTTATGAGATTAAAAATTTCACTGGGTGGATTTAATTTTATATTAGTCACTGCAAAGAAAACTTTAGTGAACTTAAAGATATAGTGATAGAAATCATCATATATAAAACAGATAAAAAAATGAGCACAGAATCAGTGTGTGGACTAATACAGGTTTAATTAATCTCATGAAGGAAAGGAGAAGATGAGAGAGAAAGCTATTTAAAAGTTAAATAATTACCAAATTTCAAGAAAATTATAAACCTACAGGTTCAGAATCTTAATAAACTCCAAGCACAGGAAACAAGGATACACCACCAAGGTTCATCATAAACATATTGTCTATAATACTAGTATGTTATAATGTTGCATGGTGTTAGACTGTGATAAGTTAAGAATATTTACTATAAATTCTAATGCAACCACAAAAAAGCACGACAGAATTTTAACCTAATAGTATAGACCTCCAATGGGCTGCTGATGCAAAGTACCAGAAATCTGTTGACTTTTATAAAGGGTATTTATTTGGGGTAAAAGCTTATAGTTACAAGTCTGTAAAAAGCCCAACTCCAGGTTGCTTTCTCACCAATGTCAGTTGCCATGTGTTGAAGCAAGATGGAGGCTAATCCCTGACTGGTCTCTACCATCTGCCTTCCCTTCTGGGTTTCCTCTTCCTCTTGAGGTTTTCTGCTTAAATGAAGTCCTCTTGCTTTAGGCATTCAGCTTCTTTGTCAGGGCTTCCTATATTAGTCCCAGCTCTCTTCCCAAGGTCAGCTGCAAATTATCAGGTAAAATGGTTCATCTCTCCTGGGGCTTTAGCTGTTTGCATCTTCTCCTTTCTGTCATGTGGCAGGATCAAAAAATGGCAGAGCTGTCTATACCTATGTGTCTTCTTGAGTGGGTATCTATTTATATCAGACACTGCAAGGGGGCAGGGACTAAATTTGAATCAAACCTACTGACATAGATGAATCAAAAAGCTCTAATCTTAACAGGTAATTTAATCAAAGACTTCTCGGCTGAATTTTTTTTTTTAAGATTTATTTTTATTTATTTCTGCTCCCCTCCCCATTCCCCTCTTTGTCTGCTCTCTGTGTCCATTCGCTGTGCACTCTTCTATGTCAGCTTGTATTCTTATTAGGCGACTCTGGGAACTGATCCTGGGAACTTCCATAGTGGGAGAGAGGCGATTACTCTCTTGCACCACCTCATCTCCCTGTTCTGCTACTCTGTCTTATTTTCTCTCCTCTGTCTCTCTTGTTGCACCACCTCTCCGCATCCACCAGCACTCCCGTGAGGGGTGGCTTTGCCACATGGGGCGGCATTCCCATGCAGGGTGGCACTCCTGTGCAGGGCTGCATTCCCACATGGGCCAGCACTTTGCAAGGGACAGCTTGCCATGTGGCCAGTTTGCCCTCACCAGCAGGCCCTGGGCATCAAACCCTGGACCTCCTGTAAGGTAGATGGGAGCCCAATTTGTTGAGCCACATCTGTTTCCCTCAGCTGAATTTAATATAAGCAAAGGGTGTCACATCCAGAAGAATAGTTTACAAACATAATATTTTTCTTTTTGGGATTCAAAAAATAATCTCAAACTTCCACACCTAATAAGCCAAAAAGAGATAGAATGGAATTATAAAAATATTCATGTTAAATGGAATTATTAAATATATTCAATCTTAAGAAGTCAGAGAAAGCAGAAAAAAAGGAATAAAGGATTGAGATGAATAGAAAACTAATAGCAAATGGTAGATTTAAACCCAATTTTGACAATAATCACCCTATATGTGAATGATCTGAAAATTCTAATACAAAGACAGAGCTTTTCTATTTGGATAAAAATTGGGATCTTAATACATGTTGCCAACAAGAAGCCAACTTATACATTACAATATATTTGTTAAAATATGAAGAATAGAAGCTGCTAATACTAATTGAAAGAAAGGTAAATAGGTTATTAATATCATAAATAGTAGATTTCAGAGCAAAGAATATTGTTAAGTAGAAAGAGGGCCATATCATACTGATACAGGAGTGAATTATCAAGAGGACATAATAATTCAAAATATTTATACGCCAAGCAACAGAACTTTAAATTACTTGGAGCAAAAACAGACCTACAAGGAGAAATAGACTAATCCTTAATTATAGGTGGAGATTTTCAACACCACTCTTTCAATAATTAATAGAACAACTAAAAAGAAAATCATAAGTATATAGAAGCTTAATCAGCAATATTAATCAAATTGACATAATTGACATTTATAGTTCACATCACCAGCAACAGAGGAACATAAATTTGTTTCAGGTGTGCATAGACAATTCTATGCTCACATTGCTTCATCCGTGAATTCTACTAAATATTTAATGGAAAAAAAACAACTCCAATCAAACTCTTCCAAAAAATCAAAGAGGCAGGATCACTTTCCAACTCATTCAATGAGGAAAGTATTACCCTGATATCAAAATCAAAGATATTTCAGGAAAAGAAAGCCACAGACAAATATCTCATATGAATCTAGATGCAAAATTTCTTAAAATTTTAGCAAATATAATTCAATTAAATATAGAAATGATAATACAGTATAATCAGGTAGAATTTATGTTTGCTTATTTATGAAAAATAAATGTACTTCACTATACTAACTGATTTTAAAAGAAAAGTCATATGATCATCTCAAAGATATTTGACCAAATCCAGCAATGATTCCTGATAAAAACTTACAATAAACTTGCAGTTGAAGGGAGCATAATCAACCTGATGGAGGGCATGTATAAAAAACTTATAGTTCACATCATACGTAATGATGAAAGATTGATCCCTTTTCCTCTAATATTTGATAAGGGTGAGGCTGTTTGCCCTCATTGCTTCTATTTAACACTGGACTGGAGGTTTTATTCAGTGAAATAGATAAGAAAATATAAAAGGACATCCAGATGGAAAATGATGAAGTAAAAATTCCTGCAGAAATTACAGCCCAATTTATTTGCTATAGAATTATGAAATGAATTTACCAGTGTTGCAGAATACAAGATCACCATACACTGATGAATTTATTTCCATCTAATATCAATGCACTTAGAAACTGAAAAAAATACAACTTACAATAGCACCAAATATGTGAAATATTTTGAGATAAACTTGACAAAAGATGTGAAAAACTACCCTGAAAATTTTCTGAGAAATTAAAGAATACCTAAAACATGAAAAGATATATACTGTGTTCTGGATTATAAGGCTTAATATTTTTACAATAACAATTCTTGGCAAATTGAACTGTAAATTCAATGCAATCTCAATAAAAGAGTATAGCAGGTCTTTTTATGTTAGAAATTACCAAGGGGATTAAAAAATTTATGTGAAATGTAAAAGCTCTAGAAGAGCCAAAACACCTTTAAAAATAAAATTGGGGCACTGCCTGATTTTAAGACTTATTTTAAAACTACACAGACAGGGAAGTGTGGTATTATAGACAAATAGATAAATGGAAAAGAATAGAATAGAAAATCCAGAAATAGACCCACACATACACAACCAATTCATCCATGAAAGTGATGCAAAGACAATTCAGTGGAGAAAGCATGGTCTTTTCAGCAAATGGTGTGAG
Organism: Dasypus novemcinctus; assembly: GCF_030445035.2. Taxonomy (NCBI): domain Eukaryota; kingdom Metazoa; phylum Chordata; class Mammalia; order Cingulata; family Dasypodidae; genus Dasypus; species Dasypus novemcinctus. Next base: position 74,339,392 of record NC_080677.1, read on the forward strand.
ACAACTGAATTTCCAGATATAAAAATAAAGAGAATCTCTACCTGTACATTGATCCATGTACAAAAATTAACTCCAATGCATCATATAAATTTAAAACCTAAAACCACAAAACTCACAGAAGAAAACATTGAAGAAAATGTGTCTTTGTTTAGGCAAATACTCTTATATCCATAAGGAAAGAAAAAACTGCTAAATATTACTTCATCCAAATTAAAATAGGGAATGGGTGTGGCTCAATCAGTTGGGCTCCCATCTACCATACAGGAGGTCTAGGGTTTGATGACAGGGCCTCCTGGTGAGGGGATGCTGGCCCACATGGCACGCTGGCCCACACAGAGTGCTGGCCCACAGAGGAAAGCTGCCCCACACAGGAATGCAGGCCAATGCAGAGAGCTGGTGCAGCAAGATGATGCAACAAGAAACCCAGAGAGGAGAAAACAAGAAGACATAGTAGAGCAGGGAGTTGAGGTGGTACAAGAGAGTAATTGTCTCTATCCCACTCTGGAGGGTGCCAGGATCAGTTCCCAGAGTCAACCAATGAGAATACAGGCAGACACAGAAGAACACACAGTGAATGGACACAGAGAGCAGACAACAGGGGGAAATGGGGGGGTTGGGGGAAGGAAGGAGAAATAAATAAAAAATAAATCTTTAAAAAAAAGAATTAAAATAATTTGCTCTTTGAAAGATAGTTTTAAAAGAATAAAAATACAGACCACAGACTTTGAAACATAATTGTAAAGAATATATCTCATTATGGTCTTTTAGACATAATATATAAAGTATTCTCAAAACTCAATAATTAAGAAAAAGTTACTGACTTAAAAAATGAGCAAAATATTGAACAACACTTTACCAAAGAAAATGACAAATAAGCACATGAAAAGATCTCAAAATTATTAATTGTTCAAGTAATGCAAATTAAAACCACAATAATATTTCCCTTCATATATATTAGAATGGTTAAAATGTAAAAAACTACTAAACAAAGTATTGTTGGGAATGCTGAAGCAACTGCAATCTCATAAAATGCTAGTGGGTATATAAAATAATAACTACAAACATTTTGTGAAACTGGCAGCTTCTTAAAAAATTAACTTTTGCTTCCATGTGTCAGTCATTCTACCCCTAGTTATTTAACAAAAAGAAATGAAAGTATGGTTTACACAAAGACTTGCTATGAATGTTCAGAGAGCTTAATTTATAATAGTCAAAATCTGGAACCATCCCAAATAGCCATCAATGAATGGATTAACAAATTGCAGTGTATCTATACAATGATAGATTACTAGTTAGCAATAAATAGAGGATAATCTGATATATGGAATTGTCAAATACTCTGAAGGCTCTGAGGTTTCACCTGACTTGCCAGCACAATTTCATGAGTGGCTGACAGAAGATACGAGTCTCCTGGAACTTGGAGACAATGGATATTCTTATGTACAAAAAAAGCAGTAGCCAGAGTAGTATAGGTTTTCTTGGCTCCAATTCCCACAAGGCAATATGAAATATAGTATTGCAGGAGAGGAACTCAGAGCTTAGGGATTCATGTATTTTACACTGAGAAATAATCCTGCATAATTTTTGCCTTGGAGGAAGACAATATATATATATTTTTTATTATAATGGACTTTAAATAAGCTTACCTCTTACTCTGAATAAAGACTCTATATCTTCTAAGTCTGTCTTCTACATAAACATTCTTGAAACGGTAGTGTTGAACAAAGGCAGTCAGTGCCTCTGATTACAAGACTTGTGGGCACTCAACAGACCCATGGAGAATTGTCTCCCAATAATAACAACATGGATGAATCTCAAAATACATATTCTGAATTAAAGAAATCACATAAGAAATTATACATACTGTATCCTTACAGTTATACAAAATTATTGAAAGTGGAAATAAATGTACCATATCAGAAAGTAGGTCAGTGGTTGCCTGAGGATGGGGAAAGATGGCAGGAGGGGTGGAAGAGAGTACTTATAAAAGGCGCAAAAAGAATTTTGATGATTATATTGATTGTGGTAAGGGTTACATTGGTATTTAAATAACTCAAAATGTATCAAATTGTATTCTATAACATGAGCCATTATTTGAATGTAATTTATAACTCCATAACACTTAAAAGAGTGGACAAAATGTCACTCAGTGTCTATGATTCTTTTTCCATATTTATAAAATGAAAGAGTTCTACAATTCCCCCGAGCTCTAAAATTCTGATTCCACAATCAAAATGTATATTGGATCAACATAGGAATTTGCTCATTTTTGTGCATCCAGTAAGGTATCTCTAGAATTTCTTTATTAAAGCATGAATTTTTAAAATATTTTAATTTTTAATAAGCAAGGAAATAGAGAATTTAGTGAAATTACAGTGGATAGTTTATGAAGGAGTTGTTGATTTTAATCTGCGTCTGCCTAAAACACATTTTTGGTCTTATATTAGTTTGAAATCCTCAAACTATCTTTGGGAAATTCAGGAAAAAAACTGGTCTTGAGAGTGGTACTGGAAGCATATTGAATAAGCACCCTTAGTGGCATTAAGATGGTAAAAAGAATTTTAGTACTTGACAGTACTTTAGAGATAAAGTCCAAAGTTCTCATTTTCAGTTAAAAAACTAAGACCCAGAGAACTGATATTTGCCTAAGGGAAAGTAATTGGTAGGGACAGAGTGAGGATAGGACTCCAGAAGTCCTGATGACCAAGTCAATATTCTTTCCATTATACAGATCTTCTACTCCTAGTGATAAGATTCATAACTCCAGAGTGAGAAATGCATTCTCTGTAACCCTTGTTAAATGGAAAATTAGGCAATTACGTAACTTAAAAAAAACAGGATATATTATTTAGAAGAAAATGTCAATTCAACAAGTGTATGCATTAATAACAACTTATTTTCTTACCCAAATGGTGATTGGGATTATATTAGTCCCAAAGGGTGCCAAAGGGGTGCTGATGCAAACTACCAGAAATCTGTTGGCTTTTATAAAGGTTATTTATTTGGGGTAGAAGCTTACAGTTACCAGGCCATAAAGCCTAAGTTACTTCCCCTCACCAAAGTCTGTTGCCAGGGTTGAGGCTTCCTCTTCATTTTAAGGTTCTGTGGTCTCAGTATCTTCCAACATCAGCTGTAGACTGGGATAAGTCTTGTCTCTCTTCCTGGCTTATTTCTCCCTGGGCTCAGCGGCTCTGTTCTCTCTACAAGGTCTACTGTAGACTATCAGGTGAATGGCTTATCTCTCTTCCTGGGGCCTCTGCCATGTCTAATGGAGTCTCTGTCTTTCCTTATGCATCATCTTGTCTGTGTGCTTACTTCCCAGGATTAAGCATTAAAACTCCAACCTCCCATCTCTGCAGTGTAGATTCTCTGTGAGTCCCACCATTGGAGTGGGGACTCAACGTCCTACTGATGTGGCCCAATCAAAGCTTTAATCATTATTTAATCAAGTAAATGTGAAACCCTCTGTATCCAGTATAATCTAATATACCCAGAGGAACAGACCAGTTAGAAACATAATCCAATATCTATTTTTGAAATTTAAAAACATTACCAAACTCCTACAGGGATTGATATCTTCTTAGAGTAGCTTGTTTATCTCTGGGACACTAATAGTGTGCAAAGTAGCACAAAGCAGACCTAAAAAGAAGTTACAGCTAGTAAATAGTTAATTTATCTTCCAATCTTGCTTTGAATGTTTTCTTAATGATTCTTAACAATCTACTCTTTGACAAGACATAAAATTTCCTTCCTCCTGCAGGGCCCACTGATCATTAAAATATGTACACACACACGAATAAAACACATTTTGATTTTGATGGTTCTACAATGACCTTACATCGTAAGCAGGAAAGTCTCTTACTAGAAGCTTTAGTTAGGCATGTTTTTCCTTAAACCAACAAGCACTACAGTGTCAAGCAGACCCTAACAGATGGAGCAGATGGAGCAGCAACAGAAGCAATAAAGAAAAGCAGGAGAGGACAGCCAAAGAGTCCTGGAGCAAGAAAGAAATGCTGATGACTATTTTTGATTTGGGGCTCTTCATTACATTTTTTGCCAACACTAATTTACACGTCTTACTCTAAACTTGGATCAAGATTTTTCAGAAAGTATCAATATAACAGAACTCATCTTCACCTTGTCAGGGAGGCCTATTGGTTTTGCGGTCCTAAGATAGAAAAGTCATACACAGGAGTATTCAGCTTGTTAAGGATTTTAAGAGCAGGTTTTAGGGATCCACATACAAAAGCACATTTCCTTATTACTTGGAGTACACTGAAGCACATCATCTCACCCTCTCTCTGTAGCCTTAGGTATTTTGTATCTGGAGCTCATTCCTTTACATACTCTCTTCTACGTAGTCATGCATTTGCCCTAAACCTGGGGAAAACAGATTTTATGTAGGACTAAAAAGTATAGACACCATTAATTTCTTTCATTTAATATCTTAGAAGAACACTTGGATGAACAAATCAACCCCAGATATAAATGAATTCTATAGGGAGAAGATTGTTCTGATGTTAAAAATGTACAGGTTATTTTGTACTGAGTTAATAAACAGTATAAAAAAATAATTGCAAAAAAAATTATAGGATCGAGCTTTCCTTTTTTTTTTTTGGCTTATTTCATTTTTTAAGGTGAAAAAAATTAGGAAGACATAATATTTTAGAAACATAGTACATCTTATCCATCAATGTTCAACACATTGTTACCTTGATTCATCACAAAAAGACACGTTGAAGTGGCACAATCAAGATATCCCAGGAATTGGAAATTTTGGGTTTTCTGAAAAAGTTGGCAATGATGCTGTGATTCTTAACAGCACATTTTAACCTGTGCTCAATATCTAATAGGCATGTTCCACATTTTTGCTATATAGAAATAAATTTTGGTCTGATGACTATCTATAAATATTTCCTTGGGCAATTGGAAAATGTGAGATAGCAGTGGAGAAAATACAAACTCTGATAATTATGATGAATGATGCATTGATACAAAATCTGAAAGCAAAAATCTTTATCTATGTGGAACAATTTATATTTGTCTAAAGCCTGTGACTATAAAAAGCCTACCACACTACTACAAAAATCTCAATATCAGCATGATTTATTGCTATGAATCATGTTTTACCTGGACTATTTGTTCTTTAATTGTGTATGTTTACCAGATTACCCATGAACTTCATTATCATATTGCCAAGAGCAGAAGGAGGTAAAGAAATATGACAGAGACTGGGTACTGCTTGAATTCAGCATCTGTACAGAGCTGGTTGGCCATCATATTAGTTGTCAGTACATCTAGAGCTATGATCTGAAGAATAGAAATAGGGCAACGAAACACATAGAAAGAGGTGTAGCCACAAAGGACCAAGTATGTTGCAATAAGTAATAGCACATTGTGAGGAATTTAGAATCAGGGGACTTGAGCTTAAATCTAGTTATAAGATTTACAAGATGACATTGAAGAACTTTGCACTTATGGAAGGTAATGCATAGGTACTAGCTATTTTGGTTACTTTCGCTTAAGAGACCCTGCTTTCTGGCTGTTATATTTACTGTGGACAAAAAATAATAGATTAATGTTGACATGAAATTAATTTGAAAATCAAAGTCTGGTTTCTATTTCTGATCTACTGAAATGATAAAAATGGTAGGTGGACCAACATTTGAATTTAAGCTAATGAAGACTACTATAATGTCAGAAAACCTTCATAATTTTAAATCATTAAGCAAAATAAAATTTATTCAATACCAACATGTACTTGGCATCCTTACAGGGAAAGAACAATTATATTTCTACATCTTAGACACAACTGGAAAATAATCATTGCAGGTAAATATGCTTCTTTACATGTACATTTGACATTTCTTTAAAGCTTTGTCCATTAGACACATGCCATTTGTGGATATATTTCTCTTAGTACAGCTTTTCTTTAAGAGAAGATTATTAAATCTTTTGATTTTGTTCAGTTCATTAATTGTGACTAATTTGCCATTCCAACTACTTTTACTTTCTGGAAATAAAAATAAATGTTTTTCTATATCAATTTAGAGTACAGAAGAAAAGCTTAGCTGGCAATGTAGATTCTTCCAAAATTTTCCCCATAAGCATAATTTAGACATTTTAAAATTAAATTCTTCCAGGCCAAGTCACACAATGATTCTACTAAATACAAAAATAAGATTACACTAAGTGCTATAATGATATTTCAGGGAGGAAGAAAGTCATGTCATGCCTGGTTTATTGCACATATTAATTCAAGATTATTTTACCCACATGGGAAGCTCATTCTCTTTTTTTTTTTTCACTATTTTTTTTAAAAGATACATAGATCACACAAAATGTTACATTAAAAAAATATGAGGTTCCCATATACCCCACTCCTCACATCCCCCACTCCTTCCACATCAACAACTTCTTTCATTAGTGTGGTACATTCATTGCATTTGATGAATACATTTTGGAGCACTGCTGCACAGCATGGATTATAGATTACATTGTATTTTACACTCTCCCCCAGTCCATTCAGTGGGTTATGGTAGGATATATAATGTCCTGCATCTGTCCCTGCAATATCATTCAGGACAACTCCAAGTCTTGAAAATGTCCCCATATTACACCTTTTTCCCTCTCCTTGCCCTCAGCAACTTCCATGGCCACTGTCTCCACATCAATGATAAAATTTCTTCCATTGCTAGAGTCATAATAATTCTATACTAGAATACCAGTAAGTCTACTCTAATCCATATTCTATTCCTCCATCGTGACGACTCTGGGATGGTGATGCCCACTCTACCTCTAAACTGAGAGGGTTTTAGATCCCACATGGCTGATGGATGGGATTTCCTGCTTGCAATTGTAGACTCTCTCAGTTCCTTGGTGTGGTGGTTGACCATATTCACCTCCCCATCAGCTGACCTGGGTACATTCAATGAACTGGAGAATAGGTGTTGTAACTCTGCAGAGGATCGGGGCCCAGTTGGCACCTGGACAGTCCAGAGATTCAAGTCTCCTGAGCATACATCAACCCCAGCACCAACCAGAGGTTCAGTAAAAGCGACAGAAGAGGCATGTGTAGAGAAGTCACATCTGAGTCCAACTCCATCACACTCAGGAGAAGCTCATTCTCTGTTAACATATGTTCCTGATTCAGCTATAATGCCACACTGACCAGGCCAATAGACTTTTCATTGATGCTTTGCTGGATCCTAAAAATCAAAGCTACATCTCCTACAAATGAATAAAAAACTATTAATTTTATCATCAAGAATTATTTTATTTATTAAGTAAATAATACATACTATGTGGTCAGCATTTTCTAAGTCCTGGGGGCTGGGTATTAGGGTTATTAAGAATTAATACCAAACGCTATTCTCAAGGCTTTTTGGAAAAAAAATTAGTATCTAGAAGTTAGGAAACATTTATAATACAGTGTGATAAAAGCAATAGGAGTGCTTTGCACAGAAGTACTATGTGGCACAATACTGGGGTGGCAGATGCTGCCTCATTGGAGAGTGGGGTCAAAAAGTTAGACTTAATAGTTGTTTTATAAACTAGTTCTTAAAAAAAATGTTTCTACTTTACAGATGAAAAAAAGGAGAAAGAGAAATTAAGAATTTTTCTCAAGTGCGCACAGCTAGGAAACAACAGATCCCATGTGCTAGCCCATTCTGCAAAACCATCTGCTCATGCATTTTTCTGTTGGATACTCTGCAGTGCTTTCAGAAACTAAAAAGACTAATGGTTCTCAAGTCATACGAAATTAAATCAGTGGAGTAGTGAAACACTTCTTGTTTCTACAGTTCTTATGATTTTGTAATGACTCACACTGACTCCTGTTCATTGCTTGAAGAATGTAGCATATGTGCTGAGTAGACAAAATCAGTGTGTGACAATGAGACCGGACATTTTGTTTGTTTTTGTGAATGCAGCTGCTGCTCTTGTTTGCTTCTGTTGATCAAAGAAAAGTGAATTAATGGTCCACAGAGATTACAAGTATCAACATGAAACTTTTAAATTCTGAAACAGACTTAGGTCCTAGCTTACTTTTAATTTGTTAATGTAAACTAAAATTATTCTGAACTGCTCTAAAACATGTTTTGAAATTGCCTGGTTCTTTTAATGAGTGTCTCATATGATACTTACAAATTTACACAGTTTATATCTGTGTAAATTTACACAGTTTATATAACATTAGTATATTATACATAGGAAGGTTCAGGAACTTGCTCAAAATGTTAAGAAAACTTTTAATAAAGGACTAGGTTGTGGTGTACGTATTCTGTTCTGAATTCGTAAATATGCTTCTCTTCTTCAGTCATTTTACTCAAGACAAAAGACCTTCTTTCTTGATTATAAAGTTGTTGCCCTGCTTTAGATTCCTTAGGCACTGCCTGCCATTATCTCTTGCAGGGAGAACATCTCTGAGCTCTTTTCATCACCTTCTTCACCCTCAACTATTTCCTAGCCACTGTCAATGTCCTCATTGTCCTTCACCTGCCCCTCCTCTTGCTTCCTCTATTTCTGTTTTGGCATTTCCTCAGGTATGTCCTTTCCCTTTATTATGCCATTTGTCATATCTAAAGACTAGAAAAAAATGCTACTGGCTAAATGAGGGTCCCTGATGGCTTGAATCCTGTGTGCATTGTTTTTTTTTTTTTTTCAAGTGCTTCCAGACTAAAGCCCCATTTCATGTTTGCCACAATACTCTTGTTAAAATGTGGGGAAGAGTCTAAGATGTATGGGGCTGCTATCAGAAATTTAAGGTGGTTCCAGTGCATTCAGACCATAGCAGTTTGGCAGCACTTTCCAAGTCTAGGCTTCGTGTACAGGGCAGTCATCTCTGAGCAAGCAAAATAAAAATTTCCAGAGAATTTGTATATCTGGAACACTAAATTTCAGTACCACCTATTGAGTGTCAGCCTGTGACAGGATGGCACTGGCAGCCTCCACTTGTTTTATTACTTCAGTACTTGAAGGACTTCTCCAAGCAAGCACAGTAGCACAGTTAAGTGGAGACAGCTCATGATTGCAACTTGTGTGTCTGAGGGGACAATCTGCATGCTCCTTGAAAGGCCCATGGATACACCAATCATTGCATGGCCATTCTTGTTTTAACAATTGATGCTGCTGCTTTCCCCACACTTGGGAAACCAGTAAGTCCAATCTAAATGGCTTTGTTGTAAGTATCCTGAAAACCTTGAAGAAGCTTCAAAGGCCCTCTTTCCCAAAGCAGACTTCACTTTTGAATGAAGCAATTTTCTTCTTTACCGTGATTATCTTCCCTTTGTCCATCAAGTTTGTTGAGGCTCTGATGACCACTATTGGCAATTCTTTTTCCAGGTCATTTAGCCAGGTCTCTAACTTCTCCTGATTTATTTAATACAAGTACCAGCTTTTCCTGTCCACCCTGGACAATGGTCTCTTTTACCTGGGACACATGCAATCAAGAGGATCTCTAGGGGGAACAGATGTGGCTCAAGCAGTTGGGTGCCTGCCTCCCACACGGTAGGTCCCAGTTGGGTTCCTAGGGCCTCCTAAAGAAGATGAGCAGACAACAAGCAGACACAAAGCGGAGAGAAAACGGGTAGACACAGTGAGTAGACAGATGAGGGAACCATCTTGAGGAAGGATATTTTTTTTTAAAGATTTTAAAAAACACAAAAAATAAAGAGATCTCTGGCATCCAACACCTTTAGCACAACATCTGAGGTCTCAATCACCTAGATTAAGATACCATTTTAATTACTTAACACTATAACTTATTCGGATTCTGTTTGCTCAAATTGGCTTTGTTCTTAACTTTGCATTGCCCAAATGCTTCCAACACAGGTCACCTAATAGATGACTTAACATCAGGGTAAGCTGCAGGTTTTCTTTTCTTTTCTTTTCTTGTTCCTTCTGCTTATCGAGTTTCTGCTACTGTTGTAGTTCTTCAAGCTGCTGTTTCCTTACCCAACTTCCCAAGGAAGAACCTTCTTGAAATGAGCACTATTTGGAACTCCTGGGTCTTTACTAGGCTTCTTACAGCTCTGGTTTTTGGCCTACTTCCTCAATTTTCTTTGAAGCTCCCATAGATTTGTTGTTGTTTTGTTTTGTTTGGGGTTTTTGTGTGTGTGCGTGTTGTTGTTGGTTTTTGTGTGTGTGTGTGTGTGTTTTTTTTAATTTTGTTACCACTTATAGCAGGTCATGGGTGTACTTGGTTTCTTTAACTCTCGACCAGTCTGCCTCTGGCTGCAGAAGGGAAAACACTGGGCCAGAAACCTGGCTCAGGCGCTCCTCACTAGACTCAGACCGGGCCTTTCTGGCGGGACCCAGCCTTCCTTCCGATCAATGAGCCCGTATTTCCCCCGGATAACAGAAGGTCTACCAACTCTTGGTTCCTTACGGGACAAGGAGACCACCTGCCCGCTTCCTCCCTCAGAGAACAAGCCCTGGAAGAAGGGAGCCCCGATGGATGCCGTGGCCACCAGAGAGGGGCACTTCTCCACCTCCGTGCGCCCCAAACCCCACTCGCTTAGCCGCTTCACATTGGCGATTGGGATCCTAAAAGAATTTTGTTATCAGTATATTTTCGTCCCAGCATTCCTTGATAGGCAAGTTAGATTCAATAAAAAATAGGAGTGTGGGCTGATTCATTTTACATTAACGTGGGAAATTTATTAAATGCCATGGGCACTAATGTTATTAAGGCAAATAAAGTGAACTGAAATTAAACTATTTTGTTAAAGGAGAGAAAGAAATATCTCCTTAAAGCACAATCTAAAATCCTTATTTTTTAAGTCATTAAAACAAGTGGAAAATAAGCAGTGGTGTATATTCATTAATTCTACAGAACAAACTACACGTTGTGGTTTTATATTAAAAATTTAAAGATAAAACATTTTATTCTTGCTCTAAATATGAAAGGTTTATTTAAATTCTAAATTACTCTTTCATGTCATTTTTTTATTATTATAATGCAAGATAGTTTATGCGTAATTGAGGTTTCATGATACAAATTCTTGAATTCTATGTCAAGCACATTGAAAATTCACAATGAACCCCCAGTTAAAATTAAATGGCCCATAGCACTATATAGATTATGTTTAACTTTTTCGTCTGCTGGTTTAGGCATGTAGGAATGAGTAAATTCAACCTTAGAGGTATCACATCTCCTGATATTTTCCATCCTATCTTGTATTGGAATGGCATATCAAGTGGCTAATTTGGAAGACAGTGCTTGAAATTTTCACTCCCTTTTGTACATAAAACATTATGCAATTCAGAATAACATGAAAGTATCATCAGTCTGTAAAATAAGTTCGGTTTTAAAAAAAAGGTATTATACTACAATTTAAATCCTATCACTAGACTTACATCTCATTTAATGCGATACCCCCTCATATACAGATGTAGAAACTGAGTTCCAGGGGAAGCAAATTATTTGCCCAAAGTATAAAAGCTAACTATTGGTAAAGTCAGGATTAGCTTTGAAGTACTGGACTTTTTACTCCAGTATATCTTTCTTGAATTAATTATTTTACTTGTACTTTATTTTTAGAATATAAAAATATAACATAAAATTAATCTCCCAAATAACATGGTATACAGGTAAGTACCTAATGAATTCAAAGGACTTTGTACCTTTCTCATATTTCTGTAACACCTGGTCACTAGTTAAATGGCCGGGATTTAAGAGAGACAGAGTATCTAATACCCTGGAAAATTTGGAACAAATAGATTGTTTTTATCCTTGCTAAGTTTACACATGAAAAAGACTAGAGAAAATGGAAAAATGTGTCATCAAATGTTCAAATGTACTCTACACTTAGACATTAATGCTAAAAGCTCTTAGAATATGGTTCTGATCAGAGTTGGTTTTATCAGGGAAAGGTTTCTCAAAGTGTAGTCCCTGGAATTAACACCTGGAGACATGTTATCAGTATCACCTGGAGACATGTTAAAATGCAAGTTACAAGGTTTTAACCTAGAGGCAGTAGACTAGAACCTCAAGGGTGGTGTCCTGCAATCTGTGTTTTAGGAAGCCCTCCAGGTGATTCTGATGCACACTCAAGTCTGAGAACCACTGCTCAGTTAGAGGAGGTTTGTGTCATACTTTGGAGAAAATCATGGGGTAGAGTGGCTCTAGAAGAAACAGAAGGCAGAAATTCACCTTTTTTTAAGGATAGGCAATAGATTTCCTTCATTTGCTGCCAGGACCTTGTTGGGACAAAAGACAGACATGTATTTAGAATTATTTTCAGCAGTAATACTCACTAGTAACCATCAGTAGAAAACTAATTATATGGTTTGGGAAAGAATAAAAATGATTTTTAAAAAAACACTTCTTCAAATTTTGCCTTGAAAGAATGATTTCATTTTTGAAATATTTTGTGTAAAGTAGAGATTATATAGATACGTGGATCATAGTAAAACTCAATCAGCTACTATTCCTTAAGGTCTAAAATATACATTTAAGAGAAAGAGGTATTCCCAAAATATTCAAAAATATACAAAATAAAACACTTATGGAATGCTCAGAGTTTGGTAGTGATTCATTATATTTTTCTGCACATTTTATATCAGGCTTTACAGAATTAAGCAATAACACTTTTTATCCACTGATAATTCTTAAACATTCAAAGAATATCACTGATCTTTAGTATTTATGCTATATTTTGTATTTGTCATAGTGTTTTTATTAATATTAAGATGAAATAAAGACTAATATACCTTAGGAAGATTTTCAAAACACATTTCAAATCGACCGGAAATTTTAATATACTGGAACTGTATAGTAGTTAGAAGGAAAGGATTTTAATTCTGTAAAAAATTAGGATGCATTATGATGTTCAATACTCTCTAACAATTTTTCTATTTACCTTCACATGAGTAGCCACACCATAGTACTTTTAACAGTTGGAGTGCATAAAAGGCAATTAGCTCTTACCAGAGTGAGATGAACCGTATGCTTGAGTTAATTAGTTCTCTTTGTTCCTGAAATGTTTTTCCTAGCTCCTTTGTCATAGTTTTGTCACATTCCACTCCTTCTCCCACTCCTTTACAGCCTTTCACACAGCTGAAGAAACATATTTTAATCACATTGAGCCTAAATACCACATTTCAAATGTTCCCTCTGAGGAAAAAAAATCTAATCGTTTACAAAGTTGCTATCATGTGGTTTTTGCTTAGATGTAAACATTCAAGGGCATTAACAGTGTTGCAATTTGATTGGACAAGAGGACAAAATATCTTCGCACATATTTAAGTGCAAAAGTGTTTAAAGAAAACAATTTTCTTTCTGATAAACAATATTAAGCAATAATAAACCATGATCTTTTCACTAAGTCCACTGTATATTTAAAAAATCTCAGAGACAATATCGTAAACCAGAGGTAAAGAGGCCTGCTATTGTGAGGAAGTGTAAGAAGGGTCATCCTGTGTTCTCCATGCCCTAGCTTTGAGATGTTGGGAAAGTTGCTTAATATCTAGACTGCAGGGAAGCGGACTTGGCCCAATGGATAGGGCATCCTCTTACCACACAGGAGGTTCACGGTTCAAACCCAGGGCCTCCTTGACCTGTGTCATGATGTGCGTATCTCCGGGGTGTCCCCTGCATAGGGGAGCCCCGTGGGTAAGGAGTGTGCCCTGTAAGGAGAGCTGCGCAAAGAAAGTGCAGCCTGCCCAAGAATGGCACCACACACTCAGAGAGCTGATACAACAAGATGATGCAATGAAAAAAAACACAGATTCCTGGTGCCGCTGATAAGGATAGAAGCAGTCATAGAAGAACAACTGGGGGGGGGGGAGAAATTAAAAAAAAAAAAGACATTTAAAAAAAAAAAACTTCTAGACTGCAATTACCTCATCTGAAAGTGACAGTACCTCTTTCATTGTGGAGCCATGGTGAATAAATAAATGAGACGATGCCCTTAACACATATTAGGATGGCTGGTACAGAGTGCATTCTCCGGAAGTGTTGGCTATTGCTGTATTTATATAAGTAACAAGAGTTTATTATAATTTTAAAAAAAAGAATCTATTTATAAAACATATGGGGACATTCATTGCTATAACTCAGTGGTTCTCAACTGGAGGCAGTTTTGCTGCCAGAAGGACATTTGGCAATAACTGAAGGCATTTTTTAGTTTTTCAACTTGGGCTGGGGGCTGGTACTGTCATTAAGCAGAGACCAAGAATGCTGCTAATTATCCTAATCCTACAATGCACAGGACAGACCCAGACCAAAGAATTATTTGGCCCCAAATGTCAATGTAGCTGAGGTTGAGTAGCCCTGTAGGATAATGTGAATTGATACTAAGCTCTATACTTCATTTTTAAAGTTCTTCTTGAGTTAACTAATATAATATGGATCAATAATTGGTAAAAGAATTCCAGTAAATATAATTCTGTCAAACAACGTACTACATGATGTATCTGTTATTTTGATACTTTCTCTGAGTTAAACTGTTGAAGGAAAACCACAATCTACTTAGTGTCTCTAAGTGGGTTAAGTCTCATCATTTAAAATTCAAGTTTTGATTCTACTGTTTAGGAAAGACACGGGTCCTAAGTTGTGTATTTCTGAAAATAAATTTTCACATTTCCCTGTATCAATTCAGAATTTTGTAGAAAAAAAGTGGTGTTCATTATAAAACTGATTATGAGTACACACATTTGTCTGATGTTAATTTAATAATACACTGGATGGGAAAGTTCACTAAAAGAATCCTTGGCTCTTCTCTTCCTCTCATTGTCAACATTCAGTCTGTCAGCAAATTCTGTAAACTCTATATTCAAAGCATTTCCTGAATCTGACTACATATCATAACCTCTACCATTATCTCCTTCATTCAAGCCGCCATCATTTCTTGCCTACCAACTGCTAACCCACCACATTATTCGATGCTTGTCCTTTCCAATAAGTTATCTTTACTGGGCTGAAACTGGCTTATCACAAGGTGTTGTTTATCTGCATTTCTATAGGGTATATTCCATTCTTTCATTTTCTTGGAAAGCCCTTGCAGGTCAATTGCTTTTATCTTCTGGAAAATCCTTTCTTGGAAAGGAGTCCTTCTTGGCAATGTCCAGTGCAAGAAGCCACTTTATTTTACTCAACAACTGTCTTATTTTTTTACACAGCAACTATCACCATCTGACATATTCTATATTTTACTTATTCATGTTTTTTTTCTCCTTACATTAGAAGATAAATTCCTTTAGGAAAAGGATTCCTTTTTATCTATATTTTTCTCTAATGGCTAGAACAATGCAGGAGCAAATCAGCATGGTCAAGAATATACAGAAAAAAGTGAAGTTTGGGGACAAAATAAAAAAAGGAATAGTTCAAAAGAATGTGTCTATGTAAATAGAGGAAGAGATGCCTTAGAGCATCATGTTCATTATTTAAATACTAGAGCAATTTTCATGTGGAAAAATATTTAGACTTTACTCTGTGATTTCAGAGGAAAATGCCAGGATCTGTTTGATGAAGATTTAGAAATTGAATATTGGCTAATATATGTAAGAACTTGCTTACCTATAGAACAATTGCTATGAGCAGGTTTTATAAGTCAATCAAAGTATTTTTCAATTTGTTTCAATGATATTGATATGAATATAATAAAGGAATTCACTCTTAGATATAGGGATAGAACAAATAACTTTAAAGTAAGTCCCAACTCCCTTGAATTCCAAACTGTTAAAATATGTAAATTTTAAAACATACCAGATATTATTATATGCCTATTGGGTTAAATAAAACAGATTATTAAATATATTATTATGTTTATTAAAATTAATTTCACCTGTTCTTATGATCATGTTTTAAAATGCAGCTGAAGCAGACTAATAAGATAGGGAATCAATAGATGGATGTGGAGCCTGGCAAGAAGTCTACATGGACATCAGTAACCCAAGATGGCTGCTGGAAGACCCTCCCCAAGATTCTGCCACTCAGAAGACCTCCTCCGAAGTCAGAAGAAGCCCCAATATTCCACAAGGACTTTATCATTGGGCCCTCCTGGGAGATTGATAGGGAAAATAAGCAATCAAAACAGTAAACAGCTGGAATTCCTCCCCTGCCAGTAGCAAAGGGGTGGGATAATTAGCAGTTAAAAAGCAGGCTAGACCTGAGTTCGCTCTCTCCTGTGCTCTCTCGCCTGTGGACCTGTGCTTGCCCTCAGTGCACTACTCTCGCCATGTGACCATGCGAGTAAACCTGGGGATTTATAGCCTATAATGGGAAGTTGTAGCCTGTAAATCAACCCTCTTTATCACTTTTCAGCCCCTTCCTCTCTACCTGGGTTCCCTGCTCTGTTATTTTCTCCCATTTCTCTTCCCTCCCTACCTGAATAAATTACTGGCCTAACTCACCCAGCGTGCTCTTGAAGTTCGTTTTTGCAGCATAGCCAAGAACCTAAACAAAATCCAGTAACCCAGCTAGTAGAAAATTGAAAACTACATATGTGGCTCAGATTATATTTCTATTAACAGTCTTCTGTAGGAAAAATGTGATTCAACAGGGCTCAACAATGCAGTTCTTGTTACAGTAAAATTACTACATCACAGACGTTAACCATTACATTCCTCTGTAATGATTCTCTTCATTCACTGATTTGCTAGGACTCAGGGAGAGAAAAATAATCCAAAAATATTCACTCCTTATCTCATGCTATATCTCTTCTTCAACGTAGTGCCTTGATCAATCCATCTTTCCCCAATATTATGCTTTTCTGAATTTTACTACCAGATTCAGACCAGAATCCAATTCATTATTTCAGAAATTCTCTTGCCTGCATGCTCAGTTCTTTTGTTCCTTTATTCTTTCATCTTAACCAGTAATACTCCCTTATGCCCAATCAGATCCATCTAATTGTTGACTTATTTTCTAGAATCAGGCAGACCAATAATACTAATTAGCAAGAGGACATTCCTCAAATGATGCAAATGAACACTATAACATCATTAACCATCCTTTCCACTTCTTCTCGTTCTCTATGCCAATCTGTAAAACTATTTTCAAAGCACGGAGCAATGTGGAAATCACGTTCAGAGGGGCTGTGGCTACAGCAACAAGCAGCAATATAACAAGGTATTGCTAATCACTATCGCACATTTCCTTTTGAATGACATTTCAAATGAGCATGTTCACAAAAGAGCATCTTACATGAATCAGATTAATAATAATTTCAAGAGGCAGCCTTTTGTTTCTTACCAAAGGAATTGACTCTTTAGGAGTTTATGAAAGTATGATGACTACAGTTTGCCTGGAATTGAAGAATCCTCTGACCAGATTTTCCTAATGAGAACAGTGTTAAAATTTTTTTAAAAGGAAAAGTGGAGTTTCCCAAGCATATTTTGTTTATGAGGAAAGTGGATTGGTGGCAGTTATATTTTTTTTGTTTTATTTTTTGATTTAATACTCCAAATTTCTTTTTCCCAACATATTTCAAGGTAAGAAAAACATTTAGGTAAGTTAAAAAGTGTTTTCTGTACTATCATTGTATTAATCAGTTATAAATTATTATTGAAACCATCTATCCAAATGTTAAAATTTAGACAATATACATAGTATATTTTAGGAAGTAGGATAAAATATTAAAGTAAATGCCCTTTTAAAAATTAAGTATACTTTCATTGGTATCTATTACTTTATGACACTGTTGATGAGAAATTTAAAATAATAATTAAAAAAGACAGTGTGCCTGTCCTAAAAAGCTTACGATGTGAGATGGCAAAAAAAAAAATATATGCATACACATGATTTTAATATGAAGTAGTAACTGATATATTTTAATAGTCACACATACAAAAGTTTATGGGCCATAAAAATTATTGCATCAGTTTGGGGAAGATCGGGAAAACTTTGATAGAGAAAATATTTTTTGGCTGGACTTTAAGGGATTAGAAAAATCAGAAACTGGAGTGGATAAAATGGGGTTTCCAACTACAAGGAAGAATATAATCAAAGATAGTAAGTGATAGGGAACAACATACTTAGGGCTAGCAGATATTACTTTAAGGATGAACTAGAGGATGCTTGGAGGGGAGTAGTGGTAGATATACATAAACTGTCATGGCGGACTGTAATGTCCAGCTAAATTGTTTTTAAAGTTAACTCAGAATTCTGATTTTATTCTATCATCTGGTTATAGAGATGATTTAATCAATATCTTACTGAGGGATCTACTTATTATTCTTAAATATTTTTGTTATGAAAATAATTCATATATGTATACAAAGAAGGAGAATAGTATTACGAGCCCATAAACCAAACAATGATAAATTTGTTGCTTCAACAATGGTAAATTCATTGTTAATCTTATGTGTATGCCCTCACCCACTTCCTCTACCCTCCCATGGTCAGATAATTTAAAGGAAATTCAAGACATTATATCATTTCATCTGTAACTGTTTCAGTAAGTGTTGCTAAAAGATAAGGATCCTTAGAGCACAACCATAATGCCTTTATCACACTATGATAAACAATGATTCCTTCACATCATTAAATAGTCAGTTCGTATTCATATTGAAGGGGTAATTTCATAAGTTTCCTTTCTGACACTTTGTATTAGGATCCAAATAAGGTCCATATATTGCAATTAGCTGTATTTTCTTTGCAGTTTAGTTTTTGTAGGAATATGGTCATTTGTCTTAGAGATTTTTTCAGTCAGAATTTTGCTGATTTAATCTGCTATCAGTTAACATTTTCTTCTCTCCACTATATTTTCTATGAATTCATACTTAAAATTAGATTGTATAGATCATAAAGAAAATGTGCTTGGAAAACTTCATTCTTTCTTTTAAAACAATTTTAACACTAGATTACAGAAGTTGGATTAGATAGCTTTGGGTACTTTTGAAGTCCTGATTTGTTACTCTTTATCAGAAATCGGATAAATTTCCTCTCTTTTCAATATTCAGATAAATTTGGATGGAAAGGAAAAACGATGTACATTCATTGTTTGCTTAATAAAGTCATTGGATAATCATATATTCTTATGATATCACCTTGATTTCATGTATCATTTTAAAAGCACTCAGAAACATGAAGTTCTCACAGGTTTTTTTGAATTATCATATAGATAACTCTAACCTAAAGGAACATTTTAAAGTATACATAAACTTTCACAATAGCTGTAGAGTCATCCAAGACATGTCTGTAGTAGTCTATATTATTTTGAAGGCCTTTTTTTTTTCATTTATTCTGAAAGCATATAAAATCTTGGCCACAAATCTCTATGAGATTGCACTGTGTCCAGCAATTGGATTATAATTACTTTCTTCATTTCTATTTAATAAGAAAATCTATGAATGTTATTAGTCAACTCATGCATCTGCTCTTTGGCATTTATAAAGTTCACCGGAAGCACTGTATTGTATGTTGGTTGGGGCCATACCACATTAGCCCTGGTTTACAAGTGTCATTTATCAAGGTAACACCTGCTGCAACAAAAGTAGCATACAAGATCACTTTTTCTCTTAGTAGCTCTGCTGCAAACTTATTTGTTTTATAATTACTTAGAAATGTTTTTATTATGTGTTTACTTTAAACATTCTTTTATTGTGTTTTATTACCTTAACTGTCAGTACTCAATCAGCTAGAATGGAGTCCATGTTTTCATCACTCTTAAAGGGCCACACTTTTTTTTAAGGTTTTTCTAAATTTGGATATGTATTCTTTATATATATATATACACTTTGCATATATATACACATACACACACATTCTACAGGTTCTACAGGTTTTATTGTATAACAGTTTTAAGTTCTGGTGCTGGAAGACTGGCTAACACTGCTCATTTCATGTTAACAATATTTACTGAATGCTATTTTAAGGGTGGACATAATGAGTTTTTCTGTAGTAGGGTTTTGTGTTCATGTATTAATACTAGCAGGCTAAAATTTTACTTTACATAGATAATATTGTTTACAGTCTTCTGGGTTAAAAATCTAAAAGACTTAATGAATCAATAGAGGATGACTGTAATTAATTATCCACAGTTGATAAAGGCCCAGGGTGGTGGTGGGGGGATGTCTTTCCTTAATAAAAAGTGTTACATGGGCTCATTTTTCCAAGGACTGGGAATCCCAGACCGAAAAAGAACTCACTACTCTTATAGTATATTCCCTCTACAACATTTGCCGTCCTTAAATTGGATTGCCCTGACTGCCGTCACTGTGAAGTGGTGGAGATTTTAGCCTACTTGAATGCTAAGAAATTAAATTATTATGCTTTCATGGGTGTAAGTAGAAGAAACAAGTCTCTGGGTCAGAATCAAAGGACTCTTTACAGTACAGCAGGCAGCCTGTGCTTCACGTTCATGTCAGTTCTCTTTGTCCCTCAGTCCCATGGAACGGAGGGGCCCAGATGGATGCTGCCCACGCAGTAGGTTTGCCTCACAGAGAAGGAACCCTGAACTTAGAGAGTTTGAACTTGCCTATTTTATCTAGAGGGAGATACTATTTTTATTATCCCAGGCACAAACCTGCCCTCTGCTCTGAACAAGATACTATCTCTATCTTCAAAAGTAGTTTGCTATATAAATATCTTTGAAAAATAGTCTGGAACAAAGCTTGTCAGGATCTCTGCTTACGAGAAGAGCAGAGATGGTAGAGGACCATGGAGAATTGTCTCCCAATACTGACTCCCTTAAAATTTTTATTTCTCTTGGGCCTCAAGCACCTATTGATAAATAGTTTTCAGGTCACTACTAAGAAATAATTATTCCTCTGTGAAGACTCAGAGACATAAAACACAATCCGACTTGTGAGAGTTTTGGTTTAAAGATTAATAAAGTATATTTTAATTAAAGGAATTAGGGATACTTATTAATGTTAATACCCATATATGTTCTAATTTGAAGACAAATAGTAAGGGAGTAAAAAGAGATAAAACCTAGACTTACTTGGGGCCCCTCTCCAGGATTTCAGCTGCTCACTGAGTTGCTGTTATCTCTCTTTATCTCCCGCTCTGTGGGTCTGAACCCACCACTTACCCTGCTACTATGGAGTTCAAAACTGGACTGGGAAGCAGCTAGGAAAATTACAAAGTAGCTCCACAATTTGTTATTAGTTTAATGAATGTTTATTATGTGCAAGACATCATGAAGATAAAAAGAAGAATAAGAAATAAATTCTATTATTAAAAATTTGTAATGGGGGGTATAATTTTTTAAATGTCAGAAATTGAATAAAAGATATGAATTAACAGATTCAAACAGTAATGTTATAAATCACAATATGAATTGTTAATGTTTTTATTAGGAAGTAGTGAGCAAATAAACTCCATGTTGAAATTCATATAGATCAGTGGTAAATATTTTGTTATACTAAAGTAATTAGAACCTAGTCTACCTCTTACTATTCAGTAGGTCCTCAAGTGTAAGTCACTTGGTTAAATGAATGAAAAAATAAATGCACTGCATACTGTATCTGAACAAGCAACTAAAATCCCATCTTTTTTTCGCTGACTTAAAATCTCTATGGCAAAATTTTCAAATAGTGAACTGTGTACTTAGTTCCACAGCTCTATAGTGACTGAGCTCATTCCAACCCCCAGAAAACTTCCAACATTTATTTTCTAGTTGTTATGAAAGGATTAACTCAAAAATAACAGTAGCTTTTTCTTTCCCTTCCATTCTCCTCTCCCAGAAAACAAAACCTCTGAAACTATTATAAAGACAAATGTTAGTTCTAATAAAGCAAAACCAAACAGAATTTAAGTTGTGTTGTAATGGTCATCATGTTTCACTACTTCACCAGCAATTCTATACCCATTCTATTAACAAGAGTGAGAGAGACTGAGAAAGGGTGAGTAGTAAAGAGTTTTGTGACTGTAGATATTAAAAAAAATAAAATCATATTATTTAATTCTAATATTTAAGTTATTCACCTAATAATGTATCTTGGGAATCTTTCCTTGGCATTATATACCTTTAAAATGCCCACAGTATTTAATAATGGATTGTTCAAGAATTTCTGTAAATATTTTCCTACTGGTGGAAATTTGTGCTGTATTAACTTTTTCATCTGCACATTTCAACACTTACAACTTCTAATGCAGAAATAACTACCAATAATAAGATAAAGGGTGGGGTAACTGCTATGTGAAAGACAAGTCTCTAGCCAGTAAGATTTTGTCATACCTCTTCCCTATTAGATTGTTTTCAGTTTATACTTTTGTGATTCCCAGTGAAATTAAGGCTTCCAACATTTATTGTGAACCGTTATTTCTTTGTGAATTAATTTTTCATATCTTGCAAATATTCATTATGAATGAATAGTTTTACTTTCTACTCTTTATAACATGTTATTCTTTAAAAATTAAACTGTTTACATCATTAAATACATCAATCTTTTCATTTATAGATAATCCATAGCTTCTCTGAGCAAAACCTCCCCACTTCATATTGCAAGAATATTTGCTTTTATGACATAGTTTATCAGATATATTTATATATACTAATACTAAAATATTCAACTAGTTTTTTATAATAATAAACTTTATTTTTATAGAAGTTTTAGATTTACAGAAAAGTTACTTTGAAAGTATAGGGAGTTCTCATATTTGGAAAGAGACTGGCATTAATTTTTCTCCAAGTGGATAGTGAACAATTCAAAGAATCATGATCTAATTATATATAATTTTTAAAAGCCTAGATTTTCACCTAGATTATGTTCTGAATATGTGTATGTTGCATGTGTACTTCCTGTGCCTTACTGACCTATTTGTCCATTCTCATAAAATACCACATTGCTAGTTGTGTAATTTTATTTTATTATTGTATGAGTTAGAGTAAGTGCCTATTCATTAAGTCTTTTTCTGGAATATTGTTGGGTATTCTTACAAATTACTTTTCATATGGACTTTAGAATAAACAACTTGAGGACTATTTTTAAACTACATATGTACCCGCATATACACACAAACACACACAAATATCCCATTATGGTTTGAATGGAATTACATGGATTCTATAGTGTAATACAAGAACAATTACCCTCCTTTATATTGATTCTTTCCACTTAAGAACATGACCTTTCTCTCCATTCTTTGTGATTTTGAATAAAGTACTTAATAGTTAGTGCTATGATTATTTCTAAGTATTGTGTAGTTTATGCTGCTATATTCATTAGTTTTTCTCCCCTAGTATATTTTCTAGTTGATTATTGTTGATATACAAGCAAGCTATTAATTTTTGTATATTACTTGCCAATTTTCCAGATTACTAAATTCTTATAACAACACTGCTTTGATATTAAGAAAATTTTTAGGCAACAGTCAAATCTGCAAAACTTTCATCTCCACTTATCCTTCATTTTTTTCTTACAATTTTTGTTATTTTTGAATTAACTGAAGCTTCTAGAATTAGGCTGTATATAAAGGAAGAAAGTATAGTTTTTTCGTTTCTTTACTTAAATCGATGTATTCTAATATTTTACTTCTTAAATGTCTTATGATAACACTTTTCTGATAGCTAAAATTAATAAATAAAGAAAACTCCTATTGCTACCTGACTTAGAGGATTTTATGATTAAATCAATAAATCCTATTGAGTTAAATTACATGATATATCTCTTGTAATCCACTAATAAAATTTAGTAAGTTGAATTCACTTAATCCTTCTATCAGTACTATATTTTACTATGATCTTCTGCTGTGCCTTCTATTTTAAATCTGGGGACACAGACTTCATTACTTTTGAGAAAAACTTCCCATATCTGACATTCAAAGAGTTGTGGACATTGTATGTCCTGCCATGGCCCACTGGGTGGACTGGGGGAGAGTGTAAACTACAATGTAAACCATTATTTATGTGCTCCAAATGTATTCACCAAATGCAATGAATGTTCCATGATGATGAAAGAGGTTGTTGATGTGGGAGGTGTGGGGTAAGGGGCATGGGGGGTAAATGGGGACCTCATATTTTTTAATGTAACATTTAAAAAATAAATAAATAAAACCATAATACCAAAAAAAAAAAAGAGTTGTCAACTGGATGACCTGGAGGGCAAGTGATGTGGGGGAGTTATTCAACTTTAGGCAAGCCTGAGTCTTTCAGGTACAGCAATGGAGAACCATCTGTTTTCAACTGAGTTGTGAATGAGCTGGATTCAGCAGAGTGCAAATTAGAAAGCAAATTCTTTGATCTCTTTTATGTTCATTTTATGTTATCAAAGTTTTTCAGTTCATGGTCTTGGTATGTTTCTATTTTTTTTGAGGTTTTTTTGTCAGTTTTTTTTTAGCATTAAAATGTCAATCTATCATTTACAATATCTCTTTTTATATTCCTTATGCTAAATATTCCCAAAACATAGTCATTGTGAAACCACTTCACTCATTTAGGAAAGTTAATAAAATATCCTTACAAACGTAAGTAAAAACTTCAGCTATAATACTGAAAGTGATTATTTTATCTCACTGAAGCATACATGATCCAAATAAAAATAAAATGAGGAATGAAATAATAAAAATTCCAAAGAAGTTGTTTGCTAATCCATAATGTACATTTTCAGCAGATGACTAAAGAAAAAAATTTACTGTAGTAAATCTGCATACTAGATTTTATTTTGATATAAAATCTTACAGAATGGATCAATATGTCATGGGTATGATAAATTATGTCAGTAAAATTATTTTACCATTCAGATGAATGACCATTTCAGCTATTTCTTCTTTTTATATATTCTGTATTTTCAATAATGTAAGACAAGAAAAACTCATAATAATTTGTGAGTGATATGACTTTTCTATAATATTTTTATGAGAAGGCAAAATATTCTTACTGCCAAACTGAACTTTTTCTATTTTAGTAAATTTTTAAATTTTTATTGCAATATTTCTATGAAAACTTCTGAACATATAAACGGAGCATAATTATTTAAAGCTGTGCTGTCCAATAGGGTAGACAGTTTTGCCATGTGGCTGGTTATATTTCAGTTTAAAATAATCAAAATTAAATAAAATTTGTAATAGTTCTTTAGTCTCGCTAACCATAGCTCAAGCCACCGATGTCTATGGGACAGCACAGATATAAAACATTTCCATCACTGCAGAATGTTCTTCTGGATAGCACTGATTTAGAATATGATAAAACTGCCATATGTTTACTTGATATTTGCAAAATTTTGATATATTTTTAAAAATTAAATAGTGTATAATAACTTTTATAAAGATGAGGGAAGCAGGTATGACTCAAGTGATTGGGCTTCTGCCTACCATATGGGAGGACCTAAATTCAATCCCTGGGGTCTCCTGGTTAAAAAAAAAAAAAAGAAGAGTGCCCACGTGGTGAGCCAGTGCCCACACAAGTGAGTCATGCAGCAAGATGATGATGCAACAAAAGGAGAGACGAAATGGGAGTCAAGGTATGGTGCTACAGAAACTGAGGTGGTGCAAGTGACAGAGAACCTCCCTCCACATCAGAGGTCCCAGGACTGAATCCCAGTGAATCCTAGAGGAGAAAAATGAGAAGAGAAAACAAAAAGAGAAATAGATACAAAAGATCACAGAATGAATGGACACAGACAGCAGAAAACAACAGGGTGGGGAGAGGAAAAATAAATAAATCTTTGAAAAACAGATTAAATGAGTTAAATAGTTTTTTCTTATTTTGGAAATAGTAACTATTTTAAAATTTTAGACAGGATAGAAGTTCCCAAAGAATTACAAAAAGAAGGAAAACACGAAGATCCAGGAGAAAAATAAGAATATCAGAAATATAATAAAACACAACCACTTTAAATCTTTCCCATAATGCTGTTTCATAAACCCTTTGGATACCCTTCTTCCACATTTCCATACTTCCTCATTTATTTATTCTTAATTCTACAACTATTTATTGAGCCCATACTGAGTATTAGGTATTATTTCAAACCCCCAGGATTCATGAGGTAAACAAGAAAAAATAATGCATATGTAACTGTAAAAAATATGTACAGTATGTCATATGGTATTAAGTGCTGGAGTAAAAAAATATAGGCAAGGGGGTTGGGATTTAGGGATGCGTAAGAACTATTTTTAAATGGAGTGGTCAGATCACTTTGGTTACGTGACATTTGGGCAGGAAATGAGAAGAATCTGGTGAAGAATCTATGTTCCTATTATTATGCCAGACTCAAGACTAATTTTGTTTCAGGCAATAAGCTAGGCTTTGGGACCACAAAGAAGTAACAAGCCTTTGCCCCATCATCAAGTAGGTCAAAACCCAGAGAAGATAAACAAGAAGAAAACCTGTTACCACATAGTCAGGTAAGTGTCATATTAGTGGTATATGTGTATAGTACATTTTCCTTATCCACTATGTAGCATTTTCCTCCAAAGAAATATTTAACCTAATTAACTGTACTGAGAATAATAATCCATTTATATATTCAAAATTTAAAAGTTTAAACAAAAAAGAGCTAATATTAAATAGCAAATAATAGAAACTCCTTTAGCCAAAATTGGTATCAATCTGGACAATATAAAATCCTTTAATCATTTTTCATGTTTAAAGTTAAATCACGGGAGACGAACTTGGCCCAATGGATGGGGCATCCATCTACCACATGGGAGGTCTGCGGTTCAAACCCCAGGCCTCCTTGACTCATGTGGAGCTGGCCCATGTGCAGTGCTGATGTGCACATGGAGTGCCCTGCCACACAGGGCACCCCTCGCGTAGGGGAGCGCCAGGCGCAAGGAGTGCGCCCCGTAAGGAGAGCCACCCAGCGCGAAAGAAACTTCAGCCTGCTCAGGAGTGGCGCTGCACACACGGAGAGCAGATACAGCAAGATGACGCAACAAAAAGAGACACAGATTCCCGAGCCACTGACAACAACAGAAGCGGACAAGGAAGAGAACACAGCCGGTGGACACAGAGAGCAGATGCCGGTGTGTGTGTTGGGGGGATAAATAAAATAAATCTTTAAAAAATAAAAATAAAAAAAATAAAGTTAAAGCACCTTCTCTTTCACTAGGGTAAGGTAACAATTGATAAAACTAAAGAACACAAAATATAAAATATAAAATGAACAAATAGAACTTATGTGTATCATTTTTTTCAAGTACATCCTAATAAATAAATGAAAGAAAACATGGAAACATTTACAGTAGCCATATCCTACTGACATGATTCATTCTTTTTGCAGTTGTTTTAGAAAAATTTTTAATGAATTCAGTTTTACTGTTATTACTTTTTCAATTATTTTTGGATAACTCAATGTACTATTAAGAAATTAATTTTTCAGACTTGTAGTTTTCTAATCTGAATATTAACAGTGTGAATTTTAAGCATATGTATAATTTTTCATTTACTTCATGATAGATGCCTTAGAGAGATTTATATGGAAAGAGATAAACATATCTATTAGTTATCTCCAATTAACCATGAAACAAATAAAAGTTAAATGATTAAGTACTCAGGTAATCAGCAAAAGTAATGTTATATGTTCAGAGAGTATAATCCAAGAACACGATTTTATTGATAAAAATTGATTAGAAAACAGTTGAAATTAACATGACTTTTTGGTAAGACAAAAATAAAAGGTTTTGTAAAAATACCAATCATTTGAAAATAAAACCATTGCAATCGTATTTTAGGAGACTATTAGAGAATGTCTTATTTGCTTATATAGAGAGGTCATTACTTGTTATGGATGGGACTTACAGATAAAAACGATTTCTTTAGAGGTTATTTTAATTAAGCAAAGCTTTCAAACAGTTTGAATTAGTTCAGACAATATTTTAGACATATGTCACATCATATGATATTACTGTTATTTCTACAATCCATTAGTTTAAAATTGATTCAATTTATACTAACAGTTGAGTGATTAAACAATTGTTGAGGAAATTTTTTCCATAGTTGTTTTCTAGATATAAATAAAAAGATCTTGAACACAGACAAGTTCAATTATGAGTGTTTTCTAAATTATTTTAGAAAACCTAGAGTCTGTGGAAACAAGAGATATTTCTGTTCTACTTAACATTTCTAATTTTAGTTTTTCCTATTCCTAAACTATTTGTCAGTATTGGAGGGAGAAAAAGGACTTGATGTGTCATCTATCTTATACCTGTCATTTGGGGACTGCCTTTCCACAGAACCTTTACACATAGCCTTCTCACAGCCTGAAGTTCTCTTTTCCTGGACATTTGCATTGTTTCCTCTCTCATTTGATATAAGTCTCTGCTAAAATGTCACCTTTTAAGAGATGATTTTCTTGTCCAATTCTAAATAGACCCTTACCCTGCCCTGTTTTGCTTACACTCATTAAGAATGAAATATTCTGTGTTTATTTCTTTGTTAATATTTTGTCTCTCTCTAAATTTGATACTATTTGCGTGTAATATCCATGAGTGGAGGGTATCGATTTTGTTTCAAGTATGTGGCCAACACCTGGAAGAGGGTCAGGCAATATAGAGATACTGGTCAAATATTTGGGAATGCATAAGTAAATAAATGATCAGCTCTATAACTTGTACAGACAGACATTTTTCTACAAGCTCAACTGATCTGACTGAATTCTGTTTAAAAACAAGTGAAAGTCACAACTAAAGTAATTGCCTTGTAAGCCAATTTTTTTCCTGTGGTGTCAGGAAGTAAAAGATTGAATTTAATTGCATTTTTCTTCATGTCAATTAGTTGATTTAGGATGGTTTGTTCACAATTCTAGATATCTTTATGATGTCTGGAAGATATCTAGGTCATCAGTGTCCTTTGGTTTCCCTTTTAATTTATCTAAGTTTCCATATTTTTCTAGGTCTTTTAAAGTAAACTTCCATATATTGGTAGCTTCTAAATTTGTTTACAAGGTTAAGATTTTTGCCAGAGCAATATTTAGTCCTCATAAATTATTGCCAAATTTCAATGAGTAGATGATTTGAGTTAAAGAAACTGCTTTCCAGTGAGTACTTCTGCAAGTATATTCTGCAAGTATCTGCCTGTAGAAAAGAATGCTTTTGGCAAAATGTGTTTAATTTGTTTACTTAGGGAAATGGTTTCTTCAGAGAATGATCTCTTCATATTCAAAAGGTTAGAGATATCATGGAAGAATGAAAAAGAATTATTTAATGAAATAATTGGGCTAAAATCTCATCCCTTCTACTTCATAAGATCTGAGACTCAGTGTCTGTATCTATACAATATGACTAAGGGGACACTCATCACCATACCAGACTGTCATGAGAAACACCAATATATAAATTTCTCAGCATAGTTCCTGCTCCAAAGAAAACATCTGATACATTTAATTTCCTTCTTTCTCTTCTCTCCTTCCAATTCTTCAAAAGTTCTGCAGCATTCGCATTTTCTTGTTTTGGTCTTACAGTCTCAAGTCAAGTTCATTAATGACAGGTGATAGCATTCATTGTCTATTATATTTATGTCTTTGAATTGGAATAAATCTCTTTTATTAATTTACTTATAAAAACATTTCTTTATTTCCTAATATGAGAAAATACTAGGAACTATGACCATAACCCTAAATGCAAGACATAGTATTTTTCTTTTAGTAATGAACCAAAACTGTAGAATATGGAAAAGGACAAATGAGAGGCTGGAGAAAGACAGAAAAGTGAATTGGAAGAATATCATAAAAATATAGTATACCATATATATCTTAAAAGTAATGACAGAAAATAGAAGAATATACAGATGGGTTGATAGAACAATTCTATGCATGTCAAATAAGTGGAAGGGCCAGTAAAGTCTTTTAGAGCAGTGAGAGGTCATTGTGGACTTGAGCAGTGTTTTACAGAGAAACTGAAGTTTTACTTGGACTAGATGAAATGATTCAAATAGGTGGAAAGGAGACAGGAGGTCATTCCAAAGGAGGAAAAAAATAAGGAAATGAACAATGCATAGCTACCTGAAATGGTATTTCATTCTATTTGGGAGCATTTCCTATATTCTGAAGTGATTCCCCAAACTAATATGTGAAGGGATCTATATCTTTAATAGATTGTTAATTAATACCAATGTCAAATGAATTTCTTACAGATAGACAATGTAGAGAATACTTAAGCCATTTGACTTTTGCAAAATTGTCCTCTTGATTTTTGTCTTTTCAAAAGACACTTGGGAAGTAGATGTGGCTCAAGCAGTTGGCACCTGCCTACCACCAGGGAGGTCCTGGGTTTGGTTCCCAGTGCCTTCTAAAAAAAGATGAAGAACACGCAATGAACAGAAACAGAGAGCAGACAGTGAGTGCAAATAACAGGGGGGTGGTGACAGGAGAAATAAATAATGAAATTTATCTTTAAATAAAGGACATTTACAACTAAATGTAATTAGTAATAGAAATAGTTCATTTCGGAAAATATACAAATTCTTCTAACATTACATTGCCATTTTACTATTAACCAGTGCTAAATACATCTGCATAAATATTGAACTTTGTTTCTACTTGCAAAAATCCTAATAATAGTGTTCCTAACCTTTCAATACAAAAGTATTGTGATTGTTAAGAGTAGTCAGTTTTTGTCATAAACTGACTTAGGTTGAACCTTATAAATAATATATCAATATTTATAATGCCATACATACATGTAAGTAATTCCCCTAAGGTTGGAAGGAATTCATTTTTATGTCAACCTTGAAAAAAAGTAATATTTCATTATGTTTTTGGAGCTTCTAAGGGAGCTTTATTATATTTCTTAGAACTTCTAACATAGTTGAGGGAGAGGTATGCCACAGTCATACACAGCATTGATCTTGATGTTGCAGTTCTGAAAATGTGAGGGAAGTCATGGACATACCTGGCAGCCATTTCTCAGCCCTTGCCTACACGTCCCCCCCCCCTTTTCTATTTTGTGGAAATGCTTCAATATTTTGCCATTCCACAGCCCTGAGAGATGTTAGCTTTAATGAAACGGCCTGGTTATACCTTAAACCCCAAACTGGGAACAAATAGGTCCAGCTGCTCTCAGTGGCAGGGGCCCCTCGCAGTGGGTCGTATAAATGCCCCACCTACAGGCAGCACAGATTTGTCTCTCCATCTCTCCTCTCCAACAGGAAGTGGAGCATGCAGTGCTGCCATCCATTGACCCTGCCTGAGCAGTTGGTCTCCCCAGGAGACTCGCCATCTTAGCCAGGGTTTTCTAGGGAAACAGAACTGAGTAGATAGATTGATAGATAGATGACATGTAACAGTTTGAAACACAAAAAGCAAAAGCAACAGAAACAGAAACCCCCAGAAGCTGGAAGAGAAAAGGCCTAGAGGAGAGCGGAGAGACAACCATATGCCTGATGACCCACAGCTGAGTGGGAAAGAAGGCAGCCTGGTGGAGACAGGGACCCAGGTCTGTAGAACTGCCATTGTGTCTTACCACATATCAGAAGTCCAGAATCACCAGCAACTGACCTGAGGTGAGACAGCATCAATGATGATGCCTTGATTGGGACATATAAAGCTTCAGAACTGTAAGTTCTAATATAATAAATTCCCATTATAAAAGGCAAACTATTTCTGGTATGTTGCTCCCAGCAGCTTTTAGCAAACTGTTAGTAACATAGTATACATGTATATACTCAGCTTATTTAGGTACAACCAGTCAACATTTGTGGCAGTTTGAAATTATTTTATGAATCCCAAAAAGAGTAAGATTCTATTATTAAAGTAATCTATTTCTGTGAGTGTGATAACTTTTTATTACATTAATTTCAGGTGGGGGACCTTTGATTAGATTACTCGATAAGATCACTTTAGGGCTTTTGATGGGACTATGTTAGTGGGGTGTGATTCATGGAGTGCCTCCCCTCTTTTGCTGTGTCTGATAAAAACAGAGACACAGAGAGACACACAGGCACAGGAAAAGAAAACCGTCAGGTTTATTCTAGTCAAGTGAGAAAGCATTAGAAGATTGCTTAAGCATGAAGCGCACAAAAACCTGTGCCTACGGAGCAGCTCAAGAGGAGATGGTGAGCCCAGAGGGAAAGGCTGAGACCTCAGCAGATATCGGTGGCCACCTTGCTTTCTATGTGCCTAGACAACAGAATCAACAGTAGCTGAGTTTGGTGAGAAAGCACCTCTCATTGTGCCTTAGTTCAGACTTTTCATGTCCTTGGAACTGAAAGCTTTTACCCCAAATAAATCTCCTTTATAAAAGCCTTCCCATTCCTGGTACTTTGCATTGGCAGCCCTTTGACAAAGTAAAACAACATAATTATATCTTTTAATGCCACAAAACTCTGTTAAGGTGTCAAAAACACTCTCATCCAGTGCCTTGTCTTTTAGAAGCATTTGAGAAGCCATATTTAGTGGTGATTTTTTCCATCTCTCTATTGACAACTCATGCTACTGGTGCCATCTTGATTGTTACAGTCATTAGTGTCTTTTAAGCTAATCAGATTAGACAACCAATTCCAAAAATCCCAGAACCAATTCAGAAATCTCATCTTTAAGAATCTGTTTCTTAAGAATTGACTCATTTCACTATGGGGATGGGCAAATCTATATTCCATAAGACAGGCAACAAGCCAGGAACTACAATTAACGTTTTCAATGAATTCCCCAAAGAAGCTGGCTGGTTGAAGTAGAGATGGACATTTTCTCTTCTGACTGCTGAA
This sequence comes from Dasypus novemcinctus, assembly GCF_030445035.2. Lineage (NCBI taxonomy): Eukaryota > Metazoa > Chordata > Mammalia > Cingulata > Dasypodidae > Dasypus > Dasypus novemcinctus. Next base: position 74,371,923 of record NC_080677.1, read on the forward strand.
ATCATATTTTTCCACTTATAACCTTTAAATGATTGGATGAAACTGCTTTCATTGTTGAAGGTAATCTCCTCAGTTGATTGTAGCTATAATAAGCCAAAGATGTAATCAACTTACTGATGATTTAAGTCCATGAAATATCCTCACCGTAACAATCAGGCCAATTCTTTCTTGGCCAAAAAACTGGACACCATAACCCAGCCAAGTTGACACAGGAACTTAACCATCACACTGGTCATGATGGGATCTCTTCTCCTGCTCTTTTGGGCCTTTTGTACTGTGTAAGTAACAAAGTAGTCATTTGCTGAAATTCTGTTTTGCCCGAGTCTGTGTTCCAATGATGCACCATGTAATGACTTGCTCTCTACTTGTGTTTAGCAGTTAAATCTGAAGAACGGGGAATCCTTTAAACAAAGGTAATGTGGAGAAATATAATTTACCCTTCATGAGTGGCTCAGTTCTGTGCAGTGATCAAGTATGATTACAAGGTAAAATCTATGGTTTCCCTTGGAGTCTTCATTTCAAGAATAAAATTTTATTTATGGAAGGAGTTCTGTGCATTTAGACTCCTAGTTCAGGGGAAATGAGGGGGAGTGGTGTAACATTTTTTATTATGATTGATTTTTTACATTGGCTATTTCTGGGGCCACAATCACTATCAATATAGAGAAAGATTTCATGGGATCCAATATCTCTGGGACAATTTGAGAGAGGCCCACTGCAGAAGCTCCATTAACTAAACTGAAAGGAAGTTTTGTTTTTGAGGCAGTATTTCTTAACAACGGATATAGAGAAAGTTAAGCAAAAAGTCAGCTTGTTTCTAGACATTTGCAGAGGATTGGGTAGCAGTGGCTATTGGCCAGTTTCTCAATCTTTATTATTAGAACACCCTGACTCTTTAATTTAGAATACATTTTTTTTTTTTTTATATCTTACCCACAAAAGTCATCTGGTCACCTTTCAAACCTATTTTGTTTGATCAAGTATATTTAGGTTGCTTTTGTCTTTACTATAGTTATTGCCTTGTAACTTGGCACCCTATTTATTGGATTTACCCAGCACAAAGAGGGCATTTTTGATATACCTTGACAAATATTTCAAGGAATGAATGTAAAATGATTAGGTGGCAAAAATTTCACTAATATCATCCCATGCATTTTATACATAAGACATCTAAATAATTCCAATACATAAATCAATACGGAACTCATAAACCAGTGAAATACATTCAGATAGGTGATTCCATTTTATATCTTTTTATCTGGTACAGAAACAAACATTTAATCAAATCTTGGATCTACCACTTACTTCTATTGCTTTGGATAAGTTTCTTAAAGTTTTAGAAGCCAATATGCCTAGTCTGTATCAATGGCAATAATAGTAATGCCAAACAGAGGAATTTTTCATGAGGATTAAATTGAAAATTTTATGTGAAACATTTAGCACAACATCTGGCACTTGATTAGTGGTCAATATGTAATAACCTGTGTTAAAATAAAGAAAAAAACCAAACTTTCCATAATGTGTGTATATACATAAAATCACACATAACTTTAAACACATACTTGGTTTGTTAAGCATATTTCTTTCATCTATTAATGTACTTTTTTTGACACCAGTTTTTTTTATTGACTTTGTAATAATATTACATTAAAAATATATATATATGTGAGGTCCCATTCAACCCCACCCCCCCACCCCCCCTCTCCCCCCCCAACAACACTCGTTCCCATCATCATGACACATCCATTGGATTTGGTAAGTACATCTTTGGGCACCTCTGCACCTCATAGACAATGGTCCACATCATGGCCCATACTCTCCTCCATTCCATCCAGTGGGCCCTGTGAGGATTTACAATGTCCGGTGATTACCTCTGAGGCACCAGCCAGGGCAGCTCCATGTCCCAAAGACGCCTCCACCTCTCATCTCTTCCTGCCTTTCCCCATACCCATCGTCCACCATGTCCACTTTTCCCAATCCAATGCCACCTCTTCTATGTGGACATTGGATTGGTTGTGTCCATTGCACCTCTATGTCAAGAGGAGGCTCAGATTCCACATGGATGCTGGATGCAATCCTCCCATTTTCAGTTGTAATCACTCTAGGCTCAATGGTGTGGTGATTGTCCTTCTTCAACTCCATCTTAGCTGAGTGTGGTAAGTCCAATAAATCAGATTGTAGGTGCTGGAGTCTGTTGAGGCTCAGGACCTGGCTATCACATTGTCAGTCCAGAGATTCAAATCCCCTAACTATATCTTAAACCCCAACATTAACTGCACCTCCAGCACATTAGCATGAAAGTCTTATGAAGGGAGATCCCATCTGAGTCCAGATTCATCACACATAAACACCATTTCCAAAGAGGGGCCATCTGCCCTGGTAGTTAACCCCATCGGCCATGACCATAACTCCCATGGGTCTCTTTAGCCTTCAAAGGAACCAATATCTGGGGGTTGTATCTGCTTTATCTGTCTCTCTGACTCTGCTCAGTTGTGCATGAGGGCAATCCTTCTGCCAGCCTCCAGACTCTTTTTTAGAAACTCGTAGCCATATAAACTCATTTCTCCTTTCCATTTCCCCCTTACTTTAGGTCAAACAGCATTTTAAAGTCATGGTATTTTATGTAGACATGGATATTCTGCTGATCCGCATTGAACCTTCCGTATAAGGTCCTTTTCCAGTTGCATCATCAGTTGGTAGTTGATAGTGGTCCCTCGTTGCCAGGGAGGCTCATCCCCGGGTGTCATGTCCCACGCTGGGGGGAAGGCATTGCATTTACATGCTGAGTTTGGCTTCGAGACTGGCCACCTTTGAGTAACATGAAGGCTGACAGGAGGAAATTCCCAGGCACAATGTTGCTCTAGGCCTTGTTCTTATTTTAGGTTTATCAGCTCACAAGCATAGTCATTAGCATCAGGGGCTCACTGTTGAACCCTCACTCCCTCCCGGTCCCCGCCACTGTACCTGGGAGACTGTTGCTGCTCCCCTAGGGACCACGACAGAGCACCACTGGCCAGGAACCCAGTACCCCCCCTGCTGTGGTTTTTAATTGTTGCCACTATGAGTATATCCAATCATTACCATGCACCCTGGACATATGTTCTGTACAGCTCCCTGTCAGCCATATATTACCTGTCATTGGTATCCCATACCAGTATCCCTCCATTGCCATTGTTGAAACACTCTGTGATCCAGAACTCCCCGTAATTTGAAGCCCAATATAATGTCATGGTCCCTTACTAGGGAATGGCATATAGCGATGGGTTTAAAGGATAGATAAAGAACTTGGATAAAGTTAGATAAAGAACTTAGATAAAGAATGTTGATTTGAAAAAATTCCACATCCTATCCTTTTTTTTTTTTTTTTTTTTCCCCCCTAATTATTCAGCATTTCTTCACAGGAGTCCTAGACCACAGCAATGCATATATATAATATACAGCACTCCCACACATCCACCAGAAAACCTTTTCCCTTCCACAGTGATACTCTTACGCCCTATTCATATCATATTTACTTAAGGTGATGTACAGAGTCTGAGATATTAGCTTTCTAACAAGGTAACATCTGTGCTTACATTATGGTGCGTACTTTAGGATACACAGTTCTTTACATTTTTAGTTATCCTATGTTTTACATTATGATTTACATTATCAGTCTGTCGTCTCCTATATGTTATGGTGTAATATTACATGTTTTATATCCATCCTTGTGTACTCTCAAGAAACTCCTATCTTGCCCCCCATTTACTTTGGTTCCACATATTTAACATCCATTTTCCCTTCCACCTTGGTGCCCACAGTGACAGCCAACCTCCGTTTCCTGAGGAGCCACTTCCAGAGATAGATGGAATAGTGTTCAGGGCCTAACTTGCTCAACTGCCCCAATGCCCTGGGAGCCACCCTTTCTCTCGAGGGATACAGTTCCCTCTATTTGATGGCATTAGTCCTCCCCAGGATGTGGGTCCACCCCCACTCTCACTACTTGGGATTCCACCCCATGGTGTCACCCACTCTGGCAGAATGAGCATTTAGACATTCCCCAGGAGCCCGTCCTGCATCAGACCCTCCCCTCTGAGCATTCTAAACAGGTAACCCTCTTTATTATATTTTGATATGATTTTCTCGGCATTTTACTCTCCACCACCTCCTGACCCTCTCCTGTGTTCGTATGCTACCCCTCCCTCCCCCCACTTTTGGGCAACGTTACCCATCCGTCCCTCCCCAGCCACCCTCAAACCCGCAAAGCCCCAACCAAAGGCAACCCCTTGCCCCCCTTTTATCTCTTCTTTGTGTTCATACTTACTACCATCTCGTCTTAAATTCCACCCCTGCAGACATCGGCTCATATCCTTCCTCCACCCTCCGATTTCCTGTAAGCCTATCGTTCAGTCTCTTGCTGTCTAGGGCAGCTTGTTTATTTCATATCATTGAGGTCATGTAGTATTTGTCCTTTAATGTCTGGGTTGCTTCACTCAACATAAGGTTCTCAAGATTCATCCATGTTATCACATGTGTTTGTAGTGTGTTTGTTCTTACAGCCGAGTAGTATTCCATTGTGTGTATATACCACATTTTATTGATCCACTCATCTGTTGATGGGCATTTGGGTTGATTCCAACTTTTGGCAATAGTGAACAATGCTGCTATGAACATTGGTGTACATATATCGGTTTGTGTCCTTGTTTTCAGTTCTGCTGGGTATATACCCAGCAGTGGTATTGCTGGGTCATATGGCAAATCTATGGCTAGTTTTTTGAGAAACCGCCATACTGTCCTCCAGAATGGTTGGATCCTTCTGCATTCCCACCAGCAGTGGATGAGTGTTCCCCTTCCTTCACATCCTCTCCAGCACTTGTATTCTTCTGTTTTTTTCATAGCTGCCAATCTTATGGGTGTAAGATGGTATCTCATTGTAGTTTTGATTTGCATTTCCCTGATAGCTAGAGATTTGGAACATTTTTTCATGTGCTTTCTTGCCATTTGTATTTCTTCTTCGGAGAAGTGTCTGTTTAAGTCTTTTTCCCATTTTTTAAATGAGTTGTTTATCTTTTTATTTTCAAGATATAGGAGTTCTTTATATATGCAAGTTATAAGTTTCTTATCAGATATATGATTGCCAAATATTTTCTCCCACTGTGTGGGCTCCCTTTTTACTTTCTTGACAAACTCCTTTGAGGTGCAGAAGGCTTTAATTTTGAGGAAGTCCCATTTATCTATTAGTTCTTTTGCTGCTCGTGCTTTTGGTGAGATATTCATAAATCCATTTCCTATTACAAGGTCCTGTAGATGTTTCCCTACACTGCTTTCTAAGGTTTGTATGGTCTTGGCTCTTATATTTAGGTCTTTGATCCATCTTGAGTTGATCTTTGTATAAGGTGTGAGATGGTAATCCTCTTTCATTCTTCTACATATGGCTATCCAGTTCTCCAGACACCATTTGTTGAATAGGCCACTCTCTCCCAATTGAGAGGGTTTGGTGGCTTTATCGAATATTATGTGGCTGTATATGTGAGGTTCTATATCAGAGCTTTCAATTCGATTCCATTGGTCTATGTGTCTCTCCTTATGCCAATACCATGCTGTTTTCACCACCGTAGCTTTATAGTATTTTTTGAAGTCAGGTAGTGTGATTCCTCCAATTTCGTTTTTCTTTTTCAGTATGTCTTTGGCTATTTGGGGTCTCTTTCCTTTCCAAATAAACTTCATAGTTAGTTTTTCTAGTTCCTTAAAGAAGGCTGCGTTGATTTTTATTGGGATTGCATTGAATGTGTATATCAGTTTTGGTAGGATAGACATCTTAATAATGTTCAGTCTTCCTATCCATGAACAAGGAATAGTCTTCCATTTATTTAGGTCTTCTTTGATTTCCTTGAACAATCTTGTATAGTTCTCATTGTATAAGTTCTTTACCTCTTTAGTTAAATTTATTCCTAAGTATTTGATTTTTTTATTTACTATTGTGAATGGTATTTGTTTCTTGATTTCCTCCTGATCTTGCTCATTATTGGTGTACAGAAATGCTACTGATTTTTGCGCATTGATCTTATACCCTGCGACTTTACTAAACTCATTTATGAGTTCTAGAATCTTCGTTGTAGATCTCTCAGGGTTTTCTATGTATAGGATCATGTCATCTGCAAATAATGAAATTTTGACTTCTTCCTTTCCAATTTGAATGCCTTTTATTTCTGGTTCTTGCCTCAGTGCTCGTGCAAGTACTTCTAAGACAATGTTAAATAGGAGCGGAGACAGTGGGCATCCTTGTCTTGTTCCTGAGTTTAGGGGGAAGGAGTCTAGGATTTCTCCATTGTAAACAATATTGGCTTTAGGTTTTTCATATATACTCTTTATCATGTTCAAAAAATTCCCTTGTATTCCAATCTTTTGGAGTGTTTTTATCAAGAAAGGGTGCTGTATTTTGTCAAATGCTTTTTCTGCATCAATAGATATAATCATGTGTTTTTTCCTTCAATCTGTTTATATGGTGTATTACGTTGATTGATTTTCTTATGTTGAACCATCCTTGCATACCTGGGATGAATCCCACTTGGTCGTGGTGTATAATACGTTTAATGTGTTGTTGAATACGATTAGCAAGTATTTTGTTAAGTATTTTTGCGTCTAGGTTCATTAGAGAAATTGGTCTGTAATTTTCCTTTCTTGTGATGTCTTTGTTTGGCTTTGGTACTAGGGTAATGTTGGCATCATAGAAGGAGTTGGGTAATGTTCTTTTTGTTTCAATGTTTTGGAATAGTTTCAGCAGGATTGGTGTCAGTTCTTTCCGGAATGTTTTGTAGAATTCACCTGTGAAGCCATCTGGTCCTGGGCTCTTCTTAGTTGGGAGATTTTTGATAACTGATTCTATCTCTCTGCTTGTGATTGGTTTGTTAAGATCATCAATTTCTTCTTTCGTCAATATGGGCTGCTTATGTGTTTCTAGAAATTTGTCCATTTCCTCTAGATTGTCATTTTTGTTGGAATATAGTTTTTCAAAATATCCTCTTATGATAGTCTTTATTTCTGTGGGGTCAGTGGTGATATCGCCTTTCTCATTTCTTATTTTGTGTATTTGCATCTTCTCTCTTTTTTTCTTTGTTAGTGTTGCTAAAGGTTTGTCAATTTTGTTGATCTTCTCAAAAAACCAGCTCTTGGTCTTGTTTATCTGTTCAAGTGCTTTCTTATTTTCTATTTCATTTAGTTCTGCTCTTATCTTTGTTATTTCCTTCCTTCTTCTTCCTGTTGGGTTACTTTGTTGTTGTTTTTCTAATTCCTTCAAATGTGCAGTTAGTTCTTCAATTTTTGCTCTTTCTTCTTTTTTGATATATGAATTTATGGCTATAAACTTCCCTCTCAGTACTGCTTTTGCTGCATCCCATAAATTTTGGTATGTTGTGTTATCATTATCATTTGTTTCAAGGTAGTCTTTGATTTCTTTTGAGATTTCCTCTTTGACCCACTGTTTTTCTAAGAGTGTGCTGTTTAATTTCCAAATCATGGTGTGAAATCTGGGCTTCTGTCCCTTGCAAATCTCCAGCTTGACTCCACTGTGGTCAGAGATAATGTTTTGTATGATTTCAATCTTTCTGAATTCGTTCAGCCTTTCTTTGTGGCCTAGCATATGATCTATCTTGGAGAATGATCCATGTGCGCTTGAGAAAAATGTATATCCTGCTGTGTTTGGGTGTAGCAATCTATATATGTCTATTAGATCGAGCTCCTCTAATATACTATTCAGATGTTTTGTTTCTTTGGTGATTCTCTTTTGAGATGTTCTGTCCAGAGTTGATAGTGGTGTATTAAAATCCCCCACTATAATTGTAGATGTATCTACTCTTTCACTTAGTTTTTCCAGCGTTTGCCTGACGTATTTAGAGGCACCCTTGTTAGGGGCATAGATATTTATGATTGTTCGATCTTCTTGACAGATTTTCCCTTTCACTAAAATGTAGTATCCTTCTTTGTCTCTCACAATTGTTTCACATTTAAAGTCTATTTTGTCTGATATTAATATAGCTACTCCTGCCTTTTTTTGGTTATTGTTAGCTTGTATGATTGTTTTCCAGCCATTCACTTTCAATCTCCATGCGTCTCTGGGTCTAAGATGTGTCTCTTGTAGACAGCATATGGATGGGTCATATTTCCTTATCCAATGTCCCAGTCTGAATCTTTTGATAGGTGAGTTTAATCCATTGACATTCAGTGTTATTACTATCAAGGAATTATTTGTGTTAGCCATATTTTGATTGGATTTGTGTTTGTCATATTTTGTTTGTTTATTTTTTTTGCCTTTTTTTGTTGTTGTTGTTGGTCTTATGCTCTCCTCCAACTTTGCCTTTCCTGTTTTTTCCTTTCTTCCTGCAGAACTCCCTTTAGAATTTCTTGAAGGGGAGGTTTCTTGTTGGTATACTCTTTCAGTTTCTGTTTGTCTGTGAATATTTTGAACTCTCCATCATGTTTGAATGCTAGTTTAGCTGGATAGAGTATTCTTGGTTGGAAGTTTTTTTCCTTTAGTACCTTGACTATATCATACCACTGTCTTCTTGCCTCCATGGTTTCAGAAGAGAAATCAGCACTTAATCTAATTGAGCTTCCCTTGTATGTGATGGTTTTCTTTTCTCTTGCTGCTTTTAGGATTTTCTCTTTGTCTTGAGCCTTGGATAATTTGATAAGTATATGTCTTGGGGTGGGCCTGTTGGGGTTTATGACTTGTGGAGTGCGCTCTGCTTCTTGGATATGTACCTCTGTCTCTTTCAGTAGGTTTGGGAAGTTTTCAGCCATTATTTCCTGCAACACTCCTTCTGACCCCTTTCCCTTCTCTTCACCTTCTGGAATGCCTATAATACGTATGTTTGAGCGTTTTGCATTGTCATTCAGGTCCCTAAATCCTAATTGGATTTTTTCTATCTTCTTATTGACCCCTTCTACTATCTGTTTGATTTCTGATGTACTGTCTTCCACATCACTAATTCTCTGCTCTGTCTCTTCTAGTCTGCTGATATTTGCTGCAAGTGTATTTTTGATTTCTTGAACTGTGGTGTTCATTCCCATCATATCTGTTATGTTTTTGCGTATGTCTGCAATTTCCCCTCCAAGTGATGTCTTCATGTTGTTAACCTCTTTCATTACTGCATCAAATTTGTCGGTGATAAATGTTCTGAGTTCTTTCATTGCTTGTGCCAAGTTTTGCTCCCCTTCGTGATTATTGGTTTGTTGATTGGATTCAGTCATGTTTTTCTGGTTATTGGTTTGGTTTGTAGATTTTTGTTGCTTTCTGGTCATCTCTTTATTTTGACGAATTTAATCAGTTCCTTAGCTTCTTTGTCTGCTTTTGGAGGTTAATTAGTTGTTATTTTTGCATAGGTGTTATATCTTCTCTTTGTCATTTTTTTCTTCTTATTCTAGTTACTTGTTGTTGGTTAAGTTCACTTTAGAGGAAAGTATTAGTGTTGGGGAAAGGCAATTGTGTAAGCAAGGGAAAAGTGTAAAGTAGTATTGGTAATGTATGTTAACAAAGCAAGAATATGAGATCTGGGAGGATGGAGGTTAGATTTATGTAGATTGTATAGAGTTATAGCTGTAGGTAGAGTATCTTTTATGAAGTAGATGACTGAATATGGGCGAAATATGGTATGAACTACAAAGCTATTGTTTTCATGAGAGAGGGAAAAAGAAAAGAAAGGTAATAGTTTCAAGAGTGGATAACAGACAGAAAACAGAACAAAGGTATTAGAAATTAAGAGTTAGACACTTTGTGGATCAAAGAACGGGAGGTAGGGGGTGGAATATAGGAGAGACAGTAGATGATAGTGGATATCAAGATGTAGGGGAAGGGGGATAGTGTAGGTAGCCTAAATCAGTTCACACAGAAATGAGGCAGTAGAGGATGGGAAAACCCAGCAAATGTGAGGTGTTCCCTGTAGCACCTATTGTGTACTTCCCACCGAATTGACGTCCAGACACCTTCCAACCAGCAAAAATCCCCGAAACAGCGCGGTCCCAAAGAGCCTTCAACGCTGCCCAGCCGCCCCTTGTGATTCCATTGTCACTACCTCCGACACCAGTTTTTTATATAATGTATTCTTTTGTTAAGTTGCTAAATAGATACATAGAAGAAATCAAACTTATAAGAGTGGCGAAGCAACTTCTTAATATTTGAAGATTACCTGTAAAATATTCATAAGTATATGAGATATTCACAAACTATATGCAATATATATGTATAACTAATATATATTTACTATGACTTCTAGAAATGATGTAGAAGTTCTAAAGATAAAGCACAGCCATAAACTCTTATGCAAATTAAGAAATGAGATTTTAAATAATTTTACCTAATTTAAAAAGTATAATACTTATTTTAGGTCTCTTCTTTCAAAAGTACCATCTCATAACAAACCTCAGAAAAGATGGAAGAAAATAATTATACAAAATTTTCCCATTCAATACTTATTTTTAATACACACTCTGGATCCAAAATTTTTTGTGATAGTTCCATTAAATTGTTTTGGCTTTTATGTCATTTTGCTTTATACAGTCAAAACAATAGCAACATTTTTCTGACTGTACAACAGATTAATCTGAGCAACTTAGTTTAAAGGACAAATCATACCCTCACAGAAAAATCAGTTAAAAATTTTAAATTACAAGTTAGATGTTGCCACAGAACTGATTGACTCATGTCTTTATCACACGAAACCTGGATTTGAGGATTGCCTTGGTCATCCATAAATGAATAATCACAACCGTAAATTTGTCAGATGAACCTGATGTGATACTCCAGTTTGATCCTGAGATTGTAATCTAATTTACATTAGTATAAATTTAGGTACTGTAGGGGAATTCTGTAAGATGTTGCTGTGATACTGTTGATATATTATTGACAAATCATATCTTATCTTGAAACAACAATAAGAAGTATAAAAGAAAAATTCACCAAGACAAAGTTACCACCAAACAGGCAACCTTATTAACAAGACACAAAATAACAGAATTTTCAAATTTCAGGGACTCTTCAAATTATGTAAACTAATGTATCATATTACAAATAAGGAAACTGAGGCTGAAAAGGCTAGGCCAAGAATTGGTCATTGAAGCTACCTATCCAAGGCTGCATTGGTCCAGGGTGCTACCAGGGCATCAGGAAGCCTCTCAGTGTGCACACTTAAGCTGAAAATATGAATAAAATTTAATTTCCTACATCAGTAATTGTTTTTATTGCCATTTTAAGAAGTATACAGTACAGGACTATTTCCTGATAAATTTATTTGAAAAGTTCAAATACTCAGGAGGGAATTTAAATAATTTCTGATTGAATTACTTGCTTTCCTTTGAAAATGAAAGTGATAGTAATGACCTTTCAGTAAAACATATTTGTGTTACTATGGAGCCACTTTGACCCTTCCATATTACAGCTTGCAGCATCCCTTTTGACTAAACAAACAACGGAGGTAGCTAGGAAGGAGGCTGAATTCATCAGATAGCAGACATTGACCCATACAGAGATCTAAGCGATGACCGTGGTTTCTTCAATGCTGTATTAGTCAGTGTTCTCTAGGGAAAGAGAACCAACAGGAGAGATCTGCTAATAGTATGAGATTTTATAAAAATTGTCAGGAGACTGTGGGAAGCACAAGTCCAAATTCCACAGGGTCTTGCTAGCTAGGGACTCTGATGAAGGTCCTCCCTGAGTTCCCCAGGAGACACTGGCTCTTAGTAGAGATGGGGATATTCTCTCTGAATGCTGAAATCATGCCTCCTTTTAAGGCTTCAACTGATTGGATGTGACATCAATCATTGCTGACTACAATCTCCTGAGTTGATTGTAGGTGAAATCAGCCATATATGCAATCAATTCACTGATAATTAAAGTCCATGAAATGCTCTTGTATTACAACAAGTTCAGCTCTTGCTTTACCAGACAACTGGGCACCAATACCTAGATGAGTTGACACATAAGTCTAACCATCACATTTGCCATGAAAGATATGGGTTCAACTTGGTATAGAATAACATTCAGACACAGATCCTTTGACAAGTAATCATTATCAATTGTGCAAATTCCTTCAGCTGAACAAAAATTTGAGTTTCCAGTTGCATTGCTAGTATGTATAAATAGAAAGATTTTGTATATTCATGTTACAGCCAGCAAACCTTGCTGAATTAATTCCTTTTTTTTATTTCTAGATTTTTTTAGGAAATTTATTGGGATTTTCTCTGTAGACAATGTCATCACAAATAAAGACCATTACATTTACTTAATTCCAATCTTCATGCCTTTTGTTTCTTTTTTCTTAACTTATTGCACTGGGTGTGATGTTAAGGAGGATTTGTCAGATATTTATGCTGTATTCCTCAACTTTGGCAGAAAGCATTCAGTGATGGACCAGTAGTTATGCAATTACCTGTTTTGATGCCTGTTTTCAAGTAAAGGTATTTTCTTTTATTTGTAGTTTTTTAGGAGTTTCTTTCTTTTTAAAGTAAAAAAATTGGTATTGCATTTTTTTCAAATAATAATTTTGCATCTGTAGATATAATCATGTAGTTTATCTGTTTCTAATAGTCTGATAATGTGGATTATATTTATCTAATTTCAAATATTAATCCACCTTGCATTCTTATATAAACTGCCTTTGGTCATCATATATTACTGAATTCATTTTGTTAATATTTTGTTGAGAATTTTTTGAATATGCTTATGAGGGATATTTTTCTCTAGTTTTCATTTTAAAATGTCTTTGATGGCTTATAATATTTTCTTATTATTCCTCTAATGTCTGTATATCCCACAGCAACATCCCCTCTTTTATTACTATTCGTAATTTGTGTCTTTTTTCTTTATTTCTTGGTCAATCCACCTAAATGTCTATCAATTTTATTGAATTTGTTAAGGAACCAACTTTTGTTTCATTGATTTTCTCTATTGTCTTCTGTTTTCAATTTCATTGTTTCTGTTCTGTTATGATTTCCTTTTTTCTACTTGCTTTGGGTTTTACTCACTCTTCTATTTCTAGTTTCCTAAAGTAGCAGCTTAAATAACTGATTCAATACCTTTCTTCTTTACTAAATACAAAAATTGCTATTAATTTCCTTTCAAGCAGAACTGTATCTATATCCCATAAAAGTGTATAAGGAGTATGTGGTGCCTTGGAGTTATATACCCCAGAAAAACATGTCCTTAATCTCCATCCATTACTGTGGGTATAAAACATTGTAAATAGGAGCTTTGGATGAAGTTACTTCAGTTAAGATGTGGATGGGTCTTAATATTTAATCCTATTTCTAGAGGCCTTATAGAGCAGGTCACAGAGAGAAAAGCCATGGAGAACTGTCAAAAGTTGCAAGTCAGTAGAACCTAGAAGGGAAAAAGAGGCTACCACGTGCATTGCCATGTGAAAGATAAGCTCAGGACCAAGGATTGCTGGCTGCCAACTTCAGAATGCCACTGTTTTCAGGGAGAAAGCTTCACTTTGCTGATGCTCAGTTTTGGACTTCTTCTAACCTTAAAGCTGAGCCAAGAAATTCCCATTGTTTAAGCTAATCCATTGTATGATATTTGTTTTAGCAGCTGGGAAACTAAAACAGATTTTGGTAATGGAAGTGGGATGCTACTATTACAAATACCTAAAAGTATAAAAATGGTTTTGGAATTAGGTAAGGCCTAGAGGTTGGAAGAATTGTGAGATGCTTGATAGAGAAAGCCTAGTTTGTTCTGAAGAGGCTGTTGGTAGAAATATGGATGTTAAATATAATTCTACAGGCTTAGAAGGAAATAATGAAAGTATACTTGAAAACTGGAAGAAAGGTTATCTTTGGTATAAAGTGGCAGTGAATTTGATAGAGTTGTGTTCCGTTGTTGGATAGAAGGCAGAACTTGAAAGTAATGAAACTGGATATTTAGCTGAGGAGATTTTCCAAGCTAAGTATGAAAAATACAACCTGGTTTTTCCTTGCAACTCATAGTAAAATGTGAGAGGAAAGGGATAAATTGAGGATTGATCTGTTAAGCACAAAGAAACCAGCAACTGATAATTTGGAAAATTCCCAGTCTATTCAGCTAATATGCTTTGAGATATGCTATATCAGGGACCTCCCTGAGTTTTCAGAAAATAACTCCCCAGAGGACAGGACACCATGTGAGGATTAACTGAACAACCATTTGTTAAAGAGGGTGTGACTGAACATGGATCTGTAAGCCATTTCAGCGGCAGTCAGAATTGGAAATGCCGTTATCCAAGAAGGATCTTTGGGAAGTTCTATTGTCTGATGGTTTGTTCCCTCTTAAATTGCATACAAAACTGACAAGTTTTTTGCCAATTTTGAATGAGCAGAACCACTGCCAGTCTGAACTAAACCAAGACCATTGTACGCGCTTTAAATTTCTTTGGTACATTTTTGTCCTTAAGGCATACCATAGTAAGAATATCTATTAAAATATAGCATTTTAAAATCACATTAAATAATTCTTGTCTGAGAGGTTTGCTACAAAATTGATATATGATTTGGGAGTATCTATTTTTTTAATTTTTATAATTTATGTAAAACATTTAAAATATTCCAAGTTCAGGACTATAAAACAAGGTAAATTAAATAAGAGTTGTAGCTTCTTCTTTATCACTTAATCTGTTCCACTTTCCCAAAAACCAATGTCATAATTTTTGAGAGCTGTCTTAACAAAGTACCTCAGACTTGGTGGCTTAAAGCAGCAGAACTTTATTATCTTACAGTTCTGGATGCTAGAAGTCTGAAGTCAAAGTGTTGTCATGGCCATGCTTCTTCTGAAACCCAGAGAAGAATCTTTCCTTGCCTATTTTTTTTTTGTTGTTGTTGTTGTTGTTGATTTGCTGACAACCCTTGGCATTCCTTGGAATCCCTCGGCTTGCAGCTATAGCACTTCAATCTCAGCTTCAGTCATCACATAGAATTGCCCCTTGTGTCTGTGTCTCTTCTCCCCTTTCTCTAAGAATAGCAGTCATATTGCACTAAGGGGTACACCCTACTCTAACATTTAATTCACCTCATTGTGGCTTAACTAATTCCATCTGAAATGACCTTGTGTCCAATGCAGTCACATTTACAGTTACTGGGAATTAGAATGTCAACATGTCTTTGTGGGAGACGCAATTCAACTTGTGACACATACTTTAATACAACCAAGGTAATGCCACTATATTGAAACCAGTTTGTGTTTGCTGGTATAGCAACACATAAAGGTAATTCTTATCCAGACCCACTAATATGAAATTGCTCTTTAAATGTTTCTAATCTCATTCTCATCACAAGCAACTTATTCCTGTATCTGTTACATATTTATGCGTTCTATGCTAGTTCACAGAAACTGTCACTTTCTAGTGCCTGTTTTGATATGTTAATTGCAGAGAAATCTCTGAAGCTTTTTAGAGGCCAGTTCTTTTAAATTTAGATCATTTCATCACTGATTTTGTTAGAATGACTGGGTTTATCTAGTGCATTTTTCTTACTTTTATTTCCTATTCAGACTCTATTACCATTGAGCAAATTTGTGGATGGTAGAAACTACTGGGTGAATTACTCTCCTGTGAGATTGGGTGAATGCTAGACTTACTGGAAATGCCAATTTTAGTGCTGTTTCCTGGGAAGGGTCATAGGCCATAAAAATAATGACTCCCAAGAAAACTTCATCCTAACATTTTAGTTATGCTGCATAATTCAAAAGGCCTACCCTGTCTCTTCCATTTTATAACTCCAAATGTCTGCAATGAAATTCTGGAAGCAACAGGAAATATCTGTTCCTATGAAAGAGCTTAGTTTAATGATCAAACATTCACTTCATATTATTTTTTTAGTTCCTTTTAGATTATGGCAGAGAAAATAATGTGTCTACAAAATAGTTAATATAATGCTCATTTTTATACAGAAATATAATACCTTGGAAAAATAATAAATTTCAGTTTAAGAATTACTATAATAATGAAACTTAAATTTTCATTTAATTCCTTATTACTCAAACTGATTTGACAACAGAAATTTTTGCTTTCCTGGATCACTTATTATCATGAAGAAGAATTAGTGTTTTATAGAGCACATGTAGGTTTTGTAATGGTCTTAAGTAAATCTCAACAGGTGTATGTATGACAAAACGTTTCAGAGATTTTAATTTGTTACTGTGAATTTGGAATTCTCAAGTGGGAGGACAGTGTATGGAACATTGCCCAAATCTACTTATATAAGAACCACTTTTCTGCATTGCACAGAATGTGAACTCATGGTTAGGAAGTATAATCATCCTTATTTTTCACAATTTATTCCCCCTTCTTATCCAGAGAATGTCATATAATTTACACATCATGAAATGTAGAGAAATATGATTATATTATGTCTTTTATTATAAATATATTTAACTTTTTAATTGCAGTGTGATATACCTACAGAAAAGTACATGAGTATAAAGACCAATGAATTTTTTTAAGGAACTGAATCCTCCTGTATGACCAACATCCAGATCAAGATACAAAATATACTTATCAGGTAAAAGAAGGGAAAATACAAATACCCTCATACCTCTGGGACTACTTTATTTTTTTTAAAGAATAGTAAGCAGCTCAAGAGAAAATTCTATGGAAATACTGCCAAAAATGAATGTATTCTAGGTTGCAGAAATTCTAGTAGAGGTTTTCTTATCAGTTACACTGACAGCTGTGCTACAGATTCCTTCCCTACCCCCAGCTTTGGATCTAGGAATTTGAGTAGAAAAAAGGTAGTGTGACTAATTTAAAGTACATCCATTCAACCTATCTTTCAGTAAATATTCTATGCACCAAGTTTTGTTTCTCTCTGTTTCCTACTCTTTTTATTCTGGTAACATATACATAGCATAAATTTTCCACTCCAATGAAGTTAATTATTTTTACAATGACATACTACCATCACCACATTCCATTACTTAAAGTTTTTTTTTAGACATCTAAAATATAAACACTTTGGCTATGAAGCAATAACTATCAATTCCCCTTCTCTAAAACCCTGCTAACTTCTAATCTACTTTCTGTCTCTATGAATTTGCTTATTCTGTTATTTCATATAAGTGGAATCATACAATATTTGTCCTTTTGAGTCTGGCTTCTTTTACTTAGCATAATGTTTTCAAAGATGTTCCTGTTGTAGCATGTAGAAGAGCTTTGTCCCTTTTCATTGCTAAAAGTATTCCATTGTATTGACATATCACATTTTGTTTATCTGTTCATCTGTCTGGATATTTGGATTAGTTCCACCTTTTGGCTACTGTAAATAATGCTATGAACATTGGTATATATATATCTGTTTTAATCTCTGCTTTCAATTCTCTTGGTATACCTAGGGGGGGAACTACCAACCTGTTTTTGTTTTCCACATCAGCTGCATCATTTCCACCAGCAGTGCATGAGGGTTTCTATTTTCCACATCTTTATTAACACTTGTTATTTTCAATTTTTTAAAAATATAGTGTGTGAAGTGATATCTCATTGTGGTTTAAATTGCATTTCCCTAATGGATAACGATGTTGAGCATCTTTTCTTGTGCTTATTGGCCATTTGTATATCTTATTTGGAGAAAGGTCTGTTCAAGTCCTTTGCCATTTTTAATTGGGTTGTTTATCTTTTTGTTGTTGAGTTATAGGAGTTCTTTACATATTTTAGATATTAAACCCCTTTCATAAATAGGAATTACAACTATTTTTCTCATCCTATAATTTGTCTTTTCACTTTCTTGATTATATCCTTTGATGCATAAAAGTTTTTAATTTTGGTGAAATCCAATTTACCTATTTTTTATTTGGTTGCTCACACTTTTGGTGTCATAGCTTAGAATCCATTGCCTAATACAAAGTCCATATAAATGTTCTCCCATGTTTTCTTCTAAGGGTTTTATGATTTTAAATAAAATATTTATGTCGTTGATCCATTTTGAGTTAATATTTTTATGTGATATAAGGCAGGGGTCCACTTACATTCTTTTGCATGTGGAAATCTGGTTGTCTAAGCACCATTGAGGAGAATATTCTTTCCTTATTGAGTGGACTTGACACCACTGTGGAAAATTAATTGAGTATAGATATGTGAGCTTATTTCTGGACTCTCAGCTCTGTTCCATTGGTCTATATGTCTGTCCTTATTCCAGTAACATATTGTTACAATAACTGTAGCCTTGCAGTAAGTTTTGAAATCAGGAAGTGTGAGTCCCCCAACTTCATTCTTCTTTTTCAGAATGGCTTTTGACTACTTGGGGCCCTTGCCCTTCCACATGAATTTGATGACTGGCTTTTCCATTTCTGAAAAAAAAAATCTTCTGGAAGTTTGATTGAGATTGAATTGAATCTTTAAATTGCTTTAAATTGTATTGACATCATGACAATATTAAGCATTCCAATCTATAAACAAAGGGTGTCTCTCCATTTATTTAGGTCATCTTTGATTTCTTTCAGCAACATTTTGTAGTTTTCAGTGTATAAGTGTTTTACATTCCTGGTTAAACCTACTACTAGATATTTAATTCTTTTAGGTGCTATTTTAAATGCAATTGTTTTATTTCCTTTTCAGGTTGTTCACTGCAGTGGGGAGACATACAACTGATTTTTGAGTGTTGATCATGTATTTCACAACATTGCTGAATTTGCTTCTTAGCTCTAGTAGTTTTCTTATGGATTCTTTGGAATTTTCTATATCCTCTCCAAATAGAGATAGGTTTAGTTCTTCCTTTCTATTTTGGATGGCTTTTATTTCTTTTTGTTACCTAATTTCTCTGGCTAGAACTTCTAGTACAATGCTGAATAGCAGTGGTGAAGTCAAGCATCCTTGTCCTGTTCTTGATTTTAGGGAAAAACTTTCAGTCTTTCACTGTTTAGTATGTTAACTGTGGGCTTTTCATATATGTCCTTTTTCATGTTGAGGAAATTCACATCTATCGCTACTTTTTAAAATGTTTTTATCAAGAACTGGTGCTGGGTTTTGTCAAATACCTTTTCTTCATCAATTGAGAATATTGTGTCTTTTTTTTTTGCCTTAGTTATTAATGTGATATATTACACCGATTCATTTTCTTATTCTGAACCTCACTTATATTCCTGGAATATAGTCCACTTGGTTCTGCTGTATAATCTTTTTAATCTGCTGTTGAATTCAGTTTACTGGTATTTTGTTGAGGATTTTTGCATCTATATTCATAAAGTAAATTGGTCTGTAATTTTTTTCTTATGGTTTCTTTATCTGGTTTTGGTGTTAGGGTGATATTGCCTTCATAGAATGAAGTAGAGAGTCTATGTCTTTTCAAGTTTTTGGAACAGTTTGAGGACTGGTGTTAATTCTTCTTTGAACTTGTTTGAATGTTCAGTAGTCCACCAGTGTAACCATCTGGTCCTGGACTTTTCTTTGTTGAGAGTGCTCCTTTGCACATTGGTGGTAGAGTTGGAGATAGAGTGAAGATGAAAATGTTTTGATTATAGAAATACTAATTAATGTAAAAAAGAGGGATCAGGCCCAAACATTACAGAGAATAATCATGGACACTCTTGGAAGCAGTAGACAAGAGCAGTTTTCTATTTAGAAGTACATATGTACCAACTGAAGGCACTGTTTATTAGTTTATTGGATTGTTTGCAGTTGTTGTTTCTGTATGTCTTCATGACCATTTATATTTGATTTGGGAAAAGCAAATCAAGTACTACCGAAGTGCCACTATCTTAAATCATAGCTTATAAAGGAAAGGCCTATCATGTTCCTACTACTGTGCTTAGTTTTAAGAACAATATTATCTCCAATTCTCACCACAACATTGAACTTGGTATGATTAGTATTATTTTATTTATGAATAAAGCCATCAGAGACACTAAGGAACTTGCTCTGGGTTATACAGATACTAAGCTGAGAAAACAAATGTCTACACTACATATATCGCTCAAAAATTAAGCTACTGCATTTCAACATGCATTCTCTAATTTAATTACATTCTTTGTTCCTGAGAACAACCCTGTGAGATAAGTATTATTTGCATTTTACAGAGAGGCAATAAGTGAGAGTTGTGGTTAAACCCAGTTAGGTGCATTATTCTTTCCATCAACCCAGTAATATACATGTACATATTTTTTCTTTTTCAATTCAACTTTATAAAACCTCTTTGTACTAAAAATTTCAAAGACTTGCTATATCAAAGAAAAGAAAAGAGGCTGCTGAGTTTCAACAGAAAATGAAATCCCATGGTTTGAAGAGGGGGGAGGGCACTACCGTTTTCCTGATTTTTAAGATGCAGGCTAAGAAATTGCTTCTTAGACAAGAAGACAGGGAATTTGAGTTGGAGTGCCACCATTTATCTGTTTATATGATCAAGAACACTAGTGTCTCTATGCTGCAGTTTATGGGCTGATATTTTCTTCAAATTTTAATATGTATTTAAGTTATTTAGATTGAGATCAAATATAAAAACATAGAAATAAATACCTGAAAATCATTAAACATAAAATTACATCAGGCAGCATTATGTATGCATATATATTTATAAAACTTTAAAACACCTTTTAGTGCAATGAGAAAGAAACTTTAAAGTATACTTTATGCCACTTTTGATTTAATTGGTTTATACTTTATTTTCCAGACTTCTCAGGTTATTGGTCTCATATTTACTTACTTTATTTTATTTATAACGTGAAGTTAATATGTCAAAGGAGAAAAAAAGGCAAAGTGTTACTGATTTTGAAAATTAGAGAATAATGTATAATTGAGTTATGCATATAGTAAAAACTAATTATTTTTCTATATTTTACCCTAATTATTATAGTATTTATTGGTAGAAAGTTATTCATTTTTTCTAAAAGGAAAACTAAAATATAGCTTAAATTATATTAATATTAACAGAATTTTAAATAAAAATATTTTGATTAAATTGGTGTTAGGGGTTTAACAATTTTATCAACTTTATTGAGATATACATATATGCAAGAAACTCTGTCCATTTATGATGACTTGTGATAGATTTATACTCTGTAAATCCACTACCTACATTAATATACACTGTATTTCTATCACCTCCAAATGTTTCCACTCTACCCTGTCTCAAGCTACCACAATACAAACCCATACAGAGAACTTCAAGCATACCGTTCTGTAGGATTAATCACATTCACATTGTTGTGCTATTTCACCACCATCCACTGCAAGTACTTTCCCATCACCCCAAACAGAAACCCTCTACCTATTATGTATTAGATCCCCATTTCTCCTTCACCCCACACCTGGTAACCTATACTTTACTTTTTGTATCTATGAGTTTGCATATTCTAGCTATTTCATTTAAGTGGAGTCATACAATATCTATCCTTTTTTGAATGACTTATTTCACTCAACATGATGTCTTCATCCATATAGTGGCATGACTCAGGACTTGGTATGAATCAGAACTTCATTCCTTTTAAGGTTCAGCTCATCGCTCCCCATTTTTTTAGTTGATATCTTTTGTAGTGAAGCCTTTAGAAACCACTTTCATTTCATTTTGTGCATATTTTTCTGATTTTATTTTATTTTTTGCAGTTACTTGGGACTTAAATTCAACATCCTAAATCTATAACAATCTCATTTGGTTTGACACCAACTAACTCCAATAGCACACACAAACTATGTTTCTATACTCCTCTGTTCCTCCACTTTTAGAAGTTCTTGTCACAAATTACATATTTATATGTTATGAGTCTCAGATCATTGATTTATCATGACTTCTTTATGTATTTGAATTTTATAACTTGTAGGAAGCAAAAAGTGGATTTACAAACCAAAAAATACAATAGTACTAGTATTTATATTTCCCCATTACTTTAATTTTACCAGTGTTCTTGTATTTCTTCTTATGACTTTCTTCTATTGTTTAGTGTCTTTTCCTTTCAACCTGAAGAACTCCTTTTAGTATTTCTTGTAAGGTCAGTCTAGTATTGACAAACTCCCTCAGCTTTTATTTATCTTGGAATGTCTTAATCTCTTATTTATTTGTGAAATACAGTTTTATCAGCTGTAGAAGTTTTGGTTAGCATTTTTTTTTCCTTTTTGCACTTTAAATATATCACAACATTGCTTTTTTTTTTTTTTTTAGTTAGTTAGGCCAGTAAAAGAACTTATTTGGGAAATGGGGGAAAGAACAGAGCTTGCTGAGAAATGGGAGAGGACAAAAATACACCACAAGATTTGGTGCTGGCTCCTCTAGGCAGAGTGCAAGCTTTGCCCCATGTAATTAACTTTTAAACTGTTAATTATTTTTCCCCCTTCCTAATGATAAGGGATGGGCCTCAGCTGTTATTGGTTACCTCATCAATGATGAGGCCTGTTGGGAATATCTGGGGCCAAGGGGAGGTAGAAACTGGCACCTCAAGGTTACACTCAAGGTATCAGCAAGGTCTTGCAGCCATGTTTGCTGGCCATGCGGTCTGCTGGCCATGTTGTGGCTCAGCAGCCATGTTGTCTGCCAGTTATGTTGTGCCTCATCTCTTCCATTATCCTGTACTAATCTGCCTCAACTCTCCCCTCAGAGAGTTTACACCCTTATTCTTAAGGGGGTGCTGAGGGGTGATGATCATTCTTCTGTAGTTACCTCCTGCTGGTTAGGGCAGTAGTCCTTGCTTGACAGGGCATAAACCTCTCTGGCTATTCTATTGAGATTTAGGGAAGATGGTTTGACCCTGTGGTTGGGTTTGGCTGAAATCCCCACAGAACTAATATCTTGTTTTGGAAGGTGTTGATTCTGGAAGAAATAAACATAGTTTCAACTTTGAAGATACATGGCCCTACTACAAGAATAAAGAAGATGGTGATATGTGGGTCCAAAAGGGGGCAGCTATGACATACTGAACCACAGGAGTGAGAAAGGCCAGGTGCCTTCAGTGGCTGCATCCTCCTGAAGTTGGTGGGCTTCATCTTGCAGGTTTCAAATGCTGTTTAGGACTATTCCAGAGTGATTTATGAAGAAACAGCATTTTTCCTTGAGAAATAGGCATGTCCCCTGCTGTGCTGCTGTTAGTATGTTCATGGCTCTGTGATTCTGCAGTACCACACCATCAAGAAAGTCCGTTTGCTGTCTAAGAACTTCTAAGGCATGGCTAGTTTCTTCTATGCTGTTAGCTTTAGGGAGAGATTGTAATAGATAACAGGGTTTGGTATAAAATGCCAATCCCAGTTTTCCATGGTGGTGGTTATGCCTAAGATGGCTAAGAGATGAGAAGAGGTATTGCCATTTTACTTACTGCTTAGAAGAAAATACAAGGAATGAAAACAGACAAGGTTTCTTAAGGGGTATTTGACTTGCCCTCCCCCTAGCAATAGGAAATTGGGCTGGAGTTAGAGGGAACAACTGTCTTTGACACAGACACTACTTAGCTTTGTCTCTTGAAGAGGTATTTCAGGTCATCCAATGACTGGCACTCAAATATCAGGTGCTTCAGGTAGGCTGGCATTTCTTTGGCTAGCTGGCTTCACTGGGGTTAAGTAAACCTAGGTGGCAATTTCTTTAACTTTAATAGCTGTGAGAGTGATCAGAACCACAGAGTAAGGTCCTTTCTATTTTGGCTCTATTGAGAGTGAGGGTTGTTCTCCTGCCAGGTTTTGATCAGAACCTGGTTCCAAGGTCCTGGGTTAGGAAAGGTTATCCATAGAACACCTTGAAGGGGCTAAGCTGAAGTGAGTCCTGGCTACCTCATTTGCCATTTCCCTTTTTGTGGGAATACACTTAGCTCTGGCAGGATGGCATGTGGGTCAGGTATGAATGGGACAGTTTCTGGAATAAGGGCTAGGAGGGAGACCTGGGTTAAGCATGCCTTGTACCTGGTATGGTATAAAGACTGTGAAATGTTGCCCCAAGATAATTTGGTGGCTTTTTAAATTTAAAGGGTTTTTGCCCCTACTCATTTTAGGCAAAGAGGCCATTCCTTTATCTTATAGGCACATTCATTAACTACTTAGAAGATGAAGTTTACCAGGAGTTTTAACATGTTTAATACCCCTCTGCATGTGGTCTAGAATAGAAAAGATATGACCTTAGTCATCAAACATATATCTAGAATAGGAGTGAAATAGGTACAGTACTTAATATTAATCAATGCACTACCCAATGCATATGTTTCTCTTTGAGCTGCAGTTAAATATATCTAAGCTACAGGTTTGCAATACCATACATGTTATCTCCCCATGGGAGCAGGCCATAATGCCAATTGTGTCTACTTACATCACTCTGGTAATATTGATCCAGTTGATATGCCCTTCTTACAACCAGAATGCTGCAGCACCATTGACCCTACAGAGAAGCTAGGAAAGTAGACTCTCGTATTTTACTAACCTGGTGCATACAGCCTTTCAACACTATGAAACAGTGCCAGTCTGGAGGCAATATCCATTGTGTATCTCACCATATTGAAGCATTGCTGGCTGCTGCAACAGTTTGAAACTGCATCATACTCTCCATCCACTTCAGGAACATAAGCAGAGATGTAGTAGATACCTTTATTGTTTTAGGGGTCAGTGACCAACTCAAATGGAGATGAAAATGCAGTGCATTGAACCAAGCTGTCTCAGAGAGCTAGATACTGGATGATAGGCTTAAAGGAAGTTGGGGGAAGAGGAAGGTTGCGAGCTGACACCTACATGGGTGAAATCTGTGATAAGCTGGAGGTACGTATTTGTAAAGGGAAGGGATAAAATGGGGGCATACGGATACCTCTGGGTGGGGCTTTGCAGGCTTGAGGGGGACTAAGGATGGGAGGATGGGTCAGATGGCCCAAGAAATTGGAGGGAGGGTAGGGGAAACATTTGAACATGGGAGATTGTCAGGTATGTGGTTGAAACTATAACGTTGAGAAAACTCTTTAGAAAATATAATAAGGAAGGTTACCTATTTAAGATGCTTAAGGGGGGTGCATCTGACACAGGAAAGCTTCTAGGGAGTGTGTGAGTGCTCTTTTTGTTACAGTGGGTTATATCATTGGGTGGAGACCCATACAATGAGAGTGAAAATATACCCACATCCTGGGGAGGACTGATGTTCTCAAACAGAGAGAATTGTATCTCTCAAGAGAATTAGTGGTTCCCAATGGGTTAGGGCAATCTAGTATATTAAGCCCTCAACATCGTTGCACATATCTGTGAATATGGTCCTTCAAGTAATGAACATTGATTGTCACTGTGGGCTCTGAGGGGAGGGGAAGAGAGGTAATGAATAGATGGAATCAGTGTAATTGTGGGGCAATAGAAGTGTTCCACAAGATCATGCAATGATGGATATAGAACTTGTTAAATTACACCAAAAATGTATAAAAGACTATAGGCTAAAATGTCAACCATAATATAAAACATAAGATAACTAAGAATTTAGAAAATTGTATAATCTAAAATATAAACCATAATGTAAAGTCAAATGGAATCATGTTTGAAGGTTATGTTTCAATATCTATACATCAGCTGCAGCAAATATAATATGAACATGTAAAAAGATCATTGCTGGGGAAGAGACAAAGTGTTTGATGTTGGATATGTAGGAGTACCATATATTGTATATGTGAATTACTGTGATCTAAAACTTTTGTGAAGACAAACTTAATAATTAGAAAAAAAGAAAAAGAATATAGACACTGAAGAAGAAATGAAAGAAATTGCCTTGACACTGTACATACAGGGCAACACCTATTGCAGTGATGAAAGGCAAAATGTCAAAAACAAAGCTTTTTCATTTTGTCATTTTTTGACACCCCAATTTATTTTTTCTTTATTTAATTTTTCTATATTAGTATGTATTCTGTGTCTAACTTTTAAACCCATAACTATATTACATTTTACTGTTAATGAAACTTGACAATATATTAGGCTTCATTTCTGAAGAAGTTTTGAACCACAGAGAGATTCAGCTATGATGGGAGGAACACTGGTGTGGTGTGTTACTGATAGAGGGTACATGGTTGGGAGAGAGTTCTCCAGGGCAGGTATACAGGGTACATAAAAATGTTTGGATATTTTCATAGTAGTTACAGTTAAAAATGACAACAAAGGGAGTGCTGAGTTCCTAGCCAGGGGAGCTCTATCACATTCCCCAATGAAACAACAACAATCCCCAAGTGCAATGGCAAAGACCAATAAAGAAGGATGGTCCAACAATGAGCCCTTGATACTGATGACTATGCTCATAAGCCTGTATGCCTGAAATATGAACTAGGCCTAGAGCTGCAGGGTGCCTAAGAGTTACCTCCTGAGAGCCTCCATGTTGCTCAAATGTGGCCACTCTCTAAGCCAAACTCATCATGTAAATGTATTACCTTCCCCCCCAGCATGGGACATGACTCCTGGGGATGAGCATCCCTGTTGCTGAGGGATTACTACCAAGCACCAGCTGATGATATAACTAGAAAAAGAATTTGAATAAAATGGTCAACTCAGACCAGCAGAATATCTCAACCTACATGTTGTATCAGGTATTAGAAACTGCTTTTTGACCATGAATAAAAGGGGGAAATAGAAAGGACAAATGAGTTTATATGGATGTGAGTCTCTAAAAAAGAGTCGGGAGGTCATCAAAGGGGTCATGCTTATGCACACCTCAGCAGGGTCCCAGAGACAGCCAAAGTAGATACAATCCCAGGTACTGGTTCTCCTGAGGGCTACAGAGACCCACAGGTTCTATGGTCATGGCAGATGACTCTGGAGTTCAGTGCCATGTTGTTGGCCCTACTTTGGGGTTTGTGTTCCTGAGTGTGATGGAGTTGGATTCAGATGTGACCTTTCTACACATGCCTCTTCTATCTCTTACTGGACCTGTGGCTGGTGCTGGCGTTGGTGTATACTCTGGAGACCTGAATCTCTGGGCTGTCCATGTGACAGCCAGGCCTCAGCAGACTTGCAACTCCTACCCTCTGGATTATTGGACTTACCCAGCCAGCTAACAAGGAGGTGAAGAAGATCAAACACCACACCAGGAAGCCAAGAGGGCCTACAACTGCAAGCAGGAGAATTACATTCATCATCCATGTGGAATCTAGGCCCCTCTTGATATAGAGGTGGAGTGGACATCACCATCCCAGGGTCCACATGATGGAGGAATAGAGTATGGATTAGAATGGCCTTACTGATATTCTACTATGGAACTAGTGTGATTAGTAATGGAAGGAATTGTAGCATTGATGTGAAGAAAATGGCCATGGTAGTTGCTGAGGGTAGGGAGAGGGAAGAAGAGATATGAGGTGGGGGTATTTTTGGAGTTGTCCTGGGTGGGACTGCAGAGACAGATGCTGGACATTGTATGTCCTGCCATGGCCCACTGGGTGGACTGGGGGAGAGTGTAAGCTATAATGTAAACCATTATCCATATGGTGTAGCAGTGCTCCAAAATGTATTCACCAAATTAAATGACTGTCCCACAGTGATGAAAGAGGTTGTTGATGCGGGAGGAGTCGGGTGAGGGGAGTAGGGAGTATATGGGGACCTGTTATATATTTTTAATGTAATATTTTAAAAAAATAAAGAGAGGAAAAGAAAAGAAAATATCACCAAAAAAAATTTTTTTAAATGCAGTATATTGAAGGCCTGATTTGAATGTACAAGAGAGTTTGACAATACTCATATCTATCTTTTGATTTTTATACACTTTCGAAACACTTCCAATGCTATGTATAACATATCAAATGAACTTAGCTTGTTAGTACTTTGCTTTTTAGTTCTACATATTTACCATGATGATGTTAATTTTAGCAGCACAGGAAAACTTGCTTTCTCAGTTATTTTATGAAAACTGAAGATTCCCAGTGGAATTAAGATCATCTTTCCTTACCACTACTTTAACATGCAGATTGAGGTGGTCTCTGACAGGTTTCCCTGTTATGAAGTTATTTTTTGTTATTAACATCAGTTAGGTTTCTAAGGAATGGTTTGCTGGAATTAGCCATTTAAATGCTTCAGTTTAGAAGATGCTTTTAAAAACATCTTATAATTAACCATAACTACATAGACTTGGTAGTTTACCTTAAAATAAGCTTATTAAATTACAGTTAGTAACCAATGAAATTTACTTTTCCATTTAAGAGAGGACAGATTCTTCTTTAGCTTAATTTCATTAAACATGAACTTGCAAGTTCATAATTTTAAATATGTAATACATATGTTAATTTATTTACTTGGTACCCTATAAACCAGGGAGATACTACCCAAGCTAAATAAAACTGAATCCAATATAGTTTGTGCAAGGAATGTTCTCTTTCCTTCCTTTATAGGAGGCTAAAACTTCTTCTTTAATACAATTCTAAAACTGTGAATAATTTTAGAAGCATACTGACTTCTAGGTTCTTGAATATATTACAATTGTTTAATTTGTTTTAATCATAATTTAGAAAAAATCTTTTCATAGCTTTTAAGGAATTTTTCTTTAATTACTGAAATTTGGTAATAGAATTATTAACCACCCTTATTATAGGGCTGGTAAAAGTTTAATGTGGCACATTACAGGGCAAACCAATTCTTATTCCCCATCCCCCAAAAGAGTTTAATCTGTTATATATAGCCCCTTCCTTAGCACTCTTGCAAAGAGAAGGCCTGGGGGCTGGATAGGTCAAAGAGCTTAAGGAAATCATTTTCCCTTCTCTAATAGTCCCTATATTCAGATTTCTATCTGACCCTTCCATCCTGCTTAGCCTAATTTGGGCTCCTGGAATATTCATCCACATATATAACTGCATATTTAATTTTTAACAAATTGATTAGAGCCCTTTTAAGAATTTTTAAAAATTTAATATTACCATCCTGATATATGAAAATATATACTGAGCAAATAGGCAGACACAAACAGAGTTAGACAAAAACACAATTATTAAAGTTACTTAAAACTTTTTCTTTTACAAAATAAATTTAACTGTAAAATAACATTTGAAAGACTTTTTTGAAAGCTATTTTTAATTATTCTAATTTGCACTGAAGTTTTGCATAAAAATTTCATTACTTTTATTATTGACCTAAAACCAAAAAGTTCCCAATGCTTTAAAATACAGTTTACAACATTTTCCTTTACTTAAGAGTTCTGCTTATTTCCCATTTTGACTTTGGCAGACCTTGAATGAACAAGACTAATTCCAGTATACATTCACTGAGGTCCCTGAAGTCTCAGGGAAACTGGTTTCTTTCATGAATTGCTTTTAGGAATTTTAACACTAGAGGCTAGAGGCCTGCCTCTCCAGTCCTCAGAGATAACAGGACTCTGGTGGCTGATAGACTGGAAGAGTAGATGTTTAACCCCAAGGGTTGAGAATTCCACCAGGCAGCAATTTAGTCCACACTTGGAGTCATGAGAGAAAGCAGGGTCACTAATACCAGTGCAAGGACAGGAGACAAGGGTGTCTCAAGTTTGCTTTACCCCTAGTTTAGGGGGTAGAAGCTGTCATGAGCAAGGCAAGGGGTGAGGTTAGAGTTGAAGTAACCATAAACAAAGACAAACTCAGTTTATAATTACCATCATAATAGCTGAAGTTAAAGAGCTAGGTGAAGTTAGTTACAAAGTAACCAAAGTCAAAGGTAAGTTTAGTTTAAGATTACCGTTACAATAGCTATATTTAGGCTACATCCACCCAGTTATAATAGTTTTAGTTACTATCCTCCTGTTTTATTATATAAAGTCATCTATATAATTATCCTAACTCTTACAGTTTTTAGTAAATTTTTACTTAAAAGCAATTTGAGCACTTCCATTCATTAAGGAATTAAAACAATTCTATTAGCAATTTTGCTAAGCTTTCTGCTTTCCCACAGTTGAATTAATTCCACTTGTGATTTCTTTTATACATTAAATTCAATTGCAAGATGGTATTGACATTTAAAGACTCAATTTTTAGGTTACCTTTCACCATCATCCCATTTGTAACAGGTGAACCCCAAATATGATTTATGAGTTCCTAGGCATGAGCAGACTAACAAAGTTACAGCAAACATGGATTATAGCAGAAGAGAGAATTTTACACACTTAGCTTAGTTTAGGGAATGACTGGACTTTAGAATCACCTAGATGCAAAGCTCACGGCGTCTGTCCACAGCACCTTGTGCAGCACCCTCCAGCTTCATTCAGTTGCTAGATATGAAGCAAGGGACCAGAGAAGCCCTGCCCCCAATGAGACATGAATTGGGGCTGCTCTGGGAGCTGCATCCCATCAGTTTCTTCCCTAAAGAGGTAAAACCCTGCAAGCCTTTTTTTTTGCTGGAAGCATGGGGGTGTTACAAGCAAATAGGCAGGGAGCTAGGAAAGACAGGAACCCTTTAATCATAATTAATGGCACATGAGGAGGTTCCTATTTTACAGGGAGAAGTTTGGTAATTACAGTAGGCTTGATAATGTCTCACAGTTTCTCAGACTATGTTCACTTTTCTTCATTGCTTTTTTTTGTTTGTCAGAATTAATGATTTCAATTGTCTTATCTTTAAGTTCAGTGATTCTTCTTTCTGCCAACTCCAATCTGCTGTTGAACCCCTCTAGGGAAATTTCTGTTACTTTGTCAGTTCTGTTTGATTCCTTTTCATGATTTATATCTCTTTATTGATAGTCTCTTTGCACTCATCTATTGTTTCCTAACATCCTTTGTTCTTTTTCGACTTATTTTAGGTCTTTGAGCATAAATGGGACCATTTTTAAAAAGTCTTTGGTATGTCTCAGCTCTGGTCCTACTCACTGATGGTTTCTGATACTTTAATCTCCTTTTTTCATGGGCCATTTCACCCTGTTTCTTTGTTTGGTTTTAAATATTTTGTTGCTCTCTGGGCATTTTGATATTTTAAGGTGTTATCTCTGGAATATAGACTCTGAGGCATTTGTTTTAGGTAGTGTTATGACAGATATTTCCTTGAATGCCAGGAGCTAGCAAAAAGAAACAACAACAACGAAAAAAAAAAAAAAAGTGAATAAAAGAAAACACCTTTCCAGAGTTTGCAGACTGGCATGTGCAAGTACTCTCTTTCAGAGCTTAGCCATCTCAATAATGCATTTAGAGAATAGCCCAAGGCAAACATAGTGTCCTCCCCAGTCTTTTCTGTGCCTTTCATACCTGGGGATATGTGCATATTCCTAGGATTTCCCCTGTTTACTTGGATATGAATATCCTCACACCCCTAGGAAACAATATTTTCTCTTGGTTTTGAGTGCTACATTGTATGTCCCACAGCTAGCACTCCTTTACTCAAGGAAGTTGCTACTTGATTGTTTTCCTACATTGCTCTGTTGGAGAAATCTGTGAGCCACCTCTCCATGCAAGACAAGTTCTGGGAAGGCAAGCCTGTGATTTGTGTCCTGGTTTAATCCTTCAGACTGTCACCAGGCAGCTTGGCACAGACATACACAGACCCAGGGTGTATAAGAGGGTTAATCCGCTCCCTGCAGAACCAGAACAAGGGATCTGCACGGGTTGTCTCTAAGCCAAGCTGGTAACAGGATGGGAGGGGCCAGTCAGTGTAACACAAGATTTTAAGTTTTCCTTTATTTAAAATTTGGCACTCATTCTGATACTGCAAACTTTTAACTGTTTCCTGGAATTTTGAGAAAAATGTTTCTGCTAGTTTTTACTTGTTCATAACACCTGAAATTTCATAGCACCTGAGAAACTCTGGAGCAACTCACTCTGTCATCTTTATCAGGTAGAGCCACCACCCTTAGTTCATTCTTTTTTATTGCTGGGTATATTCATTTATAAAGCTTAATCACAATTTGTTTATACTTGCATCCATTGATGGATATTTGAGTTATTTGAAAGGTTTTCACTATTTTGCATAAATCAGATATATTTGTATGTAATTCCTTTGTGTGGATATATGTAATTAATTCTATCAGATGGATACCTAGAATGGTATATGTATTTTGACTTTTTAAGAAACTTCCAAAACATTTTCCCAAAGTGTTGTACCATTTTGCATTTCTACCAGCAGAGCATGAGAGTTCCAATTGCTCCACATTCTCACCAACAGTACGCATTTTCTTACCTTATTATTAGCTATTCTAATGGGTGTATAGAGGTACCTTTTTGGATATAATAAGCATTTCCCTGATAACTAGTTATGCTGAATATCTTCTCATGTGCTTATCTGTCATATAGATAATTTTTTTTTGTGAATTATCCGTTCAAATATGTTGTACAATTTTAATGGATTGTCTTCTAGTATTGAGTAGGAATTTTATATATATTCTTTGCATAAATTTTGAGTACATGTAGTGTGAATTTTTTTGCACTCTGTGGTTTGTGTGTTCATTTCCTTTTTTTCTTATTATAAAATTTTTTTTATTATAAAGCACTAAATAAAATGCTAATAATTCCCAGACTTTGAAGCTAATTATTCCAACACACATCATCTACCAGATATTCATTTTCTTAATGATGTCCTTTAAGGATCAAAATTTTAAAAATATAAATTTTGATGAAATCTAAATGAGATTTTTTTTGTTTCTGTTTTGTATTCTATCTAAAACATATTTGATTATTCCAAAGTCATACAACTAATCTACATGTTTTCCTCTACTATTGTTATTGCTCCAGCTTTTGCATATAGGGCTATGTTCTATTCCAAGTTAATTTTTTATATAGCATTAGGTAAGGACTGATGTTCCTTTTTCTTCCATATGGATATCCCATTGTTCTGGGACCATTTGACTCTCCTATCCCCATTGAATGTACTCAGCATGTTTGTCAAAAATCAGGGGATCATGTATAGCCTGTCATTTTCTGGATTCTCTATTCTATTCCATTGATGTATATTCCTCCTTACAAGAATACAGTAATCAAGTCCTCTACATTGACCTGATTACTGTAGTTTTATATAAGTCTATTAATAATGTAATGTAATTCTTCCAACTTTGTTCATTTTTAAATTGTTTTATAGGCTAGATCATATGCGTTTACATATAAATTTTAGAATCAGTTTGTCAATTTTTACAAAAGGCAACTTGCATTTTATTAGGCTTGCACTGAATATATTTATATACACACTGAATTAAACACTTAAGAATATTGCATCTTCCATTCCATGGACATTGTATATACCATTTCCCTTTCCTTAAGTCTTTTCAAATTCTCTCAGAAAAGTTTTAACATGTTCAGTATAGTGGTCTTTCACATATTTTGTTAATTTGTTACCTAAATAATTTATGTATGTTGGTCCTATTAGAAAATGGATACTTGAAAAATTCATGTTTGAATTATTGATGGCTAGAGTATGAAAATCCATTTGCATTGTGTATATTAACCTAGTATGCTCTGATCTCACTATACTGACTTAATTCTAACAGTTTTTTAAAATATTTTTATGTTTTCTACATAAATAATCATATTATCAGCAAATAAAGATAGCATAATTTCTTACTCTAAAACGTTTTTGGCTTTTTATTTTATTTGCATGCTTTTTTAAATTGGTAGTTCCTTTCAGTACAATATTAAATAGAAATGGTAGGAGTAGGAATTTTTCCTTCTTTCTGCTATTGAGGAGATGCATGAACTGCTTCACCATTAAATATGACATTAGTAATGAGGTTTTTTCTTTACTGCTAAAGAAATTTTAGATTTAAGAAAAGTTTCACTGAAAATATAAGAAATTCCCATATACTTCACCCTCTCTCCTCTCACATTCTCCCCTATTAACAACATCTTTAATTAGAGTTGTACATTTGTTACAATTGATGAACAAATATGGAGGCATTGATACTAACTAAGGTCTCTAGTTTACTAGTCAATACATTTTAAAAATAGATTGTCTTATCAGATTGAGAAAGTTCTTTTCTATTCCTGCTTTACTCAGAGTTTTTCTCATGAATTTGTAGTGAATTTTATCAAATGCTATTTTTGCATCTATTGAGCACACCATGTGATTTTCCTTTATTTTATTAATAAAAATATTTTGTCATTGTTAAATATCCCTCCTTATCTCTTTTTGTACACTTCGTTTTGAAGATACTTCTGATCGTGTTATAGTTACTCTTCTGCTTACTATGCATTGTCTATCTTTTTCCATTTCTTTACTTTCCACTTGTCCATGCTTGTATGTTGCAAGTGAATCTCTTTTTGATATCATATATTTGTGTTAATTTTTAAAGTCTATTCTAACATATGCCTTATAAATGGATTGCTTAGTCTGTAGACATTTAATGTAATATTGGTATGATATGACATAGGTGTATATTCTATTTGTTTTCTCAGTGTTCATTCTATTTTTTCTTTTCTGCTTTTCTTTCAATTATTTGACTAGTTTGCATTTACATTTTAATCCCCATTTTGGCTTTAGATGTATAACTCTTCATTTTTAATGGTTTCTCTAAGGTAATATTATGTTTCAATTACTTTTCACAGTTATAATAGTTACTTTAATGGGTCAATTTTACTAGTTTATGGTGTCCAGTTGTTTGGTTAAACACTAGCCTGCTTGTTACTGTAAGGTATTTCATAGAGGAAATTTGCATCTAAATTGATTGCATCTACAATCAACAGAAGAGATTGTCCTCAGAAATGTGGATGGTCTCCTCATCCAAATATTTGGAGATCTTAAAAGCCAGACCTGAGAGTTTCAGATGTCAGAGAAGAATTTTTGCTTTAACTTCAGCATTGGCTTTTTCCAGAATTGCCAGCCAGTCAGTTTCCCCTGTGAATTCAGGCTAAGGGCTTCAATATCACCTTTATTGGGAGTTTCCAGGTTCCTGTCCCTCTAGGTGTTTCTTTCTGTGTCTCTCTCCTGCTTATAAAGGATTCCAGAAAGACAATTATGACATACCCTGGGTCACACCCTACTGAAGTAAACTAATCAGTAGGCTCCTGCTACAATAGGTTCACATCCATAGGAATGGATTAGCTCTAACATCATCTTTTCTGAGGTCCACAAAAGCTTTACACTACCACACCACTGCCTTCTGGTGTTCATAGTTTATGATGAGACGCTCACAGTCATTTGTATCATTGTTCTTCTCCATGTTATGTGCCTTTTATCTCTAGCTTCTTTCAAGATTTTCTTTTATCTTTGGATTGCTTCTGTATGGCTATGTAATGCTTAGGTATGGTGTTCATTTATGTTTGGTAATTATTTAGTTTTGCTTCTGTTGTCCTTCTTGCATATTTAAATTGATGTAAATATTTTGAAAATAATTTGGCTATTACACCTTCAAACATTTTACTGACACTTTTTCTCTTCTACTTCTGGAACCCAATTACATGCATGTTAAGTCACTTTATATTATCTAACACTCTCTGATTTTCTCTTTTTAAATACATATATACATATATAATTTATTTCTGCCCCTTACCTTTAATAATTTCCATTGAACAATTATCATGTTCATTTGCACAGCCATCTGTCTTCTCCAATCTACCATTAACCTCATCCTGCAAACTTTTTCAAATATTTTATTTTTAATCTCTGTAGCTGCAATTTAATTATTTCAGTATTTTCTGCTTTCCTATGAGATATTATATTTTTTGCTTTTATTCCAAGTGAATTTTCCTTTACGTCAATTGATGACAGCTATAAAAGCTTTTTAGAAATCCTTGTCTGACAATCTAACATCTGACACTTCTTGAGACTGACCTATATTTATTTTCTTTTCCCTTGAGAATTAGTTACCATTTTTTTGTGTGTGGTTGTTGTTTTGTTTTTTGCTTTTTTTGTTTTTTTTCTATGAGTAGTTTTGGTTGTATACTAGATATTGTTATGCTATTGGGGCTCTAATCTTGTTAGATTACACCAAAGGGTATAGATTTTTTTATTAAGCAGAAAATTACCTTGCTCATAATCAAACTATAAACCTTGTCTCGCCTGTTTGGTACATTAGTTAAAATCTCAGTTCCCTCCTTTCTTTAGCTTCAAGGTGTCTTGTGTCTTCCCCATTAATGCATGGTTCAGTGGTTAGTCAGAAATTTGGACAGAGTTGAAATACAAAAGTTAGGGCTCTATTCTGTTGTTCTCTCCTTTCCATTATTCCCTTCTCACTCTCTAGGTGTGTGGTTGCCTCAGGTCCTATCTTCTGTTTCTTTATACCAGAAGTAATTTGGGATTCTACCAGAGTTTTAACTTCCCTGGGCCACACTCGGCTGTGATGTACTTTGAAACTAAAATCATAAAATGGAAGCACCCCATTCTGTAACTGTAACTTTCAAATTCTCTTTAAAACTGGTTTTTCACTTTAAGGTTTGTTCTTTAATTTTATCTAGATTTTATTGTTGTTATCTTTGAGATGCTTGGTTTGTTGATTTTATTTGGCCATATTTGAAGAGGAATTCCTTGAGGTACAATAATTTAATCTTTCTCTCAGAAGGTAGCAGTATCTCTATTGGACAGATTCAAAAATATTTTTACTGTGCAAAAAGATTACCTGAGAGATTGGACACATACCAAAAACAACATGACCCACAAGAAACTAAAATATAAAAAGGATGTCACTGCTTCAAATGAGCAGAAATTGCTGGGTGCGGGGAATGGGAGGAAGAGATGAGACCTGGAGGCGTTTTCGGGACTTGGAGTTGTCCTGGGTGGTGCTTCACGGACAATTAAGGGACATTGTAGATCCCCCCAGGGCCCACTGGATGGAACATGGGAGAGTGTGGGCTATGATTTGGACCATATAACTATGAAGTGCAGCGATGCCCAGAGATGTACTTACCAAATGCAATGGATGTGTCATGATGATGGGAGAGTGTTGCTGTGGGGGGAAAATGAATAAAAATTAAAAAATGAATAAAATAAAATAAGTAAATTAAAAAGCCTAAGCATTTAAAAAAAATTTTCAACTGTATATAGAGCTTGTAGTTTTCTGAACTGGATTTTTATTTCACTGTTACCTAGTCCCCTTCCAAATGGTACAAAATAATATCATCTGTCTTAGGGACAAATAAGGAGAAAGGCAGTCTGTGTGAACACATGGCCCTCAAGAATCTAATTTCTCATCATTGCTTCCTTTTAATTACAAATTATATTATGTGGTGGTGAATAAATTACTTGTTATTGAGAAGAAAATTCCTCAGAAATTATATGTATGTGTGTGTGTATCTATATATGTATACATATATAGATACACATATATTCAGACTTTTGATCCAGAAGCTGAATCAAGTTTTCAAATATGGATATTACAAGTCAAACTCCTTAATAGTCACTATTTACTTAATTTTTTATTCTATAACTTAAATATGAGGGAAATCAATCCCCTTGATTCATTTTAATGTTTAGCATTGGAGGCTTATTGTTTGATAATATTAATACTTGAATATTTCAAACAATTCATTTTAATTAAGTCTAGTGAAAATGCCAAGCAGATGTTATCTGGAGAATTACACAGAATGGTATTTGATCAAGAATTACAGAGATGAGACATGGAATACAATCAGTTACCTTTCCATTTGAAACTTTATAACTGAGAAAAGTTACTTGTGTTTCTGCTCTATAATTAATCTCATTTACTAAAGGAGATATGACTATTAATTCATCTCAAGATTAAATTTTTTTTTTGAAATTTAGGGCATGAATGAACAATTCTACCTCCAAGTAGTTGTAAGTCATTTAGATAACAAATCCAAATTTCTAGTCAATCTTTAATTAGAGAAAATCACTTCTGGTAATAAAAACACCTTAAATATTTCTCAAAAGCTAGCCTTCAAAGTTATAGAAGTTAGCCAGAATATTTTACCTATTCTTTGGAAAAGTCAAGTGGCATTGAACCATTGCTTTTCATGCATAGTAAATAAGCTATACATTAAATTTACTATTTAATCTTTTTTGATGACATATGGGCATGATGAGTATGATATCTAAAAGTCTATAATTAAGTTTTCCAATTCATATTTATATTGTATAATACTGAGAGAAATATTCTTGCATACTAGACTTATAATCCATTACATTTCTGACATTAGGTTTAAAGTATGTTTTATGGGAGAAAATAATGTAACTTTTTTGTTGTCATCCTTTGAACTAATTATTTATTGTAAGACATTTCCAATGATCTGTCTCACTTTTCCATGTTAAGAATCTAGATTTAGTGCACTTTTCATGCTTTAGTTGCAAAAATATTTAAAGTTAATCGAAAAATTTTTATGACATTATATCCAATGATAAGTGGACAAAAAATATGTAGAAATATCTAGAAATGGCCTCACTTTAACAAAGGATTTTGATTTTATCAAAGTTCACCAGAGTTCCAACAGCCAGAAAAAGAGCAGAGAGTCAGTAATTATAAAGTAAACAGAATATTTATCTTATTTGACTAAAATTTTAAGCTTGCTAAGTTCATAAATTACATGGGATACCTCTGCAGAAATCTATGTAGACATATACATAAAATATGTATTTGACTTAATATCATTTTTTCATTTTTTAAAGAAAAGTTGTAAGTTTAAAAAACAATCATGCATAATGTGCAGATTCCCCATACATCACCCCTCTACCAACACTTCACATTTGTTGTG
Organism: Dasypus novemcinctus; assembly: GCF_030445035.2. NCBI lineage: Eukaryota > Metazoa > Chordata > Mammalia > Cingulata > Dasypodidae > Dasypus > Dasypus novemcinctus. Next base: position 74,410,339 of record NC_080677.1, read on the forward strand.
GAATATTTGTTACAGATTATAAAAGAATGTGATCAGACTATTACCACAAATAATGGTCCATAGTATACACATGGAATATTTTTTCCATATACCTCCTATTACTAACACTATGCCTTATTATTGTACCTTTGTTATAGTTCATTAGAGAACACTATCAAATTTGTACTGTTAACCACAGTCCATCTTCTACCATGTTCACTATGTTATACAGTCCCATGCATTGCACATTCTATTGAAATTGCACACTCAGTGGCTCTCACTTTTATCACAGAATTGTGCAATCATCACTCCAGGAAACATTTGAACATTTTCCTTAGACCAAAAAAGAATCCCATAACCTCCTATTATTGACCCTTAGCATTGATATAGTAGCTCCTTTGACATTGATGCAAGAATATTACAATATTGTGGTTAGCTGTAGTCCATAAGTTACATTAATTGTATTTTTCCATGCATCACTGTACACTATTTTCTTACAACCTTGTAATATTGATGTACATTTGTTCTAGTTCATAGAATAAAGTTCTTGTATTTGCATTATTAACCACAATCCTCATCCACCTTTGTGTTCACTATGCTATTCAGTCCCTAGATTATTCTCTAGTTTTCTTTCAATTGACATCTATATCCCTAGGCTACCCCTTTCTGTCACAATCCCATTTATAAACCAGCCATGTTAGTTATATTCACGAAAATATAATACCATTAATTTCTCCATTTCCACAATTTTACAGTCAAACTAACTGAAAATTCTACATACATTAAGCATCCTATCTCCTAGTAACCTGTGGTCTAGGTTTTAATTCCACGTATTTATTCTCCATATTTACTTCATATTAGCGAGACCATACAATATTTGTCTTTTTGTATCTAGTTTATTTCACTTAGCATAATGTCCTCAAGGTTCTTCCATGTTATCATATGTGCCCCAAACTCATTTCTTCTTACAGTAGCATAGTATTCCATCATATGTGATACCACATTTAATTTATCCACTCATTGGTTGATGGACATGGGTTGTTTGCATCTTTTGGCAATTGTGAATAATGCCACTACGAACATTGGTATGCAAATGTCTGTTTATGCACCTGTTTTCATGTCTTTTGGATATATTCCTAGATTGCCAGATCATATGACATTTCTATATTTAGCTTCCTAAGGAACTGCCAAACTGTCTTGCAAAGAGGTTGCACCATTTTACATTCCCACCAACAGTGAAGGAGTGTTCCAATTTCTCTTCATCTTCACTGACACTTGTTGTTTTCTGTTTTTTAATAATGACCATTCTATAAGGTGTGAGATGATATCTCATCGTAGTTTTAATTTGTATTTCCCTAATAGCTAGTGATATTGAACTTTTTTTTCATGTGCTTTTTCACCATTTGTATTTCCACTTGGGAGAAATGTCTATTTAAGTCTTTTGTCCATTTTTAAAAATTTATTTATTTATTATATTAATTTATTGAAATATATCACCCACACACAAATACACATAAACAACAAGTGTATAGTAATAGTTGTGAACTTACAAAACAAACATATATAACATCATACAGGACTCTCATAACTCACCCTACCACCAACACCTTACGTTGTCATTAAACCTTTTTAACTAATGATTAAAGAGCATTGTCAAAGCATCACTACTAACCAAAGTATTTTCCCCCAACCCTCCCTATTATTATTATCTTTATGTCATTTATATATATGAATATATACAAACAATTAAGTGTATAGTAAAAGTTGTGAAACCGCAAAGCAAACATGCACAATACCACACAGGGGTCCCACACATTAACCCTCCACCAACACCCTGCACTGTCATGAGATGTCTGTTACAAATTATGAAAGAATATTTTTAAAATCTTACTACTAATTATAGTCCTTATCTTACATTTGGTGTTTTTTTCCCACAACACACCTTATTATTACTTTGAGATATATTTTGTTATGACAGAAGTTATAAACTTATGAAACAATCATGCACATGTGCAGAATTTCCAATCAACACCCCTCTATCAACACACCACACTGTGGTGGAACATTTATTACAGATAAGAGAGTATCATCTGATTGTTACCATGCCCATAGTATACATTTGACTCACAGTTTCCATACTGCCCCATTATCAACACAGTACATCTTTGGCATAGATGCAAGAATATTATATTATTACTGCTAACCACAGTCCATAGGTCATTCCAGTTGTATTTTTTCCCCTGTGTTTCCAACACCCTGCAGTCATGATATACATTTGCTCTAGCTCACAAAGGACACTCTTGCATCTGTATCATCAACCACAATTCTCATCCACCTCTTGGTTTACTGTGCTATCCAGTTCCTAGATTATTTTCTAGCATTCTGTCAATTTGCATTTACATCCCTAGACTACCATTTTCAGCCACATTCCTATTTATAAACTAGGTATTACTCACTATTTGTTATCTTCCATTCTATACATTTCCACACTTTTACAGTAAAGCTAATTAAAACTTCTACATACATTAAACATCTGTAGTCCATCTCAGTCCTCTTATCTTCATTAAGAATCTACCACCTACCACCAGATCATGAAGATATTTTCCTACAACTTCTAGAAGTTTAATGGTTCTTGCTTTTATTTTTAGGTTTTGATCCATTTTGAGTTAATTTTTGGATAAGGTGTGAGATAGAGGTCCTTTATCCTTCTTTTGGCTATAGACATCCAGTTCTTTCAGCACCATTTTTCTGAATGGACTGTTCTGCCCAAGTTGTGTGGGTTTGACATGCTAGTCAAAATCACTTGACCATACACATGAGGGTCTCTTTCTGAGGCATCAATTTTGTTCCATTGGTCTATGTATCTGTCTTTATGCCAGGATCATGCTGTTTTTACTACTATAGCTTGGTAGTATGATTTAAAGTCCAAAGATGAGGGTTTGCTTTTCTTTTTATGATGTTTCTTGCTATTCAAGACCCCTTACCCTTCCAAATAGATTTGCTAATTGTGTTTTCAATTTTTTAAAAAAAATGTTGGTGGAATTTTTATCAGGGTTGCATTGAATCTGTATATCATTTTGAGTAGAATTGACACCTTACTGATATTTAGTCTTCCAATACATGAGCATGGAATATTCTTCCAGTTATTTAGGACTTTTTTAAAATTTCTTCGAACATTGGTTTGCAGGTTTCTGAATACAAGTGCTTTACATCATTGGTTAAGTTTATTCCTGACTACTTGAGTTTTATCTGTCATATTTTATTTTCACCACTCTTTTGACACTTTTACTTTTTATTGGTATAATCTTCATTTCTAGATTCTCTTCCAAGCATCTCTCTCCTATCATTTCTTTTCAGGCTCTAGCACACCCTTTGGTATTTCCTGAAAATATGGTCTCTTGTTTAGAAATTCTTTCAGGATCTGTTTATCTGTGAATATTCTAATTTCGCCCTCATTTTTGAAAGACAGTCTTTGCTGGATATAAGATTCTTGGCTGGAAGTTTTTCTTTTGTAGTATCTTAAATATATCACTGTCTTCTTGCCTCCATGGTTTCTGGTGAGAAATCAGCACTTAATCTTACTGGGTATCCCTTATATGTTGTGCATTGCTTTTCTCTTTCTGTTCTCAGGATTTTCTCTTTGCCTTTGGTATTTGACATTCTAATTAGTATGTCTCTCCGAGCTGGTCTGTTTGGGTTTTTTTGGATGGGAGTACATTGTGCTTCTTAGACATGGATATCTATGTCCTTCAATAGGGTTGGGAAATTTTCTAACATTATTTCCTTAAATAGTCCTTCTGCCCCTTTTCCCTTCTCTTCTCCTTCTGGGACACCCATGACATGTATGTTTGCATATCTCTGGCTGTCATTTACTTCCCTGAGACCTTGTTCAATTTTTTCCTTTCTTTTCTTCATCTGTTCTTTTGTGTGTTCACTTTCAGAGGCCAGTTTTTCAAGCTCACCAGTCCTTTCTTCTACCTCTTCAAATCTGCTGTTATGATTCCAATGTTTTTTTAAAATTTCGTTTATTGCACCTTTCATTCCCATAAGATCTGCTGTTTATCTATGCATGCTTTCGAATTCTTCTTCTTGCTCATCCAGTGTCTTCTTAATATCCTTAATCTCTTTAATCATCTCATTGAATTTTTTAAGGAAATTTGTTTGAACACCTATCATTAGTTTTCTCAACTCCTTTATGTCATCTGGAGGCTTATCTTTTTCCTTTAACTAGGGCATAGCTTCCTGTTTCTTGGTGTGGATTGTAATTCTTGGTTGGTGTCTAGTAAGCATCTGGCTTACTAGAGAATTTATTCTGGGTACAGTTTTTCTCTTTAGTTTAGGGATTCCTGCCCTTTCTCCTTTTCTGGTTGTGAAGTAGGAGCCAAGGATGTAACTGGTGCTATAAGCTGTGGAGCCTTAAGCTGTCCTCACTGTTCCAGGGACAGATGAAGATCTCCCAACTTTCTTCTTTCCCAGAGGTAGGGACAGACTCACAGTTCTGTGGAATAATCCAAGTCATGCAGACCTAAACCGTAGCTGCCCAGAGAGACTGATGAAGCTTCTTTCTCCCCTGCCTGGGGCACAGATGGAGCTGCAGATATGGACGGCAATATATGCAGTGCAGGTCCAAGATGACTGCAGTTGCCCCAGTAGACTTTTAATTATTCAGTTTATGCCAGCCAAAGGTGCCCTCAGTTACCTGGATAGACTGGTGCTGAGCTAGCCAGCCTCCTCCCTTCCAGAGGTGGGACTGAAGCCTAGGCTAGGGCTGCAGGTTGATCCAGGTGAAAAGAAACCAGTTCCTACTATCACTGTGATATTTGGTCAGGCTGGCTTCCCCTCAGACTGGGGGTGGAGTCAAAATGGTGGCCACCAGCCCCTTTCTGATTTGGACAAATTCACATGTTCCCGTGGTTATTCCTTAGCCTTCTGAGTTTACCAATCAGTAGCTGAAATTGGCAGCCAACTGTCTTCTCCTCCCCTGTTTTTGGGAAATGGAGCTTCCAATTTTGGTCACAGAACAGTTCCTGGGGCAGCTTGCACCACCAGAGTAGGACAATCATTGGCCTCTGCAGCTTGGCTGGCAGTTTCCCAGAGAGGCTGGTGCAGGTCCTTGCAGCTTCCTCTCTGTTGAAGGTGGCACTGGGTCTTAACCTAGACCTGCAATCTGACCTGAATGGAAAGAAACCAGTCCCCACCAGCACGGGGCTTTTCAGTCTGCCCTCCTTCCCCTTGTGCCAGATGCGGAGTTAAGATGGCAGCTCCTGGCCTCTTTATGACTTGGACAGGCTCAAACTTTAGCTGTTCTCAGGATTATACTTTAGCCTGCTGAATTTTACTCATCATTAGCTGAAGTTCATGCCCAACCATCTCTTCCTTCCCCATTTTGGGGAAGTGGAGCTTTCAATTCCAGCCACGGAACAGCTCCCGAGGTGGCTTGTGCCTCTAGTGGATGGGCACCAGCCTTCAGGGCATAAAGTACTCTACTTACGAGTCTTCTCTGCAGATAGGCAGCCTCCTCCTTCCATTTCTTCATGGATATTGCAGGATACCCTTCTGGCCTCCTGAAGCCTCCAAACAGGTGCTTCAGCTAGCTCCAGAGAGCTCTGGGTGTTTACTAACTGCCCTGTATCAGGAGCTGACTCTAGGAGCTCCTGTCCCTCCTTTTGCCCATTTTTTTAATTGGTTTGTTTGCTCTTTTATTATTGAGTTTTATGTTCTCTTTACATAGCATGGAAATCAAACCATTATTGGACATGTGGTTTCCAAATATTTTCTCCCAAGGGCAGTTTTACTTCACCCATTTTGATTTTTGGTACTCTTCTATCATACCTTGTTTTCACCACTCTTTTTACACTTTCAGTTACTTTTAGTGATATAATCATCATTTCTAGCCTCTCTTCCAAGCCTTTCTCTTCTGTATTTTCTTTTCAGGCTTTAGCAATGCTTTTAGTACTTCCTACAAAGCTGGTCTCTTGGTTACAAACTCTCTCAGTTTCTGTTTTCTTTTTTAATTTATTTTTATTTATTTCTTTCCCCTTCCCTCCCCCCCCCCCCACTGCCCCCAGTTGTCTGCTCTCTGTGTCCATTTGCTGTGTGTTCTGTGTCTCCTTGTATTCTTGTCAGCAGCACTGGGAATCTGTGTCTCTTTTTCTTGCATCATCTTGCTGCATCAGCTCTCCCTGGGTGCCTCTCCTGGGCAGGCTGGACTTTCTTCTGCATGGGGCAGCTCTCCTTACAGGGTTCACTCCTTGCATGTGGGGCTTCCCTATGCTGGGGACACCCCTGCATGACATGGCACTGCACATGGACCAGATCACCACATGGGTCAGGAAGCCCTGGGTTTGACCCTGGACCTCCCATGTGGTAGGTGGATGCTCTATCCATTGAGCCAAGTCCACTTCCCTCTCAGTTTCTGTTTATCTGTGAATATATTAAACTCATCCTCATTTTTGAAAGACAATCTTGCCAGATATAAGATTCTGGGCTGGCAGTTTTTCTTTTTCAGTATTTATATCGTTCCACTGCCTTCTTGCCTCCATGGTTTCTGATGAGAAATCAGCACTTACTGTTATTGGGCTTCCCTTGTATGTGATGAGTCTCTTTACTCTTGCTTCCCTCGGGGTTCTTTCTTCATCTTTGGTATTTGACAATCTGATTAGTATATGTCTTAGAGTAGATATTTTAGGGTTTATTCAGATGGGAGTATATTGTGCTTCTTGGACATGGATATCCATGTCCTTCAGTAGGGTTGGGAAATTTTCTACCATTATTTCATCAAATAGTCCATCTGCACCTTTTCCCTTCTCTTCTCCTTCTGTACCACCCAGGACATGTATGTTTGAATATTTCTTGCCATAATTTATTTTCCTGTGAGCCTGAATTGCCCCAGGAACTGATGAAGCTTCTCCCACTTTTCTCTCCTAACAGGGGTAGGGGCAGATCCATAGCCATGTGCAGTAATCCAAGTTGTATAGACCAAGACACTCTGTAGTTGTCCTGAAAGACTGATAAAGTTCCATGTCCTTTCCTTCCCTGCCTGGTTCAGGGATGGAATCACACGTGTGGGCAGCAAACTATGCTATGCAAGTTAAAACTGACCACAGTTCCACAGGCAGACTAATGAAGCACTGGTCCCCCTCCTCCCTAGCCTGGGGCAGGAATGAAGCCACAGATGTGTCCAATAATCTAGTATATATGGACTGAATGGAACCACAGTTGAGTCCAATAATCTAGTTCATGTGGACTGAAAGTGACTGCAGTTACCCTGAGATAGTGAGGGAGAATGATCCTTCCACCTGTTCTAACAGTGGCAGGGATGGAGCCCCAGATATGTCTAATAATCTAGTTCATGTGAGTTGAAAGCAACTACAGTTGCCCAAAAGAGCCTGAGGGAGCACTTTTCCTTCTGCCCTGTCAGAGGCAGGGGTGGAATCACAGGAGTGCCCAACACTCTAGTCCATGTGAGCTGAAAGTGCCTGCATTTGTCTGGAGAGGTTGAGGAAACACTGCCCCTCTCCTATCCTACTGAGGGTGGAGATGTATCCAGAGGATGGCCCACCAATTTCATTCTTGCAGGCTGAAAGCACATGCAGTTGTTCAGAGAGGCTTGTGCAGGTTCCCCCAGATTTTTCCTTGCCAGAGGCGGGGCTGCAGCCCAGGCAAGGGCTGTTACCTGATCTGAGTAGTAGAAAGAATCAAGTCCCGACCTTCACTGTGATTTTCAATCACCTCCACTTTCCCTCATTCTAGGGGTAGAGTTAAAATGGAGGCTACTGGCCTCTTTCCAACTTGTACAGATTCAAACTTTAGCTGTTCTTATGAATGGAATTTAGCCAGCTGAATTTACTAATCAGTAGCTGAAATCAGTGCCCAACTATTTCTTCCTTCCCCATTTTTGAGAAATGGAGCTTCCAGCTCCAGCCAGAGACTATCTCCCTAGTGGCTTGTGTCACCAGTGGGGAAAGGGCACTGGCGACCAAGGCGTGGAGGGCTCTACTCACGAATCTTCACTGCAGATGATCAGAATCCTACTTCCTTTCTTCCAAGGATGTTCCAGGATGCTCTTTTGGTCTCCTGGTCCCCCTAAACAGGTGATTTAGATAGCTGTTGCTGAATACTAACTGCCTGTAGGAGGAGCTGGCTCTTGGAGCTCTTTACTGTGTTGCTGTACTTGACCCTCTGCTTAATATCTTTTTTAATCAAAATTATGTCACCATAATTTTTCATTAATCATTTGTCTTTAAATATTTTCAAAGTAAGGGTTTATATTCATGCACACACACACACACATACACACACGTACATATCTTTTACTGTGGCCTCCGCTGCGGGTCTCTGCCGGGGGTCGGGCCGAGCTCACGGCCAGACCGGGGCGGCAGGTCGCTGCCGGGGGTCGGGCCGAGCTCACGGCCGGACCGGGGCAGCAGCGGGCGGCTCAAGGCTTGGTGGGGACGCGCGGTTAGGTGGAAGAAACCACGGAGACGAGGTCTATGCGCAGGTCTACTTTATTGAGGAAGTGCACTTGGTTATATAGTGCTGGGTGAGGGAGGGGTTAGTGTAGGGGTGGGCTAGCTACAGGGTGGCGGTGGATAGGTGGGTAAGGGCGGGCGGCTATGAGGTAAGCAGTGGCTAAGGAAGGAGGCAGATTATATGTTGGCAATGTGGGCGGGACTGGCGGGAAGAACAGCAATGGCTGGAGGGGGGAGATAACAACGGCTGGGAGGAGGGGTGGAGGGAGCCAACAGCATAAGCTGCTGCCGAGAAGGGCCATAATACAGAGAGGTTATGGAGAACAGGCGGGTAAAGTATAAGGAAGTGAAAAGCAGGGTGGGAGCAGGGGACATTTTACATTGTAGCCTAGGTTGTGTGTGCTTTGATGGGGCACGTGCCATATATTAAATATTTTCCTTCAAACTCTTACTTTTGAAAAATTAGAGAGTGAATATTTGCTTATGCTAGAACATCATCCACCTGAATGATGCTTTTGCAGTTTAATTTGCTTTTTTGTTCCTGATAGTAACTAGACAAATCAGAAAAGCAGGGGCCATACCAGCAAGAAATACCTGGCCATAGGCCAGGATACTGGTGGTGTCAGCAGCAGGCAAGGCAAACATGCGTCTCTGAGGCTTGAAATATGGTTGGAAACTGCCAGAATCAGCTGTATTATAAAATATTTCAGATCTGATGTAAGGAAACAATAAACCATCAAGATAAACAAGATATCCTTAGGGTACTGATGGCATTTCTTGAATAAGAAGATTTTGAGCTGTGATTTTCACCTTCACCCACAGGACAAAAATGAATTCTGTAATTTGGTATCAGCCAACAATAAAATATTATTGCCTTACTCTTCAGCTGGTTTCCTGGGGGAAATGATAATATTTTCAAGGAGAAATATTTTCTTAAACATATTCCTTTATCAGCAACACAGAACATTTTTCAACATTTTTTTAAACTCACACATTGCTATGTTGTTCTAACATCTTCATGCTCATGTTTATGAAAAGGTGTTAATAAAAACAGGATTTCCCTTACATTCTTTTGATAATAAACTGTCAGTTGGAACACTTTCCTTCATAAGACTTGTATCCTATGAACAAGTAAATATCTCAAGGCCCATTAACATTCAGTATGCTAATTTAGTTTTCTGAATATATTCTGTTTCTGATTCCCAGTGAATTGGTGATGATCATGATATATATCTGAGTAATTTTTTAAGGAAAATTTAAAAAATAATGACCATTACCAAAAACAAAACAAAAACAAGAAAACTCCACCAAATTGCCACAAACTTGTGGGCTGCTGTGATTATATTAATATCTCAGAGATAAGAAACAGCTGTGAATAGTTGAACTGAGAGTGGAATGGATTTGAAAGTTAAAAAGAAAAAAGATAGTCTTTAAAGAAATTTTTTTGAAGTTATAAAATTGCAGAATTAAAAATGAGTGGATTATAGAGATTTGTGTATATATGTATGCGTGCCAGTTTCTCATGTTTTCACATCTATACACATACGGGAAAAAAGCACATTGAAATTAAGACACATATATATTTGTTTAATGACAGAAAAATAATCATAATCTCAATCTTCTGGTGTTCTATATACCACAATTCATGAGCAGATTTATGTTTTCTTTCTTCTTAAAGATTAACCCATGAATTCTGAATAATAACTTCAAATAAGGAAAAAGGTTGCATCAAGAACATTAAAGATATTAAAAAATGTATTAAAACTGGATGAAGAGTATTGCCTCATTTCCAGGAAAATGGGGGGAGAATAGGTAGACAGAGATTGACCTTCTCTCCAAAAAAGCAGAGAGAAGGCAGGGGCCTATCTAAAGGAGCTGCTTTGGATACATATAGAACAGGAAGGTGCTCTGAGTCCTAGGAGGATACTGGAAAGATAAAGAAGAAAACCATGAGTTGCTTACCCTGTGACAGGAAACAGCACATACACCCACCCCTTTTTTTAGCTTTTACTGATTTTTTTCTACTGATGTTATTTATTTCTTTTCTAGCCTTCATTTTTCTTTCTTCTGTTTTCTGTTTTTATTTTTTCATTCACCTCTTTTGTTTGGTCTTCTTTTTTAAAAAAAATTTTTGTTTCTCTCACTTTTTTTTCTGTTTACTAATTTTTTTTAACTTTTTCTTATTTATCTTCTTTTCCTCTTTTCTCATAACTCTGGCCTTTTAATTCATTCTATATATTTTTCTCTATTTTGTTTATCATTTCATTTTTTTCTATTTCACTTTCTAACCTTTATTCCTTTGTATTTCTTATGATTTTTTACTTGTGTAAATTATTTATTTTCCTAGGTCTTGTATAGCTCCTTTTCTACCTTTTAAAAATTATTATTATTACCTTATTCTTTTTCTCTTCTTATCTCCTTCCTTGTCTCTGGTTCTAATTTTTTTTCCCCATGGGAATATAGACAACAGCAATTGTCTAATAATTGACTAATAATATAATAATAATACTGAGTGTCAAAATGAAACTTTACAACACACAAAAACAACAACAAAATAAAACCCTAGAGTAGAAAGGGAAGTTAACCAACTGAATAAACCCATCAAGATAAACAAATGCCTAGACACCAACAAAAAAATTACAAACCATACTAAGAAACAGGAAGACATGTCTCACTCTAGTGAAAATAAATACAAAAACAGGAGGAGATGCAGAATATGGAAGAACTAACAAAGATGTCCAAACAAATATCATTAATCAACTTAATGAAGTTAAGGAAAAGATTAAAACTATAAAGAAAGCACTGGGAGAACATATCAAAGAAATTGTAAGCATACATGAAAAGATAACAGATCTGATGGTGATAAATGGTATGATGTTAGAAATAAAAAATACAATGGAAACTCATAGCAGCAGATCTGAACAGGCAATTGAAAGTATCAGTGGTGTGGACAACAGTACATCTGAAATCAGAGAGGTAGTATAGATAAAGAGATAGAAAAAATCCAGCAGGGATTTAGGAAATTGAATGAAAATGTGAAATGCACAAATATAGGCATTATATGAATCCCAGAGGGAGAAGAGAAGGGAAAGGGGGCAGAAGGAGTGCTGGAGGAAACAATGGCTAAAAATTTCCCAACTCTACTGAAGGTCATGAATGTACATGTCCAGAAAGTGCAGCACACCCCAACAGAATAAACCCTAACAGGTCTACCCCAAGACATGTACTTGTCAAATTGTCCAATACTCAAGACAAAGAGAGAATACTGAAAGCAGCAAGAGCAAAGAGATCAATTACATACAACGGTAACTTGATAATATTAAGTGCTGATTTCTCATCTGAAACCATGGAAGCAAGAAGACAGTGGTATGACATAGTTAAGGTGATAAAGAAAAACCTTCCAGCCAAGAATTCTCTAACCAGCAAAGCTGGCATTCAAAAATGAGGGAGAGTTCAAAGTATATACGAAAAAGCAGAAATTAAGAGAGGTTGTCAATAAGGAACTGCCTTTCAAGAAATATTAAAGGGAGTTCTGCAGGATGAAAGGAAAAAAAAAATGGGAGAGAGAGACAGTTGAAGGACAGTATAAGAATAACTGCAAGATAAAAAAGTGAAGTAAAAACAACATATGGCATACATAAACCTAAAGAAAATATGGCTAATGTAAGTATTTCCTTGACAATAATAACAATGAATGTTAATGGCTTAAATTCTCCAATCAAGAGACACAGATTAGCAGAAAGATAAAGAAATATGACCCATTTATATGCTGTCTCCAAGAAACTCACCTTAGACCCAGGGATGAAAGGAACCTAAAAGTGAATGTTTGGAAATAATTTTACATGCACAACAACCAAAAAAGGGTGAGAGTAGCTTTATTAACATTGGATAAAATAGACATTAAGTATAACCCTATTGTAAGAGACACAGAAGGATTTTATATACTAATAAAAGGGGAAGTCTATCAAAAAGAACAATCATAAACCTTTATGCACCTAACCAGAGTACCTTAAAATACATGAGGCAAACATTGGAAAAACTAAGTGGAGAAATAGAGGCCTCTACAATTATAATGAGGAAACTATAATACACCATTATCACCATTAGACAGAACATCTCAACAAAGAATCAATAAAGAAAGACCTTGAATAATACAGTAGAGGATCTGGATCTAATATATACAGACATTAACCTTAATACAACAGGATATATATTCTTCTCAAGTGCACATGGAACATTCTCCATGATAGACCATATGGTAGGCCAATGAATTCAGAAAGATTGAAATTATGCAAAGTAATTTTCCTGACCACAAAAGAATGAAGCTGGAAATCAGTAAGGGGCAGAGAAGCAGGTTAGGCACAAAGGTATGGAAGTTAAACAACAAATTCTTAGACAACCAGTGGGTCAAGGAGGAAATTACAAAAGAAAGCAGTAACTACCTTGAAATGAATGAAAATGACAACACAAGCTATCAAAACCCATGGGATACAGCAATAGCTTTACTGAAAGGAATATTCATTGCATAAATGCCCATATTTAAAAAAGAAAGAGCTAAATTCAAAGACCTAACTGCACACCTGAGGGAACTACAAAAAGAAAAACAAACTAACCCAAAGAAAGTAGAAAGAAGAAAATAACAAAGATTAGAGCAGAACTAAATGAAATTGAAAATGAAAAAGTACTAGAAAAAATAAATCCAAAAGGTGTTTCTTTGAGAAGATGAACAAAATTGACAAACCCTTAGCTAGGCTAACAAAGGAAAAAAGAGAGAAGATGCAAATACATAAAATAAGAAACAAGGAAGGGGATATCATCACTGATCCTACTGAAATAGAGTACCATAAGAGGATACTCTGAAAAATTATATGCCAACAAGAAGGATAATTCAGAGGAAATGGACAAATACCTAGAAACACACAAGCAGTCTAGATAATGAACAAGCTAATTCTTCTAATGAAAGAAGAAACTTGGGTAGCAGACTTGACCCAATGGATAGGGTATCCACCTACCACATGGGAGGTCTGCCCACATGCAGTGTTAATGTGCACAAGGAGTGCTGTGCTAAGCAGGGGTGTCCCCAGCATAGGGGAGCCCCATGCACAGGGAGTGTGCCCTGTAAGGAGAGCCGCCCAGTGCAAAAAAAGTGCAGCCTGCCTGGGAGTCATGCTGCATGCACAGAGAGCTGATGCAGCAAGATGACACAACAAAAAGAGACACAGATTCCCAGTGCTGCTGACAGGAACACAAGTGAACACAAAAGAACACACAGCAAATGGACACAGAGAGCAGACAACTGGGAGTAGGGGCAGATAAGGGAAGAGAAATAAATAATAAATCTTCAAAAAAGTGCATGAGAAGATACTCAACATCACTAGTTATTAGGGAAATGCAATTCAAAACTACAATGAGATATGTTCTTACACCCATTAGACTGGCAGCTACTGAAAGAAAATGGAGGACTACAAATGTTGGGTAGGATGTGGGGGAATGGGAACCCTTATCCACTGCTGGTGGAAATGTGGAATGGTGCAGCCATTGTGGAGGATAGCTTGTCAGTTCCTCAGGAAGCTAAGTATAGAATTGCCATATGATCCAGCAATTCCACTGCTGGGTATATACCTAGAAGAATTGAAAGCAGGGACACAAACAGATATATGCACCTCAATGTTCATAGCAGCATTATTCACTGTTGCCAAAGTTGGAAATAACACAAACATCCATCAACAGATGAATGGCTAAACAAGTTGTGTTATATAATATAATGGAATATTACTCTGCTGTAGGAAGGAATGCAGTACTAAACATGGGATAACATGAATGAATCTTGAAGACCTTATGTTTTGTGAAGCAAACCAGGCACTGAAGGACAAATATTACATGACCTCACTCATATGAATTAAGGAAATTTAGCAGACTTTCGGAGCTAGAGTCTGGAAGAAAGGTTTACAAGAGACAGAAAGGGAGTAGAGGGTTATGAGCCAATGCCCATATGAGCAAAATCTATGATAAAGTGGAAGTGTGTAGTTGTGCAGTGGACAGGCATGATAGTGGTGCAGTGATACTGTTGTGTTGGGAGGTGCTGGTTTTATGATGGGGGTAGGGTCAGTATTATGGGGTGGACTGCCCAAGGAACTGAGGGAAGGTTGGAGGAGGAACCAGGTGAATACTGGGGATTTTCAGGCACATGATTGAAACTGCAACCTTTGTTCTTTTGGCAATATGACAGGAGAGGGATACTCTTAGTATTTTGGATGTGAGGGACATTCGGGACAAGGTGCATCTGGAGCAGGCTTCTAGGTAAAGTGTGAGTGTTCATCTTGAGCAGGAAGGTGTTGGACTCCCATCATGGGGAGACCTGCTATCTTCTCAAACTGAGGGGCAGGAATCTCTTGAGAATATAAGCAGTGCCCAATAGGGGAGGACAGGCTAGTACATCAGGCACTCAGTATTGTTGCAAAACAATTGGGAATCTTGTTCTTTGAGGAGTGAAGTTTGGTGGTTGCCATGGATCCTGAGGGGAGGGGGATGGAGGAATAGAATAGATGGAACATGGGGCATTTTGGGGACAATGGACGTGTTCTACATGATCTTGCAATGAAGAATGTAGGCAATGTTAAATTTCATTAAAATTTATAAAATTGTAAGATCCCAAAGGTAAACCATAATGTAAATCACTGACCATGGTTAGTAGCAATGTTTCAATATTCATACATTTTTTTTGTAACAAATGTTCCACATATATGTAAAATGTTATTAATAGGAGCAAGGAGGAAGGGGCAGGATGTTGGGCATATGAAAATCCCTTGTATACTGTATGTGACTTTTCTGTAACCTAAAGCTTCTTTAAAGACAAAATGAAAAAAAAAAGACACTGGGGGAATAAACATAAGAAAAGATCACTGTATAAACAAGATAACATCTTACAGTGAAAAAAAAAAGACATGTCAAAAAATCTTTTTTAAAATTTTATATTTTTATTTGTCTTTTTTTTCAACAGGAGGCTCCAGAAATCAAACCCAGGACCTCCCCTATGGTAGGAGGAGGTGTTATCACTTGAGCCACATCTGCTTCCCTAATTTTATATTTTTAATTTTCCAAAATTAAAAAAAAATTCTAATTTTAATTTTTAAAACTATCATTTTCATTTTATTATGAATTGTATTTATTTTCTTAGCTTCATTTTTTTTTAAAGATTTATTTATTTTTTATTTAATTCCCCCCCTCCCCCAGTTGTCTGTTCTCTGTGTCTATTTGCTGCGTCTTGTTTCTTTGTCCACTTCTGTTGTCATCAGCAGCATGGGAAGTGTGGGCAGTGCCATTCCTGGGCAGGCTGCACTTTCTTTCGTGCTGGGCGGCTCTCCTTCTGGGGCGCACTCTTTGCGCGTGGGGCTCCCCTACGTGGGGGACACCCCTGCGTGGCAGGGCACTCCTTGCGCGCATCAGCACTACGCGTGGGCCAGCTCCACACGGGTCAAGGAGGCCTGGGGTTTGAACCGCGGACCTCTCATGTGGTAGACGGACGCCCTAACCACTGGGCTAAGTCTGTTTCCCAGCTTCATTTTTTAAGAAGTTTTGGATCATGAAGTGTTCCAACTGTGGCAGGGGTGCCAGTAATGGGGGATGCATGGGAGGAAGCTCACCTGGGCATACTTATAAAGCATATAAATGTGTTCAACTGTTCATGGGGTATTGTAATGGTGGGTGGAGATTCACACTATCACTGAAAGAATATCAAATTCCTACCCTGGGGAGCTCTGCCACATTCTCTAATGGAATAGCAAGAATCTCCCAAGTATAGGGCAGTGACTAGTGAAGGAAGAAGTATTATTGACGGGCCTTGATATTGATGAAGGTACTTATGAACCTTTACTTTTGAAATGGAAACTTAGTCTGGTATTATAGGGTGAAAGACTCCTTTTTGCTCAAATGTGGCCTATCTCTAAGTCAAACTCAACATATAAATGCATTACCTTCTCCCTGGCATAGGCCATGACTCCCAGGTATGAGCCTTCCTGGCACCAAGGGATTACTGCCTAACACTAACTAGCAATGCAACTGGAAAAAGATGTTGGCCAAGAGGGGGAAAGGGCAAATACAAGTGAGCTTATATGGCTAAGAGACTTCAAAGTGAGTCAGGAGGTAATTCCAGAGGTTATGCTTATGCATATCTCAGCAGAATTTCATTAACTGACAAAGTAAATATTGCCTCAAATAGCAGAGATATCCATACACTATAGGCAGGGCAGAGAGCTCAGGAGTTTGGTGCCCTGCCCATGGGCCCTCCTTGGTTATTTATGCTCCCCAGTGTGACAGAGTTGGATTCAGGCATGGTTTCCCTTCGCATGGCTCTTCTGACCTTTTTATTTGAACCTATAGTTAGTGTGAGAGTTGATAGGTGTACCCTCCAGTTCAGTGGACTCACCCAGGACAACTAACAAGAAGATGAAGATGGACAACCATCCCAAGGAACAGAGAGAGTCTGTAACTGCAAGCAAAAAGTCCCATCCATCTGCCCCATAGGATCTAAGCTCCCTTTCAATTTGAGGTTCAATGGACATCATCTTCCCAGAATCCTCAGGATTGGGGAATGAATGATGGACTAGAGTAGACTTACTGGTAAACTAGTATAAACTTACTGTAATTCTAGCAATGGAAGAACTCTTATCATTGATTTGGAGGCAGTAGCCCCTGGATGTTCTGAAGGATGTGAGAGGGAAAAACAGATGTAATATGGGGACACTTTTGGAACTTGGGAATTGTCCTGAATGACATTGCAATGACAGAAACAAGTCATTATATATATGGTCATAATTTACAAAATTGTGTGGCAGAGAGTGTAAACTACAACGTAAATTATAATTCACGCTTATTGGCAATGCTTCAAAATGTGTTCATCAATTGAAACAAATGTACCACACTAATGAAGGATGTTGTTAATGTGGGAAAATGTGAGAGGGGTTGGGAGAGGGGCATATGGGAATCCCCTATATTTTTATGTGATATTTATGTAATGTAAGCATCTTTAAAAAATTTTAAAACTATTTAAAAGAAGTATTGCCTCACTCATCTCTTCCTTTAAGACAACTATTTAAATGATATTGTAAACCAGTGTATAATAATGTATTTTAAGGTGATTTAAAGGCTTTTGAATTTTGAATTAATATTCATATTTATTGGCTGGCATTTCCCTTGAAGAAGGATAAAAATGCTTTAAAAAAACTTTTTATGCAACAAATTTCCCAGTTTTCAGATTTACATATTTGAATTTTTAAGTATAACATCATGCAGAGAAGCATTATTTTAAAAATAATTTTACTTGTATGATTTTTCAGATTAATTTTAAGTATTTTAACCAAAGCAATAACATGATATACATTCATGTAGTACAGAAGACAACATAAAGAAAAATACTAATCCCTGAACTCATGTCTCTCCCCTCTTAGTCCAATGTAAAGAGACAATGTATTAATCTGCCAAAAGGGTGCCAATATAAAGTACCAGAAATCTGTTGGCTTTTATAAAGGATATTTATTTGGGGTAAAAACTTAGAGTCACAAGGCCATGGAAAGTCCAACTCAAGGTACCATACAAGGTGCTTTCTCACAAAATCAACTGCCACATGTTAAAATAAGATGGGAGAGGATCTTGCCTGGTCTTTCCTTTCTCTCTAGGCTTCCTCTTCCTCTTGAGTTTCTTGGGCCAAGCCTCTTGAAGCTTGATCCTAAGGGACCCTATAGTTCCCTCTTTCCTGACATAGGCCTTGTTTCTTTCTGGGCCCTTCTATATCATAAGTCTCACCTGCTCTGCTCTCTTCCCAAGGACAGCTGTAGACTATCAGACAAATGGCTCATCTCTCCCTGGGAATCTCAGCTGTTTGTGTCTTCTCTTTTCTGTCACAATGAAGGATAAAAATGACAGAGCTCTTTCTTCCTGTGTGTCTATCTGTCCATGTGAGCCCATTTATATCAGACCCACCAAGGGGGTGGGGACTGACCATGAGTCATGCCTTACTGATGGGGTCAATAAAAAAGCCTTAAAAGCAATCTTAACAGGTAACCTAATCAATGGCTCCTCAGTTGAATTTAATAAAATCAAAAGGTATCACACCCAGAATAATTGGTTTCCAAACATAATCCTTCTTTTTTTTGGATTAATAAATAATGTCAAATTGCCACAATTTTTAATTGTATCTTTTTTTAAGATTTTATTCATTTATTTCTTCTAACTTCCTTTTTTTAAGATCTCTCTCTCTCTCTCTCTCTCTCTCTCTCTCTCTCTCTCTCTCTCTCTCTCTCTCTCTCTCTCTCTCTCTCTCTCTCTCTCTCTCTCCTCTCCCTCCCCGCCCCCCCCATCTCCTTCCCCCCCACCCTGGGTGTCTGTTCTCTGTGTCTATTTGCTGCATCTTCTTTGTCCACTTCTGTTGTTGTCAGTGGCATGGGAATCTGTTTCTTTTGTTTCTTTTTTTGTTGCATCATCTTGCTGTGTCAGCTCTCCCTGTGCAGGGCGCCATTCCTGGGCAGGCTGCACTTTCTTTCGTGCTGGGCACCTCTCCTTACGGGGCGCACTCCTTGCGTGTGGGGCTACCCTACATGGGGACACCCCTCCATGGCATGGCACTCCTTGTGCACATCAGCACTGTGCATGGGCCAGCTCCACACGGGTCAAGGAGGCCTGGGGTTTGAACTGTGGACCTCCCATGTGGTAGATGGATGCCCTAACCACTGGGCCAAGTCCGCTGCCTATTTCCTCTAACTTCTTGATTTACGGAATGTAAATGTTACATCTTAACTCTCTACCATGAAAGTTTGGAATTTATACAGTTCAGAAATAAAATAATTTACCTAAATAAAAACGATCAATTATTGAGAGATGGTGATAATGTAAGGTGAAAAATATGCATGATCACCTTCTCCCAATATTCAATCATTTATAATTAGGTAAATTATTTTATTTCTGGGAAGTATAATATTTATATCATTAGTTATTACTTTAACAATTATCATCATCATCTAAATCTCCTTCTAAATCATATGAGGATAACTTGCTCCTAGTAGTTTTACTTTTTCTTTTCTTTATTGTACGTATTACCTTCTGTCTTCAACTCTTTAGTTAACATGGTCAAGTTTTTTCTTTTTTTAAATCTTGTTCTGCTCTATGATCTTATGTAAGTTGTGCTTTGTAGGTTGAGCTTTAAGAGGAAAAGTGTTAAATCTCGTTTACATTATTGTAAAATGATTATGTAAAGTCTTTAACTGAAGGCCAATATTTTAAGTACTATATTTTAAGTACTCTTTTTCCAGAGTTATAATACTTTGGATCACTCAAAAGCTAACATAGCCAAAATTAAGCACATATTGGTTTTTTTTTTTAGTTCTTTCATTTGTTTAAAATTGTGCTACATATTTGTTTGCTTCATATTTGCACCAGGAGATTCTTGTATAGCATTTAATTTTTCCTGGAGTTTCTAATTCCTCCCCACATCTTTTTTTTTTATTGTTGATAAGATAATTTGCCTTCTTTGTAACTTCAAGTTTACCCATCCTCTAAATACATTGTAAAATCTTCCCAGGCAATGTACTATTTACATCATTTGAAACAAATAGGTTACAGGTGTACAGAGATTCTTGCATCCCTTAAAGCAACAGCTAATCCCCTTTGATCAAAGTCCCCTGTTACCTTACCAGGTTGTGTAAATATTTATTTTTCTTAAATGCAATACAACATGAAGAAGATTAGAAAACACTGATCCATGACTTAATTTTCCCCAGCAATAGTATTCCCAGAACCCATTCTCCCTCCCCTCTGGGGTAATGCCTCTCCTTCCTACTACAACAGTGTCTTCCTGGGGATTTCTGTTTCTGCCCTTCTGAATTGGATGTCCAATTTTCTGTACCCCATGTGTTTTTTGTTGTTGTTTTTCTTGGTTTGCTCCTTTGTTTTGCTGGTGCTCATCTACAAGTAATACCTAAGAACACTTGTGTGATGAGTCAAGTTCCTGAGCCCATGATTTTAAAAAATGCCTTATTCTATTTTATACTTTATTTATGATTTGTCTAGACACAGTATCCTTGGTATAAAATCATTTACCCTAATCACTTTGCAATCAGTTTTTCATAATTTTCTGGCATCCAATCTTCTTAATGAGAAATCTGATGCCAGTCTGATTCTTATACACTTGTAGTAAGCAGTTTTTGTCTCCAGAATCTTGCATTTATTTTGTGGTTTTAAATTTATTGTATTTAACTCAACCATCATGTCTTGAGCACTCTCTATGTAATAGAAAGTTTGCTTATTCATGCAATTATTATCCAATATTTAGCTCTGACTTCTGCTTTTAATTTTATAGACACAATAATTTCTGGTGAAAATTCCTGACTTATCTTCATATTTAATATTTTCTTTGACCACTGTGCCAGTTTGAGATTATTTTATAAATCCCCAAAAGAGAAAGATTATGTTTGTAAACTCATTTATTCTTGTGGGTGTGATATCCTTTGCATTAAATTCAATAAGGACCTTTAATTAGATTACTTGATAAGGTTGAGTTATGACTTTTGACTAAACCATACTGGTAAGGCATGATTCAGGTTAAGTCTCCATGCTCTTGCTGTGTCTGATAAAAACAGAGACAGAGAGAGACAGACAGACAGACAGACATAGTAAAAGGAAGCTGTCATATCTGAGGACTAGAGGATCGCTTAAGCAGGGAGCCCCAAGAGGCTGGGCTCACAGAGCATCTCAAAAGGAGACAAGCTCTGCTATAAACCTGATAGCTTATAGCTGAACTTGGGAAGAAAGCAGAACAGCTCAGATTTATGTAGAAGGCCTATCCCTGGTTGTCCTCGGCTGAGCTCAAACCTTGGCAGAGATCAATAGCCATCTTGCTTCAACATGTGGCAACTAACCTGAGGACAAAGTATCTCTGATGGTACTTCAGTTTGGACTTTTCATGGCCTCGGAACTCTTAAGCTTTTGCACCAAACAAATCCCCTTTAAAAAGGCCAACCTATTTTTGGTAGTTTGCACTGGCAGCCCTTTGGCAAACTAAAACAACCAACATTCCATCTTGCATCTCAGATATTCCTACAATGATCGTTTTCTTTCTCCTGGAAGCAGCCCTTTGGCAAACTAAAACAACCAACATTCCATCTTGCATATCAGATATTCCTACAATGATCGTTTTCTTTCTCCTGGAAGTACACATTTTGAAATTCTTTTAGTGAATGTTCATGATGCTGGATTATTACAATTTTTATTGCTATTAAAAATGTTTTAATTCACTATTACCTTCATAAAGGAGATATGTTTTTCTTTCTATGCTGAGGATTTATGTCTTTTCATCATTTGTGGGAAAGTCTCCATATATATTACCTCTTCAACATTTTGTTTTCTCTTCAAAATGAGAGGTGGAGAAAATATCAGAAGAAAGCATCACTGAAAGTGAGTTGATAGGAGGATGAAGAAAGCTGTAGATGGAAGGATAAGACCAAGCCACTGACCAGGAAGAGCAAGAATTGCAAATGTGGTGCAGTATCTGTTCCCAGAGGAAGATCTAGGTGGAAGCAGGGTAGATATAGTGACACATAACACACTTCGCAGACAAAGGTCTTTCCAATGTTTTGGATGCAATGGGAGTTACTACCATTCCTTTTTCTAAAGTGCTGATGAAGAATCACAATCCTCTCACAATGTTAGTAGTCATATTCTGTTATTCATGTCAGTATCATTTTATATATTTCTCAAAATTCTCCTTAGTGTGGACTAAATACCATTTTCTTATCCAGGTAATTAGAATATCAGAGAGCCTAGATCTAAGGATGGTTAGCATATGAAACGAAAAGTTCATTTTGACTAAATCTCATCCCATAAGTTACTCCTGGTTCTATATCATGTCTATATGTCTGTCTTCCTTCATACATCACTCTTTTCCATTTCTTTCCTCTGAGTAAGTTTCCTTTTTCTTCTTTACCCCCTTCTTACCTCTTTGCTTATATTGCCCACTTTTGGTCTCTTTCCCTTATCTCCACCAAACCACTCCCTCCCTAAAGTACAAAAGGGAGATAAAATATTTGTTACAGAAATTTTAAATATTATTTAATATACCTGTAATTAATTAAAACATTAGTTCAATATGTTAAATCTATGATGAAGGGTAGTTTATTTTTAAATTTTGTCTTATTGACAAAACCCCTGATTGTACAGTTAAAACTGTTTTGATAATGAAGTTTTGTGCAGAAAAAAAAAACTTTCATCACAAATACATACATTTTGAATAACTTTGTCTCCATTCACACAGTTCTTTTCTCTAAGAGAGTCTAGATTTTATCTGGGTATTTAAGGCAAATGCACAAAAATTCTAATTCAGAGATGAATATTGGAGCAATTAGAGAAGAATTAAACACAGCACTTACAGAAAAATAAGACTTTGATCTACCTGGGCCACCCAAGAATATTCACAGCGTTAATTTGCAACCATACACATTTCAGGCATAAGTCATTATAGTGTATGGGTAAAGTAAAAGAATTAGAAAAGGCATATATACTTTTATGAGCAGAAATTAGAAAGATCATACTTTCTTTCAATCACATAAATTAGATAATCAGGAAGATTATTTTGGCCACACCATGTTGAATAGATTGTAAGAGGGAGAAGCTGGATCACAGTCAGACATGAGATAGCCTGCATAAGAACCTGAGCTGTGCTGGTGGCTATGGGAATGGAATTAGACCCCTTCCTCCTCCCTGGATACACATAAATCTTCCTTAAAAGTTTTCCTTTGCTCATTCTCTCCTTCATGTCTGTAACACTTTTCTGTCTTAGTAAGCCCTGTTTCAAAACTTGTCTTTAATTATCCTCCCTCCTTAACACTTCTTCTATTTCCTTCTTTCGAAGTCTTACCAGGAATTTGAATAATTCTCATCCCTCTTAGAACTTCCACAGAACAGAACTGAATTAGAACAGTTAGAAACTGATTGAGATGGAAGAGGGGAGGGGAAGGAAATTGTTCCAATTGGAATGCACTTTTCAGTGAATCATAAGTAGGGCAAAAGATTATTTAGTATTTTCTCTCCAGTTTTCTTTTTTGTTGTTGGGTTCTTATTTTTCTGGATAGAATTTGCACTAGTTCTTGTTATTACACTGTGTAGCAGTTTGATCTTATTGATGAATTCCAAAAAGAAATATTGAATTATGTTTGTAAACTAATCTTTTCCTCTGGGCATATTAGATTATATTGGATTCAGAGGTTTGTTTGATTAAGTAATCATGTAAACCTTGTGTGCCAGTAGGGCATTGAGTCCCCACCCTTTTTTTGATATTGGAGTTTTGATGTTGGAGTTTGATGCTGAAGCTGGAGCCTCAGGGAGAGAGACAGAGCCGTTTTCCTGATAGTGTACAGCTGACCTTGTGGAGGGAGGCAAAGCCTAGAGAGCCTCATAGTCTACAGGTAACCTTGTGGAGAAAACAGAGGAAGTGAGTCTGGAGGAACCCAGGAAACCTGAACCCTCACAGATGTCGGCAGCGATCTTGCTCCAACATGTGAAAATAGACATTGGTGAGGGAAGTAATGAGAGTAAGTAAAGTAAAGTAAGTAAACATTTTAAAAAGTTTTTCTATAATTAATTTTGTTTACATATTATTGCTAAAGTGTTCATTTGTTTTATTTATTTTAAAAATGTGATAGGTATGCTCTTATAAGAAATACTTATTAAATAACATTAGATATTCTATTAGTCAGTTAAAGGTGTGCTGATGCAAAATACCAGCAGTTTGTTGGCTTTAGTAAAGGGTATTTATTTAGGGAAGGAGCTTACAGTTACCAGGCCATAAAGCATAAATTACTTCTCTCACCAAAGTCTGTTGCCATGTGTTGGGGCAAGATGGCTGCCGATGTCTGTAAGGGTTCAGGCTTCCTGGGTTCCTCTTTTCCCAGGGTTCATTTCTCTCCAGGCTCAGTTCCTTTGTTTTCTCCACAAGATTAGCTGTAAACTATGAGGCTCACTAGGCTTTGCCTCTCTTCATAGTCCAAAAGCAGACTACTAGGTGAACAGCAGTGTCTCTTTCCCCAGGGTTTCTGTCATGTCTAAGGAGCTGTCTCTATTCCTGTGTTCTTCTGCTGTGTGTTCACTTCCTGGGCTCCACCTCAAAATTCCCATCTCTTTTCTTTGTAGTACAGTTTCTCTGTGTGTCCCCACCCACCAAGGAGGGCAAGGATGCAACAACCTCCTGTTATGGCCTAATCAGAACCTTAATCATTATTTAATCAAGTAAACCTTTGAATCCAATATAATCTAATATGCCCAGTGGAAAAGATGAGTTGACAAACATAATCCAATATTTCTTTTTGGAATTCATCAAAAATATCAAATTACTACAGTATATTTTTTTCCATCATTTCATTTTATGCCTACCTGTGTCTTTGAATTTAAGTAGCATATAGTTGGGCCATGCTTTTTCATCCGTTCTGCCTTTTGAATGGAGAGTTTAATCTATTTACATTTGAGTAACTAATGATAATGGAAGGCATTCTGCCATTTTTGCCTTTGTATATCTTATACTCTTTTTGTCCCTCAATTCTTCCATTAAAGCCTACTTTCATATTTTTTGATTCTTTGTAATATATCATTTTTGAACCCTGTAGCAGTTTAAAGTTTTCATGGGCCCCCAAAAATCCTGTTCTTAAAGCTAATCCATTCCTGTGCATGTAAACCTACTGTAGATGGGACCTTTTGATTAGATTCTATTAAAGGACCTTCCTTTTTATTAGATCACTTCAGTAGGTCATTACCCAGGTGGGTCTTACTCCTCTTATTGGAGTCCTTTATAAATCAAGGAATAAAAAGCCACAGGCACAGAAAGAAAGGTACAGAGGCAGAGAGATGCCACTAGAAGTTAATGAACCTGGGAAAGAGAAAAGCCACGATGGAGCAGGCCAAAACTGAAGAGAATAAGGCCTGGAGGAGAGAAAAGAAATGAGGATGCCTACATGGTGTTTTGCCATGTACCTGATCCCCACAGCTCCAGCTCTGTGAGAAAGCATCTCTGAGGATGTATTGATTTGGACACTTTGATGGCCTCAGAACTGTAATCAATAAAACCCATTGAGAAAGCTGACTCATTTACAGTATTGTGCTTTGGAAGCATTTAGCAAACTAAAACAAGTCCTATCTTATTTCTTTCTGTATATATTTTAATTTATTTTTGTGGTTATCATATGGCTAAAATTCAACATACTAAGTCTATAACGATCACATCTGATTGAATACCAACTTAACTTCAATAGCATGTAACCACCCTTTCCCATACTCCTTTGTCCTCTGTTTTGTTGTACGTGTTATAAATAATATCTTTATATATTGTATTTTCCAAGCAGGTTTATCATTACTATTGATGCATTTGTAATTTTTTTAACCAGTAAGAAGTAAAAAGTGGAGTTTTATACCAAAAAATGTAATACAATATTACTGGCATTTATAGTTACCCAGATGATAACCTTTACTGTAGGCCTTTACTTTTTCTCTTGCTTTGATTCACTATCTCTTGTCCTTTCCTTTCTATCTGAAGAATTTCCTTTAGCATTGCTTATAAGGCAGTTCTAGTAGTGACCCACACCCTCACCTTCTGTTTATGTAGGAATGTCTTAATCTTTGCCTTAATTTCGAAAGACAGTCTCAATGGATAGAAAATTCTTGGTTGGAAATTATTTTCTTTCAGCTTTTTAAGTATTTCATCCCACTATCTTGTCTCCATGGTTTCTGATGAGAAATTGGCCTTTAATCTTATTGGGATTCCCTTATACATAACATGTTGCTTTCAGAACACTTTCCTTGTTCTTTGTATTTGGCAGCTTGGCTGTTAGATATTTGAATATCATACTCCTCAAGTTTATTTGGTTTGGGGTTTGTTGGGATTCCTGGGTGTACATATTCATTTCTTTTGCTAAACTTGGGAAATATTCTGTCATATGTCTTTGAAAAGTTTGTTTTCCCTGTTTTCTCTTTTTACTCCTTCTGGGACTCCCCTAATACTTATATGGTATGCTTGAAGGTCCCACAGGTATCATAGGCTATTTTTTCTTTTTCTCATTTTTTATTCTTTCTGTACCTCTGCCTGACTCATTTCAGTTGCCTTGTATTCAAGTTTATTGATTCTTCTGTCTGCTCCAATTCACTGTTGAAACTCTCCTGGGAATTTTTCATTTCAGTGATTATGGTCTTCAATTCCAGTAGTTCTTTGGTTCCTTTTTTAAAATTTCTATACCTTTAGTGATATTCTCATGTTTTTTATTGTTTTTCTGATACCCTTCAGTTCTTTCTCTGAATTTTCCTTTGTCTCCTTGAGCATATTGAAAATCATTTTTTATAGTTTTTGTCCTGCATGTCCAAAATCTGATCCTCTTCAATGATATTTTCTAGATTTTTATCCTCCTTTGGATGAGCCATCATTTCCTCTTCCTTTGTCTTATTATCATTTGTTGCACATTGTACATTTTAATATTTTAAAGTGTTAACTCCCAGATTGGTGGCGGACTTGGCCCAGTGGTTAGGGCGTCCGTCTACCACATGGGAGGTCCACAGTTCAAACCCCGAGCCTCCTTGACCCGTGTGGAGCTGGCCCATGTGCAGTGCTGATGCATGCAAGGAGTGCCCTGCCATGAAGGGGTGTCCCCCGTGTAGGGGAGCCCCACACGCAAGGAGTGCGCCCTGTAAGAAGAGCTGCCCAGAGCAAAAGAAAGTGCAGCCTGCCCAGGAATGGTGCCGCACACATGGAGAGCTGACACAACAAGATGACGCAACCAAAAGAAACACAGGTTCCCATGCCGCTGAGGACAACAGAAGTGGGCAAAGAAGATGCAGCAAATAGGCACAGAGAACAGACAACTGGGGTTGAGGGGAAGGGGAGAGAAATAAATAAATAAATCTTAAAAAAAAACCTCTTAGATTTACTCCCTGAGCTGTCTGTTTCTTGAGTTTGTATTTAGCTGGTGTGATGACAGAGCTGTCTTTGAATGTCAGAGACTACAATGCAATTAATGCAAAAAATACCTTTCATTGTGTGTTTGCAAATTGACTTTGTATTGGCTGGTGTTCTTCAGTGTTCAACTATCCTGTCAAGAAGGCAAACCTGTAGTGAATGCAGAGAGCAGGGTCTTCTCTGTCTTTCTCCACCTACATGTTGTCCTGTGTGCTTGCTAGTAGTAACCTTAAGAGTTTGCCTGTTTTCAGAAATTTGAATGTTCTACTCTCTCTGAAATAGACTTTCTTCCTCTGTGTTGTGCTCTATTTTAGACTTGAAGGAGATGTGCTTTTGCCCCACGCTGTTTGGCTTAACTTTGTCTTATCCTGCTTTCACTGTCTCAAGTTACTTTTGCCTGGAGAGCAAATTTGGGGGTGGGATAGGAAAACCTGAGAAGTCAGCCTTTCCCTGCTGGTATAAGTCCAGGAACCCATAATGGAAATGCAGGCCAGCTTCACATTGTTCTGTGGAGGAGGTGAGGGAGAACCAGCAAGGGTGCCAGTAGATATTCCAATGGTGTTTTTGTTTATTTATTTATTTATTTAGGCGTACCAGGGATGGAACCTGGGACCTCTTTCAGGGCAAGCAGGAGCTCAAACCACTGAGCTCCTGCTCCCCACCCCCAATAGCTTTTGATAGCCGTATTTTCTTGATTTGGCACTTGACCAATTAATACAGACCCTCAACGGTTTTCTGTAGTTTCAAGAAAAGTTACTTTCCTTAAGATTTCTCTCCCACTTTTGTTCAGAGCAATGGTCCCAGTAATCTGAAGTAGCTTATCAAAAACAGTGATCAGTGATCTGAACTTACACCCCTAGACCTTGCCGAACTAGGTCTTTACATACCACCTTGGAACCAGCAAGTTGGACCAGGAGCTGGGCTTGAGGATCTCTTGCTGCGTGCATTCCACAAAGCTGGGTGTGGAGGGTGGTAGCTGCTGCATAGAGAATGCAATTCACCAATTTTTTACCACAATTTCGACTTGTTCCACCTACCCTTCCCTGGATGCTGAGTGGTGTTCTCCTAGATTCTGGAATTTCATAATAATTGATTCAGACAATTCCTGACAGTTCAGTAGTTGTTCTGGTGGAGGGACTGATTCCTTTAATTTCATATTCTGCCATCTCACAGACTTCTTTACATTAAGTTTTGAATCAGCAATAATGTCTATTTCAAAAGTATTTTAAAAAGAACCATCCATGATTTTGATCAAATTGGATTGAAACTATAAATAATTTGGGAAGAATTTACATTTTGATAATGTCTTACAATATATGATCCTGATATATCTTTCAATTTATTTCAGTCTTTATTGATTTCATTTGACATTATTGTAGTTTTCCCCATACAGTACAGGCCCTCCACATATTTTATTAATTTCATACATAATTATTTCATTTTTTGGTGCTTTGTTAAATGATTTTTTAAAATAGATTTCAATTTCCAATTATTCACTACTAGTATCTAGACATTTGATTTGATTATATATATTGAATTTATCCTGCAGACTTGTTAAACTTGTTTGTTAGTTCTAAGAGATGTATTATTTTTCTTGCCATATTGCACTTGATATAATTTACAGTACAATGTTGAAGAGGAATGGTAGGATGGACCTCATTGCCTTGTTCCTGATTTTAATAGGAAAGCTTTGTTTTTCATGTTAGCTATTTTTTTAATCGATGCAATTCATCAAGTTAAGAAGTTTCCTTCTAGACCCCTAGCTCACACCACATAGAAAAATGAAATAAAAATGGATCAATGACCTAAATGAAAGAACAAAACCCACAAAATTCTTAGAAGGAAACAGAGTGGGACATCTTCAAAACCTTGTATTAGACAACTGATTCATAAGTATGACACCAAAAGAACAAGCAACAAAAGAATGGGTAGGTGGATATCATCCAAATAAAGGCTTTTTGTGCATCAAAAGACATTATCAAGAAAGTGAAAAGACAACTTACAGAACAGGAGATAATAGTTGGAAATCATATATCTGATAGTGGTGTAATAAACAATGATAAAATATCCTACAACTCAACAACAAAAAGGCAACCCAATTTAAAAATGGACAAAGGACTTAGATAGACACTTCTCTAAGGAAGATATCCAAATTACCAATATGCATATGAAAAGATGCTCAACTTCATTAGCCATTAGGGAAGTACAAAACCACAATGAGATGCCACTTCCCATTTACTTCATGCTATTTTTTACATGGAAAATAACAATTATTGGTGAAGATGTGAGGAAATAGGAATCCTCATGTATTGCTTGCAGGGATGGAAAATGGTGCAGTTACTAAGGGAAAAGTTTGGCAATTTTTCAGAAAGCTGAACATAGGATTACCATATGATCTAGGTTTATTCCCAAAAGACCTAGAAGTAAGGACTTCTAGAATAGATATTTGTACACCAATGTTCATAGTGGTATCATTCACACTAGCCAAAATGTGGAAGCAGAAGAATGGATAAACAAAATGTGGTATATACATGCAATGGAATATTATTCAGTTATAAAAGGAATGAAGTTCTGATACATGCTGCAACATGTATGAACTTAGAAGAAAACATACTAAGTGAAACAAAGCAGATACAAAAGGATAAATACTGTACAATTTCACTTACATAGAATACCTAGAATAAGCAAATTCTTAGAGACAGAAACTAGATTACAGGTTACCAGGGGCCGGGGGCAGCTGCAGGAATGAGGAGCTACTGCTTAATGAGTGTAGAGTTTCTGTTTAGGGTGATGAAAGAACTTTGGTAATGGGTGGTGGTGGCAAAATATTGTGTATATAATTAATATCAAGGAATTGTACACATGTAAATGGTTTAAATAGAAAGTTTATTACATATATGGTACCACAATAAAAAAGAAAAAGAAATTATTTCTACTCCTAATTTTCTTAGAGTTTATAGTATGAGTAGATACTGAATTTTGTCAAAGATTTTTTTTTCTCTATCTATTTAGATGATCATTTTTCTTCTTTAGTCTGATAAAATGGTGTATTGGTTTTCTATTGTTGCTGTAACAAATTACCACAAACTTGGTGACTTAAAGTAATGCAAATTTATTATCTAAAAATTCTGTAGTTAAGTCCAACATGCATATGATGGAATTAAAATCAAGGTGCCAGCTTCTATAGGCCACTACTTTCCACAGTTTGTGACTCTTCCTCCATGTTCAAAGCCAACAGTGCTGCATCTGACCTATTCATTCTTCTGTAGTCACATCTTCCTCTGACTCTGACCTCAGGCAGGGAAAGTCCTTTTAAGGAATCTTGTGATTACATTGACTCCCCTGGATAATCCAAGATAATCTCCCTACCTAAGGACCTTAATCTTAATGACATCTGCAAGGTCCTTTTGTCAAATAAAGGAATTTATGGGTACACTCTGGGGACAAGGATATGGACATCTTTAGGGTACTGGTGTTCTGGCTTATGGTGAAATAGTTTCGAAAGTTTAACCACTTGCATTTCTGGGATGTATTCTATAATATATTTATGTATTAGCCATTTTACATATTGTTAGATTTTATTTGCAAATATTTTGAGCATTTTTTACCTATGTTCCTGAGTGATAATGGTCAATAGTTTTATTTTTTTTTAAAATTTATTTATTTATTTATTTAATTTCCCCCCCTCCCCTGGTTGTCTGTTCTTTGGTGTCTATTTGCTGCGTCTCGTTTCTTTGTCTGCTTTTGTTTCTCTGTCCACTTCTGTTGTTGTCAGCGGCACAGGAAGTGTGGGCGGCGCCATTCCTGGGCAGGCTGCACTTTCTTTTCACGCTGGGTGGCTCTCCTTACCGGCGCACTCCTTGCTCGTGGGGGCTCCCCCACGCGGGGGACACCCTTGCGTGGCACGGCACTCCTTGCGCGCATCAGCACTGCGCATGGCCAGCTCCACACGGGTCAAGGAGGCCCGGGGTTTGAATCGCGGACCTCCCATATGGTAGACGGATGCCCTAACCACTGGGCCAAAGTCCGTTTCCCAATAGTTTTATTTTAATGCCTTTATCTAATTCTGGTATCCACATAATTCTGGCCTCATAAAATGTTTTGTGGGGTGAGCCTCTTATATTTTCTGGCAGATATGTATAGAATTGGCATTATTTCTTCAAAGTCTTAGAGAATGCCCAATGAAACATTGTGGACCTGGGTTTTCTTGTTTGGGGAAGGTTTTAAAAATGAACTCAATTTCTGTATTAGATATAAAGTTATTTCGATATAAGTTATTGAAAGCTAATGAGCAGCTGTGGGCTACAGGAAGCAACTTGTAACATCTTCTACAATAGCAGGAAGCAACTTGCAACATCTACAATAAGGTAATTTACAAAAACAGGAAGTGACTTAGAACATCTTGTATAATAACAGGAAGCAACTTGCAACATTTACAGTAAGGTAATTTACAATAACAGGAAGCAACAAATAGGGAAGCCAGTTTCCCACAACATATTCCCCTTTTTGTTTTTATAAAGCAAAAAAGGCAGACTAGGTGGTTTTTTACTGCCTCATACCCTGAAGGGCTCATTGTGTGCTTATCGTTTAAGTAACAATGTCAAATCAGAAAACAGCATTTTATACATAATTCATAACTATAGCAGATTTATACCAACTTCCAACTAACAGATGATTTATTTCTCATGGGCTTAAGATTTCTTACCAGCAAGGCTATATAGGCCAGTACTTGATCAAAAATTACCTCATTTTCCCAAATTTGTATAGTTTAAGGCATAGGCAATGACAAGTTATTGTTACTTCCCCATTTTAGACTGTGGGGCAACTGGAAGTTTATCACACAATTTCAATGCTTTCATTGGTCCTGCTCTTAGCATCTTCACTGGACCTGAGGCCACAGCTCAGTGTTGAATTAGCTTAGTTCATTGTGAGGACTCATTTTCCAGGCAGAAAACAATAGTTGGCTTGTATAAGAGTCCTGATAACAGTGTCTGTAGCAGTGAAAGCACGTCTTGCCCTTTCCAAGAGCAGGAGGGGACTGATGCCACAGTCACTGAAGTGAGCATGAAGAACACTCATAGGTGATGTCCACAAACTGCTGGTGAAAAACAGGCAGCTGGAACTGCTGGGCCAGGCACCACAAGGTCTGGTACTGACAATGTTCTTTCCAGTGGAGCTACTCTGCTTCTGCACAGGTCTCAATTGTATGGCTCTGGATCTTCATGAGGCACCTGCCTCAACGGTCTTGAGAGGGATTTCAGAAGAATGGGCAGGGACATGACAGACAGTTACCTGTCACTGCTGGCAGGTGTCCCACATGTTCTTCCACAGATCTCTCCCCCATAGAGGGTGATTCACAACAGCCCATCATTTTTATCTTGCTTCTAGTATTTGCAATCCACCCCCGAATAGGAATGGCAGTCTTCAGAGTAACCAGACACTATTGGGCTAAGACTTTCACTTTTAGAAGGGCTTCCTATGCTGCACACAATTGCTTTTTTATATTGCACTTATTGCCTTTTCCCACAATTGTGAATAAAGTCCAAGGAGTACTCAATTAGTACGTTGCCTTTGCCACAAACCCCACTAAAAGCCAATATTGTTGCTGGCCATATCCAATTCACAGGCTAAGTCAATATCCACCTTCTCCTATTCCCATGAAGGACCTTTCCCAATTAACACATCTCAGTGAGAGATAAAGTATTTTTAGTATTCCAACAATATTACAAAATCTATTAACATGAGAAAACATTGTACTTTATCAATTATAGCAGAGGGCATAGTTTTGTCTTACCCAATCAAACAACATTTAAGAATTTGATAGAGCAGCAGGGACCTTACAGCTTGTCCCAATTGTTTGCCTATTCCAGGCCCTTAAGATACCATTGTCTCTGATGTTTTTTGTAGGGTCACTGCCACAGGTTTCTTCTATGCAGCCAGATCATTGCCACCAGGCGAGGGCAGATGGTTGGGCTATGCACATAGCCTTGGGGAAGCACTACAAAAGTCCATGTTGGCTTTTCTATAGGTAGGAGAATGTGGGCTGGCTTGACTTGCCTAGGAAAAACTAAAGATAGGCTTAGCAAGTTTTAAAACAAAGTGATAGTGACACAGTTGGGTATTCATTTCTTGCAACAAACTAGTAATATTTGGGACTACTGCATACCACAGTGGTGTTACTTTAATTTACGATAAGAGGTCATTTCTGTAACACATACTATTTAATACTAAAGCTTTTAAAACTTTATAGATAGACCCATTAAATCTTACTCAACTTTAACCACAAAAATTACTTTTCCACAAACTTTCTGCACTTTCTGTATTCATTCAGGTTTTGTCCTACACCCTACTCTTTCTTAATAACCAATCATTCTATTTTAAAACAAAATTATTTTCTGTTTCTTTAATAATAAAAACACACTCTATACATCCTACAGACATAAGTTACCAAAATGGTTTTGGAGACTGTCTCCAATCAAACGTCTTACAACATGCAATTATCATTAACACTAAACAAACTTGTTAAAATAATAATTCAGTTTGCTTATATGCAAATGTAACTTTATTTCAAATACCTAGTAGCATGCAATATTAGAAACAGTCTTTTAGAAGTAAGTTGGCAGGGAGATTGGCTGCTAACAAGTTTTTCTGTTATAAAATTACCTTTCATTATTATTATCAATTCAGGTTTGTTCAATAATGACTTCCAGGAATTAGCCATTTAAACACCTCAATTCAAGCAATGCTTCCACCAACTTCTTATAATTATATATAACTATATAGACTATAATTATATTATTTTAAGACAAATTTCACCTTTACAGAACACATTCCCTTACTTAAAGTTACCACAATACCTTTTACAATTTGCCACATGCATTCAAGTTTTGTCCTGCATATTTCCATTATGATTTTACGAAAACTAGCCATTCTTTTAGAACAAAACATACTTTTACCTTTTATTTTTTTGGAACAGACTTATCAAATTTCAGTCGGCACTCCCACAAACTTTTTACCTTTTTAAATATTCATTTAAATTTCACATCCTTCTTTTTATCCTGTGAAGAAAAATAAACTATTCATTTCAATTTGAGCAAGAACTATTCTTTATGAAGAGACTTATAGTAATTTCATTAATTAAGACTTATAAATTTTATTATTGTAGAGAGCTTATTAACATTTAAAATTATGTATTAATATAGTAATTTTATTAATCAAGACTTACAATTTTTATCATCATAGAGGTCTTATTAACATTTAAAATTATGTATTAATATAAGCACTTATTTAATTTTTGGCCATTTGAATAGAGCTCTTTTAGAAATTTTTCTTTATTAATTTATATCACCATCCAGAGGTATCAAAATATATACTGACAATGAACAATCACAAAAATACAACACAGACTGAAACAATTACCACACACACTGACATTGAACAAACAGATAAAAACAAAACAATTACAACACATCAACAGAAACATAAAGCTTACTAATATGACCCATAATTCTTACTCTTTTCATATAGCTGATTTCAAGCCCTCCATCATTTCACATCTTAGATATTACTGCTTTTAAGATCTCTTCTGGAACCTATGTTGCCTGTAACATGCAAATTTGTTCTTGGAAACACTTTTGTTAGTAATGAGCAACCAGTTAGGATAACTTGAACAGCATAAATGCAGTTAAGCTCTTATTTAGCATTTAGACAGACAATACACAGTTTTTGGATTATTACTTCTTAAGACTACATTGAGACTTGAAGTTCAGGAGTAAGCTATCAACACTGAAAATTTCTTTTAACACCTTGATAAAAATTTTATACTAATTTTATTAATTTGGTTAAAGAGGCCCAATCAGAATCAGCATGGAAACAAAACAGATCACAAATGTTGCCATGTTTTCTTCCTCTTCCAGAGGTTTAATCCTGTCAGTCCCCCACTAGCCCACAGCCATGTTATCATTTAGGCAGCAAGGGGTTTGCACAGTTGCTGCCAGAATATTTTCCTTATTATATTCAACACTTTAACAGAGAGTTTTCTCACAAGCATGATTTCACTAACAAGGGCCTTATTAGCAGTTTTGCCTGTATGGGACATTATATTTGTAAGTTAACTTTTCCTTGCACAAGTGTTCAACTTGATTTTCCTTCATTCTAACCTGCAAGATGCCCTGTTGTAAAGCTGACAACTTTGGCTGAGTATCTCCAGGCATAGGAGGGAGAGGAGATGTCGGTGGGGGGAGAGTGACTTTCTAAAGTCAGTTAATGAAGGAGTTGAAGGCAAAACAACTTTAGATTTAGTGTCAAAACAGATTTAGTAATAATCCAAGTGAGCCAAATAATAACAGGGAGTAAAACACCTTGTACATGTAAAATTTTTAACTCTGTTTCCTACTCTTTCCTAATCTCCTAATTCTAAACTTCCTATTGCTGGGAACTATAAGCAATATTTTTCTATAATCTCTAAGGGTTCTAAAATACAAGACTCATTGGCCTCAGCTCCTCCTGCCTTGAGGTTTTGAGGAGACAGACATAACTGTCTTCATTTCCCATCATAACCCTGCTAGAATACCCAAGATTGTCCTTACTCACTGAGGACTTGGAAGGCCTTCTAAACCACTCGGGGCCCTGCACCATGACAACACCTTTAATTTAGCTTGAAGCTCTTCTTCTCCTCAAGTCCCTGTTAGGGCACCAGTTGTTGAGATCAGCTCAGCAATAGGTCTGCATGAAGGGAAGGCAATGCAGAACTGAAGAAATAAAAGGACAGAAAGAAAGACACAAGAAAGGAAACAAAGATGGGACCAGGGGACTTCATAGCTTTTGAAACTGAGAGCCTCAAACCTAGTTTCCCCACCATATTTATTTGAAAGCTAATGCGCAGCTGTGGGCTACAGGAAGCAACTTGTAACATCTTGCACAATAGCAGGAAGCAACTTGCAACATCTACAGTAAGGTAATTTACAATAACAGGAAGCAACAAATAGGTAAGCCAGTTTCCCACAACACATTTCATGTGTGTAGAGTCTACAGAGATATTGCCACTTTCATTTCTAATATTGATGATTTGTGTCTCTCTTTTTTCTCGGTTAGTCTGGCTAGAGGTTTATTGATTTTATTGATCTTTTATGAAGTTTTTGATTTTCATTTGTGCATCTATTCTTTTTCTATTTTCATAGCTTTCTCTTCTTATTTATTTATTTTGCCTGCTGTGGGTATAAATTGTTTTTCTTTTACAAGTTTCTTAAGGTGGAAACTTAGATATTGATCTGAGACCTTTCTATTTTTCTAATAAAACACTGAACGTTATAGTATTTCCTCTACACCACTGAATTACCTGCTTTTCACAAAGATTGATATATTGTATTTTTATTTTCACTGACCTAAAATATTATTTAATTTCACATGCATTTTCCTCTTTGACACATTGATAATTTACAAGTATGTTGTTTAATTTCAAATGTTTGAAGAGTTTTATTTCTGACCACAGTAGCTTTAATTTGTGTGTATTGCTGCTGTGGTTGATATGTATATGTATGTGTGCAAGCATGGACTTATATATCACTTAAGAATTAAAGATTAAATGTAAGTCAATAGCCAAAACTAGCAATGAGAATTAACACATTAAACTGTTGATTCATCCTCTAATATCTCAAAATCATTCTTTATCTAATTAAAACTTTTTTTCAACTCTTATTTATGAACTATAAGAATAACAAAATTTAAACATGTGAAATAAATGGTGATACAATCAGTGCAGTTGGATAATGACCAGGATGTCTATTTGGTTCATCCAAATACATCTCCTTAAAAACACATTTTAACTATTTTATTATTCTAACTTTTTAATGTATTTTATTTGCAATTTTTAAAACTATCATTTTTATTTCATTTTCTTATTAATTGCATTTGGTTATTTTGTTGGCTTCATTTCTGAAGACGTTTTGGGTCACAGAAGGTTACAAATGTGGCAGGGGAGGATCATTGGTGCAGGGTGTCAGTGTTGGGGGATGCTGGAGGAAGTTCACCTGGGGCATAAAAAGTGTTCATGGGGCATTGCCACACAATAACTGAAAGAATATCAAATTCCCACCCTGGGGAGCACTGCCACATCCTCTAATGGAACAACAAGAATCCCCAGAGTACAGGGACAGTGACTAGTAAAGTAAGATGGACCATTGATGGGCCCTTGATATTGATGACTACACTTACGAACCTTTACTTTTGAAATGGAAACTTAGTCTAGTATTACAGGGTGCATAAGAGTTACCTCCTGAAAGTCTCCTTGTTGCTCAGATGTGGCCTCTCTCTAAGCCAAACTCAGCATATAAATGCATTACCTTTCCCCCAGCATGGGATATGACTCCCAGGGGTGAGCCCCCCTGGCACTGAGGGAGTACTGCCAGACACCAACTAGCAATGCAACTGGAGAAAGACCTTAAGCAAATGGGGGAAAAGGTAAAGACAAATGAGTTTAAATGGCTAAGAGACTTCAAAGTGAGTTGGGAGGTCATTCCAGAGGTTATGCCTTTGTACGTTTCAGCAGAATCTCATTAACTACCAAAGTAAATATTGCCTTAAACAGCAGGGCTCCTGATGGATCTGGAGACATCCAGACACTATAGGCAGGGTGGAGAGCTCAGGAATTTGGTGCACTGCAAGTGGACACTACTTGGGAATTTATGCTCCCCAATGTGAAAGAGTTGGACTCAGTTGTGTTTTCCCAACATATGACTCTTCTACCCCTTCTATTTGAGCATATAGTTATTAATAGAGTTGATAGGTACATGTCCAAGAGATTTAAATCTTTGGACTGTCCATATGCCAGTTGGGCCCTGAATCTCAGCAGAGTTGCACCATTTACTCTTCAGTTCATCGGACTCATCCAGGACAACTAACAAGGAGATGATGATACAATGATCATCCTAAGGAACAGAGAATCTACAACTGCAAGCAAGGTAGTCCCATCCATCTGCCCCATGGGATCTAAGCCCACTCTCAATTAGAGGTAGATTAGGCATCATCATCCCAGAATCCTCAGGATTGGGGAATGAAAGATGGACTAAAGTAGACTTACTGGCATTCTACTATAGACTTATTTTGATTCTAGCAGTGGAAGAACTTTTATCACTTATTTGGAAGCAGTAGCCACTGGAGGCTCTGAGGGGAAGGAGAGGGAAAAACAGGAATATGGGAGCATTTTCAGGACTTGAGTATTGTCCCGAATGACATTGCAATGACAGATGCAGGGCATTATATATCTTGTCATAACTTACAAATTTGTGCAGGGAAGAGTGTAAACTACAATGCAAACTGTAATCCATGCTTAATGGCAATGCTCCAAAATGTGTACCAACCTAATGAAGGATGTTGTTAATATGGAAAAATGTGGGAGGGGTAGGGAGCAGGACATATGGGAATCTCTTATATTTTTTATGTAATCTTTATGTAATTTAAATATATTAGCAAAAAAATTAAAAAGTATATTAAAAAATTAAAAACAAAAACACCAGACAGGGGTTTTTAAAAGAAATCAAAAGTGTATACATATTATGTGAAGACTGGTTCCATAGATTCATAGGTACACTAATATTGCTAGCATGAATGACATGCATAAATACAGTCTGTATCTAAACTCAGGTACCTAGTGAGCAATTATTTTAAGAGTACATATATAGAGCAGGTTATTATATGAATGCATAATGGAATCTCTAATATCATTAACTATTAGTGGCCAATCTTTCCCTTTTTGGGCCCATGCTAAAGTAGGACTCATTCAGCATCTCTGGGAGTCCCCAAAAATTACCTCACATAATTTCAAACACATCTTATAATTGTCCAATTAGCTTTTCTTCCCTCTCTCTCCTGGGAATCACTATATTAGCAAGTCCCTGTTATTGTTTCTGTGAACTGTTGCTTTGGTCGATTTTAGCCGGCTTTGTGGCACTATTGATATCACGTTCACTTCACTGCTGCCCTACTCTCAGTTCTTCATTTGGGCATTGCCCTAGATCTAATACCAGCTCTGTGTTCACAGAACCTAAATTTCACATAGGTGAGTGATATCGCTGCCACCAGGTTCCAGCCCTGCAACCATTTCCCTCATCAAGTAGTTTTTGTCTTTTTTTCCTGAGTAAATACACTGGTACACTCAGTTCCTCAAAGTGCCAGAGCCATCTAGTACTCTGTCATGAAAGACAGGGTTTAAGTTTCCTCTGCCTCAGGAGGAGCTCAAAATCTCAGTTGCCTTGTTAGATCTTTAACAATGCAGTTTAGCTTATTCTCCAATGTCTTATGAATTTTTTTTTTAGGATGCAAGGATATGGGAGCTGGATTGAGAAAATATGTGAATGACAGATTTCATGAAACTGATTCTGAGGTCATTATTACATTTCATCACAGTACCAGTGATTAATAAGAGCTAATGTTTATTGAGCACTTTCTAGGCTAATACTCCATTCTTCAGTTCTTTTCATAGAGTTGTCTCATTTAATTCTCAAAACGAATTGCTGAGGTAGAGATTCTTTATACTCACTTTAAAGGGAAGGAAATTGAGGCACAGAGAGGTTAACATAAGTAGGGACATGCAAATAGTAAATAGTGCAATTGGTTTACAAACCCAGACAATTTAATCCCAAATCAATTCAAACTATGACACTTTTAATTGCTACATTTTATTGTCTTGATTTCATTGCAGTATACTTAGAATCACTCCTCTCTTCTAATATATAAAGCAGAGTTACTGGTTCAAGCATCCCATGTTTGTCTCCTTGTTTTCCTAATGTTATGTGTGAGACAGTGTTGAAAACATTGTGGTGTAGATACACAATTCTCTGGTGATCTTGTTTAATGATAGGTTTAAATTAGTAGAAGTTAGTTATTCTTTCAAAGTTCATTTAACAGGGGACAAGTATTTTTCTGGGAATCTCTATCCTGTTTTATGCAAAAGCCCCTGCTCCTCTTCTTTTATAACACTTTCCCCTTTCCCATTCCTGTCATTTACTATTTTACAAATTGCTCAATTATTCACCTTCATTTACTTAATAAGTTGGCACAAAGTTTAGTTTCCTACTGGCTCCAGCTTTTACACTCAATCTGGTTGATTTAAAAACGCATGTAAAAAAATCAACCTGGTTTTTGGATCTTTGACTTCATTCTCAACAATAATCTTTAATAATCTTTAGTTCCCATCCACCAACTCCTTAGTGATATCACAAGATAAGGCACCCTAAAATCCAGGCCTCTCTTTCTTTTTCATTCTTTTGTCTTCTCACCTGTACTTAGTCTATTTTCTGTTGACCTTAGATTCTATGACCTATAATTTGATCATTCTCTTGATCATCTATTATATTCCCTTGCCATTATCTGTTTAAAAACACATATTCTGGCACAATTCCAATCTTGAATAAAATTATCTATCTGCCTTGTACATGATTTCATACATATCACTGTACATGACAAAAGAAAAGTCACACAATGAGGAAGATGAATTTTAGAGGATTATGCTGTTCACATTAATCCAACCTCTAAAAACAATGAATAAATATTTTGAAATCATAACAATTAAATTGAAGATTTAAAAATACAGTGGTGAGCTCTCAGGATATTTTTTTAAATGCATATTCTTTTTATTCTAAAAGTATGCTAGTAATGCTACCAGATTGCATAATGTTTCATTATCAGCCAATAGTTATCATAAACCAGATTTGTAGATAATTGCTAACAGTGCACATCTGTTCTTACAGACCTCTTAAACATATAAAATATTTCTCCATTGCCCCATATTAACAAAGATCTGTTCTAAGAACCAAACCATAAGAACCTATCGCAAAATGAATTTTACTAAAATATGATTTGCTATAATGGCATCTGCATCCATTATCTGTCTATCTATTTACCTATCTATCATCTACCTACCTATCACAGACCATTGAAATTTATCATTGTCTCATGAAATTCATTGTAAAGGATGGTGTTCATCCATTATACAATATTGTCTTTATGAGGATCCCATTTACAAATTTTCTAATCTTGGTGCCAAAAAATATTATGTCTTATATAAGTTGTTTATGTCTTGTGAACAGGCCTGAGCTATGTAACAACAACCAAAGTTCTTTTCACATTGGTGTTATAAAGGATGGAGTAAAGTATATTATTCCCCTAAAGAACATATATCTGCCATTTTAAATTTGTTCACTGACCTCAGTTTCCCATTCATTTTAAAAAAATTAAAAAAATTTTTAAAGGTACTTAGATTTCATAAATGATACATAAAAAAAATCTAGGGAATCCCCATACACCCCACTTCTTATACTCCCACACTTCCCCCATACCAATATCCTTCATTAGTGTGGTCAATTTGTTACAATTGACGAACATGTATTGGATCATTGCCACTAAGTGTGGATTACAGTTTGCTTTATAGTTTACACCCTCTCCCACACAATTTTGTAAGTTATGACAAGATATATAATGGCCTGTATATGTCATTGCAATATCATTCAAACAATTCCAATGTCTTGAAAATGTCCCCATATTACACCTATTTTTTTCCCTCTCACTCCCCTTAGAACCTCTGGCGGCCACTGCTTCCACATTAAGGAGAAAAGTTCTTCCATTGCTAGAATGACTATAAATCTATAGAAGGATAACATTAAGTCTATTTTTGTCCATTATTCATTCCCCAATCCTGAGGATTCTGGGATTGTGATGCCCACTCCACCTTTAATTGAGAGGGGCCTTAGATCCCATGGGGCAGATGAATGGGACTATCTTTCTTGCAGCTGTAGACTCTTCTGTTCCTTGGGCTCATCATTTCCCATTATCATTTTTTTTTGTTAGTTGTCCTGGGTGAGTCTGATGAACTGGAGAGTAGATGTTACAACTCTGTTGAGATTCAGGGAGCAACTGCCACATGGACAGATCAAAGATTTAAGTCTCTTGGACATACACCTATCAACTCCAGCACTAACTATAGGTTCAAATAGGAGGGGCAGAAGAGCCATATATAGGGAAACCACAACTGAGTCCAACACTATCACACTGGAGAGCATAAATCCAAAGTAGGGCAAACTCCTGTGCTTTCAGCCCTGCCTATAGTGTCTGGATGTCTCCAGAACCCTCAGGAGTCCTGCTATTTAAGGCAATATTTACTGTGGCAGTCACTGAGATCCTGCTGACATGTGTATAAGTGTAACCTCTGCAATGACCTCCCACCTCACTTTGAAGTTTCTTAGCTATAGAAACTCATTTGCCCTTACCCTTTTCTCCTTTTGGTCAAGGTCTTTTTCCAATTTCATTGCTAGTTGGTGCTTGGCAGGAATCCCTCCGTGCTAGAGAGGCTCATCCCAGGGAGTCAAGTCCCACACCGGGGGTGAGGGGTGGGAAGTAATGCATTTATATACTGAGTTTGGTCTAAAGAAAGGTACATTTGAACAACAAAGAGGACCTCAGGAGGTAAGTCTTAGGCAACCTATAATATTAGGCTAAGTTTCAATTTCAAAGGAAAAACTCATAAGCACAGTCCTCAATATCAAGAGCCTATCAGTGGTCCATCCTCCTTCACTGGTCACTACACCAGTACTTGGGGGATTCTTGCTGCACCATTAGAGAGTGTGGGAGAACTCCGCAGGATGGGAATTGGATATTCTTTAGGTTATTGTGTGGATACCCACCCACTGTGACAACGCCCCATGGACACTTGAACTTTTTCATATGCCTTGTCGGTATGCCCCAAGTGAACTTCCTCCCATGCGACGCCCATTACTGACACCCCTCTCCAATGATCCTCCCCTGCCACAACTGTAACCCTTCTGTGATCCAAAACTTCTTCACAAATGAAGCCAATAACTGAATAAAATTATAAGAAAATAAAAAATAATGTAGTTTTCAAAATGACAAATAAAATACAAAAAAATTCAAAAGAATTTGAAATAAAAAATAATGAAGAAATTAAAAAAAATAAATTTTGGCGTTATGTCTTTCATCACTGTAAGATCTGTTGTCTTGTATATATAGTGATATATTTTCATCCATTTATTCCCACAGTGTCTTTTTTTTTCATTTTAACATCAAAGTAGCTTTAGGTTACAGAAAAATCTTGTACGGAATATAGGGGATTCCCATATATGCAACATCCTCCCCTTTTCCCTTTTCTCCTATTTAATAACATTTTATATGTGGGTGATGTATTTGTTACAATTGATGTACAAATATTGAAGCATT
This sequence comes from Dasypus novemcinctus, assembly GCF_030445035.2. Lineage (NCBI taxonomy): Eukaryota > Metazoa > Chordata > Mammalia > Cingulata > Dasypodidae > Dasypus > Dasypus novemcinctus. The sequence goes on from NC_080677.1 coordinate 74,453,989, forward strand.
GCTACTAACCATGTTCAATGATTTACATTATGTTTTACATTTTGGACCATACACGTCTATAAATGTTGACGAAATTTAACATGACCTATATCCATCATTGCAAGATCATAGAACATTTCCTATACCCCCAAAATGCCCCATGTTCCATGTATTCTTTTTTTTTAAAGATTCATTTTTTCATTTATTTCTCTCCCCTTTCTTCCCCCCCGCCCCCCATTGTCTGCTCTCTGTGTCCATTCGCTGTGTGTTCTTCTATGACTGCTTCTATCCTTATCAGCGGTACCAGGAATCTGTGTCTCTTTTTTATTGTGTCATCTTGCTGCATCAGCTCTCCGTGTGTGCGGCACATTCTTGAGCAGGCTGCACTTTTTTTCGGGCTGGGTGGCCCTCCTTACAGGGCGCACTCCTTGCGCGTGGGGCTCCCCTACACAGGGGACACCTCTGCATGGCACAGCACTCCTTGCGAGTGTCAGCACCGCACGTGGGCCAGCTCCACACGGGCCAAGGAGGCCCAGGGTTTGAACCATGTACCTCCCATGTGGTAGGCCCTATCCATTGGTCCAAGTCCCCTTCCCTGTTCCACGTATTCTATTCCTCCCTCCCTCTTCTCTCAGGACCCACTGCACCCACCAAGCTTCACTCCTTGAAGAACAAGATTCATAGTTACTTGCAACAACATTGAGGGCTTGACATACTGGCCTGTCCTCCCTATTAGGCATTGCCTATACTCTTGAGAGACTCCCACCCCTCTATCTGAGAATATAGCAGGACTCCACAGGATGGGAGTCCAACGCCTTCCTCTTCATTGTGTGGATCTCCATCCACTAATACAAGGCACTATGACAGGATGAACACTTACATATTCCCTGAAAGCCTGCCCTGTCCTGCATGCCCCCCACATCCTACACTCTAAACCAGTAACCTTCCACTAGCATATTTGTCAAAAAGACATTCCCAATGTTGTAGCTTCAACCACATACCCACAAATTCCCAGAGTTCATCTGCTACTTTCCCCAACCCTCCCCCCAGTTCCATGGACAGTGCAATCCTACTCACCCTATGCCGCTCACAGGCCAGCATCACCCAGCCCAACAGCATCACTGCATCACTGCCATGCCCATCCACTGCACATCTATACCATTTAACCTTATCATATATTTGCCCATGTGGGCATTGGCTCAAAGCCCTCTACCTCATTTCTGTCTCCTGTAAACCTATCTTCCAAACTCTATCTCTGTGAGTCTGCTCAATTTGTTTATTCATATCATGAGGTCATGCAATATCTGTCCTTCAGTGGCTGGCTTGCTTCACTCAACATAAAGTCTTCAAGGTTCGTTCAGGTTATTCCATATATTAATACTGTATTCCTTCTTACAGCTGAGTAATATTCCATTGTATGAATATATCAGAGTTTGCTTATCCATTCTTCTGTTGATGGACATTTGGGTTGTTTCCAACTTTTGGCAATACTGAATAATGTCACTATGCATATTAGTGTGCATATATCTGTTCATGTTCCTGCTTTCAATTCCTTTGGATATGTACCCAGCAGTGGGATTGCTGGATCATATGGCAGTTCTAAAGTTAGCTTCCTGAGGAACTGTCAGACTGTCCTCCACAATAGTTCCACCCTTCTGCATTCCCACCAACAGTGGATAAGTGTTCCCATTCCTCCACATCCTTTCCAACACTTGTAGTCCTCTGTTTTTTCAGCCACCAGTCTAGTGGGTATAAAATGATATCTCATTGTAGTTTTGGTTTGCATTTCCCAATAGCTAATGATGTTGAGCATCTTTTCATGTGCATTTTAGTCATTTGTATTTTTTCTTTGGAGCAGTGTCTATTCAACCACTTGTCCATTTTTTAAATGGGTTGTTTGTCTTTTTATTTTTGAGGTGTAGGATTTCTTTACATATGCAGTACTAGGCCACTATCAGATATATGGTTACCAAATATTTTCTATTGAGTAGGCTTCTTTTCACTTTCTCGGAAAACTCCTTTGAGGTGCAAAAGTTTTTAATTTTGAGGAGGCCCCATTTATCTATTTTTTCTTTCATTACTCGTGCTTTGGGTGTAAAGTTCATGACATCATTTCTTAATGCAAGATCTTGCAGATGCTTCCCTACATTATCTTTCAAGATCTTTATAGTCTTGGCTCTTATATTTAGCTCTTTGGTCCATCTTGAGTTGATTTTTGTAAAAGGAGTGAGATGGTATTCTGCTCTCAGTCTTTTGGATATAGATATTCAGTTCTCCAAGCACCATTTGCTGAAAAAGTCATTCTCTCCCAACTGAGTGAGCTTGGTGAAATATTGGTTGATATTTCAGTTGACTGTATATGTGAGGATCTATATCAGAAATAAAGTTGACTGTATATGTGAGGATCTTTATCAGAACTCTCAACTTGGTTCCTTAGGTTAGTATGTCTATCCTGTGCCAGTATCATGAAGTTTTGACCATGATAGCTTTGTATTATGTTTTTTTTTCTAAGATTTATTTTTTATTTATTTCTCTGCCCCCACCCCCAGTTGTCTGCTCTCTGTGTCCATTCACTGTGTGTTCCTCTGTGTCTCAGGAATCTGTGTCTCTTTTGTTGTGTCATCTTGCTGTGTTAGCTCTCCATGTGTGTATCACCACTCCTTGGCAGGCTGCACTTTTTTCACATGGGGCAGCTCTCCTTACGGGGTGCACTCCTTGCACATGGGGCTCCCCTATGCAGGGGACACCCCTGCATGGCGTGGCATTCCTTGCTTGCATCAGCACTGCACATAGGCCAGCTTCACCACATGGGTCAGTTTGAACCCTGGGTTTGAACCCTGGACCTCCCATATGGTAGGCAGACACCCTATCAGTTGAGCCAAATCCGCTTCCCTATACTGTGTTTTAAAGTCAGTTAGTAGATGTCTCTGATTTCATTTTTCTTTTTCAATATGTCTTTGGCTATTCGGGGCCCCTTGCCCATCCAAATAAAATTTATAGTTAGCTTTCCCAATTCAGTAAAAATGCTGTTGTAATTTTTATTGGGATTATGTTAAATCTGTAAATCTGTTTGGATAGGGTAGACATAGTGATGTTTAGGTCTTTCCATGAACAGGGAATATTCTTCCGTCTATTCAAGTCTTCTTGGATTTTCTTGAACTGTATTGTTTAGGTTTCTATATACAAGTCCTTTACATTTTAGTTAAATTTATTCCTTGGTGTTAGATTCTTTTACTTGATATTGCAAATGGGATTTTTTTCTTGATTTCTTCCTCAGATTGCTCATTATTGGTGTACTGAAATTCTACTGTTTATTGCATATTAATCTTATAACCTGAAACTTTACTGAGCTCATTTATAAGCTCTAGAAGCTTTGTTGTAGATTTCACAGGGCTTTCTACATATAGGATTATGTCACCTGCAAATAGTGAAATTTTTATTTCTTCCTTTCCAATTTGGATGCCTTTTTATATCTTTTTCTTGTGTATGTGCTCAAGCAAATACTTCTCACACAATGTTAAATAAGAGAGGAGATAGTGGGCATCTTTGTCTTGTTAGAGGGAAAGCTATTAGGATTTCACCATTGAATATGATGTTAGCTGTATACTTTTAATATATACCCTTTATCATATTTAGGAAGTTTTCTTCTATTCCTATCTTTTGAAGTATTTTATCAGGAAAGGGTGGTGTATTTTGATTAATGCTTTTTCTGCATCTACAGAGATTACCATGTGATTTTTTTCCTTTGATCTGTTTATGTGGTGTATTACATTGATGGATTTTCTTATGTTGAACCATCCTTGCATACTAGGGATGAAGGCCACTTGGTCATTGTGTACAATTCATTTGATGTGTTGTTGAATCCAGTAAGTAAGTATTTTGTTGAGGATTTTAATATCTAGGTGCATTAAAGAGATCGGTCTATAGTTTTCCTTTCTCGTGACATCTTTATTTGGTTTTGGTATTAGGGTGATATTGGCATCATAGAATGAACTAGACAATGTTCCCTCCACTTCTAATTTTTGGAAGAATTTAAGTAAAATTGGTGTTAGTTCCTTCTGGAATGTTTGGCAGAATTCACCTGAATTCTACCTGTGCACTATTTAGTTGGGAGGTCTGGATGACTAATTCAATCACAATACATGTGATTGGTCTGTTGAGCTCATCAATTTCTTCTTTCATTAATATAGGCTGCTTTTATGTTTCTAGGAATTTGTCCATTTCCTCTAAATTATCCATCTTGTTGGCATACAATTTTTCAAAGTATCCTCTTATGATGCTCTTTATTTCAGTGGGGTCAGTGGTGATATTCCCTTTCTCATTTCTTATTTTATGCATCTGCATCTTCTCTCTTTTTTTCCTTGTTAGTATAGCTAAGGGTTTGTCAATTTTGTTAATCTTCTCAAAGAACTAACTTTTGGTTTTCTTTATTTTTTCTAGTGCTTTCTTATTTTCAATTGCATTTAGCTCTGCTCTAATCTTTGTTATTTCCTTTTTTCTACTTCCTTTGTGGTTAGTTTGTTGTTCTTTATCTAATTCCTCCAGGTGTGCAATTAGGGCTTTGATTTTAGCTATTTCTTCTTTTTTTAATATAGGTTTTTATGGCTATGAATTAGCTTCTCAGTACAGTTTTTGCTGTATCCCATAGGCTTTGATATGTTGCGTTGTCATTTTCATTCATTTCAATGTAGATACCTATTTCTTTTGCAATATCTTCCTTGACCCCACTGATTGTCTAAGAGTGTGTTGTTTAACGTCTATATCATTGTGCCTAATCTGGTGCTTTGGCCCTTACTGATTTCCAGCTTCATTCCATTGTGGTCAGAGAAATTACTTTGTATAATTTCCATCTTTCTGAATCCATTGAGAGTTGTTGGTGGCCTAGTATGTGGTCTCTCCTGGAAAATGATCCAATGATCCATGTGTACTAGAGAAGAATGTATATCCCACTGTATTTGTGTGTAATGTTCTATATATGTCTAGTAGGTCCAGATCTGCTAATGTACTGTTCAAGGTCTTAGTTTCTTTACTGATTCTCTGTCAAGATGTTCTGTCTAATGTTGTTAATTGTGTATTAAAGTCCGCCACATAATTGAAGAGGCATCTATTCCTCCACTTAATTTTTTCAATGTTTGTCTTATGTATTTTGAAGGTCCCTGGTTAGGCGCATAAATGTTTATGATTGTTCTTTCTTCTAGAGATTTCCCCTTTCATTAATATATAGTGTTCTTTGTCTCTTAAAACAGGTTTTCATTTAAATTCTATTTTGTCTGATATTAGTATAGCTACTTCTACTCTTTTTTGGTTATTGTTTCCATGTAAAATTGTTTCAGCCTCCTTGCATCCCTGAGTCTGAGGTTAGTTTCTTGTAGACAACATATAGATGGATCATATTTCCTTATCCATTCTGCTAATCTGTGCATCTTGATTGGAGAATTTAATCCATTAATGTTTTTACTGCTAAGGAATTACTTACATTAGCCATATTTTCTTTAGGTTTATGTGTGTTATATACTGATTTTATTTCTCTTTTTATCTTTTTTTACTATTATACTGTCCTCCAACACTCTCTCTCCTGTTATTTCCTTTGAACCTGAAGAACTCCCTTTAGTATTTCCTGAATGGCACATTTCTTATTGACAAATTCTCTTAATTTCTGTTTATCTGTAAATATTTTGAACTCATCCTCATTTTTTAATGTACCTGGATAGAGAATTTGGGGCTGGAAATTTTTTTTTTTCTTTTATCACCTTAATTATGTCATATCACTGCCTTCTTGCCTCCATGGTTTCAGATGAGAAATCAGCATTTAATCTTACTGAGCTTCCCTTGTATGTGATGGGTCTCTTTTCTCTTGCTGTTTTCAGAATTCTCTCTTTGTCTTGGTTATTGGACAATTTGACAAGTGTATGTTTTTGTGTAGGCCTGTTAGGATTTATACTGTTTGAGGTGTGCTATGCTTCCTAGACATGTATGTTTACCTCAGTAGAGTTGGGAAATTTTCAGCCAACTCTTTCTGCCCCTTTTCTCTTCTCCATTTGGCTTTCCTATAATGTGTATGTTTGTTCATTTCAAGTTGTCATTCAGGTCTCTAAGTCCTTGCTGGATATTTTCCATCTTTTTATCTATCTGTTCTACTGTTTGTCTGTTTTCAGATGTACTGCCTTTCATATCACTGAATTTTTTTTCCCTCTGCCTGTTCAAATCTGCTGCTATGTGCTTCCAGTATATTTCTTATTTCCAGCATTTGCCATTCATCACCATCATATCCATTATATTTTCATGTATGTTTACAAATTCTTCAGTATGTTCTCCTAGTGTCTTCTAATATCCTTAATCTTTCCCTTCACTTCCTTAATTTGATTATGGTATTTGTTTGGACATCTCTGTTTAGTTGTTCTATATTCTGCATCTCCTCCTATTTTTTACTTTGTTCATTTGACTGGGCCGTGTCTTCCTGTTTCTTAGTATGGCTTGTAATTTTTTTTTTTTGGGTATCTAGGCATCTATAAACTCATATTCATGGGTTTATTCAGTTGGTTACCCTCTCTTTCTACTCTAGGGCTTTATTTTGTTGTTTTCATGTGTGGTCTAAGGTTTCACTTTGATACTTCACTCCTCTTTTTCTATTTCCTTGCTGTTGTCTATGTTCCCTTGGAAAAAATTAGGACCTGAGAGAAGCAATAAGAAGGGGAAAAATAATAATAATAATAATAAAAATGGGTAGGTAAGGAGTCATAAAAGACCTAAGAAAATAAATAATTAACATGAGTTAAAAATAATAATAAATACAGAAGAATAAGAATAAAATAGTGAAATAGAAAAAAATGAAATAAGAAACAAACTAGGAAAAAAAATAGAATTAATTAAAAGGCCAGAATGATGGGAATAGAGCAAAAAAAAAAAAAGAAAGAAAGAAAGAAAACAGAGAAAAAACAGTGAGAGAGTGAAATAAAAAAAAAAAATTGAAGACCAAACAAAAAGAGGTGGAATGAAAGAAAAACAACAGAAAATAGAAAAAAATGAAGGAAAACAATGAAATAAAATAGGTAGAAAAAAATTGGTAAAAGATAAAAAGGGGAAACACATCAAACAAGAAACAAAACAACAGCAACTAAAAAGAAAAAGAGAAAAAAAACAACAAAGGAAATAAAACAATGAAGGAATAAACACTTACCTTCTTACGTCCCTAAGGATCTTCTTAGGCTGCTGGTGTTCATCAGTCACCCTGCAGCCTGCCCTCTGTGGGTGATATACCAGGTTTTTGCAGGTAAAATAAGGAAAAGAAAAAGAAAGGGTCCTTTTTAAAAGAAAATAACAGATTCAAGAAGGCCTAAAATGAAAAGAATATCTATATGTTCCCTGTCATAAAGCTGGATGTCTGATAATCTGATGATTCACTCTCTTGATTACTTCTCTAAGGAGACCCAGGAATTAAACCAGAGACCTAGTATATGCCGGGGGGAGTTCTTCCACTGAGCTAAATTGTCTCCTTAGGTTAATAAGTCTTCAGAAAGTCCTTTCCGCCAGGCATTTTAGAATTCTACATTTTGCTAGGGTGCTACTGATTAGGTGCTTGATCCCCTAACCCTTTCTAATTTGGTTCCTCTCTCTCCCTGGGTGGCTGGGCATGATAGCCTGCCTGAGTAGATCCCTTCTCACCTCTCCCCATAAGGTCAGGGTTCCTTCCAAGATTCAAAGGGTGTTCCACAGGGTGGGGTATATGTGTCATTTCTAGTCACAGGAGCAAGCAACTCATGGCTTTCCTTTGGCTTCTTTATCTTTCCAGTACCTCCAAGATGCCTCAAAGCACCTTCCAATTCTCTGTATATCCAAGCAGCTCCTTTAGAGAGGTCCCTGCCTTCTTTCTTCTTCTTTTTGAAAGGGTCAGATTTTCATGAAAATTGGAAATAAGGTTTTGTATAAATTCTCTCTCATATTTACCTTAAAGTCTTTCAATTTGTCAAAAGAATGAGTTTTAAATCAATCAACATTTGTTTCCCTGATTTATCAATAGATAAAACATTTTTAGTTTTCTTTTAACACTTTTATTTACACACTATAAAATCCACCCAAAGCATGCAATCTGTGGCTTTTAGTATAATCACAAAGTTGTAAATTTATCACCCCAATCAAGATTAGAATATTTTCTTTATTCCAAAAAGAAAAAAACCCCTACACCTTAAACCCCTGAGTAATGGTTCTTAGCATTAGTATAGTACCTTTGTTACAACTGATGAAAAAATATTATGCTTTACTAACTATAGTCAAAATTTTGCCTTGTTTTTTCCCGTGTATCACTCTATTATTAATACATTTTAATAGTGACATACATTTGTTATAGTTCATGAAAGAACATCCTTCTATTTGTCTTATTAACCACATGTGTCATCCACAACAGGATTCATTATGCTATACAGTCTTAAGTTTATCCTCAGCTTACTTTTTATTGACATATACGGTATAATGCCCATATATGAGCACTGTTAATTACACTCACAAAAATGTGTTACCATCACCTCTAACCTTATTACAAATTCTGTACATATTAATCCTGAGATCCCCAATATCTACCCTCATTCTGTCTCCTAGGAACCTATACCCTACATTTTAACTCCATGAGTTTACTCATTATTATTAGTTCATGCTAGAAGAGCACATGATATTTTTCCTTTTGTGTCTCACTTATTTCACTCAACATAATGTTTTCAAGATTCATCAATGTTGTCATTTGCATCAGGACTTCATTCCTTCTTATAACTGAATAATATTCCATCATATATATATACCACATTTCGTTTATCCATTCATCTGTTGATGGACATTTGGGTTGTTTCCATTTTTTGGCAATTGTGAGTAATGCTGCTATGAACATTGTTGTGGAAATGTCTGTTCACATTCCTGCTTTCAGTTATTCTGAGTATAATTCTACTAGCAGGATTGCAGGATCATATGCCAATTTGGTACTTAGCTTTCTGTGGTCAGGCTAATTTTTTGTATGAAAGTTTATAACAAATGGAAGTGCAATATGAGGCACCAAAACCTTTGAGGGCATTCACTAATATATAACACCTACGTTTTGGTTCAGCTGCTACACTGGGGGAAACAAAACCTCAGGGTGTGCCCAGTGTGGAGAGTCTTGAAAAGAATATCCTCATATTAAACTGGGATATACATTCTACAATCCCAGGAAAAGACCAAGCCAGACCTGAACATGCCTACCACCCTAGCCTCAGGAGACTAAGAGAATTTGCTTTGCACTGAGCAAGGAAGGAGAAGTAAAAGGAAAATAAGAGTGTCTCTGAGATATTGTAGCCATAGTACAATTGTGTCATGGATTTTCACCCCAACTATGTAATTTGGGTCAATCAAGGAACTTCAGTTTGTTTTTTTTTGTTTTTTAAAGATTTATTTATTTTATTTAATTTCCCCCCCTCCCCTGGTTGTCTGTTCTTGGTGTCTATTTGCTGCGTCTTGTTTCTTTGTCCGCTTCTGTTGTCGTCAGCGGCACGGGAAGTGTGGGCGGTGCCATTCCTGGGCAGGCTGCTCTTTCTTTTCACGCTGGGCGGCCCTCCTCACGGGCACACTCCTTGCGTGTGGGGCTCCCCCACGCGGGGGACACCCTTGCGTGGCACGGCACTCCTTGTGCGCATCAGCGCCGCGCATGGCCAGCTCCACACGGGTCAAGGAGGCCCGGGGTTTGAACCGCAGACCTCCCATATGGTAGACAGATGCCCTAACCACTGGGCCAAAGTCCGTTTCCCACTTCAGTTCTTGAACTGTCATCTCCAATATGTAGTTCCCCCCAAACACTTGACAGAAGCAAATGCAATTTCTCTATGGAAAAGGCATATTCAACCCTGGTCTTTAGGAACCTGCACCATTGGAAGACTCATCACTAGCCATATTCCCTCCCCAAAGTTGTGCCCCATTTCATTGGGTGTCATGACACAGTCACGTCTTGTGAACAGCAGGCAAAGTGCCATGACCTTAATCAACTTAAAATAGTATAGTAAGGAAAAGCAGTAGCATGGTAAAAATAGAATTTATAGTAAAGGAAATTTGGACTCCATTTAAAACAAAAGGGAGTTTAAGGAATTGAGCAACCAATCCAATGCAAAAGATTTATAAACTATAAGAGGTCTAAAATTATTTATTAATTTGTATTAATATAATTGTTTCTCTTATTATTGTCCCTTAGAATATAAAATTAATACTTAAAGCAGGAAAGCACCTAATATACAAAATATCACAAATACTTTTTGTATATAAAATTGCTTTAAAAATAAATAGAAAAATTGCATACCATTTTATAATTTTTGACTAGATAGCTTTGAAACTTAAAAGAAAAATGAAGAACTATTACAATGCAGAATTCTTTTTGAGGAAAAGAAATCTATAAAATTTTTCTGTTTTCTCCTGATATTAAAACTGAGAATGAATTTTGGTTTTGCTTCATAAAAGTCTTTTGTTTTGAATACTAATTACATAATTAACTTGTGACTAATAAACATTGTTGAGTCATTATGGTTAATAATCTCTGCTAATTAATAGCACAAATTAGTTATAAAATAATTTCTACTAAACAATTTAGCAACTTATGTAGCTATATTTTTCTATGGATTTATTAAAGATAGTATTTCCCTTTTAAATGTGGCAACATACCCAGAACACCCATTTTATTATACAACAATACTTTAAATATAGGTAATGAAAGCTAATGCTATGTACACCCATAAAATTAAGTCCCATTTAAGAGTTTTGATATTAAAACTGTTAATATTTTTCTTAGCACTATATATAGAAAAGGAAAGGGAAGAGATTATTTTTTTAAACAATATTTGACAATGATCATGTAGAATTTTGTATGTTTGTTATAGAAATAGCTGTTATATATTACAAACAAAACTCATTTATTGATTTTTTTGGTAAATATCTTCTTTTTTACATACTTTTTAAAATTTATTTCTCTCTCCTTCCCCTCCTCCCCCAGTTGTCTGCTCTTTTTGTCCATTCTCTGTGTGTTCTTCTGTGCCCACTTGTATTCTTGTCAGTGGCACTGGGTATCTGTGTCTCTTTTTGTTGCATCATCTTGCTGCATCAGCTCTCTATATGTGTGGTGCCACTCCTGGGCAGGCTGCACTTTTTTCACATGGGATGGCTCTCCTTAGGGGTTGCACACCTTGCTCATGGGGCTCCCCTATGTGGGGGACACCCCTGCATGGCACAGCATTCCTTGCACACATCAGCACTGTGCATGGGCCAGCTTACCACACAGGACAGGAGGCCCTGGGTTTGAACCCTGGACCTCCCATGTGGTAGGCGGACTCTCTATCAACTGAACCAAATCTGCTTCCCTCATTTATTAATTTTTAAGCACATTTTTATTTTAATGTCATACAGGATCTCTTTTAGGTGCCAGGATACAACCTTATAAAATTCTTGGTATTTAATTTGAAATATTGGCTAGAAATTTAGAGCAATATGAATAACACTAAATACATTTTATAGACACTATTGATAAAATTTTTATTATTGGTTCACTTATTATTACTTATAGAATAGATACCATGAAAAGATGCAACAGTAAAGTTGAATAATGAACTGGTGTTTAAGAACGTATTCAATTTTTATATCAGGAAATAAATAGAAGGCATCTTCAACAAATAAATTTTATGAGCAAAACACTGGGACTGTAATGTACAGAGTGGTTTAGGAGATAGTGAGAAAACCATTTGATAAAAGTATAGAATTTGTGTAGATGATTAGTGGGGACTAAATTTGGAGGGGTGGTGTAATACTTTTAAATGTAATTAATGATACCATTCAGTGATAATGAAGAGAATGATTCATTTGAAGACCTTGTCAATAGAGAAGTAACATGGTCATGCCCAATATAAATTTTCAAACTTATCAAACTTAAGTGTGCACACCAATCACTTAGGTATCCTACTAAAATGTAAATTCTGATTCAGAAGTTCTCAAGTAGAACCTATGATTTCAGTCTGCTAACAAGTTGCCAGATGATGCCTATACTGCTAATACCCAGACTATATCTTGAATAACAATACTATACAGACAGATTTAGCTGCTGAACCAGGAAAGTGAGAAGCTAATCAGAAGTCCAGTGCAGGAGAATTGATGCAAAGCAAAAAAATCAGTAAGAGTGAGGAAAAAGATAAAAAACATTTGTGAGAAATACTATAAAGAAAGAATTAATAATTATGTAATTTGTGTGGATTTGGGAGGGTTCCTGAAAAAATGATTCCATGGTTTTTCTGCTTGGGAGATTGAATATATAATGTTCATATGAAAACAAATGTAAAATTCTGGAATACGATATGGTTCAGAAGGAACAACTAGAATCCTTTAAGAAGCTACATTTGCAATCATGGTGAAACATCCAGTGGAAATGTACAGTAAGCCATTCAAAATGAGGACAAGAAGCTCTGAAGAAACCTGCATATTTATGTTTCAAGATGGTAGCTTAAGCCATAGGGGCTGTTGATGTCATCCAGAAAAAGTAGTTCACAACAAGAGAAAAGTAATTAAAGCATAATGCTTATCTTTAAGAGATAGAGAAGGGAAAAGGAACAGTTAAAGAGATAGGGTAGGAGCTATCAGAATTATAGAAGAAGAATAAAAAAGCCAAGGGGCATAAACTCAAAGGAAAAGAAACAGTCTTAGATGTAGATAAGAAAATATAGGAGAGGTGGGGCGAAGGTTTCAGAGTAAGTGTACTCTCATCATCTCTCCTACCAAAAACCAACTGAGTGGGGACAAAATCTTGCCTGAGGGAAGCAACTGTGGGTCAATCAGATGAGCTGCCGTCTACTATATGGGAGGCCCTGGGTTCACGTCCCGGGGCCTCCTTGTGAAGGCAGGCTGGCCTGCAAGCTGTGGAGAGCTGCTGGGCCCACAAGTGCCATGGAGCACTGCCTGGCCTGCAAGCACTACAGAGAGCTGACTCAGCAAGGTGACACAACAAAAAAAGGGAGACAAGCAAAACCACAGAAGAGCACACAGCGAATGGACACAGAGAGCAGTCAGCAAATAAGCCACAAGTGGGGAGGGGAAATTTAAAAATAAATAAGTAAATAATAAGTGTCACACAGAAGAACATACAGTGAATGGACACAGAGAGCAGATAGCAAGCAAAAAACCACAAGGGGGGTTTAAAAAAATCCTGCCTGAATGAGCTGTTTTGGGAACCCACAAAGCAGAAGGCTTCTGGACATCAATCTGGAGATAGTGTGACAAAAAGAGTGATAGCTCAAGATAAAACTGCAGGTTTCTGGTGCTTGTGCCCAAAGCTGTGCCCAAAGCCTTCCCTTAGGGCTGGTAGTCACAGCATTCCCTGAATCCTGCATTCTGCAAACCTATGTTCCACAAACCCCGTGTTTCCTGAACCCCGCATTCCTCAAAACCATGTTCCCTGAACCCAGTGCTCCCTGAACCCCTGAATTCTCTGAGCCTGCCAGTCTCAGACAAACTCCAAGAGTGGGAAGGTCCTGGTGAAAGGTGCAGAGGGGCCTGAGGACTGCGGGTTCAATTGTCTGGTCCCCCCTTTTTTAGCTTTGAAGAGTATACCAGTTTACCTGAGGAGAAACTAAGAAGAGGTAAGAGGCAAATCTGCTGAGGCCCCTGATTTACCTAAATGCCCTAGGATAGGGAAAATCAGTCTGGGAGATGGTGGAGTCAGGCAATTAACTAGTCCTGTGAAACATATCTAAGGGAGGGGGACAGTAGGAAGTGCTTGGTAGGCTTCCAATTGCATATTTAGGGTTCCTGGCAAGGTGTGGGTGCTCTCTCCCAGAGATTGAGAGTCATTATTTTCTGTGGTCAGTTGGTTCACCAGGGTCCAATTTGAATCTTGGAGAGGAGCTCTCATATGGGCTTCCTGCTGTCCTGGGAGAGAGGGAAGTGTGGAAGGGAGAAAGGAGGAAGGACAGATTCCTAATCAATTTAAAGAATTGCAAAGAGGACTCATTGCTTGAGGGCTTGTGTGGTTTATTTTTGTTTCTTTGTTTTCTTGTCTTCCTCTTTTTTCCCCCACCCCTATTTTTTTCTTTCTTTTTTTTCTATTAGGTGCTGCTGACAGTGTTTCTTGTTTGTTGTGCTTCTTTATCCTCAATTTCCTCTTTTCTGTGCATATTGATTTTGGCTACCAATGCTATCTCCTTTCCTTCATATCTTTCTATCTTCCATCCTCTGTTATTGCTCTTGCATTCCACCTCTCTTTGTTGAGCTCCCAATTTTTCTGGCTTTTTATTTCTAACACCTCTATTCTGTTTTCTATCTTTTATGCACTCTTTATATTATTGTCCTTTCTTTTCTCTTTCCCTCTTTCCTGATCACACTGTACTTTTAATTCGTACTATATTCTTCTTGATACTCAGTTTCATATCTCCTTGTAGGTACTCCACTTTTTTATTCCTAAAACTCTATACAGCTTACATGACTTTAATATTCATTCTCCTGTCTTATATGGTACTTATGCTAATATTTACTATCAATACTACTATTATACTTTTTTATTTCTTACCTCTTTTGCTTTCCCTGGCCCTAATCTTTTCCCTTCAAGGGAACTTTGACAACAACAAGAAAATAGAATAAGAAGAACAAAGTATCAAAGAGACGACTTAACACACACACAAAAACAGCACCTAAATAAAACCTGAGCCTAAACAGAAATGCTAATCAAAAGAACAAACCCATTGAAGACCAGACAGCAACAAAAAATTATAAACCATGCCAATAATCAGGAAGACATGGCCCAATTCAATGAACAAACTAAAAACCAGGAAGAGGGGCAGAAAGTCAAACAACTAATCAAAACTCTCAAAACAAATATCATTAGCCAACTTAAGGAAGTGCAGGAAGAGATTAAGGATATTAAGAAAACATTTGGCAAGCATACAGAAGAAATTGTAAACATACACAAAAATATAATGGGTATGATGGTGATGAATGGCACAATCCAAGAAATCAAAAATACTCTCTCAGCAAATAACAGCAGATTTGAAGAGGCAGAGGAAAGAATTAGTGATGTGCAAGACAGTATATCTGAAATCAAACAGATAGTAGAATTGCTAGGTAAAAAGATAGAAAAAAATCCAGCAGGGACTTAGGGACTTGAATGACAAGACAGAATGCACAAACATACACATTATAGGCATCCCAGAAGGAGAAGGGAAGGGAAAGGGAACAGAAGGGGTGTTGGAGGAAATACAGTTTGAAAACTTCCCAAACCTAATGAGGAATGGATGTACATGTTCAGGAAGTGCAATGCACCCCAAACAGCATAAATCCCAACAGGCCTGACCCAAGACATATACTTGTCAAATTATCCAATGCCCAACACAAAGAGAAAATACTAAAGGCAGCAAGAGAAAAGAGAACCATCACATACAAGGGAAGCTCAATAAGTTCAGATGAATTCTCATCTGAAACCAAGGAGGCAAGAAGGCAGTGGTACGACATAGTCAAGGTACTAAAAGAAAAAAAATTCCAGCCAAGAATCCTCTATCCAGCAAGCTGGCATTCAAAAATGAGAGAGAGTTAAAAATATTCACAGATAAACAGAAACTAAGAAACCTGCCCTTCAAGAAATACTAAAGGGAGTTCTGCAGGAGGAAAGGAAAAAACAGGGGAGAGTGAGTTGTAGGAGAGTGTAAGAAAAACTAAAAAGACAAAAAGAGAAATAAAAACTACATATGACAAACACAAATCCAAGGAAAATATGACTAAGATAAGTAATTTCTTGAGAGTAATAACACTGAATGCTAATAGATTAAGCTCACCTGTCAAAAGACACAAAAGAGATGAAGAAATATGACACATTTATATGCTGTCTACACAAAACCCAAGGTTGAAAGTGAACAGCTGGAAAACATTCTTACAGGCAAACAATAACCAAAAAAGGGCAGGAGTAGCTACACTAATATTTGACAAAATAGAATTTATTTTTTTTAAAGATTTATTTATTTATTTATCTCCTCCCCCACCACCCTGGTTGTCTGTTCTCTGTGTCTATTTGCTGAGTCTTCTTTGTCTGCTTCCATAGTTGTCAGCGGCATGGGAATCTGTGTTTCTTTTTGCTGCATCATCTTGTTGTGTCAGCTCTCCATGTGGGCGGCACCATTCTTAGGCAGGCTGCAGTTTCTTTCGCTCTGGGCGGCTCTCCTTACCGGGCACACTCCTCACGCATGGGGCTCCCCTACACAGAGACACCCCTGCATGGCATGGCACAGCTTGCGTGCATCAGCACTGCACATGGGCCAGCTCCACACAGGTCAAGGAGGCCCGGGGTTTGAACTGTGGACCTCCCATGTGGTAGATGGGTGCCCTAACCACTGGGCCAAGTCTGCTTCCCCAAAATAGAATTTAAATGCAAAACTATTGTGAGAGACAAAGATGGACACTACATATAAGTAAAGGGAGTAATCTTTCAGGAAGAAAGAAAAATCATAAACATTTATGCACCTAACCAGGGCACCTCCAAATAAGTGAGGTAAACACTGGAAAAATTAAGTGGTGGAATAGATGTCTCCATAATTATAGTGGGGGAATTTAATACACCATTATCACCATTAGACAGAACATCTTAACAGAGAATCAATAAAGAAACAAATACTTGGAAAAATATATTAGATGATCTGGGCTTAATAGACATATACAGAACATTACACCCAAATACAGCAGGCTATACATTCTTATGCACACATGCATCATTCTCCAAGATAGACCACATGCTAGGCTACAGAGAAAGTCTCAATGAATTCAGAAAGATTGAAATCATACAAAATAATTTTTCTGACCACAATGGAATGAAGCTGCAAATCTGCAGGGGACAGAGAACCAGATTAGGCACCAAGATGTGGAAGTTAAGCAATACACTCTTAAACAAACAGTGGGTCAAGGAGGAAATCTCAAAAGAATTCAGTAACTACATTGAAACAAATGAAAAGACAACACAACATATCAAAACTTATGGGATGTAGCAAAAGCTGTACTGAGAGAGAAATTCATAGCCATAAATTCATACATCAAAAAAGAAGAAAGAGCTAAACTCAAAGACCTAACTGCACTCTTGGAGGAATGAGTGAAAAAACAACAAACTAACTCCAAAGGAATGATAGAGAAGGAAATAACAAAGATAAGAACAGAACTAAATGAAAAAGAAAATAAGAAAGCTTCAGAAAAAATAAAACAAAAAGCTGGTTCTTTAGAAGATCAACAAAATTGAGAAACTGTTAGCTAGAATAACAAAGAAAATAAAAAAGAGAGAAGATGCAAATACACAAAATGAGAAATGAGAAAAGGGATGTCACCACTGATGACACAAAAATAAAGACTATCATAAGAGGATACTTTGAAAAACTATATGCTAACAAGAAAGACAATTTACAGGAA
This sequence comes from Dasypus novemcinctus, assembly GCF_030445035.2. Taxonomy (NCBI): domain Eukaryota; kingdom Metazoa; phylum Chordata; class Mammalia; order Cingulata; family Dasypodidae; genus Dasypus; species Dasypus novemcinctus. The sequence goes on from NC_080677.1 coordinate 74,471,383, forward strand.
ATGGACAAATTCCTAGAAATGCATAAACAGCTTACATTGATGAAAAAAGAAATTGATGATCTCCAACAAAACAGTCACAAGTAAAGAGATAGAGTTAGTCATTAAAAACCTCTCAACTTAGAAGAGACCTGGGCCAGACAGCTTCACAGGTGACATCTACCAAACATTTGGAAAGAACTAACACCAATCTTGCTTAAAGTCTTCCAAAAAATTGAAATAGAAGGAACATTGCCTAACACCTTTTATGATGCCAACATTACCCTAATACCAAAATCAAACAAAGACACCATAAGAAAGAACAATTACAGACCAATCTCTCTAATGAGCCTGGATGCTAAAATCCTCAACAAAATGCTTGCTAATTGTATTCAATAACAAATCAAATGAATTATACACTGTGATCAAATGGGTTTCATCCCTGGTATGCAAGGCTGGTTCAACATAAGAAAATCAATCAACATAATACACCACGTGAACAGATCAAAAGGAATACAATCACATCATCATATCTATAGATGCATAAAAAACATTTGATAAAATACAGCACCCTTTCCTGATAAAAACACTGCAAAACATAGGAATAGAAGGAAACTTTATGAACATGATAAAGGGTGAATATGAAAAACCCACAGCTAACAAATTATAATAGTGAAATCCTAAAATCCTTCCCTCTATGATCAGGAATAAGACAAGGATACCCACTATCACCCCTTCTATTTACCATTGTGTTAGAAGTACTTGCTCAAGCACTGAGGCAAGAATCAGATATATAAGGCATCCAAATTGGAAAGGAAGATGTCAAAATTTCACTATTTGCAGATGATATGACCCTATAAAAAAGTCCTAAGAATTGTACAAAAAATATTCTAGAATGTATAAATGAATTCTGTAAAGTCACAGGTTATAAGATCAATGCACAAAAATCATTAGCATTTCTATACACCAATAATAAGCAATCTGAGGAGGAAATCAAGAAAAAAAATACCACTTACAAAGTAAATTAAAAAGTCAAATCCATAGGAATAAACTTAACTAAAGATGTGAAAGACTTATACACAGAAAACTACACAGCATTGTTAAAGAAAATCAAAGATTTAAATAAATCCAAGAATATTCCCTGTTCATGGATAAGAAGACTCAATATCATCAAGATTTCTATCCTACCCCAACTGATCTACAGATTTAATACAATCCCAATAAAGATCAACACAGCATTTTTAATGAAGTGGAAAAATTAACTATGAAATTTATTTGGAAGGGAAAGAAGCTATGAATAGCTAAAGGCATATTGAAAAAGAAAAATGAAATTGGAGGAATCAAACTACCTGACTTTAAAATATACTACAAAGCTGTAGTGGTTAAAACAACATGGTATTAGCACAAGGATAGACATACTGGCCAGTGGAACTGAATTGAGGGTTCAGATATAGATCCTCACATATACAGTCATCTGATATTTGACAAGGCCAGTAAGCCCATGCAACTAGGAGAGAATGGCCTCCTCAATGAATGGTGCTTGGAGAATTGGATATCCATGTGCAAAAGAATTAGAGAGGATTACCATCTCACAAAAATCAACTCAAGGTGGATCAAAGATCTGAATATAAGAGCCAAGACCATAAAGACCTTGGAAGACAATATAGGGAAGCATCTGCAGGACCTTGTTTTAGGAAATAGCTTCATGAATTTCACACCCATAGCACAAGCAGTGAAAGAAAAAATAGATAAATGGGACCTCCTCAAAATTAAACCTTTTTGCACCTCAAAGGAGTTTGTCAAGAAAGTGAAAAGACAGTCTACCCAATGGGAGAAAATATTTGGTAACCATATATCTCATAGAAGCCTAATATCCAACATTTATAAAGAATTTCTATATCTTGAAAATAAAAAGACAAACAGCCCATTCAAAAAATAGGCAAGAGACTTGAACAGACCCTTCTCCAAAGAAGAAATACAAATGGCTAAAATGCACATGAAAAGATGCTCAACATCAGTAGCTATTATGGAAATGCAAATCAAAACTACAATGAGAGACTATCTTACACCCATTAGACTGGTGGCTATTAAAAAAACAGAGGACTACAAATGTTTGAGAGCATATGGAGGAATGGGAACCCTCATCCACTGCTGATGGGAATGTAGAAGGATCCAGCCATTCTAGATGACAGTTTGGCAGTTCCTCAAAAAACCTGTAGCAAAGCTATAGATTTGCCATATGACCCAGCAATTCCACTGCTGGATATATACCCAGAAGAACTGAAAAAAGGGACACGAACCAACATATGCACACCAATGTTCATAGTGGCATTATTCAGTATTGCCAAAAGTTGGAATCAACCAAATACCCATCAACAGATGAACGGATAAACAAAATGTGCTATATACATACAATGGAATACTACTCAACTGTAAGAAGGAATATAGTACTAACACGTGGGATAACATAATGATTGTGAGGTCTGTGGAATTGGGGGGAGGGTTTGGAGGAGTAGGTGAACATGGGAGATTATCAGGTATGTGGTTGAAACTATAATGATGAGAAAACTCTTTAGAAAATACAGTAAGGATTAATGGTTTAAGGTGTTTGAAGAGGACATCTGGTACAGGATGCACCTGGGTCAGAGTTTTAGGGAGTATGTGAGTGCTCATCATGTCATAGTGTGTGGAGATCCACACAATGAGTGGGAAGGTGTTGTATCCCCATCCTGGGGAGGCCTGAAATTCTCAAACAGAGGGGAAGGTATCTCTTGAGAGCATGGGTGACTCCCAATGGGGGAGGACAGACTAGTGTGTCAAGCCCTCAGCATTGTTGCAAGTTTCTATGAATCTTGTCCTTCAAGCAGTGAAGCTTGGTTGTCACTGTGGCCCCAAGGGGAGGGAGAGAGAGGAATAGAATAGATGGGAGAGGGGATAAATGGGGATCAATGGAAGTGTTCCACAAGATCATGCAATAATGGATATAGGCCATGTTAAATTTCACCAAAAATGTGTAAAAGTGTATAGTCTAAAATGTAAACCATAATGGAACCATAGTTGGTAGCTATGTTTCAATGTCTGCACAGCAGCTGTAGCAAATATAACATCCACACATAATAAAATATCATTGCTGGGGAAGGGAGAAATGGGTTTGATTTGGGGTGTATTGTGTCCCCTACATTGTATATGTGACTTACTGTGATCTGAAACTTTTGAAGACATAATAAAATTTTTTTTCAAAAAGGATGTAGACATTGATGAAGGAATGGAAGAGATTGCCTTGCCACTGTACATACAGGGCAACACATATTACAGTGATGAAAGGCAAAATGTCAAAAACAAAGTTTTATGATATTTTTAATTTTTAAATTTTTAATACTCCAATTTATTTTTACTGTATTTTCATTTTTCTAAATTATTATGTATTCTATTTCTAATCTTTAAACCTATCATTACTATTTCATTTGCCTACTAATTTAATTTGGGAATATATTAGTCTTCATTTTTGAAGATGTTTTGGATCACAGAGAGGTTCAACAATGACAATAAAAAAAGAAGACATAGAACTCATAGAATTTAGGAGACCTATGAACTTAGCAATCAGAATACCATCAATGAACTGAGATCTGGTAAATTCCTTGTTCTAGTAGTAAGTGATAACTTTTTTAGTGCATTGTGTAAAGGGCTATACATATAATATCTGATTCCACCCTCATAATGACACCACAGTTAAGTATGATGACTACCTTTATTTTTAGCAAATTTTTGCCTTTTTTTTTAAAGATACATAGATCATGCAAAATGTTACTTTAAAAAATATGAGGTACCCATATACCACACTCCCCACCCTGCTCCACCCCTCCCACATCAACAACCTCTTTCATCAGTGTGGCACATTCATTGCACTTGGTGAATACATTTTGGAGCACTGCTACACCACATGGATTATGGTTTACATTGCAGTTTACACTCTTCCCCAGTCCATTCAGGAGGTTATGGTAGGATATATAATGTCCTTCATCTGTCCCTGTGATATCATTCATGACATCTCCAAGTCCTGAAAATGCCCCATATCACACCTCTTCTTCCCTCTCTCTACCCTCAGCAACATCCATGGCCACTGTCTCCACATCAATGATACAATTTCTTCCATTGCTAGAGTCACAATATTTCTATAGTAGAATACCAGTAAGTCCACTCTAATCCATACTTTATTCCTTCATCCTGTGGACCCTGGGATGGCGATGTCCACTCCACCTCTAAGTTGAGAGAGGACTTAGATCCCACATGAGTGATAGATTGGATTCTCCTGTTTTGAGTTGTAGACTGATAACAGTCTTATATATATATGAAATTACTAATTTCATATTTCACCTATGGTTTTTTTTTGGTTATGGATATCCAGTCCCACCAGCATCATTTGTTTGAAGATTGTTTTTTCCCAATAACAAGGACTTGGTAGGTTTGTCAAAAACTAGGTGGCCATAGAAGTGAGGGTTTATTTCTGGACTCTCAATTCTATTCCACTGGTTGATGTGTCTATCTTTATGCCAATACCATGTTTTGACCAATGCAGCTTTGTAATATGTTTCAAGGTCAAGCAGTGAAAGTCCTCAAACATCACTCTTCTTTTTTTCATATGCTTTTGGCTATTCAAGTGCACTTTCCCTTCCAAATAAATTTGGTAATTGCCTTTTCTATTTCTGTAAAGTAAACTGTTAGAGTTTTGCTTGGCATTGCAGTGAATCTATAAATCAGTTTGGGTAAGACTGACAACTTCATGATATTTAGTGTTCCAATCCATGAACACAGAATGTCTTTCCATGTGTTTAGGTCTTCTTTGATTTCATTTAGCAGTGTTTTGTATTTTCTGAATATAGGTCCTATACATCTTTGGTTAAATTGATTCCTAGGTATTTGACTTTTCTTGTTGCTATTGTAAATGGAATTTTTTCCTTTTTTCCTCTTCAGATTGTTCATTTCTAGTGAACAGAAATATTGCTGATGTTGGTGTGTTGATCTTGTATTCTGCCACTTTGCTGAACGTGTTTATTAGCTCAAGCAGCTTAATTGTAGACATTTCAAAATTTTCTAAATATAGGATCATGTCATCTATGAATATCGAGAATTTTAATTCCTCTTTTCCTATTGGCTGCCTTTTCTTTTTCTTATCTAATTGCTATAGCTAGAATATCTAGTACAATACTGAATAACAGTGTTAACAGTGGGCATCCTTGTCTTGTTCCTGATCTTAGGAGGAAAGCTTTCAATCTTTCATTGAGTAAGAGATGTTGCCTATGGGTTTTTCATATATGCCCTTTATCATATTGAGGAATTTTACTTCTATTCCTTCTTTCAGTGTGTTTTTATTAAGAAAGGATGTTGGGTTTTGTCAAATAACTTTTCTGCATCTATCAAGATGATCGTGTGTTTTTTTTCCCTTTAATTTGGTAATGTGGTGTATTACATTGATTTTCTTGTGTTGAACCACCCTTGCATAGTAGAAATAAATCCCACTTAGCTGTGGTGTATACTCCTTTGATATGCCATTGGATTCTATTTGCAAGTATTTTCTTAAGAATTTTTATTTCTCTGTTCATTAGAGAGAATGGTCTGTAATTTTATTTTCTTGTGGTATCTTTATCTAGCTTTGCTATTAGGGTGATGTTGGCTTCATAAAATGTGTTGAGTATTTCCCCCCTCTTGAATTTTTTGGAAGAGTTTAAACAGGATTGGTGTAATTCTTCTTGAAATGCTTGGTAGAATTCACCTGTGAAGGCATCTGGTCCTGGATTTTTCTTTTTTGGGAGAATTTTTAAGATTGATTCAACCTCTTTAAATGTGATTGGTTAGTTGAATTCAGAATTTCTTGTAGATCCATTGTAGGTTGTTTGTTGATTCTAGGAATTTGTCCATTTTCATCTAGGTTATCTAGTTTGTTGGCATATGGTTTCATGTAAATACCCTCTTATGATCTTTTTTGCAAACTTTCTTAGTTTCTATTCATTTATGGATATTTTAAACTCACCTTTGTATTTGAATAATTTTGCCAGATAAAGAATTCTTCACTGGCAAACTTTCCCTTTCAGCATCCTAATTTTATCATACCACTGTGTTCTCACCCCCATGGTTTCTGATGAGGAATCCACACTAAGTCTTTGTGGCCATCCCTTGGATAAGATAGTTTGCTTCTGCCTTGATGTTCTCAGAATTTTCTCTTTATCTTTGACATTTGACATTCTGAGTAGTATGTGTCTTGGAGTATGTCTATTTGGATTTATTCTGATTGGGGTATACTGTGCTTCTTGGACATGTAAATTCATTTCTTTCATGAGAGTTGGGAAATTTTTACCATTATTTCCTCAAATACTCTTTCTGTACCTTTTCCCTTTTCTTCTCCCATGACACATATGTTCTTGTGCCTCATGTTATCATTCAAGTCCCTGAGCCCCTGCTCATTTTTTCCATTCTTTTCCCTCTCTGTTCTTCTCTCTCTGCAATTTCAGTTTTTCCAACTTCTGAATCACTTATTCTTTCTTCTATCATTTCAAGTGTGCTGTTGTATACCTCTAATGTGTGTGTGTTTTTAAAGATTTATTTTATTTCTCTTCCCCTTTCCCCCCACCCAGTTGTCTGCTCTCTTGTGTCCATTTGCTGGTGTTCTTCTGTGTCCACTTGGATTCTCAGCAGCACCGGGAATCTGTGTCTCTGTTGCATCAGCTTGCTGCATCATCTCTCCATGTGTACTGCACCACTCCTGCACAGGTGGTGCTTTTTTCACATGAGGCAGCTCTCCTTACAGGGCACACTCCTTGCATGTGGAGCTCCCCTACACAGGGACACCCCTGCATGGCATGTCACTCCTTGTGTGTGGTAACACTGCACGTGGGCCAGCTTACCACATGGGTCAGGAGGCCCTGGGTTTGAACCTTGGGCCTCCCAAATGGTAGGCAGACACTATCAGTTGAGCCATATCTGCTTCCCTCTAACATGTTTTTGATCTCACCAATTGTGTTTTTCAATCCCATACGCTCTGCTGTTTTTATTCAGGTTTTCAAATTCTTCCTTGAGACTTCTTGATGTCCTCTATCTCTTTAGCCACATTATCTTTCAACTAACTGATTTGATTTTGGAGATTTGTATGAACCTCTTAATTAGTTGTCTCAAATCTTGTGTCTTATCTGTGCTTTGATAAATTCTTTTACTTGTCATTCCATCCATTTTCTTATTATGGCTTGTAATTTTTTGCTGATATCTAATCTTTTGATTATGATGGTGAGTTTACTCCAGTGCTCAATTTCTCTTTCAATTTAGTGGCAGGAGGCTATGTGTTACTTCCATTCTTTGATTTTAGGATTTTCCCTGTTAGTTGTTCAAATCTGGGCCATGGACCAGAAATGTGTTACATACCCACTTCCAAGAACCTTAGGGTGGGAGACTGTAAAGACAGGAAAAAGTCTCTCTTATTTACTTTTAATTTCCTCACATGTACTTTCTTGGTCTGCCAGCAGTTGGTGCTCTTTGACAACCCTCTCAATTTGAAGCCTGGTCAGAATGTATTTGCTGAAACACCAATAGCAGCAATGTGACAAAGAATCCTGCCTAGAATTTATTCAGAGCCTTGCAATTCAAACTTTTTAAGAGACTGTTTTCCAACCTTCATTGGCAGCCCCCTCCCTTTCCCTGGGTAGGAAATAATTCCACCCCCTCTGTGTCCTCAACAACCAGTACCAGTCAGTAGGGAGGGTAATTGAGAGAGTCAGATCTCTTTAGTCCCATGCCAGCTCCTAAGGCCAACAATTGCAGAGCCCCACCTGGCTGGAAGTGTTCAAGGGACACAGCAGACCAAATTTGTTGGCTAAAAGTTGAATCAGTCATAGGCTGCATCCCTCTCTCTCCCATTTCCAGGGGAGGTGGACTTCTGTGACCCCTTCTGTCCATAGCTGTCAGCTAGAGGCCAGAGAATTAAAAGCTATCTGCTCAGAGTGTAGGGGGAATTGCACTGGCAGCTGTGCTGTAGTTTCTACTCACAATCTTTCCACTAAGATTTCTTTCCTCTGCTCCTCTCTCTTCTGAGTGGTGTCCAGCTTTCCTCTGGTATTCTAAACCCTGCAACATGTTTTCCCAGGCTATTTCTTCCTGTCCTTCTGAGAGAGAAGTGAGTCCTGTGTCTCTCTAATCCACCATCTTCCCTGAAGTCACTACCTCTATTTTAAGTATGAGGAAACTAATGGTCAGAGAGGTTCATTTAACTTACTCAAAATCATAGTTACTAAGTGATAGAAGCCAGTATTTGGGCCAAATATGTTAGACTCCAAAGTCCCTGCTTGTAATCGCTATGCTATCTGCACCATTATCTTCTCTTCTTACAGATCTGTGACTTGCGCCTTGTCTTTTGCTAAATCTTAGACTTAACCTTGTCATCTGGTTTTAATCTCATTCTTGTAATGTCTCCCAGGTGAGACACCATGATTTAGCACTGTAAATGATAGGAACAGCACTTTATGTTTTATAAACCTTAATGAAATACGCTGAGTTTGTTTTTCTGATCATCTGTCAGCTGTTCAAATATTTTCTTCTTCTTCTTCTTTCCAGTGATGTATAGGTTCAACCCACTCTCATATCTTGCTGTACTTCCTGGTCCCCTGTTGGAACTGGAAAAAGTAGTAGAAATGCATGTGAATGTATCTAATATAGCCAAACAAGAAAGCATGCCCTCTTCTCAGTATATTGGCTTACTGGGGAGGTCAAAATGATTAAAACTTCTTTCCAAGACTGAGAAATGTAGAAGTAGTTATTTATTTATGTGATGTCAGGAGCACTGTACATTGCTTAGAAATACCAATAAACAAAAATATATAACATCTAAGCAATAATTAATCAGTGTAATGATTATTTTACCTAGCTTTTTCATATAATATAAAATTAAATCTAATCTAAAGCATAATAATTTTGAATGAAGAGCATTTCTTGTTTAGTTCTACACTCTGATTATAAGGGAATTTGTTATGGAAGCCAATTTTGTCTTCCTGGATGCAGTCTCAAATGATGCAGATTGCAAAAATGGTAACTGCTAATATTTACTCCATGCCAATTACACTGCTAAGTAATCTGTGTAAATTATACTACTGAAATTTTATGTAACTCTGTATGGAATGTATTATTGTTACATCCATTTTACAAATGAAGAAACTGAGATAAGCTTAGAGAGATTGTCTATTGCAAATTGACACAATCCTGTTCAATTCTTTCCATCAAGAAGTAGAAGACAGACTGCTTCTCCCCCGGACTCCTTGGTAGTCTGTCAGTGGGAGGTTTTTGTCGCCGTCCCTTCGCCTCCTCCAGCCCCCACAAGTCCCCATCATGCGTGAGTGCATCTCCATCCACGTCGGGCAGGCTGGTGTCCAGATTGGCAATGCCTGCTGGGAGCTCTACTGCCTGGAACACGGCATCCAGCCCGATGGCCAGATGCCAAGTGACAAGACCATTGGGGGAGGAGATGACTCCTTCAACACCTTCTTCAGTGAGACCGGCGCTGGCAAGCATGTGCCCAGGGCAGTGTTTGTAGACCTGGAACCCACAGTCATTGATGAAGTTCGCACTGGCACCTACCGCCAGCTCTTCCACCCTGAGCAGCTCATCACAGACAAGGAAGATGCTGCCAATAACTATGCCCGCGGGCATTACACCATCGGCAAGGAGATCATCGACCTGGTTCTGGACAGAATTCGCAAACTGGCCGACCAGTGCACAGGGCTTCAGGGCTTCTTGGTTTTCCACAGCTTTGGTGGGGGAACTGGTTCTGGGTTCACCTCCCTGCTGATGGAACGCCTTTCTGTTGATTACAGCAAGAAGTCCAAGCTGGAGTTCTCCATTTACCCAGCCCCCCAGGTCTCCACGGCTGTGGTCGAGCCCTACAACTCCATCCTCACCACCCACACCACCCTGGAGCACTCAGATTGTGCCTTCATGGTAGACAATGAGGCCATCTATGACATCTGTCGCAGAAATCTTGATATTGAGCGCCCAACCTACACCAACCTTAACCGCCTTATTAGCCAGATTGTGTCCTCCATCACAGCCTCCCTCAGGTTCGATGGTGCCCTGAATGTAGATCTGACAGAATTCCAGACCAACCTGGTGCCCTATCCCCGCATCCACTTTCCTCTGACCACATACGCCCCTGTCATCTCTGCTGAGAAAGCCTACCATGAGCAGCTTTCTGTAGCAGAGATCACCAATGCTTGCTTTGAGCCTGCCAACCAGATGGTGAAATGCGACCCTCGCCACGGTAAATACATGGCCTGCTGCCTGTTGTACCGGGGCGACGTGGTTCCCAAAGACGTCAATGCTGCCATTGCCACCATCAAGACCAAGCGCACCATCCAGTTTGTGGACTGGTGTCCCACTGGCTTCAAGGTCGGCATTAATTACCAGCCTCCCACTGTGGTTCCTGGTGGCGACCTGGCCAAGGTCCAGTGAGCTGTGTGCATGCTGAGCAACACCACTGCCGTGGCCTAGGCCTGGGCTTGCCTGCACCACAAGTTTGACCTGATGTACGCCAAGCGTGCCTTTGTCCACTGGTACGTGGGGGAGGGAATGGAGGAAGGAGAGTTCTCTGAGGCCCGTGAGGACATGGCTGCCCTCGAGAAGGATTATGAGGAGGTTGGGGCAGATAGTGGTGAGGGAGAGGATGAGGGTGAGGAGTATTAGCCCGTCTGCTGCAGCTTTACACTCCTTTTTTTTTTTCAGGTCTTATTTCTGTTCTGTGAATCTGTCCATTGTGGCTTTATGTGGTCAATAAAAGTGATGTTTTCATTTAAAAAAAAAAAAAAAAGAAGTAGAAGACAGACACAAAATACTTTAGCCCACCCGGTCTAAGTCTGAAATCCTTGAAAGGTATAGCAGGGATCTCGTCTTGAAGTTTTGTTCATCTTCCTATTGTTGAAAATAGGATGGCCTTGTGCCTGTGGTCAATGAAATGCAGTGGACAGTATATTATATGAGTTCTGAGCCTAGACCTCAATAGTCCTTGTAGCTACTGCTCATGTTCTCTTAAAATGCTCTTACCAGTGAACAAGCCTAGCCTGCCTTTCTGGGGATATGAGATCTTGGAATAGATGCCTCAGCCATAAAAGACATCCAACCTGAGACTCAGATGCACGAGGGAACTCAGACAATGTTCTATGGATCTAAGATGAGCTGTTCTAACTGAACCCAGAACGAATTGCCAACCAGCAGAATCTTGAACTAACAAGTAATCATTGTTTTATGCTATTAAGTTTTGGAGTAATATGTTCTCCTGCAGAGTCTAGCAGATAAATTTTCCAAGGCCATGTAAGTTGGAAGTGGTGAGCCAGGAGGTCAATCTGGCTAACTATCTTTAAAGTTCATGTCTAAATTACTAGATAAGATTGTATCCCCAAGCAGATATCTCAATGTGTGTGTGTATATGCATATAAAAATATATATTTATGTCAATTGAAATATGTTAAAAGATTAAGAGTATATTAAATGTGTTTATAGGTATGTATGTTAAATATAAAATATATTTTACATCTTCTGAGCATAGGTTCAAAAGTTTACTGATTGATTCTTATTATTAATGGTAGTTATGTTCTTAAAAGTTCCCTCATACACTGAATTAACAAATATGGAACCATTGCTTCTAGGGGAAATATAAGATTGGGCTTCTACAAGTCTCTGGTCACAAGATTTTCATCAACCAATCAATACACAAACTTGTTTTTTGTGTATTTCTGTTTAAAGACATATTGCTTAATATATATCTTTGATTCATTAACATTGAATTCACAACTAATAGCATATAACTATGCCAATAGCGTATAACTCATGCCTGAACAAAGTTCACTAACACATGCATTTTCTCTGTAAGGCAACTTGTTGCACTTGTCTTACACTTGGAAAATTAGACAGCTCTCCAGCTCTATGCTTGGGAGTCAGATTAAACAGCAAAATCACACACAAAAAAAGCACAAAAATACAAAAAAATATATATACTATGGAAAGGACACTTGTTTACATTATGAGATCTGAAACAAGGCCAAGTATCACCTTGTTCAACCACAGCTGGGAATGCATGTCAGGAAACTCAAAATTTTTGATGTTTTGTGCAAGTCTGCAAAAGTGTTAAGTATTGATTTTGGAGTTACAGATAAATTTTAATGAGTAAATGATTTTGAAAATATGGGGTCCACAAAAAAAAGGATTGACTTACTATGTTTTTGTTAGTGGAATTATTTCTCTCAAGTTTTAAGGGAGGTCTCTTGTTCTGCTAGCCTAGGATTTAAAGAGAAATCTAGGGGAGAAGATGTCGCTCAAGTAGTTGAGTGCCTGCTTCCTGTGTCCAAGGTCTTGGGTTTGATCTCCAGTCCCTCCTTAAAAAAGCAAACAAATGAAAAACCAACTCTCATTAGGGAGCAGATGTAGCTCAGTGGTTGAGTGCCTGCTTCCCAACTACAAGACCTTGGGTTCAATCTCCAGTACCTCCTTAAAAAAAAGAATCCACAGAAACAATCCAGTTCTCTCCTCTTATTATCCATGCAACCTCAGGAATGTCAGCCTCTCTGAGCTTCAGTTTCTTCATCTTTTAAATGGAGAGAACAGTATCCACTATCCAAATGAAAGTGTTGCTTTGAAGACTAAATGAGATCATGTTTGTAACATTTAATAGCACATCTTGTACAGAAAAAAAAATGCTCAAGTATTTTTTTGGAGACTCATGAGAAAAGAATAAAAAGCCTAAGAAGGACAGAAAGAAAAGAGGAAAAAAAAAGAGAAATCTAAATCATTGACTAGCTACTAATCATAATTTAATGTTCTTTTCCAAAAAAATCACTAGTTTGGACCAATTTTTTTTCACCATGTGAGGAATCCCTTCTGTGTCTAGGGCATCTTTGGTATATAATAATCATTTACTCTTCATACTATCCTTTATTGCCTCTAACTTAAAAATTCTATGTAATCTTCCAGGTCAGCTATGTCATTCTGCTTCTATGTAGCCACATTATATACTTTAGCTCACACTGTGTAAGTATAAAAACCTTTTTAATCTATAGTAAACAAAAGACTATGTAGTACATAATATTTATTATTTAAATTATGGCTTAAATCTCTTTATTTACATTGTCCCAAAGGAATAATGATTCTCACAATTTTGTTGACCAACCCCATCCCTTTTTTTAAGCCTAACATATTGGGAATGCTGTCAGATTTTTACAACCTTCAGAAATATATGAATTAGAAATAATGTCATACCTAATTTAAATATGTTTTCTCTTATTCAATTATGAATAAAACCCCAGCAGACATATTCAATTATTTCTGTAGTAACATTGCTTCAAAACTTTAACACTTATTACAAATCCATTTTAAACTTCAGGTTTTAAAATATGATCCTGAGATACTTTGTGCTGCTTCTCTAAAGTTTTATTTTTGAATCACATTTCATTATATTTTCAATTCAAATAAATGTCTTTGATTACTCTGAGAACCTACATTTTAATTTTTAGGCTACTGTAGCATTAAATTACTGTTATACAGTGTCCAGTAAATAAAATCATGACTTTTTCTAAAAGCAGTAGGGAATCACAATTTCTGTATGTATTCCTATTTCTACTTTTTAAAAATGACTTCTTTCATGTTACCTAACATTTCTACTTTAAAAGTCTTTTTATTTTCTGATGACAAAATCCATCTGCTAAAACTTAAATACTCAAACATTGGAGACACTTATGACCAAAGACACAATGTCACTTTTGAGAATTATTCATAGACTTGAATAGACATCGTCATTATTATATTGCCTTTAAAGCAACCAATTCTGTACTACCTAATTAGATACTTATGAGGTAATTTAAAGGTTTTTTGGTGATCTTTCAATATTCTTTCCCTCTGAGTCATTCTGGTGATACTAGTGGGTTTGGCCTGGTTTAGTGATTTTGGTGCTGCGATATAAGAGTAAACAGAGCTGGCCCATGTTCATTGTGCATGGAATCAAATCACATTCTAGAGACAGCATTTGGAAATGAAGGATCAAAAGTGGAGTTGGTACAAATAAAATGAGAGTAAAAAAGGAACTGAACAGAGATAAAAATCAGGTAAGGATCCATGGAACTTCAACCATGGTAATAGCATGAGCAAGTAGGAGCTCAAAATAGATAGAAAGCAGAACACACAAAAGATGCCTAAGACATTGGAACTTATTATCTAGGGGCTCTCATTCAAAGCAATCGTATCTTTGATCAGGTGGGCTGACATGAACCCATCCAGCCCTAAGAGAGAGGAAATGGAGGAGTGAGTGAGTGGGTTGACAGGTGACCAACCAGTTCGGGGAGGAGGTGCAGTTGAAGAGCCAGGTGAGCTATCCAGTGGGCTGTCAGGCACAAGGCCTGCTCCCTAGGAGAGGGGAACTTGAAGGGGAACCTAGACAGAAGGGTGCTTTGTTTTGCTTTACTTTACCCTCTCTACATCCTGGTACTTTACTTGCAGAGAGGCAGGCTGCAGGGATGATTGATTGGTGGGCACAGGCAGCCTGAGGTGGTTGCTGGTGGTGCTGGTGGCCTGAGAGGAAAGCCTGTGCCTTTTTTTCTCTCTCTACTTCCAGGTACCTTACCTGTGAAGAGGTAGGCTGTGAGGGTAATTGTTTGGCAAGCACAGCCAGCCTGAGACAGTTACTGGTGACCTGAGAGGGAGGCCTGAGTTTGTTTTTGCTTTTTTTCTGTCTCTCCTTATTTTCTTTCTTTCATCCTATCCCTTTTTTTTCTTTCCACCATCTCCTGTTTTATCTTCATTTCTTTCTTCTCTACTCACTTTTCTGGTCTTTTATTTTAGTTTTTTTTCTTTTTCTTTTTTTATGATCTTTCACTCTTATTACTTATTTTTTCTCTCTTTTATTGTACATATCCTTCCATTTTTTTTTCTTTTTTCTCTTCCTTTTTCTTTCCTCTTTTATGGTTCTAATATTTTTTCAAACACAGGCAACTACAAAGATATGGAATAAGTGGAACCGAGTGCTACCACCCAACTCCTGAAGGATACGAGTTGGTGTGGCTGCAAGACCAAAGAACACACCTGGCATTTAGTCAGGAATAAGTTTATTGGGACTTACTGACAGGAGAGAATCTCTGATGTTGACAGTTCAAATAATTAAGATGGCGCAGAGCAAAGAGACAGGGAAATGAGGGGTGATTTATAAGGAGTTTCAGAAGATGGACATTCCATAAGGTTTGAGAACAGAGATCCTGCTATGGCCACATGAAGTGTCTGTGGAGTGTGGTGATGTTTTCACTACACTCATAGGAAGGACATGTTCCAAGGACATAATACTGCTTTGGGAAGATTATAGTTTATGATACCATCTTTGCATTCTCTACCCTCTAGGGAGGGTTGTTATCCTTTAACTTATGTCCTGGTCACACAGGCAGCTACATGCTGAGGACTTAGGTGGGCATGGGTTCCCACACCATGTGTCAGTGAAGACCTTTAACACAAAACCAAACAAAAATAAAACCCTAGACTAGAAAGAGAAGTTAACCAACTGAATAAACCCTCTAAGATAAACAGATGCCTAGACATCAGCAAAATAATACAAGCCATACTAAGAAATAGGAAGAGATGGTCCAGTATAATCAACAAATTAAAAGCTGAAGGAGACACAGAAGGTGGAAATAGTAATCAAGAGATTCCAAAAAAATATCCTTAATCAACTCAATGAAGTAATGGAAGTAATAAATGATCTTAAGAAGACACTAAGGGGAAGTGGATGTGGCTCAACTGATAGAGCATCCACCTACCACATGGGAGGTCCAGGGTTTGAACCCAGGGCCTCCTGACCCATGTGGTGAGCTGGCCCACACGCAGTGCTGATGCATGCAAGGAGTGCTGTGCCATGCAAGGGTGTCCCCTGTGTAGGGGGAGCTCCATGCACAAGGAGTGCACCCCACAAGGAGAGCCACCTTGCGTGAAGAAAGCACAGCCTGCCCAGGAGTGGCACCACACATATGGAGAGCTGATGTAGTAAGATGACACAACAAAGAGAGACACAGATTCCAGGTGCTGCCAAGAGTGCAAGGGGACACAGAAGAACACACAGCAAATGGACACAAGAGAGCAGAAAACCGGGGGGTACGGGGAAGGGAGAGAAATAAATAAATAATAAATCTTTTTTTAAAAAAGAAGACACTAGGGGAACATATAGAAGAAATTAGAAACATTCATAGAAAGATAATAGATCTTCTGATGAGGAAAGGCACAATGATAGAGATTAAAAATACCCTAGAAGCACATAATAGCAACTTCAAAAGGACAAGTGATGTTGAAGATAGGACATCTGAAATTGCACAGAGAATAGAACAACAGATAGACCAAAAAAAAAAAAAAAAGGAAAAGTAATGGTTTAATATAAAATCTTGTAAAGTCTTGAAAAAATTTTTGTGGGATGTAATTGGATAAAATTATTACAAGTTAATGGAAAAAAATAAATAGTGATTATTGTCATGAAAATTTTAAAAAAATAAGTGTAAATAGTGAATCTGCAAACTGTAGGGGTTAAGAGATTTATAGACCTAAAGTAAAATTTTGGCTCTGCTGCTTTCTAACTTTTGAAATGTAACTATACTCTCAGGAACAATCTGAGAATTAAATGATATAATGAATAATTAGCATTGGAATGTATTTGGTAAGCATTCAAAATGGTATTCAGATATTAAAATACAAAACAACTCTAACATTATTGTTATACATTAAATTATTTTATACTGTCATATGTGTTATTTACATAACAGATTAAATAAATCTTTACAAATTTATGTTTGTCTTTGGTCAGATTATTGCTTCTACTTCAATTTATTTATTACATGGGAATTAGACTTACAGGCAGATATAATGGCAGTCGTATAAAAAAAAAAGTCCAATATTTGAGGAAAATCATGAATAAGGTAGGATTTCTATAGAAAATTTTTGCACCTTAAAAGTTGATAATTCTGTGAAGATATCAGGCCCAGGACATGCAAGTGAGATGGTGAGTTATGGATTAGAATTTCTGTGTTCACTGGAGTTTCTGTGTTTTGGAAAAGGATATGGATTGATGCATTAGTGAGGCTCTACCACTGGAACTAGAAAAAATAATAGATATGGTGAAGGGAAAAAATCCCATTTTTTAGATATTTAGAATGCTATATCTGGGAGAGATCTTGTCTTCATTTGCTCCAACTCCTCATTTTATAATTAAGAATCCAAAATTGAGATACTAGAACTTATCTAAATTTACATTGCTGGTTAGTGAAATGTATCAGATCCTATAACTCATGGGCCAGGGTACGTAATACCATTAATAACAGAAAACTCAAATTGTAGGCCATACATCAATATCATATAATATCAATAATCCCCTGCTGTGAAGAAAGCATTTTAACTCATTAATATAGTAATAAGATTTGTGAGTTTTTACTTCCCTGAGACATTTTTCAAATAAATACCACTTTTGCCTCTCTACAGTAGAAGAGAAACTATATAATTGAAAAATATTAAAATGGAAATTCCATAAGATTATTCACTTCACCTGTCTAAAATGGGATTTTATAGCTCATTTCTTCTATTTTAGACTGATGTTCAAATTAAGAACACCATTTATTTCTGTTCCATTCAATCTTAATGCAAATTTCATAACAGCAGGAAACTTATTTGTCTGTTTACCTCTGTATTTCTAGTTCTGGGAATAGCCTGGGACTTAATAAGTATTCAATAAATATTGGTTGAAGAGATGGATAATTTAATAATCATATACTCAATTCTATGAAAAGACTATTTAATGACTTAAACATATCATGACTTATCATACTTAACAGAAAATAGGGATTGTGATGGTTTGAAGCTAATGGACCCTAGAAAACTATGTTAGAATTTAACCATTCCAGTGGGTGTGGACCTATTGTAGTTGGGACCCTTTGATTAGGCTATTTCAGTTAAAGGTCTTTTGATTAAGTTACTTCAGTAAGGTATAGCCCAAGGTGGGTCTTAATCCTCTTACTGGAGTCCTTTATAAGTGAATGAAATTCAGAAAAAGGGAATACCACAGAAGCAGAGAGAAAGCCAAGGAAGCTAGAAGCTGAAAGCAACAAAACCCAGGAGAGAAGGGGGAGACCAACAGATGCCACCATGTGCCTTGCCATGTGATAGAGAAGTCAAGGATCACCCGTAGCTAGTCTTTGGGCAGAAAGCATCACTTGATGATACCTTGATTTCACAGCTTCAAAATAGTAATCTTGTAAAATAATAAACCCCCATTGTAAAAGCCAACACATTTCTGGTATATTGCTTTCAGCAGCCCAGCAGATTAAAACAGTGGTTTTATATTTTAAGACCAGTTAAAAGTTATTTCCATCAACTTATAAACAGTTGCTTCTAGACCATCTTTTGTGTTACAACAAATCCTTAATGAATATCCGGAAAAGAGATCTATTCAGGACAAAGTAACAAAGAGGACAATTTTAATTTATTTTGAAAAAGGAGTAGGGTGAGGGAGAGAAGTATTGCCAGGGTGATTATTATATTTCATGGAATTCCAAATACTGGACACATAATAGGAATGGGTCTTATTGTTATCCGAGCTTGAGAATGGTTTTAGATGCAAGGAAATTTCACAGATTTAAGCAATAAGGATATGTGACCCTTTCCTTTTAATTGCTCCACAATAAAATCTCCATTTTTCTTCTCCTCTATCAAGAGGCTTCCTATACACTCCTGTGGTTTCTTATTTCATAATATTGGTGTGCACATGACTTCAATTTATTGTGGTGCTCCTCTAATGCCACTCCTTCTTAGCCTTGTCATAAACCTTTTATATTCTTGAGGAGGACTTAAAGAAATCCCATTCCTGATGCATTACACTATCTCTTATTCCTCACGCCCCCTTCTATCCTTGGACAGGTTATTTTCTCTCTCTTTACTTTGTCTTCTTGTCACTTTGATCTACTTTTCAAAAATTCCAAAATTTATATTATAGTCTGGGAAGAAAGGGAGAGAAGAAAGATAAAAGAGAGAAATAGTAAAATAGAGAGTAGGATAGGAGAAAAGTACTGCTGGAGCTGTGATAACATTCCTAACTACATGTGTAAATTGAGATTTCTAGTTAGAGCTAACCCACTTCTCTTAAGTGCATCTATTTTGTGATTCTTCCCATAATATATTCTAGTTGTATACTGCTGCCAGCATACTGTTTAATATTTGGTTGAACTCCTCAAAGTGATCTGGATTCCTAAATTTACCTAGCAAAGTTAACTGATTTTTATATATAATAACAGACCTATCACTTTGAAAGTCCATGAACTCTAAAATTATATACTCTAATAAGTAACTCAAAGATGTGATTATACAATGAGCCTTATCCAGAGATATTATCAAATTGAAATAATTTATAATTTATAAATAATTAAAGCAAGTTTGTTGACATATAATTTGTATAAAAATGAACAGGCACACACATGAGAATAAAGAACAGGAGATTATGACTGATAGAGAGTTGAGCTCAACCATCAGAAGTAAGAGTTGACTCCTTGTGTGTAGTCAACCCCAAAGATTTTGCTCTTTTTTTTTCAAAGATTTATTTCTTTCCCCTTCCTGCCCCGCCCCCCCCAGTTGTCTGCTCTCTGTGTCCATTTGCTGTGTGTTCTTCTGTGACCATTTCTATCCTTATCAGCAGCACCTGAAATCTGTGTTTCTTTTTGTTGCGTCATCTTGTTGTGTCAGCTCTCCGTGTGTGTGTCCCACTCTTGGGCAGGCTGCACTTTCTTTGGTGCTGAGTGGTTCTCCTTACGGGGCGCACTCCTTGTGCGTGGGGCTCCCCTATATGGGGGACACCCCTGGGTGGCACAGCACTCCTTGTGCACATCAGCACTGTGCATGGGCCAGCTCCATACGGGTCAAGGACTGCGGATTTGAACTGTGGTTTCAAACAGGGTTTGAACTGCGGACCTCGTAGGTGGTAGGTAGATGCCCTATCCATTGGGCCAAGTTCACTTTCCAGATTTTGCTCTTGAAGTTATTTCTTTTTCCTTTTTAGAGGAATGCAATGGCTGGTAAAAATACTATTTACTGGATTACATTAGGATGTTTTTTACTAATTTATTATTTAGTATTTTAGGTAAAAACTTTTAATAATAAAATACATCAGATGCAAAACTCCAAAATTGTTTTACAATTCAATTAAATGTTATTGATAAACACATCTTCTGAAAGGTCCCTACAAGACTGGTAATTGTTTACCTCTGAATCCTTAAACATCCCTGTAAAGTGAGTGTATCTAATTAGGTATTTAAAATATTTGTTGATATGCTAAACAACATTGCTCATAGCAACATGAGATCATGGTAGAAAAGATAAAAGGAATAGGGAGTGGATGTGGCCCAAACAGTTGCGTGCCTACCTCCCACATGGGAAGTCCCAGGTTCAGTTCCTGGTGCCTCCTAAAGAAAAACCAAACAGACAAGGAGCAGACAAGGAGCAAAAATAACAAGCAGGTAAGCGGCTGTGGATCAATCCATTGGGCTCCCATCTACCATGTGGGAGGCCCGGAGTTTGCGTCCCAGGGCTTCCTTGTGAAGGCAAGCTGGTTGGTGCCCATGAAGAGCTGATGGCCCATGTACCTGTGGAGAGCTGGCACACCAAGACGACCCAACAAAGGGATACAAACAGACACAGAAGAACATGCATTGGATGGACACAGATAGCAGACAGCAAGCAAAGCCACAAGGGGGTGGGGGATAAATAAATAATAAATCTTAAAAAAAAACAATGAACAGACAACAAGCACAAACAATAGGCAAAAACAATGATCAAATAGATGAGCAAGCCATGGGTGGGGGGCAGGGGAGAAGATCAAAGGAGTAGTAGATTTAACAAATAGAGAAATTAAGGTAGGAGAGGTCGAATAAAATGAGATGCAAATACAGATGAATGCAAGTCCCACGAGAAATAGGAACGCAAAGGGAGTATAATTTCCATAATGATGAAAAACAAATGGAAGAAAAAAAGAAAGGTGTCAAAGAGGTTTATCAAAGAAAGAAATCAAAAGCATACTTTGAAAGACTAATTTTGATCACATTTATTCATTTATTCAAGTATATTGATGCCTACCATGTGCCAAGCATTCTTCCAGGCACTAGGGTAAAAGCAGCAAACAAACACAAAGCCTTTGCTCTCTCATCAAGCTTATTTTTTAATGAACTGAGACACAATAAACAATTATGGAATATGTTGATTCTAAGAGACATATAATAGTGTGAGAAGGTAATGAGACAAGTGGTACTCTTTACAAAGAGTTCATCAGAAGGGCTCCCTGAGCAGGTACCATTTGCATGGAAACTTGGATTCAGATAGGTAGGGAAATGTGTGGTGAGAGGGAGTGTCAGACATATTACAGGATGGAGAGAGAGCGAGGGCTAGAGGGTGGAGGGAAATGAGCTAAGAGAAGTGACAGGACAGAGATCAACAGGACCTCATAGGCCATGTGCTCTGATTGAGTGAGATGACGAGCCATTGTAAGGTATTGATCCAAGGAGTGACTTGGCCTGAACTTCAAATTAGACCAACTTTGGTTACTCTATAGATTACAGATTATAAAAGCTCAGAGACAAGTACAAGACTTTTATAATAATATAAAGAAGAAACCATATTATTGAACTTAGTAAAGAACACTTAATGTTGTAATGACTAACATAAGAAAAAAAGATTAGAAATTAAGGTTTAATAGCTCAGTGGGTAAAAGAAACCCTGGTTAAATTTTAGTACAAAAAAAAGGTTAGATCCAAAGTAGCGAATTTATTTTACACGAAGAAGTTGAACATAGTATTTCCAACTGGTTGCACAAGAGGAAAAAATGCATAGGATTTAACAAAAGAAATATGAATATTTGAAAAATATACAGTGTTTATCTTGGAATATGTGTTCAAAAGAGAAGAAATATGACACTTGGGTATATGGGATGTTTCTTCAGAATGACATTAGAAGAGGAAGTTATTAAGACCTATAAGGACAAAGTTCCTTAATCACTGCATTCTCCCCTCCTCCACATATTATCTGTCCTCTGTTTACTTATCATTTTTATTGAACCAGCCTGGGAGCATGGTATGTTCTCCAAATTCCACATTCAGGGGCATTTTTAGTCTCCGCATATGCCTGCTAGGCAAGCATTATTTTTTTTTTTCTCCTAGCCCCTCCTCACTCTACACATACCTACAATTCCATCTACTTTAACTATATCATCCTTTTTCAAGCCAGTGTATTTATCAATTCCCTTTCCCCACCTCCTTTTACCAGTCATAATCTCACTCCTATCATTGTTTTATCTGCTGCTCCTTTCTCTTCCTCCTGAATCATTAAATGGGCGGAAATGTCTCCTGTAAGACTAACAAAACCCAATTTTTATCCTATGCCTACTCCAGTTACCATCCCTTCTCTCTCCTCCCATTCTCATGCAAATTTGAGTAGTCTACATCTGTTGTCTCCTCTTATTCAACTCCCATTAATTTCTCATTGAACTGGAATCTGGTTTCCATCTTCGACACTCTCCTGAGAATAATAACCTCCCATTGGACACTGTGTAAGTCTGTTATTGAAAATTCTTCTAATGACACTGCTGACATGACTCAAACACTTAATAGTTTGCCTTACATGAATAAAATATATTCTATTTTAAAGTAGAATACTAAAAAAAAATTTTTTTTAACCCGAAAGCACAATATTTAAAATAGATACAAATCTAATGTCTCTGGAAAAGTCTAGTAGGGAGATGACTACAAGGGATGGAGTTTCCAATCCCTTGTATCCCCAAAAGAGTCCCCTTGTCATAGTCCTAATACTCGGACTAGCAGTTTGAAAATCTTTGTTTTAGGAAGACATTTGTTTCACTATTTCTACTGGTTTGATGCTCTTTAAAAGATCCGTTTAACACAAAATCTTTCTATGTTTTCACTAAAGAATAAGAAGCACATTTTAGAGGATTAAAGTGAGAATTTTAGGATTATTTAACAGTTATTAATGCAGTTATAGTAAGTTGTATTATTAAAAGCATTTTTATACTTAATTCATTTAATACAAAGATTTTACTATAAAAATCATTAAAATGTGTGAATATTTTAAAATGTTTTCTACCAAAAGTTTAATAAAATTGCAAAAAATTTAACAAGATTAAATGCTGGTTTCTAACCAAGACAATGCATTAAAGTTTACATTTTTTCTATATGTTTTTAATCTTTTCTGTAGTACTAGAAAAAAACCCAGTATGGGTTAAATATTGAGGCATTGTCCTGAACCTTTGTAACCAAGAGTTAAGAATGATATAGATGCCTTTATATTATAAAACATAGCAAACGTTTAGTATCTGAATTTCCAGAAACTGGCTGGATTTAGCCTATACCTGCTATTATGATTGTCATTCTAAACAGGTCTCACCTCTGTTCATGGCTGCATAAAACACTGTGTATACTTGCCATTGTGTCTAGACTGAACTTACCTTTGTTTATGGTTGACCACCCACCCTCCTATTTGATATGTATATGGAAAATCTTATCACTGACTTCTGTTCTGTACTTTCCTATCCCAGAACCTTGATCTCTGATAATGATTATAACCTTGTCACTCACCTTGGTTTGGTACCAACCCTACTATGTTCAACCCCTAAAGGTTTATTAATGAAGAAACCTGTGTCCAGCTTCACCCCTATTATCCATTAGCATCCTGATGGTACAAAACATTAGAATTTCTGCAGTTCAGGGAGGCTGATTTGAGATTGTCTATCTCTGGTCTACTGCCAGTGAATAAACCCTCTTTTCCTTCCTAGTCTAGTTTGACATGTCTGTGTCTTCTGCAGTGCATTTCCATGATACATAGCATATTTAATACTTTTAATTTATTATTGTTTTCTCCAGTGTCTAGTATAATAATTTATTTTATGATTTATTTACCTGTATTTCTCCTATCAGCCCTATTAATGGCATACAGATGACAATATCTATTTCATTTGTTGGACAATTTGTCCTTGATTTTAGACCTTTTTAAAAATTTTCTGGTTCCAAAAAAAGGGACTGTAGAAAAATTTAAAGAGAAATTAAATAAAAAGTAAGGAAAGAAAATTCACAAACCCCCCTCAACTATAGGCAATCTCTATTTGTGCTCTAAGGCAAATATTTCCAGTCTTTTTATTTTTTCCCTGTATTAAAAAATACAAGGTTTATTCAATATTTATAAGTAAATATGCTTTATTTTTATATAGTGTAATTATGGTGTATATATTGTTTTAAAATCAGATTTTTATTAGTATATCAAGAATACTTTCTCATGTCAATAAATATTTTTATGGAACATAATGGCAACAAATGGGTGTAAATATACTGCTTTTAAAATAGCAAGGGATGCTTTATAAACATTCTATCACATGTCTTTGCATTTATCTCTAAGTCTTCATCTTTCACGTATTTTACTAAATGATAAATTATTGGACCTATTGTGATGAGCTTTAAAAAGCTATTAATGCTGTATCAGTGTCTCATCAGAAAAATAAGAACAGAGAGAATAAAACAAATGGATATTAAACCTTAAGACTGAGTGTGTATAAGCCACTTTGCACATGTGCAGTTGGAGATATATGTTTCTAGATGCATAAACATGTTCTCTCAAATCTTCACAGTGGCCTGAATTCCACTTTTAAAAGTGTACTTATTATACCATGTTACTTTAGCCTGTGTAGTGTGAGGACCTTGAATGCAGAAGTTGTGTTTTTATTTTAGATTTCCTTTCCCAGCATAGTGCTTGGTGCATCTTAGTCATTCAAAAATATGTAATGAAAAATGCATGGATGTTCATCTGAACCAATAGATGTAAACTGTCTTAGTTTCTCAAGGATACCACAAAATGACTTGACTTAACAGGAATTTACTGTCTATTGTCCAGATTTAGAGGCTAGAAGTGCAACATTTAGGTATCAACAGTCTATGTTTTCTCTGAAATCTGTAGTGTTCTGGTGGTGGCTCATTCTCTGCCTTCATCACATGGTGATCTGTTTCTGTCTCTTCCACTCCTTTCTAGTGACCAACTGTGTCCAAATTTCCTCTCCTTATAAGGCTTCCAGTCATTTGGATTAAGGCCCATCCTGATTTGAAGATCCTGTTAAAAAATAAGTCCACATCCTCAGGACCAGAGTGTTAGGACTCGAACATATCTTTGTGGGGGACATGATCCGATCTACCAAATAAATGAAATATTAAAATAATAATAAACATTTGTTCCCATTCATATATCTTTGTTGCACAAATATTTCTAAAACTCCATAAAATTATAATTAATTTATATGAAGTGGTTTTAGTCCCTACCAGTGATATGAAAGTTAAAATATGTTACACATAATCATATATTTTTCTAATTTTACTGTGTTAGTATCCATCCCATCTGGAGTTTTTATAGAAATTTTGATATTGTTTTCTAATAATGGGTATTATTCCTTCTATTTACAGTCTACTTTGAGCACTTTATTTGAAAAGTAGAATAAAACCATTATGATTTTTATAATTTATTTCTTAATTACTGAAAATACTTTCTGACAGGAGATTACATTTTCCAAAACATTGGAAATTTTCCATGTTGGAAAAATGCTACCACTCTGAATCATCCTGATTTAAGTTTCATCTCATCTGCTACATATGTGAGACATCAATTCCTTTCTCTCAATGGAAACATTTTTATTGACTAATTCTGATTACAGAAGCAACAAAACTTCACTTCAAAATTTGTTTTCTTATTGCACAAAATAAAAAGCAATGCAGTTTTGCAATTCCTATCTCTCTTACTATTTTCAAAGTCAAACCAATTTCTAGGGTCATTTTCATTGTATATGCTGAGTACTATGAATTCTTCAAATCACCAAATATGGGGGTGTTTTAGGGACTCCCAATATACCTCCTTATCAGCTCTTAAGCTAACTGCTGCAGTTTCATGGACGATGAAAGAAGACATGAGACTCTTGGGTCAGATACAAAGTATTTTACTACTTATAGCACAGGAGGCAGCATGAGTATGTTTGTGTCAGTTTCTCTTGCTCTCCAAGTCCCACAGGGGTGATTCAGAGAATCTCAGGTAGATACTGTATGTAAGTGGGTTGGTATTGGTATTGGTTGGTATTGCAGTTGAGGAACACTGAGTATGAGTCCAACTCTTCTTGCTCTTTGTCCTAGAGTGAGATATCATCTCATTTTTCAGGACTGCTCACTGAAAACACAACCCTGAAAAGCAATCTTGGTAAGGAGCAGCAGGACCTCAAATTCTTCACATTTCCAAAAAAGAACATTAAGGGCCCTTGGAAGATCTACTCTCCCACTAAGAATGCACAGTGTTGACCACTAAATACAATCTTAATGACTCCTTATATGAGTTTCCTGTGGCTGCTGTAACACATTACACAAACTGCAGCACAAACCTGGTGACTTAAAACAACAAGATTGTTCTTTCACAATTCTGGAAGATGGATGTCAGAACCAGATTTGCTGGGATGAAATCAGGTTTTAACAGGGCTGTGCTCCCTCCCTTGGCTCTGGGGAGAGTCTGTTGTTTGTCTCTTCCTTCTTCTGGTGCCTGCATCACTCCAGTCTCTGACTCATTTTGGTCACATTGTCTTCTCTCTTCCATCTGTATGGTGAGATACATCTGTATGGTGAGATACTCTACCCCCATCTTATAAGGATACACGTAATTGCATTTAGGGTCCACCGTGATAATCCAGGTTAAATTCCCCTTGTTAAGATTCTTATTCACATTGGAAAATTCCATTTTTGCTGTATAAGGTAAGATTCACATGTTTCAGAGATTAGGATGTATATATCTTTTGGGGAACATTATTCATCTTATGACACTCCTTTTTAAATTTAATTGCAATTTGGGTATTGATAAATCCTCTCCTTTATAGGATATCCAAAAGACATAGCATAAAGATTATCACAACTAAATCATTAAAAAGAGAAATGATCATTCAATTGTATAGCTATAAGTAGAACACACATTTTTTAACTTCATTAATAAATCTCAAACTTTTAAGCAAAGATACATATTTTTAATAAAAGAGATAAATATAAAATCTAAAATAGAAATCTGAAGTAATTTCTCTACTTAAATAAAATTACTAGTGTAATTTTATAAACTTGTCTACCTTTATAAAGACTTGAAAATAAAATCACTTAAATTTTGTTTTTGTGGACTTATGTAGAAATTGAAATTCTAGTTAACAGAATAAAAAAGTGCATTTTCCCTATTAAAAATAAAAGCCCTAATCTTAATCAAAGGCATCTCAGTTGAATCTAATACAATCAAAGGGTATCATGCCCAGAAGAACAGACCTGTTTACAAACATAATCTGTATCTCTTTTTGGAATTCATAAATAATATCAAACTGCTACAGTCTGCTACCTTCCTTTTCTACGAACACATGTCATATGCATATAAGTATATTTAAATCTTGTGGATAGTTCCAAACATGAATTGGAGTTATTATAAATGTGATTTCAAAATTTTCCGTGTGGTTTTTCACACATCAGTTTAAAACAACTCTCCCAAGCTACTTCTGGCTCATTTGTATTTCCTAATTGGCAAGAAATAAGCTTTTCTATTTGTTGCTTCCTCTGCTTGGCAAGTCAGAATTTTGTCTGTTTTACTACAATCAAAAAGTTTAATGGGCCAGGTATGGCTAGATATTTGCAACTTAAGTGATATATTAGAGTCAGCTAAGGTGCCTCCTTCCTTTTGCCAGAGCTCCCCATAGGATCAGGTTGGTGCCAGGAGGACTCAAGAACAAGTGTCTGGCTCCCCTGCCTGTTTTTGTGAATAAAGCTTTATTGTAATGTAGATATACTAAACATTTACGTAAAGTCAATGACTGATTTTGCTCAACAAGAGCAGACTTGAGTAGTCAGTCGCTATGGAGAATGTATGGACACTTAGACCCTAAAATACTGACTATCTCTCTCTTTTAAGACAAGTTTGCCTACCTCTGCCCTAGAAGACAGACATCCTCTGTTTATTAAATATGCAGCTGGAAAAAGGAATGTAGAACAGGCTGAAAAATAGGATCAAATTCCAAAAGACATTAAGAGTAGATTACTAGGTTAAAATAACAAGATTAACTATAAAATAAATAAAAAGACATGAAATCATACTCCCCAAATTAATTGCTTGGTCTTCAACCTAATATAGGTAACCACAAATGCATTAATAATACTGGAGCTGGGTAGACTAGGGAAAGGGGGGCTTGAGGAGTAGGGGTAAAGGGGAAGGAGGTAGAAAAACACACACAACTATCCAACCAAGTGAGAAGTCTGAGGCTGGGGCATTCTGTATCATGAAAATTAGTTTCTCAGAACAAAAGAAAAGGAGCAAAACACCTTGACCTCATATCTGGGAAACAATGTGGGTGCAAGGGAAATCACAGGAGCAAGCTAAGTGGGACCTACCTTATAAACCCCACTCACCCTCCCCGGGGGTGCCTCTTCCCTTAGAGGTACCCACAGTGTTATACTGTGCTTAATAAATGCTTTAAACTCACTAGTCTAGTTAGATTCTTTGAACTATTCTCCTGCATGCCTGACAACAATATGAGCTAGCATAATGCAGCTAACAACAAATATAGAGCAATTTTCTGAATTAATAGGAAAAGTATGTTTCTAAATTAAGCAAACTATTAAAAATAATAACTAACAATTATGACATATTCACTGTGTCATATACTTTTTAAACCACAGTATATAGACATATGTGTATATGCACATATATATGAATGAAATTAATCCCCATGACAACTGATTTAGGCTGATTGTATCCCCATTTTATATATGAGAAAATTGAGATGTAGGGAGATTCTTACCCAAAGTCACACAGCTAAATGAGACAGAGGAGCATTCATGCCTATGTTGTCGAGCACCAAAGCGCATGCTTTTAGGCCATAGCCCAGGGAACAAAATATTTAAAGAGCCATAATGACTTTATCAATGAATATGAAAGACTAATGTGGAAGAGAGCATGCATTTATTAGGAGTTATTTTGGAAGTCAGCACTAGAAAAATGAGATTGAAGAAAGCTGTCTTTTGACAAAACACAAATAAAAATTTGATAATAATTAGAAGAACTCATGGAATTATTTGTGTTTGAGGTTCTGACCTTATAATAAGTGAATTTCTCCAAGTGGTTGCTAAATGATCATGTGATACTGTTACTGCATTTTATGTAGGTTCTTGGCTATGCTACAGAAATGAATTTCAAGAGCACTTTGGGTGAGTTAGGCCAATAATTTATTCAGGTAGGGAGGGACAAGAAATGGGAGATCAGGGGTTCCAGGTAGAGAGGAAGGGGCTGAAAAGTGTGATAAAGAGGGCTGATTTACAGACTATAATTCCCCATTATAGATTATAAATGCCCAGGTTTTACTTGTATGGCCACATGACAGAGGAAGAATGACAAGAGAGGTGTGCAGAGGGCAGGGACAGGTCCACAGGCGAGAAAGAGCAAGAGCACTCCTTCAGTCTTCCCGTTTGGCTTCTTGAACTGTTAATTATTCCACCCCTTTCCTAATGGCAGGGAAGGAGTTCCAGCTGTTTGCTTTTTTGATTGATTACCCCACCCATAAATCCCCCATGAGGGCCCAATGATAAAGCCCTTGGGGAATATCCAGGGCTTCTCCTGGCTTCCAGAAAAAGTCTTTGTTCTAAATGGCAGAATCTTGGGGAGGGTCTTCCAGCAGTCATCTTGGGGGTTATTGATGTCCACATGGACTCTCTGCCAGGTTCCAGATCCATCTATTGATTCCCTATCTTACTAGCCAGCTTCAATACCAAGCAAAAACAGGTTCTTTTCTCCTGATTCATCTTTAAAGTTAAATCCTGAGACACGTTTTTCAAAGAGAGAGTTTTATTGGTTGTGCAAGCAATGGAGCATGGTGGCCTTCTGGCCCAAAGCTGCCTCTCTGATCTCCAGAAATTCTAATATTTTATAACATCTGGATGTTGATGAATATTTGGGGTGGAGATGAATACAGTTTCCTTCATTAATAAGCATTAAGGGGCTGAACTGGAAGGACAGGGGTGGCATAGCAAACCAGGGTCAGTGTATTAATCAACCAAAGGGGTGCTGATGCAAAATACCAGAAATTGGTTTGTTTTTATAAAGGGTAATTATTTGGGGTAGGAGATTCCAGATACCAGGCCATGAAGCATACGTTACTTCCCTCACCAAAGTCTATGTTCACGTGTTGGAGCAAGATGGCTGCCAACGTCTGTGAGGGTTCAGGCTTCCTGGGTTCCTCCCTTCCAGGGTCTTGGTTCTCTTTCCTCTGTGAGCTTTCTTCCTGGGGCTTCAGTTTAAGGCTTTGGCATCAACCTTCAAGATCAAAACTCCAACATCAAATACCCCAAACTCTGTCCTTTGCCATGCCTTCTATCTGCGAATCCCCACCCACCAAAGAGCTGGGACTTAAGGCCCTACTGACACAAGAGGTTTACTTGATTAAGTAAACCTGAATACAAGTAAACCTCTGAATACAATATAATCTCATATGCCCAGACAAAAAGACCAGTTTACAAACATAATCCAATGTTTCTTTTCAGAATTCATCAATTATATCAAACTGCTACAGTCAGTCACAAAGATTTAGGATAGGAGTATACAGAACAAAGGTCAGTTGCAAAGTCTTCCACATGGATATTAAACAGAGGTGGGTAAAGCGGTCACCATCCCAATAGTAAGCATAAACAAGGATGAGTTCAATCTAGAATTACCATCATAACAGTAAGCATAACAAGAGTGAGGCTAAGTCTAGAATAACTATAAACAGGGGTGGGACCACTCTAGCCAGCTTCAGTAATGTCAGATATTAGCCTTTTGCCATTTTATAATGTAAAGACATCCATATAATGATTCGGTAATCATAATTATTTGTTAATTCTTAACCTTTGGTTACTTGTCTTAGGAATGTTTGGGTACAGATTTCTGTATGAGATGGAAGAATCCTAGATGTGCTCTACCTAAGTAATCTATGCATTTGACCATAGAGAAGGAAAAACAAAACAAAACAAAACAGAGGAAAGATCTGTTGTGTCCCCATACTCTGGATCAATATTGCCATGTTTGAAGATAAGTTGCTTGGAGCAGTCTAGAACCTAGGATTAGTTTAAGAGTAACTTGGACAGCTCATTTCACCTTCACAGATAGTTTTAGTGAGCACCCTAGAACAGAGTTCACGAATTATTTCTTTGATCCCTCTGCATTTTTTTTTTTTTAGAGGTATTGGGGTTTGAGCCTGGACTTTATACATGTGATGCACATGCTCAACCATTGAGATTGAGCTACACTTGCTACACCCTCTTCACTTTTTGTCTATGAGTTTTAAAAATTACAGCTATGGAAAGTTAAAACATTTTATTCTCTAAAGTCCAAAGAGGCAAGGAGACATGGGCAATGCAAGGTTCTCAATGATGTTCTATCGTTGTCACCCAACGTTCTATGGGGAATTAAAGGATAATTCTTATTCTGTGACCAATCTTGGTCTTACTATTTACAGATCCAGGAGACTGACCAAGGTGTTATACTACAAAATTTTCTATGCTCCAGCAAGAGAGATATATTGTACAATGACTTTACAACTTTTGGCTATTCAAAACACTAAGTTGAGGACTAGTACAAAATATAAAATAAGGAACTTTAAAATGGGATGTTCATTATACACTTAATTTTATAAAACGTAAAAAAAACTAACTTTAAATTATTAACTTTGATACCCAGAAGCAC
The DNA here is from genome assembly GCF_030445035.2 of Dasypus novemcinctus. Taxonomy (NCBI): domain Eukaryota; kingdom Metazoa; phylum Chordata; class Mammalia; order Cingulata; family Dasypodidae; genus Dasypus; species Dasypus novemcinctus. Next base: position 74,503,192 of record NC_080677.1, read on the forward strand.
ATTAGTTACAGAGAAGCATGCTTAAAATACAGCAGCATGAACATGTATGGATTGGTGTTTGTATATACACCCACAAGCTATAGTTAATTCTTTATAATCTTTAGTTATCTTAGTTATTGTTTTTTACAAAGAGCATATTTCTTCAGTCTTAACCACCTGCTTAGATAAAATTAATATCAGCTTGGTAACAATGCCTTGCTCATTAAATTTAATTTACATAAAGATCCTTTTTAAGGGTTTCTGGCTTGATGTCTTAGAAAATTATTCTACATTTCTAGCATCTCAAATATGATATATAGTGACAAATCCCTATCAATGAAGATAGCATTTGGATATAAGACAATTTTCTGTACCAGAAATCTTTAAACTTCATGCATGAAGGGTATAGCTTTGGACATGAGAAACGTTTTATTATAAATAAGGAAGATAAGAATAAAATACAAATCTCCAGTCCAGCTAGAAACAAAACAAGTAGAGCAAACACTGAAATGCAAATATTATGTGAAAGAGAACTTCATTTGTCTTATTCCCCATCATTTTCTATTCCCTGGCAAAGGACATGGCACATAATAGGCATCAATGACCTGTGAATAAATAAAGAAATGAACAAAGGTTATAGCGAATAATCACTGATTTTCTTCAATGAATAGCTTACAAGAGAAATGAAGCATAACTCGGCAATAATAACATTGCATCTGTCATTTTATAATAGTTAAATAATAGCAAAATGTGATATTATAGGAGGTTTCCTGAAAAGAAATAAAAAATTCTATCCAAATTGAAATGCTGTTAATTTGTTGGTGAGATGATATAATTTGATATTTGGCACATTTCTGTAAAACATGTTTGCATCAGATTTTAGGATATAATTTTAGGGACTTTTCTTTGATAGACTCTCCAAATTTGCCTATAGCAAAACAAAACAAAACAAAAACAAATGAAAGAAGAAACAACTTTCTCCTCCTTGGATAACTGTAAATTTGGCCTTATTATCCATTCCTTCTAGACCCAGCAGTATCAAACTAAAGTTTAGTATAGAAACAATGGGTTTAGGATGCATCTGGTATTGTTAAATTTCGTAGGTTTTGTTCTTTCAGAAAGGCGGCCTGATTGAAAAGCAAGGCTCCTTTAAGGAACAGGGTGGAATGACAGAAAGTGAAGACAACGCTGAGCTGAGCATAGTACGATGTATACAAATGAGATTTCCACTAATATGAGCCGAGTTTGGGTTTAGCTGCTGACTGTAAGGGGAACAGATTCAAACCGAAGCCTGGGAGTACCTCTAAACCAGGCTTGAAAATACATTGCTTTTCTTGGAATTAGAATTGAGATGAAGTAAATAGTCAGAGGTCACATATTAAAATGTGATTGCATAGCAACAAAAGGAACAAGAGCTTCACTGGTTTGCTCTTGAGGTGGGACTAGTTTCTAATAGGCAGGTAAAATGGTTATAACTGAAAAGAAATTATTTGTACTTCAGATGAACTGAAGGAATGCAGGGCCATAAAACTATGTATTGCCAGGCTGCCTGCCAGAATCCCCTTATTGTACTCCTCAGTCAAGACAGTGCCAGAGCAATTGTTCTATTCATTCATTCACTTATTCAATGCATTTTTCCCCCTCTGGAAATGGATTAAATGTAACTAGAAGTTGCAAAATAGTACAGAGTTCCTGTGTACTTTACTCAGCTTCCCACAATGATAATATTCTTTTATAATTCTTACATAACCATAGTACATTGTAATACATAGAGAATTAATATTGGTAAAATACTATTAACTGAAATACAGAAATTATTTGGATTTCATCAAGTTTAGCGTGGTATACAGATCTATGAAAGTTTATCATATGTATAGATTTGAGTAAACATCACTGTAATCAGGACACAGGACTTTTCCAACACCACACAGAAGCCCCTCCTATTATCCCTTCATAATCATACCTTTTCTTAACCTTTAATTCCTGACAAGCACTATTTGTTCTCCATCCTTATAATTTTACCACTTTTAGAGAATTATATATATGAAACCATAGTACGTAATCCTTTGTAATTGTTTTGTGGGTTTTTTCTTTTTTCCTTTACTCCGCACTTTACCACTGGGGTCCATTCAAATTGTTACAAATATCAACAGTTATTTCATTTAATTGCTGAGTAGTAGTCCATTTGTGGTTATGTCAATTTCTCTTACTCTAGTAACCCAAGTGAAAGACGTTTGGGTTAGTTCGCTGTTTTGTTTGTTAAGCTGCTCAAAGCAGATAACATGAAATGCATTGGTTTTAACAATGGAAATTTATTAACTTATAAGCTTACAGTTTTAAAGCCATGAAAATATTCAAATCAGGCATTGTCCAGATGATGTTTTCTTCTTGAAGACTGGCCACTCATGATCCTGGTCTCCTCAGTCACATAGCAAGGGACTTGTTGGCATCTGCTGGTCTCTCCCTTGTCAGGCTTTGTTTCTTTCAGCTTCTTGTTTCCCTGGCTTTCTCTCTTTCTCTCTCTCTTCCTCTGTATTCACCGCGTTTGTAAAAGATTCCATTAAGAACATGAAGACCTACCTGGGCCATGTTTTAACTGAAGTAACCTATTCAAAAGGTCCTACCTACAATAGGTTTATACCCTCACAGGAATGGATTCGCTTTAAGAATGTGATTTTCTAGGATACATATAGTTTCAAATCCCCACATTCCAGTTTTTAGATTTTAAACAACAACGAAAGTCTGCTATGGACATGGATGTACACGTTTTTGAAGGAATGTAAGTTTTGATTTCTCTAGGATAAATACCAGTAGTGGAAAAACTGAGTCATAGGGAAAATGAATGTTTAATATTAAGAAATTGCCAAACAGTTTTCCAGAGTGGTTGTACCATTTTACTCTTCCAACATGAATGTTTGTCAATCAAGTCAAACAAATAAATGATTTTATGTAATTCTTAAGCACCCTCACTGTTATCTGCAGTTTTCTAAATTATTACTTGTAAGTTCCACAGCCAATTATTTTATTTGATATGTCTTTTTTTATTAGAGAAATTGTGGGTTTACAGAACTATCATTAAATACAGGATTCTTATAAACCACCCTTTATTAACACCTGGTATTAGTTTGAAACATTTGTTACAATTTAGGATAGCACATTTTTATAATTGTACTACTAACTATAGTCAAGTAAAGTTAGAGCTTACTATGTAGTGTAGTTCCATAATTGAAAAAAATAATTTATTCTGTGACTGTGCATACAATCTAACATTTCCCCTTTCATTCACATTCTGATATAAATTTCAGTGAGGTTGTCTTTTTAATGTTGTTTAAGAAGCATGTTCTTGCACTTCCAGGTTTGTTTCTGCAGTAATTTTGGAAAAAATTATCTGATCTTTTCAAATGATACTAAACATTTAACATATAATAGATACAAAAGAATTGCTATTTCCTCCTCATTTGCCTCATACTTCTATTTGAATAATAAAGTTAAGGGGATGAGGAGAAGAGTAAGAAAGAAGACCCCACCACTACCACCATACTGGGTGCATAGGTACTCTGTGAGCTGAACTGAAAACTCTACAAAGGGACACGAGATTTTGAACAAAACATGTAGCGCATTTTGATGGGTGGGATGACAGAATTTAAGGCCAAACCAAAAAAAAAAAAAAAAAACAGAAACAAAAAACCACAAATAAGCACAAAACAAATTTATAAAAAGTATGAGTGTTCCAGTTGTTTTGCATCCTCATCAGGACTAACTACTTGCAAGGAACAATGCTCGGCTTTGGATCCAAAATTTCAGGCAAATTAGACATGGTCCTTCCTGTATGGACTTTATAACTTAGTAAGGAAGACAAGTATTTATCAAATAATCTTACAAACGTGAAGTTACAAACTTTGGTAAGTGCTAAGGAGGAACAGTAAGGATTCTGGAAGACCATAACAGAAATTGACTTAATCTGGTTTGCAGTGCCAGACAACATTTCCTGAGAAACTGTTAAGTGAAGAAGTGAGGGATGAGCCACTCAAACTACATGCAATACAGATATAAAAGATATTTCATGAGGAAACATGCAGACAAAGGCTCAGCAGAATACACACGCTCCCTTAACTCTCATCAGCTACAAATGGAGTTGGAACTGATATGAATGATCACCCCATGGCACTTGCTCCCTTGCCACACTATATATTTATGAATAATTTGGGAATGGTCAGTGAGTACCAAACCTTGTGTCAGGAGAATTTCTGGTTGGGAATATGGCCTTGCTGCTAAGAGAACCATGCTATCAAAATTACCATCACTATACTTACCTGGCAGGGGAGATACCATGATCATGAAGTTGTTTTTTCCAAGGCAAGACTTATCAGTTGCACTCCCTGTGAACTAGAACAAATATACATCGCTATTGCAGGGTGGTGGGAATGTGGAGAAGCATGGGGAAAATGCTATTAAAGTAACCTGTGGACTATAGTTAACAGGAATACTGTAATATTCTTCTATCAGTGCCAAAGATGTGCTGTATTAATAGGGGGGTATGGGAAAAATATGCCAAATGTACACTATGGACCATAGTTAATGGTAATAGTCTGATGATATTATCTCATAAACTGTAATAAATGTTCCACAATGGTGTGGTGTGTTGGGAGGAGGTGTTGTATGGGATTTCTACATGTGTATGATTGTTTTGTAAGTTCACAACATCTGTAAATATATTTTAAAAATTTACCATCACTAAAGTAAAATGTGTAATCAGGATATGATATTCTGAGAAAGATGCACATCAATTATATAGTAGTTAGCCCAAAATGCATAACCTAATTCTAAAAATGAGGAAGCGTCAGACAAAAACAATTTGAAGGAAATTCAATTAACTTCAGACATGTTTGTTGAAACTAAAAATGACAATATCTTGGAAGACAAAAATAAAATAAAAAAGGTAAGAAGGCAATCAAGTTTAAAACAAATTTAAAAGTCATGACAAATAAATGCATATACAATCTGGATATGATACTGTAGTAGAAAAATGCTAGAGAGAATATTTTAGGATATTAAATGTGAATTATAAATAAGAACATTTTATTGAAGATAGAAAGGACAATTGAAGGTATTGAACTGTAAACTATAGATAAAAATGTTATACCTATGCTAAATTTCATGAATTTGATAATTTTACTGTGGATATAAAATAGAATCTCATGTTCTTTGAGAAATTAAAGTATTAAGATAAAAAGGGTGTGATATATGCTATCTACTTTCAAATTGTTGAGAAAAATGAGAGAGAAAAATGATGAAGAAAAAGGGGAAAATAAAAATTTGTGAATTTGGGTACAAGATATTTGGGAATTAAAATTTTTTTTTTCAAAATAAAAAGTTATAAACACCAGCCAATTTCCAATATTGGGAGATTCTTCTACCTTCCTGAAACTAATTTTTGTTTAAATCCTGTTGCCATTAGAGAATGTACTCTGAATATTTTCAATTTTTAAAAATTTGTTGAGAGTTACTTTAATGACCATTAAACAGTTTATTTTGGTAAATGAGCCAAAGTATATGAAAATAATTTGTGTTATGCTATTGAGTTCTTAATTTCATTATAATAATATTCAGTTCTAGAATATCCATTTAATGAATGTCCTGTGTGTATGTGTGTATGTGTGTGTGTGTGTGTCCCAGTTTCCTAGGAATGCCATAATGAACTACCACAAACTGGGCGGCTTAAAACAATAGCATTTATTTATTTTTTGTCTCACACTTCTGGAGGCCAAAAGTCTGAAATTAAATTGCTAAAGGGCCATACTCCCTCTGAAACCTGTAGTGAAGAATGCTTTGCTTCTTCCTATATGCTGGTGGTAGCTGACAATCCTTGAAGTTCCTTTGGTTTGCAACTGCAGAACTTTAATCTCTGCCTCCCTTATTCCATGGTGTTCTCCTCTTGCGTGTCTGGATCTCTTTTCTCCATCTAACAAGGACACCAGTCATATTGGATTAAGGTCCCACCCTTCTCCAGTATGACATCATCATAACTTAATTAATTCCATCTGCAATGACTTTATTTCCAAATAAGGTCACATTCAACATATCCTTTTTGGGGACATAATTCAATCCATATCAGTATGTCTCTATATCTATATCACTATATGTCTTTATTTCAACTTTCCGGTGCAATTCTCCCTTTTTCTCTACTTTCTTGAATATGTTAATCATAGTTATTTTTAAGTCCCTGTTTGATAATTCTAGTACCAACTCTAATCTGTTTCTACTGCTTGTTTATTGTTTGTTTGACTTGTTTTTTATTATTTGGTTCCCTGTTTTGACATGAATCACAATTTTTGATTGGATGCTGAACATTTTAGATTGAAAAATAGAAAACTTCCTCCAAAGTAGATTAGAGTCCTTTGGCAGTATACATGGTATCAGTATTCCTCTTGAACCTGCTGAGCACTGGTTTTAAGCTCTGTAGAACTATTCTTCATCAGTTTTGTTGCTACTTTTAGTATGTAATCATTACTCCTAAAGTGAGTTCCTTATACCTAATTTGTGACCTTACTCCTGGGGTGTAGTATTTCTGGGTTTTCTGCAAAGCACAGGGTGTTTGAGAAGACCTATCCAACTTTCAGGGCTTGATCTTCAGCTTTTGTCTCCCTAATACTATGTGACTGATGAAATTGCTGCTCACTTCTTTCACTGCCAGTTATTATCTATTGATGAGTTTTATTTTTGGGTCTCACCCTTCACACACACAGAATAAGCATCGACCAACAACTTGGGAATTTGTATGCAGATTTTTTACTCACTTATTGTGTTTCCTTCTTTTCAAGGATTTTGCTTCTCAAGTCCTGTCCAATTTGGCAGCTTTAAAATCCTGCCATTGTCTTTCTGCTCAGTGAGACTGCTGCTCTTTGTCTGGGTTCTATACCACTGTGCAGTGAATTGTAAAATGTCTTCAAAGAAAAGACCTGGTAAATGTGGAAATCACCTTACGTGCTTTCATTCTTTCAAAGATTACAGATCCTCAAAGGCTGAGTTGGTTCCTCTCTAATACTTTCAAATAGCTGCTTTATATATTTTGTCCATTTTATATATATATATATATATATATGTTTTTTTTCACCTGATGGGCAGATTTGTCTGTAACAGTTTTTCTGTCATAGTAAGAACCAAACATTTAAAAATTATTACTTGAGTTCACATTTATTATTATATTTTATAGATGAGTAGGTGACAGAGACTGTCTATAAGACTAGCAGAACTATAATTTAAAATCAGATCTTCTGGGGAGCAGATGTGTCTCAAGCGGCTGAGCACCTGTTTCCCACCTGGGAGGTCCAGGGTTTGGTTCCCAATGTTTACTAAAAAAATTCCAACCATATATCCTGCCATAACCCACTGAATGGACTGGCGGAGAGTGTAAATTACAATGTAAGCTATAATCCATGCAGTACAGTAGTGCTCCAAAATGTATTCACCAAATGCAATGAATGTGCCACAATGATGGAAGAGGTTGTTGATGTGGGAGGACTGTGGGGGGTGGGTGTGGGGTATATGGGTACCTCTTATATTTTTTAATGTAAGAGTTTTTGTGATCTATATATCTTTAAAAAAAAGACAATAAAAAATATAAAAAACAAACAAAAGTCAAAAAATAAATGATAAAGAACTCAGGGGAGCCTATGTGAATCAGTGGTTGAGCCCCAGATCCCACATATGACATCTAGGGTTCAATCCCCAGCCCCTGATACCTCAAAAAAAAATCAGATAATCTAATGCCAAATACATTGATCATTCAGTTTGTCTCAAGAGCTATAAAAATGTATGATTAAAAATGGGAGCAGATATGGCTTTAAGCAATCGAATGCCTGTTTCCTTCATGAGAGGTCCCCGGTTTTATTCCCAGTGCTTCCTAAAAACAAAAATATAAACAAGTGAACAAATGAAAAAACCAACTCAGGGGAGCTGATGTGGCTCAGTGGTAAGCACTGGCTTCCCATATATGAGATCCTGGGTTCACTCCCAGGCCCGTTACCTCAAAAAAAAAAAAAAGTATGATAAAAATACTTTAAATGTATATAAAGTATATTAAAGTATGCATAATTTGTGGCAGGCTTGTTAATCTTCATATACATGTTCTCATGTATGTGTGGGTGTTTCCATTTCTATTCATCCTGTCCTAAGTTATTATTTTTTATGGTTATGTATTTGTTAGACATAACTGATGCCCTTATTCAATAGAGGATCTAAGGCAGAAAAGATCTTAAATAGTTAACACAATCTCAAAATTGCTAGAATGAGTCATTAACTCTAATGAAGGATTTTTTTCTTTCCTTTTTATATTTTATCCAGTCATATAATAAACAGTTATAATAAAACTATAAATTTGATAATGATGATTTTGATGGCTGTATAATTTCACATTTCCGGAAGAGCTAAGGCATATCCTTTCTTTAATCAGTTGTTTAAATTATATGTCTTGCAATGGAGTTTGGTGTTTTAAAAAAGAAATGTATTTTGGGAGAATTTCATCCTAAAAATAAATCTGCCTCAATTAGAAAGCTCAAGTCCTCATTCTCCTCATTTAGCTTAATGAATGCCATTAGCATGGGCTGTTGATCATAATGGATAAGATATGAGTTGCTTTCATTCTCCCTTATGTATTCCATGCCAGGAAAAAATTCCTTCTTGCAGGTGGGTTTTTTATGAACTTGATACTTTGTCATCACAAGATAAAGATCATGAGACAAAAAATATATTTGAAGACAAGGCAACTTTGATAAGAACATGGCCAGATTTGAATCCTTGCTTTCCAACTTAATACCCATGGAAACTCAATCATATTGAAAAATGTGGATGGAAATCCTTTAGAGGAAAATTTGGAGGATTAAGGATTAATATTTACATAATAAATTAAATAATTAAAATGGACTATCATATATTATTTACATAAAACAGATTATTGTTTACTCTGCTAAATTTATCTATCTATCTATATGTTTGTATATGTATGTATATTCAACCACCATGAGATTATGACTTTAAAGCTTAGCCTCTTAAAGGAATACATTGTCTTTAGGGAATAAGAATTGTCTCTTCAGGAACAAGCCTTCTGATTCGCCTACAGGGAATGTTAGGAAAAGTTGATTTATAGGTGGCCAAATTGAAAACACGTGCACTTTTTTTATGGCTTTCTTTTGATATCAATTTACTTCTATAGTATAGTTTAAAGAAGCAAACTTATGGATAGAAATTTCAGATGTAGAAGGTGATACTATAATAATGCAGGATGGATATATTTTGCCCCCAAATAACCATCTAATTAAAGTGTTAACTGTCATCTAAATTGTGGCTCAGAATTTTTTATACTTTCTGTTTTCTGGTAAGGGAATGCTTTAAAGATAGTTCAGAAGCACCCTAGGGGGAGATCTGGGGAAATTGTCAGCCTGATGTCAATGCCAAAAAAACACCAGAAGTTGAAAAATAATCGTCTATCATGCAAAGCTAAAAAAGAGAAAAACATTCAAACAAATATAAAAAATAGAAACAACCTCAAGAACACATAAAAAATATGAATCTTAACAGTAAATTCTGAATGTGGAAGAAAGGAATGAATGAACAAAGCATAGGAAGATGAAATAAAAATAGCACAATATTTTTATTGTGCTACTAAAAAACAGAACAATAAGTATACAAAGAACAGGAAGACTATGGTGGGTAAAAGAAAGCCAATGAAAACAGAAATAGTAAAATGTAACATAACCGTAAAATAAAGGAAAGGAGGAGTCTCATATGGATTTGTATTTAGGTCCTCCGAATCTGTGTGAGATTGACAATAGCTGGATACTGAATATTTACAATCCCCTGAATCTTAACCACAACCAGAAAAGCTATTCTTTCAAGTTATAAAACAAATAATCCAGGTGGAGAGATCATCAAGGACTTTCTGAATGTCATTTTGAATGCATTTGATCCTTTAATAAACGTAGTTGGGATACTCTGCCTATCAAAGTCATTCCCTCCTTGGGAATTGCTATTCCAATCCACTGCTGTAGCCCCAGGAGCCAATTTTGTAGAGAATCATGGATAATAATAGGAAACTCTAGAGCTATATAGTCTGGATTCAAATGACAGCTTTATTACTTCATGTGTGACTTTTGACAAGCAATGACATGTCTTTGTGCCTTGGTGTCCTCATCTATAAAAAATGGGACAATATAACTATCTACCTTAAAGGATTGCTATGAGGAATAAAAGTATTGAGTCTTGTAAAGTGCTGAGAATAGTGCATGTCATGTACTAAACAAAAAATGTTTGTTAAAGAAATAAATAAAAATTATGTGTACTACTAGAAGTACTCTTATTCATTCAGTAAATATTTATTGAGCATCTGTTACTTGCAAGCACTGGCAAGCACTGTTATGGACACTTAAGATTCTGTAGTCAACATAATGGACAAAAAAATCTTGCTTTCTTTGAAATTACATTCTTGTAAATGCATTCTATTGGAAACATTCCAGGTCTATTCATGATAATATCTTGTCTGCCTCTGTTTTGACTTCTTTAGTTACATTATGAATTATTCCTCCTGACAAATTGATTCCATTCCTATCCCCATTTTGTATATAAAGAAATGGAGTCACAGAAAGGTTAACCAAGGCATCTAATACCCAAGTGTTTCTAAGTAAAAGCTATTGATATTTTCCTGCAGAACCTGAGTTCGAAATCAGAGATTATGTCTCTAGAATCCTTCCTCTTAACCAATTTGTTTTACTACTTAAGTTAACAATTTGGTAAAGCTGAAAACAATTTCATCCATGTCAGGCTTATTACAGACTTTTAATCCCCATTCAGTTTATAATTCGAGGACATTGTCTATATAGTGTTGATTGTGAAATACCTGAATATGTTATCATCTAAGAAGCTTTCCTCCTTCTCTAACACACGTCAGTCACAGTATCACATCAGCACTATCGTCTAAATACTTCAATACATCATTTCCTTCTTATTTCTAACCTTATTGCATTAGTGCATGTTTCCATTATCCACAGGTGCAGAGAAGTATATTTACAACCTGTCTCCCTCCCTCCATACTTCTCTCATAATATTCCTCCAAAGCAAGTATCTGATAATGTTTCTCTCATAATTCATAGCTGCTTCTTCAGCATGTTGTCAATGAATTCCAAACTCATTTAATGGCACACACCATCTTAATCATTCTTCTCTCTGCTATTACTCTGAATTGGCCCCTTGACTGGAATGATATTGATCCTTTCAAAAAAAAAACTCAGATGTTAATTTTTCAGAAAAGCTTTCCTGGTCAATCTCTCTATATTTGCTCCACCAAGAATTAGTCCCCTTTCTCTGCTCTTTATTTTCACCTTTTTTTTGCCCTATTATTCAGTATTTAAAATATATTTGTTTGGGTATACGCTTCCCCTACTAGACTGAAGTTTAAAGGGCATATTTTGTGTTTTATTCATTATTCTCTACTTCAGTTTAGCACAATACTTGACAGACTATGTGTTTAAGATGTTTATTAAATTAAATAGCATTAATTCAAGCTTTCATGAAGTTGTTCCATTAACCATCTGCTCCCTTTTACTTATTTGATCATTATTCATAATAAGGAAGAAGTAAGTGTCAGAAAACAAAACAAAACACCACTATTCCTCTTAAAGGATGTAATTGCTTTGTTTTCTCAGATTGATGTTATAACAAATGGGTGTTTGGTAGCTCCTTCCATCTGGCAGTTTTCATAAAACAGTTTTAAACTGTAGCAACTGAAGTCTCATCCTCTTTCCCAACCTCACATCTATTTCAAAATATAGGGCTGGTTTATGGAATAAACAGTGTTTATATAAGATTTTACGGTACGTAATATTGTCATCTCTAGAACTTCACATCTTATGGAGAGTCCAACCCAGAAAATCATTCCAAGATTGTAAACAGATGGAACTTAATGCAGGGAACTGGTTACCCAGGCAATGAAATAGCTGAGATGCAAAAGTGGTATGCATAAGGCAACCCAGAGATTAAGAAGCAGAAAACCAGTACCTTCCCAGGTCTCAGAGACAAAGGGAAAATGTCCAGGGACCGGAATCACCTGGGAAAAGCTGGCGGACTTTTCTGGTAGGTACTGGAGCCTTAAAAGAAGCACAGCTGTTACCAAAGACACCCCTTTAGGAAGACAGAGAAGGAGCCCTACCCTGGCTTCTCCCTTTCTCTCACTCTTCAGTCTCTTGCCAGTGCCTCATTGACCAATCCCAAATGGAAACCTGGGATACCAAAGCCTGGGAGAAGCTGCCTATAGGGATTAGCTGCCTTGTGCTACACAGCAGAGCCCAGGCATTCTAAGAAGTGGATCTGAGGGCAATAGGAGCAGCACTCACTCTAGCTTTAGTTTACCAAAGGGCTGTCAATGCAAAGTGCCAGAAATGGGGTGACTTGTATAAAGGGGATTTATTTGGGTTAAAATCTTACAGTTCTGAGGCTGTGAAACATCCAAAGTAAGGGATCATCAGAGGTGGTTTCTCAATAAAATCAGCTGACACATGTTTAAACCTCTGCTGAGGTCTGAGCTCAGCTGTGGGCAGCAAGGCATAGGGCTTGTCTATTCCTGGGCCTCCTCTAACAGTCTGGGCTGCTCCACATTCTTCCTGAGTTCGGCTGCAAGCTATTGGGCATATGGCTTGTCTCCCCATGGGTCTCAGCTCCTTGAGGGCTGCAAGGGGCTTCTCTCCTTGCCGTTCAGCTGTGGGCGAAACTGGGGTTTTCTTCTCTGACAGGGCAGGAGCAAATACGGTGGCTTCCTTTTTCTCTGTGTTTCTCTCCTGTGTCTCTATTATTATCAGACTCGACCAGAAGGCGGAGCCTCAACCTGAGTCTTGCCTCCCTGACATAGGACAGCTTAAAGGGTCTCACACCCACAGGAGTGGATTAGTTCACAAACATAATCTTTCCCTTTTGGGGATGCATAAAATAATCTCAAAGTGCCACAGGCCTGATGCCATTTGTATCTTAACCTTTAAAATTCAGATCACAGATTGTTTCTTTTAGGGTAACTGCTTTTAGAGTATGTCTGTTAACACTATATGTAACTTGAATATTTTACAAGATTTGAGGCTTTTCAAAATCCATTATGATGGAGTCACCTATGGATCTGATGAAAAAAAATGAAGATGATTTTTTTTTTCACAAAGCTGTGGCCACCTGAGAGTAAATTAACCCATATTCATTTATCTGACTAATTAATTGACTTTTTAAGAATTTATTCTATACCAAAGAGATTATTTCATTAGGGGAAATTAATAGCTGCATGTCTAAGTGGTGGGAAAAAGGGTGGAGGAAGGAAAGGATTAGAAGGGTGACGCCTTGGACAGAAACGTGAGAGCAGCAGTACTAGAAGGCTGGCAAGATAAGGATAAAGAAGGAGATGTGGACCACTGAAAACCACCTCTTCTACTTTACAGTGCGGTTCAGAGCTATTCCTAGCTCAGTAAATATTGTAAAGAGAGTGTTTTGTGAAGTTTGCTGCTGTTATTGATGATCTGAGAAGCACAGATTTGAAATGGGTAGTACTCATGTAAAATTATCTATGCTTAAAAATATCTTCCAAATGCTCCTCCAATTGTAAACATTTTGGAATTAGTAAGATTATTTTTTAAAAACACAAATACTACATAGGAACATGAAGTCTATTTGTCTTTGACACATCATCTAATGATTCTTTCAAAATAAGGTCTTTGGGTGGGAAGAATTTGACTGTTTAAAGTATTCTATGGTAATACAGTTTTTATTATAAGGGTATCCACAAAAAGAAATGCAGAAAAACAAAGCCCTCCAGGCTTCAGGGGGAGCAGGAGGAACGCTAGGGAGCACCCCATCAGGCACACAGGGATGTTCATTCCTGTGCACTCTTCAGCACAATTTTTTCTCTACTTTCTGTTGCTAATAATTGGTTAACACTTTACTTTCTAAGTTTTTTCTGTAGCTCATAGTTTTATCCATAGGAGTTGGTACTTTCAAATCTTATTTGTATTTTGGGTTTCCTAATAAATTTGTGCCCAGTCATCTCATGACCCATCTCACATCATTTCAGTTTCAGCAACTGCTGCTAACTGTACCATTCTCTTGCTATATTCACAGACAAAAATCAATTAGCATAGCTTATCTTTTCTCTTCAGGCACTTTGGACACCTCCCAGGCTATGGATTGCCGGCTCTTGGGTTAGATATCCATCCCTGATCCAAGCAGTTGTGAAAAAGCAAAGGTCCTGAAATGAGATGGGAATCATCAGGTTTTATAGCAGCTTTGGGGGTGGTTGGGTGGCGGTGCTGCAGTGGTGGTGGTTGACTAGTGGTTTAGTTCTTAAATTTCCCCTCAGCCCAAGCTCATTTCAAATTCAATTGTTTAAAAGAGAGAAATGCATTTCTACTTCTAAAACTTCAATATCAGATTTTTGATCAAGAAGAAAATTCCTCTTTTTCAAATGATGAATGTGAGGACCAGATAAGTTAGGGGACGTGTGCCCCATTGTTTACCTAGTTACTTGTATAGCTGGGGTTAATGCCCAGAAGTGCTACTCTTGCCACATATTAAACTATTTACCATTACTTATTCATTTGAGACATAACAAGAACAGAAAAAAAACTTTTTTTTTTTTTCCTGTGAATGAGCAATCCTTGCATTAAACTTATTTAACTTAATTCTGCATATTGTGGCTGACCAGAACTTTGGGAAAGGCGTAAATGGATAGGCTTAAAGCTTCCATTTTAACTTTCAAGGTACTGACACTATGTAACAGGTTTCTTGTTCAAGGCTTCCTTTACTTTCAGGATACAGACTATGAAAATAAAGATAAGAAATTTGCCTGGAGCAAAGTAATACTAGCCAATTTTTTTTTCTCTAACACAAATGGCATAACCAGGATTCTATTTATGAATTACAGAATAGAAAATAATAATCAGTCATTAAGATATCACTACTTAGAAATTAACCCAGATATTTAAATATTTAAGAAAATATTTTTCTCAAAATAAAGTGTTTGGAATTCAGAAAGTAATTAAATTTGGTGTCAAGTAAGAACAGTTTGGTCAGAACTGTTGATGGAGCAGTGAAAAGCCACACAGGATCTCTGCTGTCTTCCCCCATTCTTTCATACGCCACCCAAGAGACGTTAACATGTATAAATTTGAGATGTTTATCGTACATGGATTTAAGCTAAAAGGAAGATGAGAACAGGACTTTTTAACCACCTGCTTAAGGTAGACAAAGGGGAAATGATTGGAAAATATTTAATGTAAGAAAGGAAACAAGGAAAGATAAAAAGAAGGAAGGAAAAGTTTTATTTCAGAAAGTTTCAAGTTTGTCAATAGATAGTGATTTGCCTAAAAGCAACACAGACACCACATGATAAAGTTGCTTTTAACCCACCTATGCATATAGGATATATTTCCACAGCAATTAAAATTAAAGAAAATTCAATGTACAGAATTTGTCCATTGCTTGGTACTTAACAGCATACTTCCTATTTAAGTTTATTTCACATTTTGAAATACATATGTTCTTGATTCTCTTTGAATATGAAGAAAGAAAAAGATAAGAGGAGAGAGTTATTGATACATCTCAGAAGAAAATAGTAATTACCTAGCTCAGATAAGTTTGATTGGTTACCATTTACAGTCATGTTCAAATACCATGGCATATACATCCCATGGAGGAAAAGGAAGCAAAACCATGTTATTGTCCTGGGTACCAGTTCTCTAAAACAAGGCCCATTTTCTCTTGACGAGTATGATACAAGCTAAACTCTACAAAGGTTGGCTAGATGTGCTTCTTTGTGGGAATTGGGATAGATGCCCTGCAGCAAATTAAAAAATATGTATAACATTAAACAATTTGGGAATTCTAAACAGGAGATCCCTAGGAAATATACCCTCCCACTCACAAACAAACACACACACAAAAAGGGCCTCTACAAGAGAATATTGCATCTCTGAGTGAAGTTTAGAACATGATCCAAATCAAGATATTTATAAGAATTTTTTTGAGGGATCTCTTTACTGTGACTGCTTATTGATTTTTGGTTCATAGAGTTTTTCATTTGTATCATGGAAAGGAACCAAACCCCAAGAAGGAAGAGTCAATTATTATTTAAAATGGAGGTTCTTTTCCATGAAGGTTAACAATCAAGCTTAGTACAAAAGAACACAGATCAGTGGGCCAATATTAAACAACAACAAAAAAACTCTCTCTTGTTTTAGACTAATGTTTACAAATACATTTAGCTTTGTTCTTAAATTTTCTGTTTCTAATAAAACAAAATTTAATGTTTTTTGCTATTAATATAACTTATTAATGACAGTAAAAATGTAAATAATTGATGGTTGGGTCAATTTAATAATAATAATGGTGAGATAATTTATTGGGCATTACAGTTGCATTCCTATCAATATTTAGGCATTCTTCATAATTATTTTTATAAATGAATGCATCAATACTATAGAAATTCATTTGCATTCAACTCATTTCCAAAATCTGACTGTATTTTTCTGTTCTAATTTAACTTACAGCTGTGATTCTCCTTTTCCTCTTCCTTTTCTAATTTCTTCTCTTCCATCTTTGTTTTAGATTCTGCTGGCTTTGCACATATACATTATCTCACTGCAAACATTTATCAATGGTTCATTATCATTCTGATAGTAGATATTGACATTTTCAGAGGGATTAAAGCAAGAAAAGAGAAAAAAGGAATATCATTAATCAATGAATTTCTTTGATTGTCTTGATTGATATAGGCTATCATTCAAATTCCAATTTTTGGAGGCATTTTTAAATGAGGACAAAATTTTACTAGTATCTGAACAATTCATCTAGAGATTGTTTCAAAACCTATCCAGGGTTACTGCTGCATATGTCGAACATCTCAATCATTTATAATTACTTATCAACATTTTGTAAATGAAGTTCCCTGACATGTAAAATTTTGAAAGCCTCGATGGGAATAACCTAAAGTTCTGTGGTTTCATTGTACCTGGTTGAGAGAATGAACAAGATGGTTTTGTTAAAAAAAGAGTTAAGAATTTTTTATACGTCTGGCATGGTGTTCCAGTTCTTGTTTTTTCTCCTAAATTATGACTTTTGCTCTTTTAAGTTGATGATTGATGCTCTGCAATTAACATTATCATGACAACTGAAATGTGAAAGCAATGGGCCTCCAAAAGTAATTGCAGTAAAATAACCCCAGCATTTCTCAAGCACAGAACTGGAACCTTTTCTATTTCAGCATCTAATCTTTTCTTACCTTAACCCATAAATTTGTTTTTACTATAAAACCGGCTTCTTTATTCTTATTCAAAGTCCAGATAAGTTTTCTTATATTGAACAAATGTCGTTTTCATGCTGTCATGAATGCTATTCATGCTGTCAGAGTTTGAGATAAAGGTAGTGAATAACACCAGATTTTTACTCTTTCCTTCTAACACTTTGATAAAAGCAATAATAATTGTTATCCATTTTACAAGTTTATTATATTTGTGCTTCTATACCAAGATATTTTATCATTGCATCAATACTTGACCATTTCATCAGTATTTTAATCATTTCAACCCTCTTCCTTAGGTTTCATATATAATATAATTGGTAGTTTATATTAAGTAAAGTTATATGACATACTATATGGGAATTGAACAGGAATATGAAGCATGTTTTGGAAGT
This sequence comes from Dasypus novemcinctus, assembly GCF_030445035.2. NCBI lineage: Eukaryota > Metazoa > Chordata > Mammalia > Cingulata > Dasypodidae > Dasypus > Dasypus novemcinctus. Next base: position 74,520,880 of record NC_080677.1, read on the forward strand.
CAGTGATAATGAGAGGTGGCTTAAAAGAATTTCCAGGGTTGGAGTTATTTTTCAGGGTTTCAACTCTGGCTCTACTATCATCTATTGCTTAGCTGATAATAGATAATTATGGGGCTTATTTGAATAAACATTCCTATCCTATGTGTTTTATATGGTTGTTGTGATGATTTTAAATAATTTTGAAGAATGCTTTTTTAAAGCAAAGAAGTTATACTATTACCATACTCTATTATTAAACAGCATAACAAAAAAGCAAAGAAAGCTGTAGACAAGAGCAAAGTATATTCAATAAAGTACACTTCCATAGGGAACACACATGAAAAAAGCCACTTGTTTATGAAGGTTAGGTGCTGCTCTTGATACTATAAGGATCCAAATCAAAATAATGATGAAAGATATGAAACATTTGTAACTTAAATATAGTTTCAAGTTAAGAATATCTTTTTCTACTAATAAAGAAATAATAGTTCTGGTAGGTCGACTTTAAGAAAAACATCATGTTAGGGAAAATTTACATGGCCAAAGAAATGAAAGGCAAATTTCTGAAAATTCCAGTGATTCCAGGAAGCTAATGACAGGAACTTTACCTTTCCATGTCTCTGAATCACAACAATGATGTGTAAGCCTTCATAATAAAGTTTACCAATCTTTTCAAATTTTTGTGAAAAAGCAAAAGAAGTTAGTTGCAACATGTATTATTAATTTCAAATAGGCTTGAAAATAGAATTTAAAAAGGTTTTCTATCTCTTTTTATGTAGATAAATGTATAGATTTTAGGCAATATTTAAAAAAGCAAAACAAAACAAAACACATCTGCTTATTCCTCCATATAGCCATCCTCAGACTAATGACTATTTTCTAGAGCATAAGATTTTTGTTGGGATTCTGCAGAAGCCACCAATCAAATCATTCCATATTCTCAAACCTTAGCTTGTGTTTTTAAGTTTAACAAAAGGAGAACCTAAATTTGCACAGCAAAAACAAAAACAAAAACATGGGCTTAACAGACAAAAGAGAGGTTTTAAGAGTATCCAAGTGGCAGCACCTATAATAGCATTGGGGGCTCTATGAAGGCCATTTTTCTGCACTGATGAGTGTCTACCATTTCATGGGTAGAATATATATTATAAGCTTTGGGACCTAAGGGTGGGTAGTAACTCATTAATTCACCAAATGTCATTCTCTGCATGTTGCAAGAAACTGTGGTTTTGTTCCCCATTCCAGTAAACACTTAATGTAAAAATTACAGTGTTTCACTGTCGAAATAAGAGGAAACTGGCCTTGGGCCACATTTGTAAATCTACACTCAAGTACGCCATCAATCAAATATTACTGAAATGCCAGTGTGCAGCTGGGTATTACAGATGTTCAGTTGAATCACTCATCTCCTTTCCACAAAAACAGATCTAGGGAAGAAGGAAAGAAACAGAAGAAAATAATTTTATATTCATTTTTCTTTTTCTATCAACTACAAATTCTGGTTGTCGACTGACTTTGAGTCAGTGTTACTTACAAACTGACTATTATTTGTACACATTTAAGCATTTTCAGAATTCTGTCTTTCTATGTGTTTCCATTTTGCTACTTTTTCATTTATTCTAAATATTCACATGACTAACCATAGGATAGTTGTTACTTTGAAACTACTTTACAGTACAACCACATTGCCTTTTACTTTGGTGAATATTTTTCACTTGAATAGGTTAGAATATTTGTAACATTTGGTTTTAATGTATTGGTTTGACATGAAGTGACACTAAAATGATATCCCCAAGGCCTTATGTTCATCCAACCAAGTTAAATAAGTTTTTGTTCTTAAATAAAGAAAATGTGAACATCTAAAAGTTTCTCAGAAGTATATTTGAAGCCATTTAGCTACTTTCAATAACACCTACATTTTTTTAACTTTATTCCATAGTTTCCTAATAGTGAATGTATTTAAGTATTTTTTTAAGTAGAGAAGTTGTGGGTTTAGAGAAAAATAGTATGCTTAATTTCAGGGTTGTCATATACCATCCTATTATTAATGTTTTGCATTGGTGTGGTACATTTGGTTACAAGGATGATGAAAACACATTTTTATAATTATAAAATTAACTATATTCCATGGCAAAACTTAGCGTTCACTGTTTACGTTGCTCTGTTCAATGGATTTCTAAAAAATTTATTCTGGTAACATATATACAATCTAAAATGCCCCCCCTTTTAACCATATTTAGATATATAATTCAAGGCTGTTAATTACATTCACAATGTTGTGCTACCATCACCACCACCAATTACCAAAACTTTGTTAGTTTCCCAAATAGAAACTCTATACCTTTTAAGCCTTAATTCCTCCCTTTTCCCTACCCCAGCTTGCAGTAACCTTTATTCTAGATTCTGACTTCATGAATTTGCTTATTCTAATTATCATATCAGTAAGATCATCCAATATTTGTTTTTTGCTGTCTGGCTTATTTGATTCAATATGACATCTTTAAGGTTCACCCATGTTGGTGAATATATCATAACTTCACTCCTTTTTATGGCTGTGTAGCAGTTTGATATTGTTTATGAATTCCAAAAATAGATATTGAATTATGTTGTAAACTGGTCTGTCCCACCTGGGATATTAGATTATATTGGATTCAGAGGTTTCACTTTAACTTGATTAAATGATGATTAAGGCTCTTAGTGGGCCATGTTAGTAGGACATTGCATCCCCACCCCCTTGGTGGGTGGGAACTCACAGAGAAAGCACACTGCAGAGAAAGGAGGTTGGAGTTTTGATCCTAGAGCCCAGGAAGTAAACACACAGGGAAGCAGATATATGAGGAAGGATAGAAGTCTCCTTGAAACACAGGCAGAGACCCCAGGAAGACAGACGAGCTGTTTGCCTGATAGTCTGTTGCTGGCCTTGTGGAGACAGCAGAGCAGCTGAGCCCAGAGAGAAATGAACCCTGGGAAGAGAGCAACCGAGGAAGCCTGAACACTTGCAAAGGTCAGTAGCCATCTTGCTCTAACACATGGCAACAGATTTTGGTGAGGGAAGTAGCTTACTTACTCTTTTTTTTTTAACACTTTTTAAATTAAAGTTAATAGATCACGGTAACTTTCTCTTTATATTCTGGTAACTGTAAGCTTCTACCCCAAATAAATACCCTTTATAAAAGCCAACAGATTTCTGGTATTTTGCATCAGCACCCCTTTGGCTAAGATAGGTTGTATAATATTCCATTGTGTGTATATACTAAATTTTGTTTATCAGTTCATCAGTTGATGGACATAAGTTGTTTCCATCTTTTGGCCATTGTAAATAATGCCACTATGAACATTGTTATGTATGATTGTTAGGCTAATATGTCAACTCATCCAGATAATTGTACCCAGTTGTTTAGTCAAGCAAGCACTGGGCTAATTGTAATACATGAACTTTACATTGTAATACATTGTACAATTACATTACATTACAATACATTGTAATTTATGGACTTTAATCATCAGTCAGTTGATTGGATAGATGGCTGATTACATCTACAGTCAACCAAGAGGTTGCCAGAAGCAGTGAGTAACATTTTATCCAATCAGTTGAATGCCTTAAAAGGGGGAGTGATTTCAGCTGTCAGAGATAATTTCCAGCTCTACTTTGGACAGCGAGCATCTCCTAGGAACTCATCAAAGACCTTCATCAGAGCTCCTGGACTGCACCCTGCCCATGGAATTTGGATTTGTGCTTCCCCACGGTCACGGTCACATGAGAGAATTTTATAAAATCTCATACTATTTACAGATATCTCCTATTGGTTCTGTTTCCCTAGAGAACCCTGACTAAAAGTATGCAAATGTCTATTTGAGTCTCTCTTTTCAATTTTTTTAGATATATACTAGAAGTGGGATTTTTAGATCATATGGTAATTCAATACTTAAATTTCTGAGAAATTCCTAAACTATCTTTCCAGATGGCTACACCATTTTATATTCCTACCAGCAGTAAATTAATGTTCCTATTTCTCCACATCCTCTCAAACACTTCTAATTTTTACAATTTTAATAGTAGCCATTCTAGTGGGTGTGAAATATTACCTAATTGTGGAATTGATTCGCTTCTCCTTAATGCTGATAATGTTGAGCAACTTTTCATGGGCTTTTTACAATTTTTATATCTTCTTTGGTGAAATATAAAGTATTTTGTCCATTTTATTTGGGTTATTTTCTTTTTATATATTCTGAATATTAAGCCCTTATTGAATACATGGTTTCAAAAAATTTCTCCCATTGTATAGGTTGTAGTTTTACTTTCATAATAAAATCCTTAGATGCATGAAAGCTTTTAATTTTCATGAGGTCCCAATTATTGTTTTTTCTTTTGTTGTGTGTACTTTGGGTTTAAAGTCCAGGAAATGATTGCCTAACACAAGTCCTAATATACTCCCTTACCTTTTCTTTTAGAGGTTTGATAATTTTGGCTCTTATATTTACATCTTTGATCAATTTTTATTTTTTTTAATATGGTGTGAGGTATATGGAGATTCAGTTTTCCCACTACCGTTTATCAAAAAGATTGTTCTTTCCCCCTTGATCAGTCTTTGCCCTCCTGTCAAAAATTAGTTGGCCATAAATATGAGGGTTGATTTCTGAGCTCCCAATTCAGTTCCATATGTCTAATGTGTATCTATGTGCCAGTACTATTCTGTTTTGATTACCAAGGCATTGCAATAGAGACGAAAGTGTGAGTCCTCCAACTTCGTACTTCTTTTTCAAGATGGTTTTGGCTATTCAAGGGACCCCTTACTTCCATATAAATTTGATGATTGGCTTTTCCATTTCTGCAAAGAAGGTTGTTGGAATTTTGATTTGGAATTTGTTGGATCTGAAAATTGCTTTGTGTATATTTGACATCTTAACAATATTTAGTCCTTCAATCTGTATTAGTCAGCCAAAGGGGTGCTGATGCAAAGTACCAGAAATCTGTTGACTTTTATAAAGGATATTTATTTATTACAAGGCCCAAGAGTCCAACTCAAGGTACCAGAAGATGTATTTTCTGACCGAAGTCTGTTGCCACGTAGTGAAGCAAAATGGTTACCAATCTCTGCAAGGGTTCAGCCTTCCTCTTAAGGCTCTGCAGGCCCAGCTTCTTCTGATCTCAGCTATAGCTGGCACAGGGCTTGTCTCTCAGGGTTTCTCAGCTGCTCTGGTCTAGTCACAAGTCAGCTGTAAACTATCAGGCAAATGGCTCCAGGATCAAAACTGACAAAGTTCTCTCTCTTTTCTTCTGTATCTTCTGTGTGTCTTCTTGATTGAGTGTCCATTTATATAGCCCAGGGGGGTGGGGACTTACCCTGAGTTACACCCTACTGATGTGGTTTAAATTAAAGCCCTGAATTGATTTAATTAATAAACTAAAACCTTTGATTTTAAATCAGTCAAAGGGTATCATACCCAGAGAAACAGACCAGTTTACATACATAATTTATCTCTTTTTTGAAATTCATAAATAATCTGGAACACTGGCACATAATCCATGAACACAGAATGTCCTTCCATTTATTTAGGTATGCTTCAATTTCTTTTAGATAAGTTTTATAGTTTTCTGTGTACAAGTCCTTCATACCCTTGGTTAAAGTTATTCTTCAATATTTGATTCTTTAGTTGCTATTGTAAATCAATAAGTGTTTAATATCCAGAATATTAAAAAATCTTCTTCTGATTATTCATTACTAGTGTATAGAAACATGACTAATTTTGGGGTGCTAATCTTGTACCCCACTGCTCTGCTGAAATCATTTATTAGCTCTACTAGCTTTGTTTAGATATTTCAGGATTTTCTGTATATAGGATCATGTCATCTGCAAATAAGGAAAGATTTACTTCTTCCTTTTCAATTTGGATGCCTTTTATTACTTTTTTTTGACTGATTGTTCTGATTTGAACAGCCATTACAAAGTTGAAAACAGTGGTGACAGTGGACATCCTTTTCTTTTCCTAATCTTAGAGGAAAAGCTTTCAATTAAGTAGGATGTTAGCTGTGGGTTATTCACACATGCCCTTTATCATGTTGAGGAAGTTTTCTTCTATCCCTGTTTTTCTAGTGCTTTTATCAGGAAGGGGTACTTGATTTTGTCAATTGCTCTTTTCTGCCTCATTTGAGATGATCATGTGTTTTTCCTTTCATTCTGTTAATATGAGGTATTACATTAGTTAATTTTCTTATGCTGAACTAACCTTGAATACCTGAATATATCCCCCTTGATCATTGTGTATAATCCTTTTAATGTGCTCTTGGATTCAGTTTGCTAGTATATTTTTCAGGATTTTTCCATTTGTATTCATAAGAAATATTGATCTATAATTTTATTTTCTTGTGGTATCTTTATCTGGCTTTGGCATGAGGGTGAATTAGGGAATGTTCCTATTTTTGAAACACTTTAAGCATTATTTGTGTTAACTCTTCTTGGAATATTTGGTAAATTTCTCTTGTGAAGCTGTCTTGTTTTGGCCTTTTGTTGTTGTTGGGAGGTTTATGATTGCTGATTTAATCTCTTTACTAGTTATTGGTTTGTTGAGATCTTTTTTTTCTTCTTGAGTCAATGTAGTTAGTTCTTTTGTTCCTAGGAACTGTTCATTTCATTTAGGTTATCTAATTTGTTAGCATACAGTTGTTCATGGTATCTTTTTCTTGTTCTTTTCATATCAGTGGTATCAGTAGAAATGTCCCCTTTTCATTTCTGATTTTAATTATTTGTATCATCTTTCTTTTTTTCTTTGTCAGTATAACTAAATATTTGTCAATTTTATTGATCTTTTCAAAAAACCAAATTGTAGTTCTGTTGATTCTCTCTATTGTTTTTTATATATTATTTCATTTATCTCTAATCTTTGTTATTTACTTCCTTCTACGCACTTTGGGTTTAGTTTGCTCTTTGTTTTCCAATTCTTCTAGTTTTGATATTAGGTCCCTAATTTGAAATCTTTCTTCTCCTTTACCATAAGCATTTGGAGCTATAAGCTTCTCTCAGCACTGCCTTTGGTGCATTCCATAAGTTTTGATAAATTGTATTTTCATTTTCCTTTACCTCAAGGTATTTCCTAATTCCTGTTGTGATTTTTCTCTTTATCCATGGGTTGTTTAAAAGTATGTTATTTAATTTCCACATATTTGTGAATTTTCCATTTCTCCCTCTCTTTTTTATTTCTAGTTTATCATTGTGGTCAGAGAAGAGACATTGTATGATTTCGATATTTCAAAATTCATCAAGACTTGTTTTTTGACTTAAGGTAGATCTTTCCTTAAGAATGGTCCATGTGCTTTTGAGAAAATGCGTATTTGTTGCTGTTAGGTGAACCAACTAGACCTATATATTAGAAAGAATTCACATCTTCTATTAATTTATTGATCTTCAGTCTAGATGTCCTATCCATTATTGAAATAGATATATAATATTCTCATACTAGTAATGTGGAACTGTATATTTCTTATCAAATTTGTCAATTTTTGCATCATATATTTGGGGATTCTGCTGTTGGGTGAATATATATTTGTAATTGGTATGGCTTCTTATTGAATTGAGCCCTTCATTAATATATAATGACCATCTTTGTCCCTCATTACAATTTTTTTACTTAAAGTATTCTTTAGTTACTTAGATTGCCCAAGCAAAAACCATGAAATGGGCTGGGCTTAAGCAATGGATATTTATTAGCTTATGATTTTGCAGCAACAAAAAGTCCATATGAAGGCATCATCAAGGCAATGCTTTTTCCCTGTTGGTGTTCTGGGCCTAGTTGCCAGCAATCCTTGGCTCTTCTGTCTCTTGGCAAGGCATCTAGTAGTGTCTCCTGGTCTTTCCTTTCTCTTTCAGGTCCCATCAGTATCCAGCTTCTTGCTTCCCATGGCTTTCTCTCTCTGTCTGAATTTCATTCTTTTATAAAGGAGTTCAGTACTAGAATTAAGATCCATTCTGATTGATATGAGTCACCTTTTCACTGAAGTAGCCTCATTAAAATGTCCTATTACAATGGATTCATACCCATAGTAATGGATTAAATTTAAGAACGTATTTTTCTGGGGTATGTATAACTTCAAATCACCATAAGTATATTTTATCTGATATTAGTATAACTACCCAAGCTCTCTTTTGACTACTACTTGCATTGTTTTATTTTGTATCCATTGACATTTTTTATGATTAAAAAAATTTATTAAAATATATCACTAATACATAAAAATACATAAACAATAAGTATACAATAAAAGTTGTGAACTTGTAAAACAAACATGTAACATTATATAGGACTCTCATAACTCACCCTACCACCAAAAACTTGCATTGTTGTTAAACCTTTTTAACTAATGATTAAAGAGCATTGTCAAAATATTACTACTAAACAAAATATTTACCCTAACTGATCCTATTATTATTTTTATATCATTTATATATGAACATGCATAAACAATTAAGTGTATAGTAAAAGTTGTGAACTTACAACGCAAACATGCATAACATCATACAGGGCTCCCATACATCAACCCTCCACCAACACCTTGCATTGTCATGAGACGTTTGTTCCAAATTATGAAAGAATATTGTCAAAATCTTGCTAGTAATCATAGTCATCTTACATTTGGTGTGTTTTTCCCCAACCCACCCTATTATTATTTTTAAAATACATTTTTTATGACAGAAGTTTTAAATTTATAAAACAATCATGCTCATGTGCAGAATACCCAAACAACACCCCTCCAACAACACACCACAATGTGCTGTGTCTTTTGCTACAGATAAAATATCATCTGATTGTTACCATGTCCATAGTGTACATTTGGCTCACGTTTTCCATACTGCCTCAGTATCAGCACAGTACATCTTTTGCATAGATGCAAGAATATTATATTATTACAACTAACCACAGTCCATAGGTCACTCCAGCTGTATTTTTCCCATGCTTCTCCACATTCCCAACACGCTGCAGTAGTGATATACATTCAATCTAGATAACAAAAGACACTCTTGTATCTGGACCATCAACCATAATTCTCATCCACCTCTTGGTTCACTGTGCTATCCAGTTCCTAGATTATTATCTAGCATTCTGTCAATTGGCATTTATAACAAGGCTACTATTTATATCCCCATTTATAAACTAGCTGTAACTCACTGTGTGTTACCATCCACTCTATACATTTCCACACTTTTACAGTAAGGCTAATTAAAACTTCTACATACATTTAATATCTGTTGTCTACTCAGTCCTTCTCTTATCTCCTTTAAGAATCCACCACCTACCACCAGGTCTTGAAGATATTTTCCTATAATTTCTTCTGAAAATTTTATGGTTCTTGCTTTTATTTTTAGTTTTTTGATCCATTTTGAGTTAATTTTTGGATAAGGTGTAAGACAGGGTTCTCTTTCCTTCTTTCAACTATGGGTATCCAATTCTTTCAGCACCATTTATTGAATAGATTGTTCTGCCCAACCTGTGTGAGTTTGACAGGCTAGTCAAAAATCACTTGAGGATCTGTTACTGAACCATACATTTGGTTCCATTGGTCTATTGTGTCTATCTTTAGGCCAGTACCATGCTATTTTTACCACTATAGGTAGGTATTATGATTTAAAGTCTAGAGATGAGGTTTCATTTTCCTTTTTATGATGTTTCCAGCTATTCAGGGCTCTTTACCCTTCCATATAAATTTAATGATCATGTTTTCAATTTTTTCTTTAATGCTGGTGGAATTTATATCAGGATTGCATTAAATTTGTATATCAATTTGTAGAATTGGCATCTTGATATTATTTAGTCTTCCAATCCATGAGCATGGAATATTCTTCCAGTTATTTAGGGCTTTATTGATTTGTTTTAACATTGAGTTGCAGTTTTCTAAATACAAGTGCTTTACATTGTTGGTTAAGTTTTTTCCTGACTATTTGAGTTTTATCTGTCATATTTTATTTTCACCAATCTTTTGACACTTTTAGTTACTTTTATTGATATAATCTTCATTTCTAGACTCTTCCTGGCCTCTCTCTCCTGTCTTTTCTTTTCAGACTCTTGCACACCCTTTAGTATTTTCCTGAAATTCTGGTCTCTTGCTTAGAGACCAGTTTCTGTTTATCTGTGAATATTCTAATTTCACCCTCATTTTTGAAAGACAGTCTTGCTGGATATAAGATTCTTGGCTGGAAGTTTTTTTCTTGTAGTATCTTAAATATATCAGACCTCTGTCTTCTTGCCTCCATGGCTTCTGGTGAGAAATCAGCAGTTAATCTTATTGGGTATCCCTTATATGTTATGTATTGCTTTTCTCTTGTGCTCTCAGAATTCTCTCTTTGTCTTTGGCATTTGATATTCTGGTGAGCATGTGTCTGGGAGTTTGTCTATTTGGATTTTTTGGGATGGGAGTACATTGTGCTCCTTGGACAGGGATATCTATGTTCTTCAATAGGGCTGGGAAATTTTCTATGATTGTTTCTTCAAATATTCCTTCTGCTCCTTTTCCCTTCTCTTCTCATTCTGGGATACCCATGACATGTATGTTTGCATGCCTTTTGCTGTCATTTATTTCCTTGAGACCTTGTTCAATTTTTTCCGTTCTTTTCTTCATCTGTTCTTTCATATGTTCAGTTTCAGAGGTCATTTCTTCAAGCTCACCAATCCTTTCTTCTGCCTCCTCAAATCTGCTATTATATTAATTCAATGTTTTTTAAATTTCATTTATTGCACCTTTCATTCCCATAATAAGATCTGCTATTTTTCTATGTATGCTTTCAAATTCTTCTTTGTGCTCATCCAATGTCTTCTATCCTTAATCTTTTTAGCCATCTCATTGAATTTATTAAGGAGATTTGTTTGAACATCTATGATTATTTGCCTAAACTTCTTTATGTGATCTGGAGACTTATCTTTTTCCTTTAACTGGGCCATAGTTCCTGTTTCTTGGTGTGAATTGTAATTTTTGTTGGTGTCTTCGCATCTGGCTTACTAGAGTATTTTTTCTAGATGCAGTTTTTCTCTTTGGTTAGGGTTTCTCCCTTGCTGGTTGTGCAGTAGAAGCCAAGCATGTAGTTGGTGCTGTAAGCTGTGGAGGCTCAAGCTGCCCTCATTGCACAAGCTTCTTCCAACTTTCTCCCTTGCCAGGGGTAGGGACAGAGTCACAGCTGTGTGGAATAATCCAAGTGCAGGCTAGACTGTAGTTGCCCAGAGAGACTGATGAAGCTTCACATGCCATTCTCCCCTGCCTGGGGTGGGGATGGAGCAGCAGGTATGGGCAGCAATCTTTGCAGTGCAGGTCAATGATGACCACAGTTGCCCTGGTAGACTTTTGATTTTCAGTCTATGCCAGCCAAAGTTATCTGCAGGTACCTGTATAGGCTGGTGCAGGGCTCCTCAGCCTCCTCCCTGCCAGAGGTGGGACTGAAGCCTAGGTTAGGGCTGCAGGGTGATCTGTGTGAAAAAACTGGTTCCTGCCGACACTGAGAGTTTCAGTCAGCCAGTCTTCCCTTCAGGCTTTTGGTAGAGTAAAAATGGCAACTACTGGCCTCTTTCTGACTTGAACTGGTTCACACTGCAACTGTTCCCAGAGTTATGTCTTAGCCAGCCAAGTCTATCAGTCAGTAGCCAAAATTGGTAGCCAACCATCTCCTCCTCGCCTGTTTCTGGGAAATGGAGTTTCCAATTCCAGCCACAGAATAGCTCCTGGGGCAGCTTGTGCTGGCAGAGTAGGATAATCACCAGCCTCTGAGGCTTGGCCAGTAATTTCCCAGAGAGGCTGGCACAGGTGCCCACTGCTTCCTCCCTGCTGGAGGTGGCACTGGGGCTTAGGCTAGAGATGCAATATGATCTGGGTGGAAAGAAGCTGGTCCCCTCCAGCACTGGAATTTTCAGTCTGCCCTGCTTCCCCTCATGTCAGGTGTGGAGTTAAGATGGTGACTCCCGGCCTCTTTCTGACTTGAATAGGCTCAAACTTTAGCTGTTCTCAGGATTAAACTGTAGCCCGCTGAATTTACTCATCGGTGGCTGAAGTTGGTACCCAACCATCTCTTCCTCCCTCATTTTGGGAAAGTATAGCTTTCAATTCCAGCCATGGAATAGCTCCTGAGGCAGCTTGTGCCTCCAGTGGAGGATGGGCACTGATCCTTGTGGTATGGAGTGCTCTACTTACTAATCTTCTCGGCAGATGGGCAGTCTCCTCCTTCCATTCCTTCAAGGATGGTGCAGGATGCTCTTCTGGTCTCCTGGAATCCTCAAACAGGTGCTTCAGCTAGCTCCAGAGAGCCCTGGGTGTTTGTTAACTGCCCTGTAGCAGCAGCTGGCTCTAGGAGCTCCTTACTCTGCCACCATCTTGCTGGTTCTTCTATCTGTTGACTTTGATTTACTTATGTCTTTGAATTTAAGGTGAGTCTTTTGTGAAGAGTATATATTTGGGGGTCATACTTTCTTTTATCCATTCTGCCAATCTCTGTCTTTTAACTGGGGAGTTGAATCCATTTACATTTAAATTCACTACTGATAATGCAGGACTTTCTTCTGTTACTGTGTTATTTAGTCTTTGTAAGTCTCATACCTTTGAGTCCCTCAATTCTTCCATTAATATCTACTTTCATAATTATTTGATTTTTTTATTGTACCATATGTAGTGACTTCTCATTTCTTATGGAAATATTTTTCATATATTTTCCTTGTGAGTGCTGTGAAGTTAAAATTTAATATCCTAAATATATAACAATATTATTTGATTTGATATTCTTGAGTTCCATAGCATAAGCATACACTTTTTCTGTATCCTTCCATCCCCCATTTTTGTTGCACTTGTTACAAATTATATTTTTATACATTGTATTCCAAAAACATAGGCTTATCATTACTTTTTATTCATTTGCATTTTATCACCTGTAGGAAATAAGAAGTGGAGTTATATACCAAAACATATAAAAAATTTGCATTATAATTTCATATACGGAGAAATTTACTGAAAGTTTTATTTCTTTATATCATTTTGAACCACTCTCTAATGTCCTTTCCTGTCAGTGTGAAGAACTCCCTTTAGCATTGATTGTAGGGTAAGTGTAGGAGTGATGAATTCCCTCAGTTTTTGCTCTTCTGGGAATGTCTTACTCTCACCCTCAGTTTTTGTTTTTCTTGAAGATTTATTATCTTCCCCTCCTCCACCCTTATCCTGCTGTTTCTGCTGTCTTTGTCCATTTGTTGTATGATTTTCTGTATCCATTTCTCTTTTTTGTCTTCTCTTCTCATCTTTCTTCTCTAGGATTCACCTGGATTCGAGCCTGGGGCCTCTGATGTGTAGAAAGGTTCCCTGTCAATTGTGCCACCTCAGTTCCTGGTTTCTGCTGGGCTTCACTTTGACTCTCCCCTTCATCTGTCTTTTTGTTGTATCATCATTTTGCTGCATCACTCACTTGTATGGGCACTGGCTCACTATGCGGGCACTAATTCAGGCACTCAGCTTACCTCATGGGCACTGGTTCACTGTGCAGACATGCTTTCTTTTCTTCTTTTTCACCAGGAGGTCCCAGGGATGGAACCTGGGTCCTCCCATATGGAGATAAGGCAGAAGCCTTATCACTTGAGCCACATCCATTTCCCTCACCCTCAGATTTGAGAAACAGTCATACCAGATATAAAAAAATCGTGGTTGGCAGTTTTTTTCCTGTCATAAAGTATTTTAACCCACTGCCTTCTTGCCTCCATCGTTTTTGATGAGAAATTGGCACTTAATCCAACTAGGATTACCTTGTTCATACCACTTTGCTTTTCTCTTGCAGCTTTTTAAACTCTCTCCTTGTCCTTTGAATTCAACAGTTGATCAATATATTATGGGGCATATGTTTCTTCAAGTGCATTCTATTTGGTGTTTGGCAAGTTCTTGGATGTGCATCGTCGTGTCTTTTGCTAAGTTTGGAGAGTTTTCTGTCATTACATCTTTGAATATTTCTTCTCTCCCTTCCTTTCTTCCCTCCCTCATTCTTTCCCTCCCTCCCTCCCTCCATCCCTCTCTCCCTCCCTCCCTCCCTTCCTTCCTTCCTCCCTCCCTTCCTTCCTGCCTTCCTTCCCTCCTTCCTTCCTTCCTTCCTTCCTTCTTCCTTTCTTTCTTCTCTTTCTAGGACTCCCATAATGCATATATTGGTGTCCTTTATGGTGTCTCAGAGGTCTCTTAGGCTATTTTTGCTCTTGCTTATTCTTTATTCTTTCTGCTCCTCAGCATGATTCATTACAATTGTCATTTCTTCAAGTTCACTGATTCTTTCTTCTGCCAGCTCCAATGTGCTATTGAAAGTCTCCTGGTAATTTTTTTCATTTCAGTCATTTTTCATCAGCTCCAGTATTTCTGTTTGTTTCCTTTAAAAATTGCCTATTGGGGAGCAGATGTGGCTCAAGCAGTTAGGTGCCTGCCTCCAACATGGGAGGCCCCAGATTCAGTTCCTGTGTGCCTCCTAAAGAAGATGAGCAGATGTTGCAATGATCAGATACCATGATGAGTAGATGCTGCAATGAGCAGACTCCACAACCAGCAAATGCTGCAACCAGCAGATGCCACAATGAGCAGATGATGCAGGTGGCAGATGATGCAGCCAGCAGGGGACAGATGTGGCTCAGGCAGTTGGGCATTTGCCTCCCATGAGAGGTCCCTGGTTTGGTTTTCAGTGCCTCCTAAAGAAGACAAGTAGCCACAGTGACCAGACAGACAAGAGAACCATCTCATGGAGGGGGATTTAAAAAATAAATAAATAAACCTTTAAAAAATACCTATTTCTTTATCAAGTTAACATATTGTACATTCATTGTTTTCCTGATATCCTTTAGCTCCTTCTCTGTATTTTCCTTCATTTCTTTGAGCATATTGATAATCATCTTTTAAAAAAAACTCCATCCAGTATGTCTCCTTCATTGGTATTTTCTGGAATTTTATCTTCTTTGGATGAGCCATTATGTCATATTTGTTTTTCTTGTTACCTTTTATTTCACACTGTACATTTTAATATTAAAAATGTTAACTCTGGGATTTATTCCCTGAAATGCATGTTTCTTGAATTTATAGCCATTGATGATATTACAGCTTTTTTTGAATGTCAGCCTTCCTATTAAGAAGGCCTGTTCAATCTGAATGCAAAATTTCAGTGTCTCCCTGTCTTTTCTTGGCCTGTGTCTTTTCCTGGGCTTGTGCTCGCTAGTTGCCTTAGGAGTTTTCATGTTTATATGAGTTTATATACTCTTTCTACTTCAGAGAAAATAGACTTTCTCCCTCTCCCTCATATTCCACCACAGGACTTAAAGCAGGCAAGCATTTGCTCTAGGCCACTTACCTCAATTTCTTCTTAAACTGTTTTCTTTATATCAAGCTGCTTTTGCCTGGGGAACTCATTCTAGGATAAGAGGTGTACCATAGAGAGTTTTCCAATTATTCAGTCAGTCCCATCCAGAATACAGTCAGGGACTCACAGAGATGAGTTAAGTGACTCCAAACTGACCTGGGCAAGGTAAGTGGGAAGTGCCAAGAAGAGTGACAGGAACTTCTTCCAAGGCTACCCTAAGCTGTGCTTTCTTGACTTGGCACCTGGCCAGAAAATGTAGCCCTTAAATTGTCCTCCACAGTTCTGAGGAAGTGTATCATCTTTCAGTCTCCTCTGTTACTTTGTCCAGGGCAGGTTGGAACAATGGGCGCCCTCAGAGCGAACACCCCAGGTATCTGAAGTAGTTAATCAAAAGCAGTGACCAGTAATCAGACCTTTGCCCCCCCCCACTCCGTTCTTGGAGAAATAGGTTTTATGTCTCTTTCTGCCAACCTATACCAGAGGTCAGACCCTACTGCTGCCTACTGCAAGAGTGGAAGATGGGAAACTGCAATGGAGATAGCAATCCACTGCTGTTTACTTCAGTTTCCCTTCCTCTTCCTCCTGTGTTTTGCTGGATGCTACACAGTGTTCTGCTGGACTCCAGAGTTGTGAAATGGTTAATTCAGACTGTTCTTATCTGTTTAATGGTTATTCTGGTGGAGGGATTGGTTCCTGGAACTTCCTACTCCATTGTCTTCCCCAAATTCCTCCATCATTTATTTATTTATTTTTTTAATATCACCTCTAAATTCAGGAAAGAATGGAAAATACACTCAACTCTCTTTTTAAAATAAATTTGAGCCAAATATTATATACTTGGATGAATATATATATTAAATGAATGATATTTATAGTTTACATTTACCTGTGAGTCTTCCATAAATAGTATATAGAAAATAGCAGAATTAGCTAAGTATACAATTTATAATCCTACATGTGCAAATACTAAAAATGAATGCATGATAAAAATATTTAGAAATGGTTGAAATATTAACCAATCACAGATAACAACACTTTTTTTAAAAGAATTACCAATTTCCCAGATTAAAAAGTATGAAAACAAAATGCTGGGGCACTCAAAGAAAAGAGTTTATGGTAAAATATTTCATAAAATATACCTAATATTTTAAGTTCCTACCATATTTTGATTACTGGCTATTTCTCTACCAATACAATTCATAAGATGGCCAAGGATACATTATGTTTTACAATGACCTAATAAATTAAGCACTGACATTTTAGAAGCTGCCAACATGAGTTGAGAAAAAAAAGAAATCATTCTTTCTAGCATTTTTAAAGTTAATGTCCTTGTGAATGAATCTTTAAACTTAAAGACCAGGAAATTTACTCTAGCAAATATGAATAAAATAAATGCTTTGCCATTTGCTTGAAAGCACTAACTATACAGGTAATTTTTTCTATCCACTTTGGATCTATAATTTCACATGTATATTCTCTCATATTTTATTTTTAATGAAGCAATACTCATGGCAAGTATTGTGTTTAATTTCCTAATGTGTACAAAAGGCTGTTATTTGAATGGCAGATTCACCAGCCAGAAGCTGGCTCCAAACGTGTCAGATGTACTGACCGCAGCAGGGCTCAGGTGCGGTCAGACTTCCCTGCCAGTTCAGCAGCCAGATCAGAGCTGGATTCAGAGCCAGGAATCACATTGGAGTCATCAAGCAGTAAAAGTAATCATAGCAGCAGGAACAGGTTTCAGATGCGGAATCACAGTCCATGGCCTGTCAGAGGCTGGGTGCATGGTGCGCGTTGAGAAATGTAAAACAAGTGGCCAATGGTGAATCAATGTTAATCTCTTTTTGCGTTCTGTGTCTTTTCCATTAACACTGACCAATCACAGAAGATTAAATGTGGAGTCAAAAAAGAAGGGTCTGGGAAATAATTGATCCAACTGATCAAATGATACATGGCAACAAAGATTGCTTCTAAAACAAGGAAAAGGAGAGGTATTTTATAATACCATGGCTTATTTTTGACTTTTTGTGCTAGTAGCACTCTCCAATTTTATACTTTAAACTGCTATTAAAATTTTTATTTATTTCCTTTCTTGGTTCTTTAAAACTGTTATAATTTCACTCACAGCTTTTGTGTTATTTTATTATATATACCCTGAAGATAGATTAAAGAATTACCATTCTAATCATGTAATTTAGATAGATTTCAATTTGAGGATATTCTAACATATATGTAAAATTTTTAAGGTACTTTGTTTTAAATTGTGAGTATGAGAGTATTTAAACCACATTAAACAGTTAAAATGTAATTTTAGGCCTCCAAAGCAGCTTACAGTTCAACTTGTGCTTTAATACTGAAGATATTTTATAAGTAATCATAGATAATTATTTTAAAGTGTCTATTGTAATAAGGACATACTATACACTCATTACCACATTAATGGACAATATTATGGAACAACTTCAGAAACTGAAACTACCCTTAGACAAAGCCTTTATCTAGTCAGTAACTAAATCTATTTGAAAAAGTTTTAAGTTAAACTCGCTATATCATAAATACTATTCCTTAGGGTATAGCTTGCATTAGACTTCAACTTTCCTTTTATAAGTTTCTTTTAACAACAATTTGTTTTTTAATCTGTACTTTCTCATGTATAGTTTTTCTTGGTGACTTTCCATGTCGTTTTTAGTAATGGGCATTATTAAATAGTTCTGTGCTACACAAAGCAGAATATCACCTACAAAAGCACAATGTCTGAAAAAAATGAGACTTAAGACATTGCAAACTGAGGCAAGCTTTAAATAAAGAAATCTAAAAATAAATTTGAGTAGTAAAATAGTGAAGCTTCATCTTGTAGAAAATAAGAGTGTCTAGAAAATCATCTACTTTTTGTACATCCTATTTTCTTTTTTTAAAATATTTTTCTTTTTACTTATTTTTATTGAAAGATATCATTCATACATGAACAAACATAAACAATAAGTGTATAGTAAAGAGTGTGAACTTACACACAATAAACATACATAACATCATACAGGGGTCTCATACATCACCCCACCACCAACTCTTTGCATTAGTGTGAAGCATTTGTTACAAACTATGCAAGAGCATTGTCAAAATATTACTACCAACTATATTCCTTATCTTACATTTGGTGTATTTTTCCCCCAACCCATACTAATTTTTAAAATGTATTTTTATGAAATGTAAATATGTGTTCTTTGGCAAAATTAGTAAAATTATAAGTGTGTGTTATGATTTTTCCAGTAAAATCCAAGTAAAATTACCAGTATTCAGTAGCCATGACATATATCTAGATTTATTTGACTGCTTCAAAATTACTCAAAAGGGAAAACACTACTGTTTAATGAAAGTAAAAAGGTATCAAAAATCCTCCTTTCTCTAATAGGCTACAATTCAATTTTCTTTTTTTTTCTTTTTCCTGATCATTCCCTAGTACTTTATGAAAACTGTAAAAGTATTTTTTTGTTTTTTTTTTAAATGGAGGATTAAAGGAGATTTAGACATACACAGTGAAGTTAAGAAAAGGGATTCAAATATGGTCATATAAAACAAATTGAGACAAGGAAAGAAATAAAAACATACCTGTATGTATGCCTTTTCCCCCCAAGCACTTTCCTAAGCATTTTTTAGTTGTTTACCTCTTTTAATTCTGAAAACAGTCCTACACAGTAGGCATTACTATCTCCCTTTCATAGGAGATTAATTGAGATTTTGGGAATAGTCTGAGGTCAGACCTTTAGTAAGAGACAAAAACCACCATTTTCTCCGAAATTCATTTACCTTCAATGTCTTTGTTCTCTTCTCTTTATATCTCAAAATATTTTGGAATAGCAAATTTTAGGATATCAAGTTTGATTAATCATGGTTATTTATCAATGCCTCTAGTTTCTTATTTAGTGACTCCAGTCAGATCAAGAGTCAATGCTACTGTAACTGTCTTCCAGATCTGACTGTGCACAGACAGTAATGCACTAAAGTACTTTGAAAAGGAGATCTGTGGTTGGCAAATAAGCTTAATGGCCTGTTGTACCAGTCTTAGCATGTCAATGAGAGGCCAGTGATTGCTACTAAACACTTTTGCCCCTCTGACAACTCTCTAAGACTCCAGGTCAAATTACCAATGAAACAAGAGGGGAAAGTGTGAGAATCCCCTTTATTCTCACAAATTAGCTGCTCTCAAATTGAACATTTTCATTAACTATGGAGTTCCAGTTGATGAGTAGAACAACTGTTTGCTGCAAAAACTTAGAAACTCCTGATCATGAAATGACACTTTACTTACTTTGCCCAACAGATTTTCATATTTATTTATATCAAGATCATTCCTTTAGTTTTGTCTGTGGACCAATGTCAGAGTCCACTGGGGTACATAATAAAATGCAGGTTCCTAGGGCCCACTCTAGACCCAGTATAGAAGAATCTCTAGGTGTGGTACCTAGGGATCTGACTTTCTAGAATGCTTTCCCAAATGATTTTATATATTTTTATATACTTAATAATTACAAAATTACTAATACTAAATAATTACAAAAAAGCAAAACAAAACCAAAAAAACCCACACTGGTTAATAGGACAGAGATTTAATAAGATGGTAATGCTAGCACAACATTGTGAATATAATTAACAGGACTGAATTATGTATGTGAATGTAGTTTATTTATGTAGAGATATTTAGGTATATGTGTTACTAGGATAAAAGTTTTTTTAAAACAAACAGGATTATACAATACCAACAGTGAACCCTATTATAAATGATGGACTATGGTTTATAGTACAATTACAAAAATGGTCCTTCATGAATTGTTCTAACAAATGTACCATCCTAATGCAAATTGTTAATAATAAAATGGCATATGATGTATTAGTCTGTTAAAGGGCTGCCGATGCAAGGTACCAGAAATCTGTTGGCTTCTAAGGGCATTTATTTGAGGGTAAGAGTTTACAAGGCCCTAAAGAGTCCACCTCAAGGTTGCTTTCTCACCAGTCAGTGACTATGTGTTGTAGCAAAATGGTCACCAAGCTCTGGCTGGTCTCTGCCTTCCCCTCCAGGCTTCTTCTTCCTCTTGAGGCTCTGTGGGCCCAGCCTCTTCAAGCTTCATGCTTAAGTGAAGTCCTCTCTTTTCTGACATAGGGCTTGTTTCTTCCTGGGGGTCCTATGTCAGTCCAGGCTCTCTTCCCAAGGTCAGCTGCAGCTTTCAGGCAAAATGCTTCATCACTCCCCAGGGCTTTAGCTGTTTGAGCCTTCTTCTTTTTGTCATATGGCCAGGTCAAAAATGACTGTGCTCCTTTTTTCATCATGTCTGTCTGCCTGTGTGAGCATCAGAACTGAGTCATACCCTACTAACATGGTTGAATCAGAAAAACCCTAAAAGCAATCTAATGTGGACCCCAGAAAATTATGTTCTTAATTTGAACCTATTGTGAATATTTGAGTAGATTAGATTGCTCCAGTAGGACATAGCCCAGGGTGGATCTTAATCCTCTTACTGGAGTCCTTTATAAATGGAAGCATAAAGAGACAAGACATAGAAAGAAGCCAGAGAGACAAAAAGAAACCCCAAGCGGCTGAGAAAGAGGTCCTGGTGCTAGAGAATGAAATCAGCAGAACACAAAGATCTAGAAAGAGGTTCCTAAAAGGCTAAGAGATAAGGCCCATGGAGCACAGAGAACCGAAGCAATGAGGCTCAGAGAAGAAGGGAGAGACAAGAGGACACTGCCATGTACCTGTGTAGCAGTTTGATATTATTGATGAATTCCAAAAAGAAATATTAGATTGTGTTTATAAACTGGTCTTTTCCTCTGGGTGTACTACAGTGTATTGGATTCAGAGGTTTTACTTTTACTTGATTAAATATTGATTAAGGTGGCAACAGTAGGACTACATAGCAGAGCAGAGAAGTTAATTGGAGTATTGATGTTGGAGTTTTGAGCTGGAGCCCAGAAAGTGAACACACAGGAGAAGAACACAGAGGAATAGAGATGGTTTCTTAGACATGGCAGAAGCCCCAGGGAGAGAGACAGATCTGTTTGCCTGATAGTCTATAGCTGGCCTTGTGGAGAGAGCACAGAAGCTGAGCCCAGAGAGAAACTGAGTCCCAAGAAGAGAGGAACCCAAGAAGCCCAAACTCTTGGCAGACTTCAGCAGCAATCTTGCCCCAATGCATGATAATAGACTTTGGTGAGGGAAGTAACTTATGCTTTTTGGCCTGGTAACTGTAAGCTTCTGCCCCTAATAAATACCCTTTATAAAAGCCAAACAGATTTTTGGTATTTTGCATCAGCACCCCTTTGGCTGACTAATATAGCCTGATTGCCACAGTTGAACTTGGAGAGAAAATGAGCCTGGAGGGGAAGGCAGAGACCAACAAAGCTGCCATTATGCATTCCACATGACAGGATTCCAGGATCACCAGCAGCTGACCTTTGGGGAGAGAGCTTCACCTAATGTCTTGATTTGGACATTTTTCTCAGCCTCAGAACTATAAGATTTTAATCTAATAAATTTCCATTGTAAAAGCCAATCCACTTCAGGTATATTACTGTTGTAGCTTTTAGCAAACTAAAACAAAAATTGATACCAGGAGTGGGGTGCATGCTAGTATGAAAATACTGAAAATATGGGGACAACTATATATATAGCTAAGGGGAATATTTTGGAAGAATTATGAGATGCTTGATAGAAAAGGCATAGATTGCTTTGAAGAGACTGTTGGTAGGAATATGGACTCTAAACTTACTTCTGACAAGGGCTTAGACAGAAATGATTAATGTGCCATTGCAAATTGGAAGGAAGATGATCCTTGTTTTAAAGAGGCAGAGAACTTAGCAAAATCGTGTTCTGATGTTGCATGGGAGGCAGAATTTGAAAGTGATAAGCATGGATATTTAGGAGATTCCAAACTAAAAGTGGCCACATTTAAGCAACATGGAGACTCTTAGGAGGTAATACTTAGAGCACTACAGGATGACAATTAAGTATTCTTTCAGTCGTTGTGTGAATCTCTACCTACTGTGGTAATGCCCCATGAACATTTGAATATATTTATATACCTTATATGTATTCCCAGGTGAACTTCCTCTCATGTATCTCCCATTACTGACACCCTACACCAATGCTCCTCCCTTGACATAGTTGAACCCTTCTATGATCCACAACTTTTTCAAAATAGGAGGCAAATATATTGCCAAATTCAATTAATAGGAAAATGAGATAGTAATGATGGGTTTAAATATAAGAAATAAAATACCTAATAATTTAGAAAAACTAAAATAAAGTAAAAAAAAATTGAGGTATTAAAAAATGAAAACTATTAAAAACTTTTTTTTTGACATTTTTGCATTCCATTGCTGTAATAACTGTTGTCCTTTATGTACAGTGGAAATTTCTTCTTCAGTGTCTTCTTTTTTTTTCATTATACCTTCAAAGAAGTTTTAGGTCACAGTAAAGTCACATGCAAAATATAGATGGTGCCCATATCCCCAACATCCTCTCCCTTTTCCCCTTTCCCTATTAATTAACACCTTCTAGCTCATTATATGGGTCTCCACCCACTGATATAACACAATGGAAAGATGAATACTGACACAATCCCTAGAAGCCTGCCCCAAGTGCACCCTGTGGTGAGTGTCTCTCATCCAACACCCTAATCCAATAACCCTTCCTTCTCACATTGCTAAAAGAGTTTTCTCGACTTTGTAGTTTAAACCACATACCCACCAATCCCCAGTGTTCACCTTCTCCTTCCCCTAATCCTCCCCTCAGTTCCATGGACCATCTGACCCATCCTCCCTACCCTAGTTCCCTGTCAAGCTTGCAGCACGCAGCCCAATAGTATCCCTATACCCCTGTCATATCCCTTCACTGCATAACTACTCACTTCCAACTTATCATAGATTTTACCCATTTGGGCCTTGGCTCACAACCATCTTCTCCCTTTCTATTTCCTGTAAACCTATCTTTCAGACTTTAGCTCTCTGGTTCAGCGCGATTTGCTTAATTCATATGAGAGGTCATATAGAATTTTTCCTTCCATTCCTGGCTTGCTGCACTCAACATAAGGTCCTCACGATTCATCCATGTTATCCCATATGTTAGTACTGTATTCCTTCTTATAGCTGAGTATTATTCCATTGTGTGTATATACCACATTTTATTTATTTATCTATTGATGGGCATTTGGGTTGATTCCAACTTTTGGCAATAGTGAATAATGCCACTATGAACATTGGTGTGTATGTATTGGTAGGTGTCCTTGTTTTCAATTTTTCTGGGTATATACCCAGCAGTGGAATTGCTGGGTCATATGGCAGATCTATAGTTAGTTTTTTAAGTAACTGCCAAACTGTCCTCCACAATGGCTGGACCATTCTACATTTCCACCAGCAGTGGATGAGGGTTCCCATTCCTCCATATCTTTTTCAACACTTGTAGTCATCTGTTTTTTTAATAGCTGCCAGTCTAATGGGTGTAAGATGGTGTCTCATTGTAGTTTTGATTTGCATTTCCCTAATAGCTAGTGATGTTGAGCATTTTTCAAGTGCTTTTTAGCTATTTGTTTTGTATTTTTTTGAGAAGTGTCTGCTCAAATCACTTGCCCAATTTCTGAATGGGTTGTTTCTCTTTTAATTTTTGAGATATAGGATTTCTTTATATATGCTGGATATCAGATATATAGTTATCAAATATCTGGATATCAGATATATAGATATCAAATAGCTCCTATCAGTATATAGTTATCAAATATTTTCTCCAATTGAGTAGGCTGTCTTTTCACATTCTTGACAAACTCCTTTGAGGTGCAAAAGGCTTTAATTTTGAGAGGCCCCATTTATCTATTTTTTTCTTTTGCTGCTCATGCTTTGGGTATGAAGTTCATGAAGTCATTTCCTATTACAAGGTCCTGTAGATGCTTCACTACAGTATCTTCCAAGGTCTTTTCATCTTGGCTCTTATATTTAGATCTTTGATCCTTTTTGAGTTGATTTTTGTATAAGGTGTGAGAAGGTGTTCCTCTTTCATTCCTTTAGATATGGATATCCAGTTCTCCAAGCACAATTCAATGAAGAGGCCATTCTCTGCTAGTTGAGTGGGTTTGGTGGCATTGTGGAATATCAGATGACAGTGTATGTGAGGATCTATAACAAACTCTCAGTTTGTTTCCATTGGTCAATACGTCGATCCTTGTGCCAATACCATGCAGTTTTAACCACAGTGACTTTGTAGTATGTTTTAAAGTCAGGTAGTATGATTACTCTGATTTTCTTTTTCTTTTCCAATATGTCTTTGGCTATTCAGGGCCTCTTGCCCTTCCAAATAAGATTTATAGTTAGTTTTTCCAATTTAGTAAAAAATGTTGTGTTTTTATTGGGACTGCATTCAATCTGTAAATCAGTTTGGGTAGGATAGACATATTAATGACTTTCAGTCTTCCTTTCCATGAATAGGGAATATTCTTGCATTTATTTAAGTCTTCTTTGATTTCCATTAACAACGTTGTACAGTTTTCTGTGTATGTCTTTTACATCTTTAGGTAAATTTATTCCTAGGTGTTTGATTCTTTTAGTTACTATTGTAATGGTATTTTTTCTTGATTTCCAACTCAGATTGCTCATTATTGGTGTACAGAAATGCTACTGAGTTTTTTATATTGATCTTAAAACCTGCTACTTTACTGAACTCATTTATAAGTTCTAGAAGCTTTGTTGTAGATTTCTCAGGGCTTTCTATGTATATGATCATGCCATCTGCATATAGTGAAATTTTTACTTCTTCCTTTTCAATTTGGATGTCTTTTGTATCTTTTTCTTGCCTCAGTGCTTGAGCAAGTACTTCTAATACAGTGTTAAATATGAGTGGTCATAGTGGGCATCCTTCTCCTGTTCCCAATCTTAGAGGGAACGCTTTTAGGATTTCACCATTGTTTATGATGTTAGCTGTGGGTTTTTCATATATACCCTTTATAATGTTTAGAAAGCTTTCTACTATTCCTATATTTTGCAGTGTTTTTATCAGGAAATTGAGATTTATTTTATAGAATGCTTTTTCTGTATCCATAGAGATGATGATGTGGTTTTCACTTCCAATCTGTTTATGTGGTGCATTACATTGATTGATTTTCTTATGTTGAACAATCCTTGCATACGTGGGATGAAACCCACTTGGTCATGGTGTATAATTCATTTTATGTGTTGTTGAACATGATTAGCAAGTATTTTGTCAAGGATTTTAGCATGCATGTTCATTAGAGAGATTGGTCTATAACTTTCCTTTCTTATGGCATCTTTGTTTGCCTTTGGTACTAGGTAATGTTGGCATCATAGAATGAGTTAGGCAATGTTCCTTCTACTCCAATTTTTTGGAAGTGTTTAAGCAAGATTTGTGTTAGTTCTTTCTGGAATGTTTGGTAAAATTCACCTGTGAAGGCATCTGGTCCTGGGATTTCTTTGTTGGGAGATTCTTAATGACTGATTCTATCTCTTTACTTGTGATTGGTCTGTTGAGTTCATCAATTTCTTCTTTCATCAATGTAGACCGAATGTGTGTTTCTAGGAATTTGTCTGTTTCCTCTAAATTGTCCTTCTTTTTGGTATATAATTTTTCAAAGTAAACTCATGATATTCTTTATTTCTATGTGGTCAATACTGATATCCCCTTTCTCATTTCATATTTTGTGTATTTGCATCTTCTCTCTTTTTTTCTTAGTCTAGCTAAGTGTTTTTCAATTTCATTGATCTTTTCAAAGAATCAGTTTGGTTTGCTTTATTTTCTCTAGTGCTTTCTTATTTTCTATTTCATTCGATTCTACTCTGATCTTTGTTCTTTCTTTCTTTCTACTTATTTGGGGGTTGTTTTATTTTTTCTTTTTCTAATTCCTTCAAGTGTGCAGTTAGGTCTTCAATTTTAGCTCTTCCTTCTTTTTTAATATAGGCAGTCATGGCTATGAATTTCCCTCCCAGTACTACTTTTGCTGCATCCCATAAATTTTGATGTTTTGAAAATGAAATTGTTATTTTCATTCATTTCAAGGTAGTTACTGATTTCTTTTTTAAAATCCTCCTTTACCCACTGCTTATCTAAGAGTGTGTCACTTAACTTCCATATCTTTGTGCCTATTCTGGTTCTCTGGCCCTTAGAGATTTCTGTCTTCATTTCACTGTGGTCAGAGAAATTACTTTGCATGATTTTAATCTTTCTGAGTTATTTGAGGCTTTCTCTGTGGCCTAGCATATGGTCCATCCTGAAGAATGATCCATATGCACTTGAGAAGAATGTGTATCCTGCTGTATTTGGGTGTAGTTTTTGTATATATATTGGGTCCAGATCCTCCAATGTATTATTCAAAGTGTTTGCTTGTTTATTGAGTCTCCATTGAGATGTTCTGTCTAATGATGATAATGGTGTATTAAAGTCCCCAAATTTAATTGTAGAGGCATCAATTTCTCCACTTAGTTTTTCCATTTTTGCCTCACACATTTTGAGGAACCCTGGTTAGGTGCATAAATGTTTATGATTGTTCTTTCTTCTTAAAAGATTACCCCTTTTACTAATATATAGTGTCTGTCTTTGTATCTCACAAGAGTTTTGCATTTAAAGTCTATTTTGTCCAATATTAGTATAGCTACTCCTGCCCTTTTTTGGTTATTGTTTGCTTGTAAGATTGTTATCCAACCATTCACTTTCAGCCTCCTTGAATTCCTGAGTCTTGTAGACAGCATATAGATGGGTCATATTTTCTTTTCATTCTGCCAATCTGGTCTCTTGGCTGGTGTGTTTAATCATTAAGATTTAATGTTACTACTCTCAAGGAATTACTTATATTAACCATATTTTTAGGAGGGTTTATTTCTGTCATATGTAGTTTTTATTTCTCTTTTTGTCTTTTTAGTTTTTCTTAAACTTTCTTCAACTCTCTGTCTCCCATTTTTTTCCTTTCAACTGGCAGAACTCCTTTAGTATTTCTTGAAGGGTGGGTTTATTATTGGGGTACTCTTAGTTTCTGTTTATCTGGGAATATTTTGAACTCTCTATCATTTTTGAATGCCAGCTTTGCTGGATAGAGAATTCTTGGGTGGAAGGTTTTTTCTTTCAGTACCTTGACTATGTCATATCATTGTCTTCTTGCCTCCGTGGTTTCAGATGAGAAATCATCACTTAATCTTACTGAGCTTCCCTTGTATGTGATGGTTCTCTTTTCTCTTGCTGTCTTCAGTATTCTTTTTGTCTTGAGCATTGGAGAGTTTGACAGGTATATGTCTTGGAGTAGGCCTGTTGGGATTTATATTATTTGGGGTGGTGCACTTTTTGGACATCTGTGTACATCCATCTCCTTCAATACAGTTGGGAAGTTTTCAGCCATTATTTCCTCCAACACCTCTTCTGTCCCCTTTCCCTTCTCTTCTCCCTCTGGGATGCCTATAAAGTGTATGTTTGTGTGTTTTGTGTTCTCGTTCAAATCCCTAAGTCCCTGCTGGATTTTTTCTATCTTTTTATTTATCTGTTTGATTTCAGATGTACTGTCTTCCACATCACAGTTGATTCCTCTGCCTGTTCAAATCTGCTGTTATGTATTGAGAGTGTATTTTTGATTTCTTGGATTGTGCCATTCATTGCCATGATAGCCATTATCTTTTTAAGTATATTTACAATTTCTTTGGTATGTTCTCCCAGCATTTTCTTTTGTGTGTGTGTTTAAAATGTTTAGTTATTTACATAAGCTTAAACTATAAGCTTAATTTATACTAGTTGATACTATAAGTTACCTTATGTAATATATAATAAATGTATAATGTTATGAAATGTATCAAAATATTAATGTATGTGATATATTTCATTAACAATTAAGTTGTTTATTTTTTAATTTTTAAATTTTTATTAACACTTTTTAAAATTAAAGTTAATAGATCACAAAGAACATTACATTATAAAACATAAGAGGTTCCCACATAATCCACACCCCACCCCCACCCCCATCATTTTTGTAAATTGTAATTTTTGAAGATATATACATCTCAAAAAATCTTACATTAAAAAAACATAAGAGGTTCCTGTATACTCCCCACTTCCCCATCCCACTCCTCCCACACAAACAACCTCCCCCATCGCTGTGGCACTCTCATCACACTTAGTGAACATATTGTGGAGCACTGTTGTACCACATGGATAATAGTTTACCCTGTAGTTCGCACTCTCCCCCAGTACATTCGGTGGGTTATGGCAGGGTATATAAAGTCCAACATCTGACACTGCAATATCATTTAGGACAACTCAAAGTCCCCAAAATGCCCCCACATCACATCTCTTCTTCCCTCTCCCTGCCCTCAGCAACTACTGTGGCCACGTTCTCCACCTCGATGCTACAATTTCTTCTATTACTAGTTACAATATTTTTATAATAGAATATCAGTAAGTCCACTCTAATCCATATTTTATTCCTCCATTCTGTGGACCCTCTTCCTTCACTTCATTAAGTTGGTCCATGATATTTTTTTAATTGAAGTATATCATTCATACATGAAGACACATAAACAATAAGTATATAGTAAAGATTGTGAACTTACAAAATAAACATATGTAACATCACACAGGGGCCTCATACATCACCCCTCCACGAACTCTTTGCATTGGTGTAAAACATTTCTTACAAACTATGCAAGAGCATTGTCAAAATATTACTACCAACTATATTCCTTATCTTACATTTGGTGTATTTTTCCCCCAACCCATACTATTTTTTTAAATGTATTTTAGTTACAGATACTGTGAACTTGCAAAACAATCATACAGATGTGTAGATTTCCCATACAACTCCACACCCTGGTAGAACATTTGTTACAGATTATAAGACAATATTACTACCAATCATGGTCCATAGCATACATTTGGCACACTTTTTCCATACACCTCCATTATCAACACAGTATAGCTTAGCATTAATGCAGGAATATTTTAGTGTTGCTGTTAACCACAGTCTATAAGTCACACCAATTGTAGTTTTCCCATGTTTCTCCATATTCCCATCACCCTGCAATAGTGATGTGCATCTCCTTTAGTTAACAGAAGGACTCTCTTGCATTTGTACCCTTAACCAAAATTCTCAACTGCTTCTGGGCTCACTGTGTTATTCAGTCCCTAGATTATTCTTTAGCTTTCTTTCCATTGACATTTACTTCCCCAGACTATCTTTTTCAGTCACAATCCCATTTATAAACCAGTTGTTACTCACTATAATGTGTTAGTATCAACTCTATCCATCTCCACATTTTTACAGTCAAGTTACTTAAAACATCTATGTACATTAAACGTTCATAGTTCTTCTCAACCCCCCTCTTATCTCCTTATAACCTATTCTCTAGGTTTAAATCCCATATGTTTAGTACTTGTATTTAGTTCATATTAATGAGACCATGCAATATTTGTCCTTTTGTGTCTGGCTTACTTCATTTAGTATAATGTCTTCAAGACTCATCCATGTTATCGCATATGTCCGAATTTCATTTCTTCTTATTGCAGCATAGTATTCCATCATACGTGTTTACCACATTTGGTTTATCTATTCATTGGTGGATGGACTCTTGGGTTGTTTTCATCTTTTGAAAGTTGCAAACAATGCTGCTATGAACATTGGTATGCAGATGTCTGTTCATGTCATAGTTTTTAGTTCTTCTGGATATACTCCTAGTAGAGGAATTTCTGAATCATATGGCAGGTCTATATTTAGCTTCCTAAGGAACCTCCAAACTGTCTTCTACAGAGGCTGCACCATTTTACACTCCCACCAACAGTGGAGGAGTGTTCCTATTTCTCGATATCCTCTCCTGCACTTATTGTTGTCTGTTTTTTTAATAATGGCCATTCTGTGTGGTGTTAGTGATACCTCATTTTTTAATTTGCATTTCCCTAATAGCTAGTGATATGGAACATTTTTTCACATGCTTTTTGGCTGTTTGTATTTCCTCTTTGGAGAATTGTCTATTTAAATCTTTTTCCCATTTTTAAATTGGATTGCATGCTCTTTTACTGTTGAGTTGTATGATCTCTTTATATAGAATGGAAATAAAACCCTTATTGGATAAGTGGTTTCCAAATATTTTCTCCCATTGACCGGGCTGCCTTTTTACTTTCTTAATGAAGTCCTTTGAATCACAGAAATGTTTAAGTTTGAAGAGGTCCCATTTATCCATGTTTTCTTTTGTTTCTTGTGCTTTTGGTGTAAGGCTTAAGAATCCACCACCTACCACCAGGTCTTGAAGATGTTTCCCTATATTTTCTTCCAGGAGCTTTATTGTACTTCCTTTTATATTTAGGTCTTTGATCCATTTTGAGTTAATTTTTGTATAAGGTGTGAGATAGGGGTCTTCTTTCTTTCTTTTGGTTATGGATATCCAGTTCTCCCAACACCATTTGTTGAATAAACTGTTCTGCCCCCACTGGGAGGGCATGACAGGCTTGTCAAAAATCATTTGGCCATAGATGGGAGGGTCTGTTTCTGAACCATCAATTCACTGGTCTATGTGTCTATCTTTATGTCAATACCTTCATATTTTTACCACTATAGCTAGGTAATATGATTTAAAGTCTGGAAGTGAGAGTTTTCCAACTTCACTTTTCCTTTTTAAGATGTTTCTGGCTATTTGGGGCCTCTTACCCTTCTAGATAAATTTGATAATTGTGTTTTCCATTTGCTCTAAAAATGCTGGTGGAATTTGTATTGGGACTGTATTGAATCTGTATATCAATTTGGGTAGAATTGGCATCTTAATGATATTTAGCCTTCTAATCCATGAGCATGGAATGTTCTTCCAATTATTCAAGTCTTTTTTATTTCCTTTAGCAATGGATTATAGTTTTCTGAATACAAGTGTTTTGCATCCTTGATTAAGTTTATTCCTAAAAATTTGAGTCTTTTAGTTGCTATTGTAAATGAAATTTTTTCCTGACTTCCTCCTCAGATTGTGCATTATTAGTGTATAGAAACACTACTGATTTTTGCATATTGGTATTGTATCATGACACTCTACTGAAATCATTTATTAGCTCTAGCAGCTTTCTTGTGGATTTGGGGGGATTTTCTAGATATGCAATCAAATCATCTGCAAATAGTAAAAGTTTTAATTCTTCCTTTCCAATTTGTATGCCTTTTATTTCTTTTTCTTGCCTGATTGCTCTAGCTAGGTCCTCTAGCACTATATTGAACAACAGTGGTGACAGTGGGCATCCTTATCTTGTCCCTGATCTCAATGGGAAAGCTTTTAGTTTTTCACCATTGAGTACAATGTTAGCTCTGGGTTTTTCATATATGGCCTTTATCATGTTGAGAAAATTTCCTTCAGTTCCTATTTTTTGTAGTATTTTTATCAAGAAAGGATGCTCTATTTTATCAATGCCTTTTCTGCATCAATTGATAAGATGATGTGATTTTTCTTTTTTTATTTTAATGTTATGTATTATGCTGATTGATTTTCTTGTGTTGAACCAGTCTTGCATGCCTGGTATAAAACCCACCTGATCATGATGGATAACTCTTTTAATGTGTTCTTGGATTCAATTAGCAAGTATTTTATTGAGGATTTTTACATCTGTATTCATTAGAGAAATGGGTCTATAATTTTCTTTTTTTGTAATATCTTTATCTGGCTTTGGTATTAAGGTGATATTGGCTTCATAGAATGTGTTTGGTAGCATTCTTTCTTGTTGAATTTTTTGGAAGAGCTTGACTAAGATTGGTATTAAATCATTGAATGCTTGGTAGAACTCACCTGTGAAATCGTCTGGTCCTGGGCTTTTCATTTTGGAAAGCTGTTTGATGACTGTTTCAATTTCTTTACTTGTGATTGGCTTATTAAGGTCTTCTATTTCTTCTAGTGTCAGTGTAGGTTGTTTGTACATTCCTAGGAATTTTTCCATTTCATCTACATTGTCTATTTTTTTAGCATAAAGTTGTTCATACTATCATCTTATGACCTCCCTTATTTCTGTGGGGTCAGTAGTAAGGTTCCTTTTTTCTTTCTTTTTCATTTATTTGCATCTTCTTTCTTTTTTTCTTAGTCAGTCTAGGTAAGGGTTTGTTGATTTTGTTAATCTTGAAGAACCAATTTTTGGTTTTGTTAATGTTCTCTATTGCTTTTTTGTCCTCAATTTCATTTATTTCTGCTCAGATCTTTGTTATTTCATTCCTTCTACTTGCTTTGATATTAGTTTGCTGTTCTTTTTCTAGTTCCTCCAGCTATGTAGTTAGGTCATTTATTTCAGCTATTTCTTCTTTTTTAATGTAAGCATTGAGGGCTATAAATTTTCCTCTCAACACTGCCTTTGCAGTTTCCTGTAGGTTCTAATATGTTGTATTCTCATTGTCATTCATCTCGAGATATTTATTGATTTCTCTTGAAATTTCTTCTTTGACCCACTGATTATTTAAGAGTGTGTTGCTTAATCTCCATATGTATGTGAATTTTCCCTTTATTTGCTGCTTGTTGATTTCCAACTTTACTCCATTATGATCAGAGAAAGTGCTTTGTATAATTTCGATTTTGTTGAATTAATTGAGATCGGCTTTGTGTCCCAACATATGGTCTATCCTGGAGAAAGATCCATGAGCACTTGATAAGAATGTATATCCTCCTGTTTTGGGGGGCAATGTTCCATATATGTCTATTAGGTTTAGTCCATTTATCATATTATTCAAGCTCTCTGTTTCTTTATTGATCTTCTGCCCAGATGTTCTATCCAATGCTGAGATTAGTGTACTGAAGTCTCCAACTATTATTGTAGAGATGTCTATTTCTCTCTTAAGTTTGACAATGTTGCCTCATGTATTTTGGGGCATCCAGGTTATTTATGATTATTATTTCTTCCTGGTGAATTATCCCTTTTATTTATATTTAATGTCCTTCCTTGTCTCTAATAATAGTTTTGCTTTTAAAGTCTGTATCGTCTGATATAACTATAGCTACCCCAGCTAGTTTTTTTTTTTTTTTTTGTTACTGCATGCATGGAGTATATTTTTCCAACCTTTCACTTTCAATTTATTGGTATCCTTGGGTCTAAGGTGAATCTCTTGCAGACAACATATAGATGGCTTAGATTTTCTCATCCATTCTGCCAGTCCATGTCTTTTGATTGGGGAGTTTAATCCATTAACATTCAATGTTATTACTGTAAAGGCAATTCTTATTTCATCCATTTTGATCTTTGTGTTTTGTCTGTCATT
Organism: Dasypus novemcinctus; assembly: GCF_030445035.2. Classification (NCBI taxonomy): domain Eukaryota; kingdom Metazoa; phylum Chordata; class Mammalia; order Cingulata; family Dasypodidae; genus Dasypus; species Dasypus novemcinctus. Next base: position 74,554,424 of record NC_080677.1, read on the forward strand.
TTATATTTGACACTTTTAGTTACTGTTACTGATACAATTGTCATTTCTAGACTCTTCTCCAGGCCTCTCTCTCCTCTCTTTTCTTTTCAGGTTGTAACACTCCCTTTAGTATTTCTTACAAAGCTGGTCTTTTTCTTATAAACTCTCTCAGTTTCTGCTTATCTGTAAATATTCTAATCTCACCCTCGTTTTAAAAAGATAATCTTGCTGGGTATAACTTTGGCAGTTTTTCTCCTGCAGTATCTTAAATATAGCATACCACTGCTTTTTTGCCTCCATGGTTTCTGATGAGAATACAGCACTTAATCTTATTGGGTTTCCCTTATATGTTATGCATTGCTTTTTTCTTGCTGCTCTCAGAATTCTTTCTTTGTCTCTGGCATTTGACATTCTGATTAGTATGTGTCTCAGATTTGGTCTATTTGGATTAATTCAGATGGGGGTATGTTGTGTTTCTTGGATGTGGATATCTATGTCCTTCAATAAGGTTGGGAAATTTTCCACCATTATTTCTTCAAATATTCTTTCTGTCCCTTTTCTCATCTCTTCTCCTTCTGGGACACCCATGACATATATGTTTCTATGGCTCTTGCTGTTATTTAGTAATCTGAGACCCTGTCCAATTTTTTCCATTCTTTTCTTCAACTGTTCTTTTGTTTGTTCACTTTCGGATGCCATGTCTTTGAGCTCACCAATCCTTTCTTCTGCTTCCTCAATTCTGCTGTTATATGCCTCCAGTGTATTTTTAATTTAATTTATTGCACATTCATTCCCATAAGGTCTGCTATTTTCCTAGGTATGCTTTCAAATTCTTCTTTGTATTCATCCAATGTCTTCTTAATATTTTTAAACTCTTTAGCCATCTCATTGAATTTATTAAGGAGATTCGTTTGAACATCTAAGATTAGTTGTCTCAACTCCTTTATGTCATCTGCTGGCTCATCTTTTTCATTTAATTGGACCATCTCTTCCTGTTTCTTGGTATGGATTGAAACTTTGTTGGTGTTTCCACATCTGGCTTGCTAGTTGTATTTATTCTGGGTGCAGTTTCTCCCTTTAGTTTAGGGATTTCTTATCTTTTCTCTCTTGCTGGTTGTGTAGTAGGAGCCAAGGATGTAGTTGGTGCTGTAAGCTATGGAGGCTGAAGGAGCCCACTTTGCCCCAGAAATTGATGATGTTTCTCCCACCTTTCTCCTTTGTCAGGGGTAGGGACAGAGCTGTAGCTGTGTATAATAATCCCAGTTGGGCACAAGACTGTCTGTAGTCCCCTGGTGACACTGATGAAGTTTCACACCCCTCAGTCCCTTACCTTAGGCAGGGATGGGGCTATAGTTTTGGTCAGCAATCTATGCTGTGTGGGTCCAAAATAACCACAGTTGCTCAGGTAAACTAATGTATCAGCAGACCCTTTTCATACCAGGAGTGGGAATGGACCCTCTGGAGTACCCAACTATCTAATCTCTGTGGACCAAATATGCCTGCAGTTGCCCTGAGTGGCTTAGGGAGTACTGTCCCTTCTGCCCTTTAGGGGGTGGGAACAGAAACACAAATGCTCAACAGTTCAGTCCTGTAGGCTGAAAGTACCCACTGTTGCCCAGAGAGGCTGAGGAAGTGCCAGCTCCCTCCTATCCTATTGGGTGGTAGGGGTGGTTCTATGGGTGGTCAAGAGTTCAGTCCCTTTAGGCCAGGAATACCTGCCATTGCCTGGAGAGATTGCAAAAGCACCAGCCCCCTTCTATACTCTTAAGGCATGGGGTTGGACCCACAGACATCCAACAGTTCAGTCCCCGTTGACTGAAAGCACCCACCATTGTCCAGAGAGGCTGCAGAGACACCAAAACCCTCCTATCCTATTGGGGGTGGGGGTGGATTCATAGGCATCCAATAGTACAATCCTTGCAGGCTGAAGTTCCATTATTGCCCAAAAAGGCTGTGGAAAGACCAGTACCCTTCTTTCCTATTGGGGGGTGAGGGTGCATCAACAATTACCCACCATACCAGGCTGTGTGGGTCAAAAGCTCCTGCAGTTACCCAAAGAGGCTGGGCAAACACAGTCCATCTCTTGTCCTATTGGGGATATAGGTGGAGCCACAGGTGCCCAACAGTCAGACTTGTGCAGTCCAAAACTGTTTTCCTGAGAGGTTGAGGCAACACCAGCCCCCTCCTATCCTTTGGGGGCACAGAGGTGGAGATGGGCTCAAAGGCACTCAACAAATTTGTGGGCTGAAAACTCCTACCATTGCCTGGAGAGGCCAAGTATATGCATCTCTTCTCTCTATTCTCTTGGGATGCAGGGATGCAGCCCCAAGTGTCTGCCAGTGAAGGGCACTTACATTTGCCTGGCAAGCCTGGTGCTGGTCCCACCAGCTACCTCTCTACTGAAGGTGGGGCTGGAGCCTAGGCTAGGTCTGCAGTCTGATCTTGGTGGAAAGAAGTCTGTCCCTAACTTCACTAGATTTCAGTCAGCCAGGCTCCCCCTCATGCTGGAGGCAGAGTCAAGATGGCAGCTACTGGCCTCTTTCTCACCTGGATAGCCTCAGATCCTAGCTGGTGCTAGGATTATACTTTAGCCAGCCGAGTACACTAATCTATAGCTGAGGTTAGTGGACATCTGTCTCTTCCTCCACCATTTATGGGAAATGGAGTTTTTAACTCCAGTCATGGAATAGCTCTGACGTGGCTTGCACCCTTAGAGTGGGATGGGCACCAGCCTCTTTGGCATGGCTTGCAGCTTCCCAGAGAGGTGGTGCAGGTCCCCCCAGCTTCCTCTGTGCCAGAGGTGGGTCTGGGTTTTAGGCTAGACCTGCAATCCAACGTGGGTGAAAAGAAGCCGGTCCTTACAAGCACTGATTTTCAGTCAGCGCTGCTTCCCCTTGTGCCCAGGGCAGAGTCAGAATGGCAGCCACTGGCTTCCCTCTGGCCTGGTCAGGCTCAAAGTTTAGTTGTTCATAGGCTTCTACTTCAGCCCGCCAAATCCACTAATCAGTACTTGAAGTTGGTGCCACACCATGTTTTCCTCCCATTTTTATTGGGGGAGATGGAACTTCAACTCCAACCGTGGAATAGCTCCCAAGGCAGCTTGCATGCCACGGGCTCTGACCTCTGCAGCATGGAGTGCTCTACTCATGTTTCCTCTGTGAAGATGGGTAATCTCTTCCTTCCATACTGTCAATGATGTTGCAGGATATTCCTCTGGTTTCCTGGGTCTTCCAAATGGTACTTTAGGTAACTCTGGGTGACCACCAAGTACCTAGTTTCAGGAGCTGACTCCAGGAGCTCCTTACTCTGATGCCATCTTGGCTCCACCTGGTCCATGATATTTTTTTGGACAACTTTGATTAGTCGTTCAATGTTCTGCTTCTCTTCCTGGTTTTTAGTTTGTTCATTGGACTGGGCCATGTCTTACTGTTTCTTGGTATGGTTTGTAATTTTTTATTGCTATCTTGTAATCTTTTATCTTGATGGGCTTTTTCAGTTGATTAGCTTCTCCCTGTACTCTAGGGTTTTATATAGTTGCTGTTCTTGTGTGTGTGTTAAGTGTTTTCTTTGGCACTTTTTTCTTCCTATTCTATTTCCTTGCTGTTGTCTATGTTCCCTTGAAGGAAAAAGATTAGGGCCAGAGGAAGTAAAAGAGGTAAGAAAAGAAAAAGAACAATAGTAATAATGATAGTAAAAGTTAGAAGACAACCATATGAGATCTAGGAAAATAAACATTTAACTCATGTAAGCAATGTAGAATACTAGGAATGAAAAAGTAGAGTACCTACAATAAAATGGGAAACTGAATATAGAGAAGCATATAGAATGAATTAAAAGCCAGAATGATGAGGAGAGAGGGAAAGAGAAAAGAAAGGCTAAAAAGTAAAAAGTTAATAAAAGAAAACAGAAGAGTTAGAAATAAAAAACCAGAAAAACTGGTGTTAAACAAAATGAGGTGGAATGTAAGGAAAACTGCGGCGGCTTGCTCGGTCGGTAGAGGTGGGGTCTGGCTGCGGACGAGGGGTCGGTCCAGCTCTGGACGAGGGGTCGGTCCCGCTTGGGACGAGGGGTCGGTCCGGCAGCAGACGAGGGATCGGTCTCACAGGGGTTGCGCGGTTCGGCTGACGGGGTCGCCCGGCGAAGCTGGCGACGAAGGGGTCGCCCGGAGAAGCAGGCGACGAACTGGGGACAAGGGAGGCCAGGCCCTTGTCGGGGGCTCTCAGGACTGGAGGGCGCACGGCAGAAGAACTACCGCGGAGACAAGGTAAACACGCAAGTCCACTTTACTGAGGGAGAGGCAACAGTTTTATAGGGGCTGGGGAAGGCTGATTGGTCGAAGCCACGCCCTGTTCTGATTGGTTGCCGGCGAAAGGTCAGTGGGCGGTACTGGATGGGGGAGGGGTGGTGGTTAGGGATTGGCTGTCGCTGTTGCTGGGGGAAGGGGCAGGGTTTAGGGATTGGTGGCTGCTGTTGCTGGGGTGGAGGGCAGACTTGAGTTTCCCGCCCACGCCTGGCTGTTGCTGCTGTCGGGGGGAGGGAAAAGGGCAGACTGGAATTTTCTCCGCCCACGCCTGGCTGTTGCTGCTGTCGGGGGAGGGGAAAAGGGCAGACTGGAATTTTCCGCCCTGCGCCTGCGCAGGGAGAAGGAAGAAGAAGGGTGCCGCCCCACAAGGCATCCGGGAGGAGGGGCGGCCGCGGAAGCATGGCTGCCGAGAAGGGGAGACCCGAGGGCACTCTGCGCCCATGCCGAGCTTCCTTCAGGGGTGGCGGTGGGCCCGACCAACCACCCTATTATGGGGGCAGCGGAATTAGGCCTACCACGGCCGCTCCCCTCGCCAGGCCAGCAAACCACACTTCAGCCCGAGGGGTGACCGCAGAAAACAACAAAAAGCGGAAGATAGAAACATGTAGGAAGGAAAAAGAGAGCATTGATACCCAAAATCAGTATACATAGAAAAGAGTAAATCAAGGAAGAGGAAACACAGCACACAAGAAACAAGCCAAAAGCACGTATTTTAAATTAGGGGGGAGTGGAGGGTGGAGAAAGAAGAAAGACAAGATAACAAAATACAAAACAAACCCACAAGCAAGCAGTCAAACAAAATCTAAGGAAAATCAGCCTTCCCTCTTAGGCCTCTATGGAGCTTCTCAGGCTGCCAGTTTTCATCAATGAATTTCCCTGCAGCCTTCCCTCTGCAGGTTTTGAAGTGGATTTTAGCGAGTAAACTAAGTTAAATTTTAAAACAAAAGTAATCTTTTTATTTTTTAAGGAAAAATAAGAGACTCAAGAGAAACTAATACAAGTGTAAAGTCTATGTTTTCCCTGTCCTAAAGTATCAGCTGGATGTACAATCTCCCAGTGCATCGCTACTCTAAGAGGAGCTGGGAATTGAACTAGGGCCCTTATATATTCAAGGTGGAAACTCCTCCACTGAGCTAAACTTTCTCATTGGGTCACTTAGCTCTTCAGAAAGCTGTCTAGTCATTTTTCCTCTGGCAGGTTAGACTCTGTGCAATTGGATAAATTCATGCTGATTAGGAATCTGTCCTTGCTCCCTTTCTATTCTTATTTCTTTCTCTCTCATGGCAGCAGGACTCAATAGCCTGTGTGAGCATTCCTTTTGAAATGTAAATGAGACCCTGGTGACTTAACTCATCACAGAATAAAATGACTCTCAATTCTCTTTGAGGGCTCCCCCTCCTCCCATAAAACTCTAATTAGACTCTTGGAAGCTTATTAAGCACTTCCTACAACCCTCCTCCATTAGAGGAGTTGAAATTTTGATAGTTTTCAGCACAGGACTAGTAATTGCCTAAGTCCACCTTCTCCCAGGCCAATTTTCCCTATCCCAGGATGGTTAGGTAAATCAGGTTGCCTCAGCAGATTCACCTCTCCCTCTTCTTGGTGCCACCTCAAGCAAGCCAGTATGCTCCTTGTAACAGTTTGATATGGTTCATGAATTCCAGAAAGAAATATTGGATTATGTTTATAAACTGCTCTTTTCCTCTGGGCATATTAAAGTGTATTGGATTCAGAGGTTTTAATTTTACTTGATTAAATATTGATTAAGGCTTCAATTAGGCCATATCAGTAGGATGGTGCATCCCTAATCCCTTGGTGGGTGGGGACTCATAGAACAAAGCACTGCAAAGAAGGGAGGTTGGAGTCTTGAGCTGGAGTCCCAGGTATAAGCACACAGAGGAGCTTGGTTTGAGGAAAGAGAATCAAGTCCCAGGAAGAGAGGAAACTTGAACCTGGAGAGAGAAGCAAGCTCTAGGAAGAGAGGAACCCTGAGCCCAGACAAAGAAGCAAATCCCAGGAAGAGAGGGACCCATGAAACCTGAACCCAGGCTGATGTTGGCAGCCATCTTGCTCCAACACATGGCAAAAGACTTTGGTGAGTGAAGGAACTTATCCTATATGGCCTTGTAACTAACTGTAAGCTTCTACTCCAAATAAATAACCTTTATAGAAACCAACAAATTTCTGATATTTTGCATCAGCACCCCTTTTGCTGACAAATACAGAATTTGGTACCAAGGAGTGGGGAAGTGCTTTTCAATTACCAAAATGCTGGAATGATTTTATAAATAAATGAGTAAGGGGTTTTTTTTTTGGAGGAATTGTGAAATGCTTGATGGAAAAGGCCTATATTGCTTTGAAGAGACTGTTGATAGCAATATGGATGCTAGAGATTTTTTATGATGCCTTAGAAATAAATAATGAAACTACTATTGGAAACTGGAGGAAAAATGATCCATGTTTTGAAGTCACAGAGAACTTAACAAGATTAACTCCTGATGTTTTATGGAAGGCAGAATTGAAAATGATGAGCCTGGGCATTTAGCTGAAGAACTTTCCAAAGTAAACTCAGAAAATGTGGCTTGTCTTTTCCTTGCAGCTTATAACAAAATGTTAGACAAGAGAGATAAGCTGAAGATTAAATTTTTGGGCACAAATAAACCAGAAACTGATTCCAGAAATTCCAAGCCTCTGGAAATTAATGTCCCAGATGATAGTGCCCCATTTGAGGATTTAAGTAAACTTGGAACCTGTAAATCAGGATTGAAGATACAGTTATCTAGAAAAGACTTGTGGAAAGTCTTACTGTCTGATGGCTTGGATTCCTGCTTCTTGCATGCTAAACCAACAAAGTTTTGAGAGTTCTGTATAAACAAAACCACTGTCAGCTTAGACTAAATGGGACATGGAAAGAAGAAATTGAAGGAGAAATAGCTTTAAAAGAAACTCGTGGAAGCTAAGATCTGGAATTAAGACATTGCCTTGGGCCAAGAGAGGTACCCTACCCATGTGAACAGAGAGGGTGTGTTTGCCCTAGCAGCTGAAGAGGGTGAGTGTCCCCACCCCATGATGGAGAAGAGTTTTGCTGCCCCAGGGTACAGAGTGGGTGAACACATTCCTCAATTAGGATTAGGAAGTTGAGGTCAATGCCCCATAGGTCTGAGAGGGGTGGGCCTGTCCCCTATGGATTAAAGAAGGCCAGGTGGTCAACTCATTGCTCTGAGAGGGTTTTAGCCTGTATGCCAAAGGTTAGGGAGAATGTTGTCTTCACCGTACGAGGGGGGCTAAGGCTCTAACCCAAATATAATGAGACAGATAAAGTAGATACAATCCCCAGGTATTGGTTCCTTTGAGGGCTGAAGAGACCCACGGGTTCTATGGTCATGGCAGATGGGGTTCACTGCCATGTCAGGTGGCCCTTCTTTGGACCTGGTGTTTCTGCGTGATGAAACTGGACTCAGATGGGATCTCTTTTCATAAGACTTTCATGCTACTTTACTGGAATTGTAGTTGGTGTTGGGGTTTAAGATATATTTAGGGGATTTGAATCTCTGGACTGACAATATGATAGCCAGGCCCTGAGCCTCAACAGACTCCAGCTCCTACAATCTGATTTATTGGACTCACCTCACTCAGCTAAGATGGAGTTGAAGAAGGACAACTACCACACCAGGGAGCCTAGAGTGCCTACAACTGAAAGCAGGAGGATTGCATCCAGTATCCATGTGGAATCTGAGCCTCCTCTTGACAGAGAGGTGCAACAGACACAACCAATCCAAGGTCCACAGAGAAAAGGTGGCATTGGAGTGGGAAAAGTGGACATGGTGGTTGATGGGTATGGGGAATGGCAGGAAGAGATGAGAGGTGGAGGTGCCTTTGGGACTTGGAGTTGCCCTGGATGGTGCTTCAGGGGCAATCACCGGACATTGTAAATCCTCCCAGGGCCCACTGGATGGAATGGGGGAGAGTATGGGCTATGATGTGGACCATTGACCATGAGGTGCAGAGATGCCCAGAGATGAGCTTACCAAATGCAATGGATGTGTCATGATGATGGGAGTGAGGGTTGCTGGGGGGGGAGTGGTGGGGTGGGGGTGGTGGGGTTGAATGGGACCTCATATTTTTTTTTAATGTAATATTTTTACAAAATCAATAAAAAAAAAGGTAAAAAAAAAAAAAAAAAAAGAAAGGCATTCAACTGCTTGAGCCACATCTGCTTCCCAAGAACTATATACTTTTAACCTAATAAATTCCCATTGTAAAAGCCAAGTCATTTCTGGTATATTGCTCTCAGCAGCTTTTAGCAAATTAAAACACTAACTTACAGGGGATCTCCTGATTTCAGTTGGATTTAGTTAACAGGAATCTTCAAAGTTGGGAGGGAGGAGAGTGAGGTCAGGTTATTTCCCTGATTTCTGCCATTCAAAGTCACCTTGAGCTTGCTGTGTCCCTTGATCAAATGTCACTACTCCTCTCAAGATGACCAATTTTACATAATTCCCTCCTTCTAGCTCTGCTACTAGCTTCCTTCCTCATCTTCACTGGCCTAACAGTATAGTTGTTATTCTTCAGATTACTGTTGGTTCTGCTACGATTTCACTATTGTAGTTAGTTTTTTCAAATAAGCTGGCTTTGAATACTGTTTGAACCGTCTTGTTGGAATTCTGACTGGTACACTATGTTAACTCTTAATGACAAGTGATGTTCAAGTTAAAGCGACTGTTCCAGAAATGATGAAAATGTGCAGGTAATAAAGAGCAATGTGCATACCTTATACCTCTTTGCTACCCACATAACGCTAAGAGTCTACTAGACCTTCAGATGTTTTACTGATTAATTAAATGAAATAGTTTTAAAGAATATGATCACTTCCAATTCTAAGATTTTATTATCAATCATATATATAACAACTCCAGAAACATGAGAGTATTTCTATTGCATAGAAATATGAGAAAATGCCAGCTGGAAGATAAAAGTCCACTCAGTACAATATATCTTGAAAATTGGCAACTTGGGTTTTCTTAAATTCATTCTCTATTTTTATATAATAAATCCTAAGAAGAATCTCTCAATTGGAAATGTACTTGATAATAAATGTGACTCTTTCTTGGATCTATTTATATAGTTTAACCTACATAACCATATTAATAATATCACCAACCATCATTTAAAAATCATCTGTCCATGCCTGACAAACCAATATAAAGGATTAACACACAAATCTAATTTTTACCAACCTTAATGTCACAGCTGTGAAGTTTTTGAATCCCTTAGGCTTGGGATTAATTATTATGATGACCTGATTTTGTATAGGTCTATGATAACTTGTGATAACAACTCCTGGAAATCAAGCACTGAATCATATATTCAGACCCTATTTAAAAACAGAGAAAGAATGAAATAGAAAACAGGAGGGGAGAGAAACTAAAAGAAGGAAATAGAAGAAAATATAAAAATCAAACAACTAAACTATGTCCTGTCTTTTAAATTCTTGATATTCCTCTAAAAAGAAAACCCTATATTCCGTATAAAATTTATTGAAATTTGTTTTGGTAGAGGATGCTGAACATATTTACTGGAATTTAATATTTTATCATAATTTAATAATTTGGGGGATGAGGCAGTGTTGTTAAGAAGAAGATTTATTAAAATATTTCATTGGAGGATACAAATAAATTGATCAGATCAAATAGACTTTTTTTAAAGATTTATTTTATTTATTTATCCCCCCCCAACAGCTTGCTTGCTGTTTGCTCTCTGTGTCCATTCACTGTGCGTTCTTCTGTGTCTGCTTGTCTCCCTTTGTTGCATCATCTTGCTGCTCTAATTCTCCATGGGCACGAGCCATTAGCTCTCTGAGGGTGCGGGCCGTCAGTGCTCTGCAAGCACAGGCCAGTTTGCCTTCACAAGGAGGCCCTGGGACACGAACCCAGGGCCTCCCATATGTTAGATGGGAGTCCAATCAGTTGAGTCACAGCTGCTTCCCCAAATCTACTCTTTATAAGTTTGATGATTTTTGATATTTCAAACAAATTTTAACATCGTACTTATCTAAAATTAGTACCCGGAGCTTCAACTATGTATACTCTCATCACAAAACAGAAGTAAGCACCCCCGCTCCACCAAAAGAAAAGCACCTACCAAACTTATGATAGAAACACTGAGTACTAAAAGTCTATTTTGAATAGTACAATTCAGTTGTTTGAAAATTCCCTTATATGGATAATCTCCTGGCCTAACAGCTGATTGAAAAAAAATCATTGTATTTATAGAATTAATATATTGGAAATTTTTAATATTCTTCAGATTGCATGAAATGCAGAATATACTATTTAATTAAATAATATATAAGTGGTAAGGGAATTAAATACACATTTAAAATAATTTCAGATATATGCACTTGCATTATATTATCAATCCTTAATTCATCAGGTAATAGCATAGAGAGCAACATACTCTTATAAATTGTATTCAAAGTGAATAAAGCCACTCAAGAAACAACTGGCCTCACTAGTATACCCAGAGGGATAAATATCTTTGAAACAAATCAAAACAGAGTGGGAGATACAACCAAGGATAATTAAATCATGAAAGTTATTCAATACTTTAAAAAACACACATTCAGCAGATTCTAAAATAATGAATGAGAATGAGTCATAAGATAAAAAAACAGGACGTACAATTTTATCTTATGACATACACTGAAAATGCAAACACTTTTGAGTCACAGACTTGAAATCTTTCTAGACAACAGTATCCTTGTGCCTGGAATTCCTAATGCTTTTTTATGATTTTGAGTATTTGAAAGGCACACTGACTAAAAAAACTTTTCAGGCCTTACAGTGATTTTTTTTTAGCCATTTTTTCAGTGTTAAACTGAAATTCAAAAAATCGTATTTCATTCTTATTCAGTGAACATTTAAAAAATCCTGTCCAAAAATATCTAGTAGTTATCTGTTTTCAGTCTTCCATTTAAATAACTAAAGCACCAAAGAATACATTTCTCAGTATGTAAATCATGTAATTTTCTTCACATGGATCAGAAGAAGTTTACAAAAAGCCTTGGGTCATTTAGTTTATGGTAAATATTTTTTAAAAATTAAGGTTGAGTGCTTTGCAAACTTAATTTTTATAGGAATTTTAGCAAAATTCTCTTTATTACAGATAAAATCCTGGGTTTAAAGGATGATAAGACCAATCCAGGATGCTTCCTCTGTTCTGAGGAGAGCTCTACATTCCCTTTAATGCAACTACTTTACAGAATTGTCATCATGTAGACTTCGGGCAATTTAGAGATCTCTTAAGTGAATGATGGCTTCTGATTCCCAGGATACTATTTTTTCAGAATAGTGATACTTAGACACTTAGAAGAAAAATAATAATTTCAGAGGGATAGCTGAATAATAAAGAATATCTAGCACATATCAGGTATATCTGATATGAAACAAGCAAACTGAGCTGTCTCAGAGAGCTGAAGACTGGAAGATAGGCTTAAAGGAATGGGGGGGGCGGTGCGGCGGGGGCATAAGGAAGGTTGCAAGCTGACGCCTACATGGGTGAAGTCTATAACAAGCTGGAGGTAAGCATTTGTACAGGGAAGGGCTAAGATGGGTGCATAGGGATACCTTTGGGTGGGGATTTGTGGGCTTGAGGGGGGCTAGGATTTGGAGGATGGGTCAGATGACCAAGGAATTGGGGGGAGGACTGTGGGGAACTATTGAATATGGGAGAATGTCAGGTATATGTCTGAAACTATACTCTTGAGAAAACTCTTTGGAAAATATAATAAGGAAGGATCACGTGTTTAAGGTGCTTAAGGGGAGAGGGCATCTGGTACAGGAGCAAGTTTCTAGGGATATGTGAGTGCTCATTTTGTCATAGTGTGCTATATTATTTGGTAGAGACCCATACAATGAGTGTGACGGTGTACCCACATCCTGGGGAGACCTGATGTTCCCAAAGAGAGGGGATTGTGTCTCTCGCTGGCTCCCAATTAGTTAGGGCAATCTAGTATGTCAAACCCTCAGCATTGTTGCAATATCTGTAAATCTGGTTCCTCAGGTAGTGAAGATTGAGTGTCACAGTGTGCCCTGAGGGGAGGCGGAGAGAGGTATAGCATGGATGGAAGCAGGGAACTGGGGGGCAATGGAAGTGCTCCACAAGATTATGCAATAATGGACATGTCAATATACATCTAAAGAGTATAAAAGTCTATAAACTAAAATGTAAACTATAATGTAAAACATAAGGAAACTGAAAATTTAGAAATTTGTACAGTCTACAATATAAACAATAATGTAAACCAAAGTGGAATCATGTTGGATAGTAATGTTTCAAAATTTGTGCATAAGCTGCAGCAAATATGACATGAACATGTAAAGAGACCATTGCTGGGGAAAGGGGAAAAGGGTTTGATGTTAGATATCTGGGAGTCCCCTATACTGTATATGTGAATTACTGTGATCCAAAACTTTTTTGAAAAGAAAATAAAAAATTAGGAAAAAAAAAAAAGATGTAGACACTGAGGGAGAAATGAAAATGCCTTGCTACTGTACATACAGGGCAACACCTATTACAGTGATGAAAGGCAAAACATTAGAAACAAAGCTTTATAATATTATTCATTTTATTAATACACCAATTTATTTGTACTTTTTTTAGTATTTCTAAATTACTATGTAGTCTATTTCTAAACTTTAAACCCATCTCTGTATTTCAATTTCCTATTAATTGAATTTGGCAATATATTAGGATTCATCGTTGAAGAAGTTTTGGACCACAGAGAGGTTAAACTATAGCAGGGGAGGAACTCTGGTGTGGGGTATTATTGCTGGGGGGCACATGGCTGGAGGAGTTCCCAGGGCATGTATATAGGGAACATAAATATATTAGGGTATATGTGGGATATTTTTATAGTAGTTACAGTTACAAATGTCAACTGAGGGAATGCTGAGTTCCCACCCAGAGGAGCTCTATCATACTCCCCAATGGAACAGCAATAATCCCCCAAGTGCAATGGCAAAGATCAACAAGGAAGGATGGTCCAATAATGACTCCTTGATACTGATGACTATGCTTAGGAGCCTGTGTGCCTGAAACGTGAACTAGATCTAGAGCTGTAGGGTGCCTAAGAGTTACCTCCTGAGAGCCTCCATTTGCTCAAATGTGGCCACTCTCTAAGCCAAACTCAGTATGTAAACACATTACCTTCCCCCCAACGTGGGACATGACTCCTGGGGATGAGCCTCCCTAGCGCCGAGGGATTACTACCAATCACTAACTGGAGAAGCAACTAGAAAGAGACCTTGAATAAAAGGGTCAACTCAGACCAGCAGAATATCTCAGCCTACATGTTGGATCGAATGTTAAAAACTGCTCTTTGACCTTGGATAAAAAGGGAAATGGCAAAGACAAATGAGTTGATATGGCTAAGAGTCTTTCAAAAAGAGTTGGGAGGTCACCAGAGGGGTCACACTTACGCACACCTCAGCAGGACCCCAGAAAAAGCCAAAGTAGATACAAACCTAGGTACTGGTTCTCCTGAAGGCTACAGAGATCCACAGGATATATAGTCATGGCAGATGAATTTGGAACTTTGTACCATGTCAGAGGGCCCTACTTTGGAATTTGTGCTCCTGAGTGTGACGGAGCTGGACTCAGATGTGACTTTTATACACATGCCTCTTCTGTCACTTTTACTGAACCTGTGGTTGGCAATAGGGATGGTCCATACTCAGGAGACTTGAATCCCTGCACTGCCCATGTGCCAGCTGGGCCCTGAGTCTCAGCAGAGTGACGACTCCCACTCTCTGGTTCGTTGGTCTTACCCAGGTCAGCTAACAGGGAGGTGAAGATGGTCAACCACCATACCAGGGAATCAAGAGTGCCTACAACTGTAAGCAGAGGAATTGCATCCATCATCCATGTGGAATCTAAGCCACCTCTTGATCTAGAGTTGGAAGGGACATCGCCATCCCAGGGTCCACAGAATGGAGGAATAAAATGTGGGCTAGAGTGAACTTACTGATATTCTACTATAAAACTATTGTGACGAGTAATGGAAGAAATTTTAGCATCGAGGCAGAGAAAGTGGCCACAGTAGTTGCTGAGGGCAGGGAGAGGGTAGAAGAGATGTGATGTGGGGGCATTTCTGGGATTTTGAGTTGTCCTTAATGATACTGCAGGGTCAGATGCTGGACCTTATATATCCTGCCATAACCCCCTGAATGTACTGGGGGAAAGTGCGAACTACAGGGTAAACTATTATCTATGCCCCAAAATGTGTTCACAGAGTGCAATGACTGTGCCACAACAATGAGGGAGATTTTTGGTGTGGGAGGAGTGGGGTGCGGTGGTGGGGGAATATACAGGAAACTCATATTTTTTTTAGTGTAACATTTTTTGTGTGTGATGTATGTATTTTCAAAAAAATAGAATTTAGGAAAATGATGTGCTGGGGGTGGGGAATGGGTTATATGGGAACCTCTTATGTTTCTTGTTTTTTTTATATTTTTTAATGTAATATTCCTTGTGATCTATTAACTTTAATTTTAAAAAATTTAAAAAAACATTAGCTGCTAAATAAATAAATAAATAAACTGAAAAAAATAAAAGAATATCTAGCATAAATCAGGTACCACAATTTATTTTATATTTCTAAACATGACTCCTTTAAGAAATATATTTTTTCAGTTGCCTATAATGTCCTTCATGTATGAGTTGTATACATACATAGGAAACATATCTGTTATTTTATAACATGGTGAATAAAAGGCAGTTTTGATTAAAATTTTTAAAAACCAAAGATTCCTTTTCCACAAGTCCAAAAGACAAATAATTTCATACCAATGTATATTACTACAGTATACCTAATTCTTCCAGATACATTTTTAGGGTGTATGAAAATGGCTTTTCTATCTAAGCTAATTTGGGTTTTTATGGATTCACTGAATTGCAATATGTTCTCTGAAAACAGCCCATTTAAAACATTTACATGCTTTTTTATTGGGAACACAAGAATCTCAAGTAGATAAGTTTTACCACTAGTATCATTAATTAAGAAAAATATAAGAGGACAAGTGTTAAGACAAAGGAAAGGAACCAATATTTTCTAAGAACCAGGTATCACACCTACTACTATAAAATAAATTTTATATTTTTTAAGCCTCATTTAAACCATACACTATGTTAACTAGGTGAGTTCCCCCTCCATTTCACAAATAGGAAATCTAGGTTTGGAGGAAATAAGCAATATTCCCTATTTTAAAGTACTGGTAAATAAATACAATTTGGCATTGGAATCCAAGCCTGTTTGAATGCAATGATTTCGTTCTGAAGATAACATATTAGTTTCTTCATTCAACCAATACTATGTCCTAAGCACAATATTGGGGTACTTCTTATAATTTCAAACTTGCCTCTTTGCCAACGTCTTGTTCCTTTTTTAAAAAATAAGACTGATTATCATTAGGAATTTGCTTACTTTTAAAACAAACTCCACAACACGCCAGTGGGGGGGGGCGTGGATCTTATTACAATTAGTGAATCTAAGACCTGATTTTTTTCTAATTCATCTATGTGAAATATTATACAATGTCATTATGATGTTGGTACTAGAGTACTATTAACTGCTTTATAGTTGAATTGGGTTACATGAAATGCCTTCTGTCCTGAGTAATAATTTGTGAAGTAGGCTTTAAGGGATATTATAACTAGAGTAAATAAACTTACTTTAGATATTACAGAGTTCTATTTCAAAATAATGGCTTAGATTAACTCTGGTTGCAAAACTTGTAATGCATTCTAAGTATAGATATATGAGCTATTAAAATAATTGGTTTCTTTTTTGAAATGTTGCATTTGAAATATTTGCTCTGATTAGTCACTATGAACAATTAAGATATTTATAGAGGCTATTATAGAATATTTCATAGGGAGTTCTGAGGGAGAAAGTCTTTATTTAAATCTTCTGCATGACATTGCAATGAAGGATACAGGCTATTATACATTTTGTCAAAAACTATAAAATTGTGCAATGTAAAGTGTAAACTGTAATGTACCATAATTAGTAGCAATGCTTCAATATGTGTTCATCAATCCTAACAAATAAACCACACTAATGAAAGATGTTGATGGGGAAAATTGTGGGAAGGGGAAGATGTGGATTATATGGGAATCTCCTATATATTTTTTTTTCACTTTCACACTTTTATTTTTATTTTTTTAAATGTTACATTAAAAAAATATGAGGTTCCCATATAGCCCCCACCACCCTCACCCCACTCCTCCCACATCAACAGCCTCTTTCATCATCATGGCACGTTCATTGCATTTGGTGAATACATTTTGGAGCACTGCTGCACCACATGGATAGTGGGTTACAGTGTAGTTTACACTCTCACTCAGTCCACCCAGTGGGCCATGGCAGGACCTACAATGTATCCCCTATATTTTTCATGTTAACATTTATGTAATCTAAAGCTTAGAGAATAAAAGTGACCTAAAAAAAATCTCCACAGACTCTCGTATTATCTAAAAAGTTCTGTGCTTATTACTAGATCCGCAGCTTCACTAAGATTATGTTCATCTACAAAATATAAAGAATCTAAATTACAAGTTGCTAAAAGATAATGCAGCATAGGTACATGTAATTTACAAGTGGACACTAATAAGAATACCATGGTGTTCTACTGGATTACATATTGTGACTCCTCTTTTATCTTCCCACTGGAAAAAACTGTTATCAATGTGCCGTTGACTTAATTTCTGTTTTAGTTTGCCAAAGGGCTGCCAATGCAAAATACCAGGAATGAGTTGGCATTTAAAAGGGGATTTATATGGAGTAAAACCTTATAGTTCCAAGGCCATGAAAAGTCCAACTCAAGGCACCATAAGATCAGCTGCCACTTTGTGAAGTATGATGGCCACAGATCTCTGCTGAGGTCCTTCTTCTCCAGAATCTACCATTGTCTGCTGGAGCTCAGCTGTGGGCAACTAGCCTAGGGCTTGTCTCTTACTGGGCTTCTTCTCTCAGACTTGGCTGCTCTGCTTTCTTTTGGAGTTCAGCTGCAAGCTATCAGGCATATGGCTCATCGCTCCCCGGACCTCAGCTCTTTCAGCCTCTCCTCTCTCTTATATGATAGGATCGAATATGTCAGCTCCTTATGTCTGTGTATTTCTCTCTCTGTGTCTCCATTTTTATCAGACCCATTAGAAGGGTGAAGACTCAACCTGAATCACAACTCACTAACATAGTACAATTGAAAGTGTCTCACACTCACAGGAATGGGTTAGCTCATAAATATAATCTTTCTCATTTTGGGGTTCATAAAATAATTTCAACTGCCACACCACCTAAGCAGTAGAAGTGAAAATCCTCAGAGGAGTCATTTTAAGCTACTGAAATGATTGAGTCAGAAGAAGTCAGCATATAGAAATTATAATTATTTAGAAAACTTCTGTCTCTAACTTCAATTTAGTTTAAGATAAAATACTGCAAACCCTGAGAGATATATACATTTTCATATTATAGTTTCAGTAACAAAGAAGTCATCTTTCTCTTATGATTAACATTTATTTTCTTCATAAGGAATAACATTTCCTGTAATGCCATATGCAAAGAAAGTCATTAGCTTTGTCTGGTTATAGTGATTTTTAGCTTGTATTTTTGTATTTTATTTGGTTTTATCTTATGACTTTGTCTTCCTTTCAGAGTCAACCATAGTGATTAAATTAAGACAGACATAAATACACGTGAATTAATTTTCTTCTTTTTCACAGTACTAAAAATATATCTATTAATCATCATATTCATAAACTTAAAAAATTTGTATTTATTTAAAATACTTAAACTTATAGATTGCTACAAATACTGATTATCATAAATATATAAGAAAATATAATTTATTTTATATTTTTCTTTTTAATTTGATATTTTCCCAATTTTATTTTATTTTTTTAATTATTAATTTTTATTTTTAAAATTTATTTTAAATATACTTTTTAATTTTTTAAAAGACACTTGGAGTACATAAAAAATATAGGGGTTTCCCATATCCCCCACTCCCAACCCCTCCCATATTTTCCCAAATTAACAACATCCTTCCTTAATGTGGTACATTTGTTAGGATTGACGAACACATTTTGGAGCATTGCCACTAAGCGTGGATTGCAGTTTACACTCTCTCCTATGCAATTTTGTAAGTTATGACAAGATACATAGTGTCTTGTATCTTCATTGCAGTGCCATTCAGGACAATTCCAAGTCCTGTAAATGTCCCCATATTACACCTGTATTATTACATCCTTTCCTGCCCCTTAGAACCTTGAGTGGTCACTGCCTCCACATCAATGATAAAAGTTCTTCCATTGCTAGAAACACAATAAGTCTATCCTAGCATACCAGTAAGTCTATTCTAGCCCATTGTTTATCCCCCAATCCTGCAGATTCTTGGATGGTGATGCCCACCTCACTTCTAATTGAGAGGGGGCTTAGATCCCATGGGGCAGATGAATGGGATTATCTTGCTTGCAGTTGTAGACTTTCTTTGTCCCATGGATGGTCACTGTTCATCGTTATTTCCTTGTTAGTTGTCCTGGGTAAGTCCAAAGAACTGGAGAATAGGTGTTGCAAATCTGTTCATATTCAGGGCTCAGATGGCATATGGACAGCCCAAAGATGTAAGTCTCTTGGACATACACCTATCAACTCGCACTAACTAGGAGGCTCAAATAGAAGGGGAAGAAAAGCCATGTGTAAGGAAACCACAACTGAGTCCAACTTTCTCTGTCACACTGAGGATCATAAATTCCCAAGTAGGGTCCACTGGCAGGGCACCAAACTCCTGAACTATCTGCCCTGCCTATAGTGTCTGGATGTCTCCTCCATTTGAGGCAATGTTTACTTTGGCAGTCAAAGAGATACTGCTGAGAGGTGCATAAGGCTAACCTCTGGAATGACCTCCTGACTTGCTTTGAAGTCTCTTAGCCATATAAACTCATTTGTCTTTACCCTCCCCCTTTAGGTGAATGTCTTTTTCCAGTTACATTGCTAGTTTGTGCTTGGTAGTCATCCCTCAGTGCCTGGGAGGTGCATGCCTGTTTTCCCAATTTTAAAAGTGATACACATCATTCCTCTTTTGGCAATGACTACATACTCTTCCACAGAAAACAATGATAAATTCTAGGCAAAATATGTAGAAACAACTATTTGACGCACTGGTGAATGACCAAAAACAGGCAGAAGCTGCTGATGAGTCAACCCTTGAAACAGATAAACTCTGTTTGCTTTGGGTATTTTTCCTGAGGACACTCTACAGTCCATAAGGCAAAGATACCTAAAATTCAAATATCAATCCATAATTTTACTCCTTTCAGGCACCAGAGGTTCAATAGGCTGCCAGAGCATTTGGACTCTGAGTGAAGAAATCCCAGAAAGGAGGAAGCCACAGAAAAGGAAGTCCTAATGTCTGTGTTTAGATCCACCAGAAGTGTGGATTAAGACAAGCATTTCTGTTCTTATCACTTGCATTCAAATTTATAATGGAGGACCTAAACAATGCAGTAATGCAAGAAAACAGAAACAAAATACATACTATTCTGCACACATTAATGAGATGTTAAAGATGACAATGATGTATTATGAAAGTTTATTTCAATAAAGGTGATGATAGATAATATGAATAAATTCCTTGAAAGATACAACCAATAAAGCTTACTCAAGAAGAAATAGATGACCAGACAAATGCTGCATCTACTAAAGAGCACATATTTGTAATTAAAAATTTCATAGATGGCATCACTGGTGAATTTTAGCAAACATTTAAGTAAGAAATAATACCAATTTTACATAAACATATCCAGTGAATAGAAGAGGAAGAAACACTTCCCAACCAAGTTTGTTGTCAAAAGCAGAAAAAAGGCATTACATGAAAAGAAACTAAGGACTAATGTTTCTCATAAAGTTAGACCTAAAAATCATTGACACAACATTAGTAAATCAAATCTAGCAATATATAAAAATCCACTACTCTTAATGATATGCATAAGTTTAAAAATGGGGATGAAGAAAAAATTCTTTCTTGGCATAGAATGTCAACCAATAAATGCAGAAGCAATGAGGTAATAATAAAACCAAGAGATTCTAAAGCCAGTAGGTGAAAAGTTCTTGAAAAAAGAAATTTTCATTGTCTAAAGTAGTCTCCACAAATTGCTTATTAATTGAAAGGAAAGATGGTATCTGTACACTGGAGAAACCTGGAAGACATACCTTACCAAATGATCAAAGTTAGAATCACTAATATTGGGACAAGGCAGAAAAGACAACAAAACAGGCCTAAGACTGCTGTCCATAGAAAAACCTGTTTGTAAAGCTGCCCCGTGGTTGGCATCTAGAAATGTGGCTCTCGGAGTATTCCTAGTAGACGTTTACCTGACAAGGATGGTTCACTCTGCATATTCTGTTTGTGCAAACCATATGGTTTATGCTGAGCAACTGCTTTCCAACTGGACATTGTCCTTGCCAAGTTGACACATAAGAAGCTGGCATTTTCTAGCTTCTTGAATGTGTGGCTTGATGTTTGCCGTTAATTATGGAAAATTCCTGGCTCGTATTCATCTGGCATTTCTTTTACCACATTCTTTCTGGAAATCCAATCACCTATATATTAAATCATTCAATTTTGTCTCTACAACTATTAGATGTTCAGTTCCTGCTCTTTTTATTCTTTTTCCTTTTTGTGTTTCAGTTCATGTTCTTTCTGTCAACGTATCTTCAAAGTTTATCAGTTCTTTCCTTGACTATGTAAAATTACTGAAGAACTTGTCAAAGCATTTTTAATGTTACTTTATTTCTTGCATTTAATTTAATTATTTCTTATCATTTCCAAGTCTCTGCTATGTTTACCCTTTTGATCTTATATTCTTTCAACCTTCATTACAGGATTTAACATAGCAAACATAATCATTTTAAATTCCTTGTCATATAGCTATAGCATTTACATCATATCTTGAGTATGATTTGATGTTTACTGTGTCTTTCTGGGATATAACTTATGGTTTTTGTTGAAAGCCAGACATCTTTTTTATGGCAGTAGAGACTGAGGTAAATTGTTTCTAATGCTTGGGAAAGGATACACCTTTTCTTTGCTAGGCCTTTAGTACAGGGATCTGAGTGAAAATCAGCAAGAGTTCTTCTGTATTTAAGTTTGTTTTTACCTTTCTTATACCATAGATTCAAATCCCTATAGCAATGCCCTATCTATAGGGTGAGAGTTGTTTTGCCAGAAGAATGACTGTTCATCCCTAAGATTTGGAATTTCTCTTTGTGCTAAGAACTTCCCATACTTCCCTTTAGACTCCCTTTATAACTTCCTGTCACATTCTCTTCACATGTTCCTTTCCTTTTCCAGCAACATTCTGCTTTTAATTGTTATTTGAAGCTTATTAGCTTAGCAATGGGGAGCATTGTCTGTTGTAGTGCATTAGCCTCAATCATGAGCAGGCACACTGTGCTTGAGTCTCAGGGTCTAGCCTTAGTTCTTCTGCCCCTTCTTGGGCTCTAGTTATGGGACTACTACATATCCCTTCCCTTCCCCCAGTAGTAATTTTTTTTTTTCTTTTTTGTCTGTTTCCTTCCCCCAATGGCAATGAGTTTACATCACTTCTCTAAGGGTAACATTGTTGTGTGTTTTCCCCATAGGGTAGTTAAGGGAGAATGGGGCCCTAATGGGGTCTCTGGGCCCTTCCACACCACTGCTGTTCTCTGCTCTAGAGTCTGTATAAAGAAAGCATCTATAAGAATTTTTCCTGTCTTTTGGGGTTCATGGAGAAAGAGCCTACAAGAACATGCCTACTCCCCCAACTTCTGTGGCCATTAAGGAATTCACACTGTCTGTCTAGTCCACATTCAGCCTCCACCACTTCATCAATTATTCTAGCAGTGCTCTTTTTACCTGTGTCCACTAACATTTATCCCAAGTGAAGGAGTGCTTGCATTTTTTTCCCTTTCTTTGGGCATCTGTCTCTCCTTCTATTTGGGGCCATTTGGTTCTTCTGCAATCTCAGTTCTCCTGTAGGGTCAAAAAAAGTTAGGAATCTTGAGTTAATTAGATTTCTTTTGTTCTAATCATCCAAGGAATACTCCTTCTAGGTCTCTATATCTGGGAACCAAAAATGGTTCTTAACTTTTTGAAGTTTCTTAGAAAATTCTCCAAAGGAAATGTTTTTCTTTAAAATTAGTATACATAGAGTGGTATGCTGGAGTCAGCTATTATCAGCTTGAAAGTGTCACTTTTAAACTTTTTTTAAAGTTTACATGTATTTATGAATTGGTTGTATCATCCAGGGTGGGAATATTCTCCCTTAGAAGCCAGCAAATGATAAAAATGGGAGTGTTTCTCTTTTATTTTTTCCTGGAGAGCCAGTTTTTAAACATGGACCAGCATACTATAGATCCTAATTCACAGAAATAGAAATATGGGTAAAATATATAGGAGAAAGCTAAGATATTATATGTCAAAATATCCAAACAGGAATCAATGTTCTTTTGCTCAAGAAATAGTAATTGAGTACCTAACATGATTTCCAGAAAGTGAATATACCATGGAGTGAAAGAGATAAACAATGTCCTTGTTCTTATAAAAGTTACATTCTTGTGGGAAAGACTCAAAGACATAAATAGAAAAAGAAAAGAAAGGAAGAAAGGAAGAAATGATAGAAGAGAGGAGGAATGAAGGAAAGAAGGAGAGAATAAAGGAAGGAAGGAAGACAAAGTGTTGGGTGGGTGAAAAGGGTGAAGTTATGAAGCAGGGAGAGTAAATACAGACATTTTTCACTGAAAAATTAAATGCAAATTTCAAATTCTTTCTGCCTTTAATTATAGCTATGGCTCACCCTGCCTTTAACAATAGTGCTTTCTAAATTATTATTGATCAATAGTATTTTTTAATCTTCTATAAGCCCTGTTTTAATCTTGTCTAATTATAATTAATCAACATTCATTTTTTCTAATTTATTTTCCTCATAATACTACCCAGAAGAAAAGGGTTCCTAATGTATTCACAGAACTTCTTTTCCTAGAAGTGAAAATTGTGCTTTTCATAAGAATGTTAATATGGAAAAGTTTATGTGATACTAAATTGAATTTAAAAGAATATATAAAATTAAATTGTAACCTTTCTCCCCTCTCAGTCACGATGTAATATGGTTCTACTCAGTAACAACCAAGTGTGATGATTAAGTTTTATGTGTCAACATGGCTAGGTTATGGTGTCCAATTGTTGATCAAGCAAGCATGGGACTGATTGTTACTCTGAGGGCATTCCATAGTTTTAAGTTATTAGCCACTTAATGCATCTATGGCTGACTCCATCTACAATCAATAAAGCAGATACCTTTAGCAATGAGAGAAGTCTCATCTAATCAGCTGAATATCTTAACGGGACTGATGATTTCTGCAGTCAACAAGTTTTTCTATCTCTATTTCAACCAGCCGGCTTCTCCTGGGAAATTCATCAAAACCTTCTTTAGAGTTCCCAACTTGTGGCCTAACCTACAGAGTCCAGACTTGCCAATTCCAATGGTCGTATGAGCCAATTCCTATAATAAATCTCAAAATATTATATATATCCATTCAGTTCAGTTTCTCTGGAGAAACAGACTAATACATCAAGGTTTTCCAATTTAAATAACTGCCAGTTTTGAAGCTACACAATGATTATAAATACTTAGAGAAGTTGTGTAGTTCTCCCCTTCTCAATGAATGGTCTGTCTAGAAAATAATCAGTAAATTGGTGTCAATAGCATTTTAAATTTAGAATATTTACAAACATCACATACTTGCTGAAGTTCAAATTGTTTCCATAAAACTACTTTTTCTATTCATGTGGATATTAATGCTTATAAAGCAAATTAATAATGTATAAATATTAGAAAAATGATAAGGTATTATTAACCTTCATATCAAAATGGCATCATAGTCTGGGGTGGTAGGTTTCCATTACAGTAGATTCAATTAAAGTCAACAGCTTAGGAAGGTTTTTCTATAACTACTAGAATAATATTTCTGTAGATCTAAAATCATGTAATCAGGTAATCCTTATACCACTGTCATAGAAGACATAAGGACAAAACCATATATATATATATAGTTTATATGTTAATATAAAGTTTTCTACCAGTAACATACTCATACACATGGTCACAGCAGGTAATTTTCATTTAGCACCCTTGGCGAGATTTAAAGCAGACATTCATTTTATTTAAAGCTATCTATCTTTTATTGTTTCTGTATTCATCTGTTAGAGTTGTCATGAGCTAATTTTTACCTTTATCTTCTTTTTAAACATACTTTAAAAAACTTAAGCAAATATTTTAGTTTCCTGAATTATTTGCTATAAATCATTTACTAGCAGTTGTAATAGTCATAATAATACTTTCTTTTAGTAGTCTTCTTTCTATTTAACCTCTAAAAATGGAACCTTTAAAAATAGTCCATCACCCATTAAACTACAAATTCAGGCAGATTTCTGTATCACTTTTAATATTCATGTCTTATTTTAGTAGCTAGAAACATAAAAGCACCTCAATGATAGTTTCCAAAGGCTATATAAAGAGGAATTATCACAATTTTTGTCCTCTTCACATTATCCCCATCAATTTTTCTCAAGAATTGATCAATCTTTACTATAATTATGTAATATCAGTCTTGCTCATTTCCTTCCAATGAAGTCATTAAACTCACTGGAACATAGCAGGATATAAATAAGATTCAGTCCAATATTATACAGAGGAAACAATTAAAATTTGTAATTGGCTTAAGCTGTTGAAGTCAGTGATTGTCTCATCTCTTTAAAGTGACTTCACAAAATCAGAAATTTAAAGAAACTGGATATTCACTCCTCATTATCTTTTCATATTTCTTTTTTTCCCTTATTTAAGTTTCCCTTCTTTTTAGTGTCTTATCATTTTCTGGTATCATTAATATTTTTTCTCAAAACTTAAGTCATGGTCTTGCTTATAGGTTTTCTTTCAAGTGTTCAAAGTTCACATAGACTTATATAAACATTCATTTGCTTTAATCTGTGCCTGCTCCTAGTATTTTCCCAGTCAAATAAATAATTTCTAATTTCTTAGAAATTAGATTTATAATGATATTTTTTCATCATTATAAAAAATTTTCTTTGGAAAACTGTTAACTCAAAAATACATTACTTTGGGAAACAGATGTGGCTCAAGTGATTGGATTCCCATTTACCATATAGAAGGTCCAGCATTTGATTCCTGGGGCCTCCTGGTGAAGGCAAGCTGGCCCATGTGGCAAGCTGGCCCATGTGGCAAACTGGCCCAAGTGGAGAGCTGGCCCACGTGGAGTGCTGGTGCAGCAAGATGACACAACAAAAGAGACACAGAGGAGAGACAATAGAGACACAGCAGACCAGGGAGCTGAGGTGGTGGAAGAGATTGAACACTTCCCTCATACTCCAAAAGGTCCAGGATTGGTTCCTGGTGCCACCTAAAGAGAAGACAAGCAGGCACAGAAGAACATACAGCAAATTGACCAGAAGGCAGACAGCAAATGGAAAACAGTGGGGGTGGGGGGAATAAATAAATTTAAAATAAACCTTTTGAAAAATACATTACTTTCTTTTGACAATTTATCTGAACTTTCTGATAAATTCACATTGAGGCAGAGGATTCTCAAGTGTCTTATTAGAAATAATTTTCTCAGTATTAACATAATCACTAGAAAGCAAGATATTTTATATAAAGTTCATTTTCTTATTTCATTCATTAAAATTTATTTGAGGCTTTTGCTCCTCCCTGTTTGGCAGATAGTCACATCTGCTCATGCAATGCCAATGCATGCCTGACACAAGTGGGATAAAGGTTGGAGTAAACAGATATGGCTATATAGAGTGCCTGGGCACCAGGGTTGCTTTTAACTCTGTCAAAGTGGAGATTGTCACAATCAATGACTTCTTCAACTTCCTGGTATGCTTGTTCCAGTATGATTCCACTAATAACAAGTTCAAAGAAACATGAAGGCTGAAAATAAGAAGCTCATCATCAACAGGAAGCCTATTTCTATCTTTCAGGAGCAAGATTTGTCAACATCAAGTAGAGTGATGCTGGTGCTGAGTATGTTGTGGCGTCTTCTCCCTACCCTGGAGAAGTCTCATTTGGTAGTAGAGCCAAAAGGGTAATCATCTCTGCCCCTTCTGTAGATGTTCCCATACTTGTGATGGGTGTGAACAATGAGAAGTCTTAACAATGTTTCCTGTACCACCATATGTCTGCTCCCTCTGGTGAGGT
The DNA here is from genome assembly GCF_030445035.2 of Dasypus novemcinctus. Lineage (NCBI taxonomy): Eukaryota > Metazoa > Chordata > Mammalia > Cingulata > Dasypodidae > Dasypus > Dasypus novemcinctus. The sequence continues at coordinate 74,581,017 of NC_080677.1, forward strand.
CATCCATAACAATTTTGAACTCTTGGAGTGATTCATGACCATAATCCACATCATCATTGCCACCCAGAAGACTGTGCATGGCTCTTCTGGAAAACTGTGACATGATGGCTATGGGGTTGCCCAAAACATCATCCCTGCCTGTGCCAACACTGTCTAGATAGTGGGGAAGGTCATCAGGAAGCTGAATGGAAAGGTCATAGGCATGGCCTTCTGCATCCCCACCCCCATTGTATTCATCATAGACTTGACTTGCCATCTGGAGAAAGCCAAATATGATGATTATGACACCAATAAAGTAGTGAAGGAGGCATCAGAGGGCCCCCTAAATGGCATGCTGAGCTACACTGAGGACCTGGTTGTCTCCTGCAACTTTTATAGTGATACCCACTCTTCCACATTTGATGGTGGGCCTGGCATTGCCCTCAATGATCACTTTATCTAGCTCATTTTATTCACATGATGTTGAATTTGGCTATAGAAACAGGGTGGGAGACCTTATGTTTCATATGGCCTTTGAGGAGTAAGAGGCCCCTGAACCATTAGCCTCAGCAATAGCAAGAGAGGAAGAGGGAAGCAGTCAGCTGCTGGGGAGTCCTTGCCTGAAGTGAATCATCTGATATATTGAGAATCTCCCATCCTTGTAGTTTCCACCTCAGACCCCTAAAGAAGTGAAGGGGTTTAGAGAGCCCTATCTTGTCATGTACCATAAGAAAAGTATACTGTACCTGGTCAATTTTTTTAAAAAAATTGAGAACCCATTATGTGCCTGACACTGGAAGGGATTGGTCTGCTGAAAAGTGAAGGAAATTGGGAGTTATATATATAAATCACAAGTTAAGTAAGAGCCTTAGGTACAAGAAGTAGAATATGCAAATTTATGGAAATAGAATAATTTGAGATTTGAAATTCATGTATGTATACTTGAATATGTATGACTGGGGCATGGATAGCTGGTCAGAAATTAGCAGAAATAAAGAGAAGACAAAAGGAAGATTGGTGAAAAATCTTGTTTATCATGTAACAGATTTTGATCTTTACTCTAAAAGGCATGAGGGAGGTGGGGCAAAATGGTGGTTGAGTGAGTGCACCTGATAATCTCTCCTGCAAAGAAGCAGCTGGGCAGCATTGGAAATTCTTCGGAACCAGGCTGTTTTGGGATTTTGCAGGGCAGGAGGTGTCTGGACATTGATTTGGTGGGAAGGTAACAGAGAAAATTCATGTATAAGATAAAATTGAGGCTCTCTTACACGGAGGTGGGGGCTGAGCCCCGGATGCTCCCTCCTGGGGTGGGCGGAGCCATGGCACTGGCACCACGGGCGGCAATTCCTGGAGGCTCTGCAATACTGGGGAATTCATAAGCCCTGAGCAGGCTATTGGGGGGCTAACAGGGCAGCAGACCCATTTGGGGAGACAGACGGGAGTTTTATTGCAAGGGGAGGATTTTTTGATTGCAGACACAAATAATACCGCTTTCGGCTAGAGCCCCACCCCCAAAGCCCGCTGACGATCTGCAGCAGCCTTAAATCGCTCGCAATAAAGAGACATCACCAGGAGGCTGTTTCAGGGGCTGGCAGGGTGGGAGAAGTCTGGAAGCCGATTAGGGGAATATTTTGCGAGGCATGGGAATTTCAGTTTTGGACACTGATATCAGCGCTTCTGGCTGGAGCCCCACCCCCTGGGCCTGGCTACTGATCTGCAGCGTCATTAAATTGGCTACAGAGTAGAGGCGCCCCCAGGTGGCTGTTTTGGGGGCTTACAGGGCGGGAGGTGTCCTGAAGTCGAATTGGTGATACAGCCACAGAAGAGACCCTAGTGAGAGGGTGAATTGTGGGTTTCTGACACATAGGTCAGAGTTTGCAGATGTGACCTCCCCCATAGGGCTGGCACCCAGCTGCAGGGATCCCTGAAGGCTGTGTTGCACTGCAGTGCTCCCAGGCTCCCTGTTAACCAGATTTGAGGTTGCCAGGTCTGAGTCCCCTAAAGCCTGGTGACCCACACCCCAGAGACTCACACCTCTTGAGTCTGCAATATCACAGACTTTCCATCCCTGAATCCACCACACCCTGAGGTCCATCTGAGGTCCTTGAATGTCCTAGCCCTCAACGTTTGCGTTTTTTCTTTTTTGTTTTTTTTTTTAATTTTTATTTTTATTTTGTATTGTCCTGATTGCTAACATTGCATTATCTCCTAGTCTTTTCTCCCATTGTATCCCTCAAGGTCTTTTTTTTTTTCCTTTTTTTTTTTCCAGTTATTTAGGGGGGATTTTTGTTGTTGCTGTTGTGGTTGTTCTATATCTTCTCTTCTTTTCCTTACTTGTTCCCCTCCCTTTACCCAATCCCCTTTTTCCTTTCTTTCTTTTCTTTTTTTTCCTCTCTCTTGTCCCTCATTTTCTTCTTATTTCATTTTATCTTAATTATACAATAGGTGATGCAGGGAACACCTCACATTTGCTGGGTTTCATCATCCTCTGTTGCCTCATTTCTGTGTGAATTGATTTTGGCTACCTACACTATCCCCTTTCCCCCACATCTTGATATACTCCATCATCTACTGTATCCCACCTCCCTTTCTTTGATCCCCAAATTGTCTAACTCTTAATTTCTAATACCTTTGTTTTGTTTTCTGTTTTTATCCACTCTTGAAACTATTGCCTTTCTTTTCTCTTTCGCTTTCTCATGAAAACACTAGCTTTTTAATTCATACCATATTCCTCCCATATTCAGTCGGCTACCTCATTATAGGTACTCTACCTACTGCTATAACTCTACACAACTTACATGAATCTAATATCCATCCTCCCAGATCTCATATTGTTGCTCTGTTAACATTTATTACCAATACTACTTTACACATTTTCCTTGCTTACACAATTGCCTTTCCCTGACCCTAATACTTTCCTTCAAAGTGAACTCAGCCAGCAATAAGAAATTAGAATAAGAAGAACAAAGTGACAAACAGAAGATATAACACTTACGCAAAAACAACAGCTAATTAATCCCCAAGACTAGACAAAGAAGCTAAGGAACTGATTAAACTCGTCAAGGTAAAATGATGACCAGACAGCAACAAAAATCTACAAACCAAACCAGTAATCAGGAAAACATGGCTGAATCCAATGAACAAACTAAAAACCAGGAAGGGAAGCAGAACTTCGCACAAGTAATTAAAGATCTCAGAACATATATCACAGACAAATTTAATGAAGTAAAGGAAGAGGTTAACAATAAGAAGACAACACTTGGAGGGGAAATTGCAGACATATGCAAAAAGATAACAGATATGATGGGAATGAACACCACAGTTCACGAAATCAAAAATACACTCTCAGCAAATAACAGCAGATTAGAAGAGGCAGAGCAGAGAATTAGTGATGTGGAAGACAGTACATCGGAAATCAAAGAGATAGTAGAATGGATCAATAAAAAGATTTAAAAAATCCAGCTAGGACTTAGGGACCTGAATGACAATGCAAAACGCACAAACATACATTTTATAGGCATCCCAGAAGGAGAAGAGAAGGGAAAAGGGTCAGAAGAAGTGTTGCAGGAAATAATGGCTGAAAACTTCCCAAGTCTACTGAAAGAGACAGATGTACATATCCAAGAAGCACAACACACCCCAAACATCATAAACCCCAAGAGGCCCACCCCAAGACATATACTTGTCAAATTATCCAATGCTCAAGACAAAGAGAAAATTCTAAAAGCAGCAAGAGAAAAGAAAACCATCACATACAAGGGAAGCTCCATAAGATTAAGTGCTGATTTCTCATCTGAAACCATGGAGACAAGAAGGCAGTGGTATGATATAGTCAAGGTACTAAAAGAAAAAAATTTCCAACCAAGAATACTCTATCCAGCTAAACTAGCATTCAAAAATGATGGAGAGTTCAAAATATTCACAGATAAACAGAAACTGAAAGAGTATGCCAACAAGAAACCTCCCCTTCAAGAAATTCTAAAGGGAGTTCTGCAGGAAGAAAGGAAAAAACAGGACAGGCAGAGTTGGAGGAGAGTGTAAGAGCAAAAAAAAAAAAAAAAGAGAAGAAAAAAACAAACAAAATATGACAAACACAAGTCCAATTAAAATATGGCTAACAAATAATTCCTTTGAAAGTAATAACACTGAATGTCAACGGATTAAACTTGCCTATCAAAAGATTCAGACTGGGACATTGGATAAGGAAATATGACCCATTTATATGCTGTCTACAAGAGACACATCTTAGACCCAGAGACTCATGGAGGCTGAAAGTGAATGGTTGGAAAACAATCTTACAAGCAAACAATAACCAAAAAATGGCAGGAGTAGCTATATTAATATCAGACAAAATAAACTTTAAATGCGAAACAATTGTGAGAGACAAAGAAGGATACTACATATTAGTGAAAGGGACAGTCTCTCAAGAAGAACAAACAATAATAAATATTTATGCTCCTAACAAGGGCGCCTCTAAATACATGAGGCAAACGCTGGAAAAACTAAGTGAAAGAATAGATGCATCTACAATTATAGTGGGGGATTTTAATACACCACTGTCAACTCTGGACAGAACATCTCAAAAGAGAATCAATAAAGAAACGAAATATTTGAACAGTATATTAGAGGAGCTGGATCTAATAGACATATATAGATCATTACACCCAAACACAGCAGGATATACATTTTTCTCAAGCGCACATGGATCATTCTCCAAGATAGACCATATGCTAGGCCACAAAGAAAGGCTTAATGAATTCAGAAAGATAGAAATCATACAAAACAATATCTCTGACCACAGTGGAGTGAAGCTGGAAATTTGCAAGGGATAGAGGCCCAGATTTCACACCACGATTTGGAAATTAAACAGCACACTCTCAGAAAAACAGTGGGTCAAAGAGGAAATCTCAAAAGAAATCAATGACTACCTTGAAACAAATGATAATGATAACACAACATACCAAAATTTATGGGATGCAGCAAAAGCAGTACTGAGAGGGAAATTTATAGCCATAAATTCATATATCAAAAAAGAAGAAAGAGCAAAAATTGAAGGACTAACTGCACATTTGGAGGAATTAGAAAAAAAACAACAAAGTAATCCAACAGGAAGAAAAAAGAAGGAAATAACAAAGATAAGAGCAGAACTAAATGAAATAGAAAATAAGAAAGCACTTGAAAAGATAAACAAGACCAAGAGCTGGTTTTTTGAGAAGATCAACAAAATTGACAAATCTTTAGTGAGACTAACAAAGAAAAAAAGAGAAGATGCAAATACACAAAATAAGAAATGAGAAAGGCGATATCACCACTGACCCCACAGAAATAAAGACTATCATAAGAGGATACTTTGAAAAACTATATTCCAACAAAAATGACAATTCAGAGGAAATGGACAAATTCCTAGAAACACATAAGCAGCCTATATTGATGAAAGAAGAAATTGATGATCTCAACAAACCAATCACAGGTGAATTCTGCAAAACATTCCGGAAAGAACTAACACCAATCCTGCTGAAACTCTTCCAAAAAATTGAAACAGAAGGAACATTGCCTAACTCCTTCTATGATGCCAACATTACCCTAGTACTAAAGCCAAATAAAGACACCACAAGAAAGGAAAATTACAGACCAATTTCACTCTAATGAACCTAGATGCAAAAATACTTAACAAAATACTTGCTAATCGTATTCAACGACACATTAAATGAATTACACACCACGACCAAGTGGAATTCATTCCAGGTATGCAAGATGGTTCAACATAAGAAAATCAATCAATGTAATACACCATATAAACAGACTGAAGGAAAAAAATCACATGATTATATCTATAGATGCAGAAAAAGCATTTGACAAAATACAGCACCCTTTCTTGATAAAAAAACTCCAAAATATCGGAATACAAGGAAATTTTTTGAACATGATGAGTATATATGAAAAACCTACAGCCAACATCATTTACAATGAAGAAATCCTAAAATCCTTCCCTCTAAAGTCAGGAACAAGACAAGGATGACCATTGTCTTCCCTTCTATTTAACATTGTCTTAGAAGTACTTGCTCGAGCACTGAGGCAAGAACCAGATATAAAAGGCATTCAAATTGGAAAGGAAGAAGTCAAAATTTCATTATTTGCAGATGACATGATCCTATACATAGAAAACCCTGAGAGGTCTACAACAAAGCTTCTAGAACTCATAAATAAGTTTAGTAAAGTCGCAGGCTATAAGATCAATGTGCAAAAATCAGTAGCATTTCTATACACCAATAATGAGCAAGATCAGGAGGAAATCAAGAAACAAATACCATTCACAATAGTAAATAAAAAAATCAAATATTTAGGAATAAATTTAACTAAAGATGTAAGAAACTTATACACCAAGAACTATACAAGACTGTGCAAGGAAATCAAAGAAGACATAAATAAATGGAAGAATATTCCCTGTTCATGGATAGGAAGACTAAATATTATTAAGATGTCTATCCTACCAAAACTGATCTACACATTCAATGCAATCCCAATAAAAATCAACACAGCCTTCTTTAAGGAACTAGAAAAACTAACTATGAAATTTATTTGGAAAGGAAAGAGACCCCAAATAGCCAAAGACATATTGAAAAAGAAAAATGAAATTGGAGGAATCACACTACCTGACTTCAAAACATACTACAAAGCTACAGTAGTGAAAACAGCATGGTATTGGCATAAGGAGAGACTCACAGACCAATGGAATCGAATTGAAAGTTCTGATATAGAACCTCATATATAGAGCCATATAATGTTCGTTAAAGCCACAAACCCCTCTCAACTGGAAGAGAATGGCATATTCAACAAATGGTGCCTGGAGAACTGGATATCCATATGTAGAAGAATGAAAGAGGATTACCATCTGACACCTTATACAAAGATCAACTCAAGATGGATCAAAGACCTAAATATAAGAGTCAAGACCATAAAGACCTTGGAAAGCAATGTAGGGAAACATCTACAAGACCTTGTAATAGGAAATGACTTCATGAACATCACACCAAAAGCACGAGCAGCAAAAGAACAATTAGATAAATGGGACTTCCTCAAAATTAAAGCCTTCTGCACCTCAAAGGAGTTTGTCAAGAAAGTAAAAAGGGAACCTACACAATGGTAGAAAATATTTGGCAACCATATATCTGATAAGAGACTTATAACTTGCATATATAAAGAACTCCTATATCTTGAAAATAAAAAGATAAACAACCCATTTAGAAAATGGGAAAAAGATTTAAACAGACACTTCTCCAAAGAAGAAATACAAATGGCTAAAAAGCACGTGAAAAAATGCCCCAAATCTTTAGCTATCAGGGAAATGCAAATCAAAACTACAATGAGATACCATCTTACTCCCATAAGATTGGCAGCTATGAAAAAAAACAGAAGAATACAAATGCTGGAGAGGATGTGAAGAAATGGGAACACTCATCCACTGCTGGTGGGAATGCAGAAGGATCCAACCATTCTGGAGGACAGTTTGGAGGTTTCTCAAAAAACTAACCATAGATTTGCCATATGACCCAGCAATACCACTGCTGGGTATATACCCAGCAGAACTGAAAACAAGGACACAAACCGATATATGCACACCAATGTTCATAGTAGCATTGTTCACTATCGCCAAAAGTTGGAATCAACCCAAATGCCCATCAACAGATGAGTGGATCAATAAAATGTGGTATATACATACAATGGAATACTACTGGGCTTTAAGAACAAATACACTACAAACACACGTGATAACATGGATGAATCTTGAGAACCTTATGTTGAGTGAAGCAACCTAGGCATTGAAGGACAAATACCACATGACTGCAATGATATGAAATAAGCAAGCTGCCTCAGAGAGCTAGAGACTGGAAGATAGGCTTACAGGAAATCGGGAGGTAGAGGAAGGATATAAGCTGACATCTACATGGGTGAAATCTATGATAAGCTGGAGGTAAGTATGTGTACAAGGAAGATAAAATGGGGGCAAAGGGTTACCTTTGGGTGGGGCTTTGCAGGTTTGAGGGGGGCTAGGGATGGGCAGATGGGTGATATTGCCCAAGAAATTGGGGGGAGGGTGGGGCAACATACGAACATAGGAGATTGTCAGGTGTTGGTTGAGAGTATAATGCTGAGAAAACCTTTTCAAAATATAATTAGGAAAGTTACCTGTTTAAGATACTCAAAGGGGATAATCTGATGCAGGACAGACTCCTAGGGAATACCTGAATGCTCATTTTGCCAGAGTGGGTTATACCATTGGGTAGAGACCCATATAATGAGAGTGAAGGTAGACCCACATCCTGGGGAGGACTAATGCCATCAAATAGAGGAAACTGTATCTCTCAAGAGAAAGGGTGGCTCCCACGGCATTAGGGCAGTTGAGCAAGTCAAGCCCTCAACACTGTTGCAAGTATCTCTGAACATGGCTCCTCAAGAAATGAAGATTGACTGTCACTGTGGGCCCCAAAGGGAGGGGGAAATAGATATTGAATAGATGGAACCAAAGTAAATGTGAGGGCAAAAGAAGTGTTTCACAAGAGTGCACAAGGATGGATATAAAACATGTAATATTACACCAAAAACATATAGGGGATGACAGACTAATAATGTAAACCATAATGTAAAACATAGGATAGCTAAAAAATTTAGAAAACTGTATAGCCTAAAGTATAAACCACAGTGTAAACACAAATGTTACCTTGTTTGAAAGCTATTGTCTCAATATCTGTACATCAGTTTCAGTAAATATGATATGAATAAGTTAAAAGATTATCACTGTGGAAGGGAAAAGGTTTCATAATGGATATGTGGGAGTACTGTATATTGTATATATGTACTGTATACTGTATATTGTATATATGAATTACTGTGATCTAAGGCTCTTGTGAAGAGAAGCTCAATAATTAGGAAAAAAGAAAAGAAAAAGATAGGATGTAGAATTTTTCCAAATCAATATGTATTCTATATCTAACCTTTAAACTCATCGCTATACTCCATTTTACTAGTAAGGGAACCTGACATTATATTGGGCTTCACTTTTCAGGAAGTTTTGGATCACAGAGTGGTTCAACAATGGCAGCGGAGGAATACTGGTATGGGATGTTATTGACAGGCGATATATGGTTGACAGGGAATTATACAGGGCATGTGTCCAGGGTGCATGGAAATGTTTGGATATACTCATAGTGGAAACAATTAAAAACAACAGCTGGGGGGTTGGATTCCTGGCTGGGGGGGCTCTGTCGTGGTCCCTAGGGGAGCAGCAGCAGTCTCCCAGGTGCAACAGCAAGGAACAGGAAGGAATGAGGGTCCAACAGTGAGCCCCTGATACTAATGACTATGCCTGTGAGCCTATACACCTGAAATAAAAACAAGGCCTAGAGCAGCACTGTGCCTAGGAGTTCCCTCCTGACAGCCTCCGTGTTACTCAAATGTGGCCAGTCTTGAAGCCAAACTCAGCATGTAAATGCAATGCCTTCCCCCCAGCGTGGGACATGACACCCGGGGATGAGCCTCCCTGGCACCGAGGGATCACTACCAAGTACCAGCTGATGACGTAACTAGAAAATGACCTTGAATTAAAGGTTCAGTGTGGACCAGCAGAATATATAATAACATATAATAACAGGAGTTAAAAATGCTGTTTGACCTAAAGAATGGAAATGGAAAGGACAAATGAGTTTATATGGCTATGAGTCTCTAAAAAAGAGTCTGGAGGTTGTCAGAAGGATTGCCCTTATGCATATTGAGCAGAGTCTCAGAGACAGATAAAGTAGATACAACCCCAGGTATTGGTCCTTTTGAGGGCTAAAGAGACCCACAGGTTCTATGGTCATGGAAGATGGGGTTCAGTGCCATGTCAGTTGGCCCGTCTTTGGAGCTGGTGTCTCTGCGTGATGGAGCTGGACTCAGACGTGATCTCTTTTCACAAGACTTTCATGCTACTTTACTGGAATTTTAGTTGGTGCTGGGGTTTAAGATATATCTAGGGGATTTGAATCTCTGGACTGACAATATGATAGCCAGGCCCTGAGCCTCAACAGACTTCAGCTCCTACACTCTGATTTATTGGACTTACCCCACTCAGCTATCATGGAGTTGAAGAATGTCAGCCACCACACCATGAAGTCTAGAGTGCCTACAACTGAAAGCAGGAGGATTGCATCCAGTATCCAGGTGGAATCTAAGCTCCCTCTTGACATAGATGTGGAATGGACAACAACCAAGCCAAGGTCCACAGGAAGGAGGAATACAGTAAGGATTAGAGTGGACTTAATGATATTCTATTCATGAACTATTGTGGTTAATAATCAAGAAAATGTGGCATTGGTGTGGAAAAAGTGGCCATGGTGGCTGCTGGGTGCAGGGAGTGGGAGGAAGAGATGAGATGTGGAGGCATTTTTGGGACTTGGAGTTGTCCTGGGTGGTGCTCCAGGGACAATTGCTGGACATTGTATGTCCTCCCACGGCCCACTGGATGGAACGTGGGAGAGTGTGGGCTATGGTGTGGACCACAGGACATGGGGTGCAGTGATGCCCAGAGATGTACTCACCAGATGCAATGGATGTGTCATGATGATGGGGAAGAGCGTTACTGTGGGGGGAGTGGTGGGGTGGGGGCAGTGGGGGTGAATGGGGACCTCATATTTTTTGAATGTAATATTTTTTAAAAAATGAATAAATTGAGTAGGATTTGAAAAAAAAATTAAAATAAAAGGCATGAGGGAGGAGTGCACACAGGTCAATGACATGATTAGACTTGAAATTTTGTAAGAATGTGTTCGATAAAATGGATTAAAAGTAAATTCTATTGCAAGACAGAAATAAAATAGAATAGAAACAATTCAAGTTAAAGGGAATGAAGTTGTCTTAGTTTGCCAAAGGGCTGCTGATGCAAAGTACTGGAAATAGGTTGACTTTTATAAAGGAAATTTTATTAGGGGTAAAACCCTACAGTTCTGAGGCCATGAAATGTCCAAATTTAGGCACCATAAGAGATACTTTCTCATTAGTCAGCTACCGGTGACCCTGGTGTCCTGTCACAGGAAGCAAGATAGTGGCCCATCTCCCAAGGTTCCTGCCTTCCCCTCTAGGCTCACTGTCTCTCAGAGGCTAGCTGTGGGTAATCAGGCATAAGGGTTGACTCTTTCTGGGCCTCCTTGCTTAGTCTCAGCTGCTCTACTTTCTCCTCGCGTTCAGCTATGAGCTATCAGGCATATGGCTCATCTCTTCAGCCTTGAGCTGATCCTTGGGCCCAGCCTCTTGGGGGCTACATGCTTAAATTTTGGCCGCTAGCAATTCTTGGAATCCCCTTCAGGTGTCATGGTAAAAAATGATGGCTCCCTTTCTCTGTGTGTCTCTCTCTGTCTCTGTTTATATACGGTTTCAGTAAGAGGGCAGAATCCCGACCTGTGTCATGCCTCACTGATAAAATCCCATCAAAAGGGAACCACACCCATGGGAACAGATTAGTCAAAAGCAATCTTTTTTGGATTCAGCAAATTCAAACTGTCACAAAAGGTGAAAATATAAAACAAATAGAGAGATAGACAATCTAGTATCAGTGGAACTTGGAGTCCACTTGAATTCATAGAGAGAGGAAGGAGCCAGGAATGGTATTTTTTTTTAGAGGTTGTATGTGACCTTTATCAAAGAAAAAGAAAATAGAAAAGCACGTTTAGGAGAATGTGAATGAATTTGTTTTAAATATTATTATAATTTAGATCCTCCAGAAGCAAATTCTAAGATGAGGACTTGCATACAAATCATTAATTGAGGATATATGACCAATAGAAATCAATAAGAAAGTTGTGGAAGGAGAGAGGAAAGGGGAAGAAATCAGAAAGATTTTCATAAAAAGTCCCAGACTCAGTTTGATCATATAGTATCTCTGGAGTACAAATGAAAATTTGTACATATTTGAAGCAAGGGATCTCAATTTCCATACTCTCATGCCAGTCAGTTATTGGCTAAAAAACACATGGGTGAAAGCGAAGGGGAGCATAGAATAAAGTCACAGTCATTTATTTCTCTGGGTAAAGCAGTTCCAGTTTTTCTTAACAAGTCCTCCAAAGAGAATCATAAGTGAAGAAAGCAGCTGTTAAAATGAAAAGAACACCAGAGCTAGAAAATTGGACACACACAAATAGCAAAAGAGATTTGACTAGCTATACAGAATGGTGTTGCATGAAATTCATCTAAATTATATTGAGAGCTGTAGGAAAGGATAAACAGAAATGAAATGAAGATTTTAATGACTACAATTGGCTGGATCTACACATGTGGAAATACAAATTAAAGTAATCGAGGTGTTGGATTAGGGTGGAATGGCCTGAATGCTTTATACATGGCAGGTTGGAAGAGGGATAAATAAGATTGTATCCTCTGAACTTGAATTTGAATTTGGGACTCTTTTGCCTAATTGATTGGAGTGGAAACCAGGGCATTGGTTGAAGTCATCTGAGAGGGTTTTCACAGTGTGAAATAAACATGTCTGAGGATAGAGCTCTAGGAAATAAAAATCTGCAAATAATAATTATACAGCTAGGTTAAAGAAGTGTGAGAGAGGTAGAAAGAGTTTAACATAAGATAGTGGAAATAAGAAAATTAAGGTTATGACTTCAAAACAGTCATATGTATTTGAAAGAGATGATAAGGGAAAATAGCGTTTTATATTTACCTAAATTTTTCTATTTCCAATGCTTTTCATGTATTCTTTAAGATCTGATTTTCCATCTGGTATCATTTTCTGTAGCCTAAAGAACCTCCTTGATCATTTCTTATAGTGACGGCCAGCTGGAAATGAATTCTCGTAGTTTTTGCTCAATTAAAAATTCCTTTATTTTCCTTTTGCTCTTGAAGGATATTTTCACTGTATATAAAACTTTAAGTTGGCAGCATTTTAATGCATTTTAATATGTTTTTCCACTGTCCTCTGTCTCCATTTCTGATGATAAATGTGCGGTATTTTTAATTACTCTCCACTTTCCCCTGTATGCTATGTATTGTTTTATCTGGCTGCTTTCAAAAATTTCTTTATCTTTGGTTTTCAACAGTTTTACTATAGTGTTCTTCAATGTGTTGGTTTGTGTGTGTGTGTGTATGTGTGTGCATGTTTGGGCTTACTTATCTTACTCATGGTTCATTGCACAGTGTATCTGAAAATTTAAGGGTTCCATCTAATTTAGGAAACTTGGCCATTATTTATTCAAATAGTTTTTCTACTCTATTGTCTCTTTCCTCCTCTTCCTCTCCAATTACACATATGTTATACCTTTTGATATTTTCTCAGAGATCACTGAGGAATTTTTCCCTTTTTGCCCTTTTGTTCTTCAGATTGCATAATTTATATTGTTCTATTTTCAAGTTCACTAATCTTCTTTCTTATCTCTAGTGTGCTGTTCAGCTCATCCAGCAACTTTTGATAACAGATGCTGTAACTTGTTCTACAATTTTCCAATTGGATGTAGACATATTTTAAGTTTCTATTTCTCTACTGAGATTTCCTAATCATTCATTCATTATGACAAATTTTCTTTTATATCATTGAGCATAACTAACTATAATAAATACTTTTATAGGGTGAGTCCACATTTGGGTTATCTTAGGGTCAATTTCATTGATTTTCTTTTATCTTGGATAAGGAACACATTTTCCTACTACTTCACTAATCTAATAATTTGGAATCACATATAAAACATTATGAATAATACCCTTTAGAGAGTCTTTATTATGTTTCTCTGAAGAATATATATATATATATATATATATTTATTTATTTGCCTTTTTGAAAAATAGGAGTTAACTTAGCTGGATTCAAACTCTAAACTCTGTCTGCCCTTATGTGGACATCAATTGCAATCTATATTCAATTAATTTAGTGTTAACCAAGCTGCTTGGAGTCTGCCTTATATATGGATGACCTAGGGGTCAGAGAGAAAGTAGACAGAGTTTTTATAAAGAATCAGGAGTTCCACTTTCTTGTTCTTTCCTATAATGGATCTCTCTTCTTAGTTGCCTGCTGATGTGGTTACCTAAACTTTAACTTCTCATTCTTCAAGAATAAAAGACTGTGGGTTTTTGTTTTTGTTTTTTTCAGATTTATTTATTTATTTCTCTCCCCTTCCTCCCCAACCCTGGTTGTCTGTTCTCTGTGTCTATTTGCTGTGTCTTCTTTGTCTGCTTCTATTGTTGTCAGCGGCACGGGAATCTGTGTTTCTTTTTGTTGCGTCATCTTGTTGTGTCATTTCTCTGTGTGGGTGTCGCCATTCCTGGGCAGGCTGCACTTTCTTTCGAGCTGGGTGGCTGTCTTTATGGGGTGTACTCCTTGTGCGTGGGGCTCCCCTATGCGGGTACACCCCTGCGTGGCACGGCACTCCTTGCACACATCAGTACTGTATGCGGGCCAGCTCCACACGGGTCAAGGAGGCCCGGGGTTTGAACTGCAGACCTCCGGTGTGGTAGAGGGACGTCCTAACCACTAGGCCAAGTCCGCCGCCAAGGCTGTGGGTTTTTAATCCAACTTTTAGCAACCTGCATGGTACTACTCTCAGACAAAACATGGCACAAAAGAGAAACTCACTGAGCATCATTTTCTTCTTCCAAATGTAGATTTTCCTGCAGTTTTTGTATTATCTTCATTCCTCTCTAGAGCCTTTAGGGAGTGTTTTTAAAAAAACAATATTCCAGAGTTTATAGATGTTTTCTGTGGGAGGGTTGATATAATGGGAGCTACTTCTACATTATCTTACTTCTTTCCTCACCTAGATTCCTGATACCAATTTTTGCATGCCCATAGGCATCCCTTTATTAGAAAATTTAATCCTGAAAATTATTCCCTCTGTGTCATATAAAACTATGTGCTTCCCTAAATTCCTTCTCCCCTTTTTCCTTAGTAATATAGTACTAGGAAAAAGACTCAAATAAAGACTACCTTTCTCAGCTACCTAAGCCTGTGTGTAGGGGAATTTGAATAAATTCTGGTAATAGACTTGAAGGCAGAAATACTGTGTTGGAGTCTTTAGAAGATTCCTTAAAAGGAGGTATAGCCCATTTTTTTTTCTTTTCTCCTGCTGACTATAAGGCAGATATGCTAGCTAAAGTTTTGGCAGTCACCGTGGCTTATAATTATCTTGATAACATAAGTTAGGACAGAATGATAAGAATGTAAATTAGTGCAAAATTCTGGAAAACAATTTGACAGTGTCTCATGAATTTGAATATTTGCATACATAGGAATCTCCTTTCTAAGAATATACCCAAGTGCTATGTATATATTCCAGGGACAATGTTCTTTAAAAAAAATAATGATAATGAAAAATAAATGTGATAAAATGAAATATTAAAAAGCCAGTGAGGCAGTTTGAGATTATTGTATGAGTCCCAAAAAAGAGAAAGACTATGTTTGTAAACTAACCTTTCCATCTGGGTGCGATACCATTTGATTCCATAATATTCAGTTGAGTGGCCTTTGATTAGGTTACCTTTTAATATTGCTGTAGGATTTTTTATTGGACTATGTCAGTGAGGTGTGACTCTGGTTGAGTTCCTACCCCTTGCTGGGTCTGATATAAATGAACTTACATGGACACACTTACGTGGAAGAGAGAGAACGCTGAGATTTTTTTATCCTGCCATGTGACAAGGTCAAACAGCAGAGGCCCCGAGGAGAAATGAACCATTTGCCTGATAGGTTACAACTGATCTTGGGAGAAGAGCTGAACAGCTGAGACAAGTCCAATGTCAGCTTGTAGCTGAAATTGGGAAGAAAGCAGAGCAGCTGGGCCTGAGAGAGGAAGCCCAGACAGGAAGGAGAGACCATTCAAAGATCTCCCACCTTCTTGCTTCAACACATGGCAGCTGACTTTGGTGAGAAGCACCTCTTATGGTGCCTTGAGTTGGACTTTTCATAGCCTTGGAATTATAAGCTTTCACCCCAAATAAATCCCTGTTATAAAAGTTAACAGGTTTCTGGTACTTTATCGACAGCCTTTGGCAAACTAAGCCAAAAAAAATGAATGAACTCCAAAACAAACATGGATAAATCTTAGAAACATAGATTGAAACAATAAAGGAAGTTATTAATGACAACTACAGTATGATACCTTTTTTTTGGAGCTCAAAAACAAGCAAACCTAAACAATATTTTGCATAGGTTTACATATAGAATAATAGAAATAAGCATTTTTAAATACTTTAAAAGCAATGAATCAATAAACCCAAAACTTAGAAAGGTGATTTACTCTGAATTGGAGGCATGGGGATGGGAAAGGGCAGGAATAAATAAATAGATGTGAAATTTTGTTAATGTTCTAGCTCTTGGGTGGTATGTTCATAAGTGTTCACTATATTATTGTGCTTTGTTAACTTACATATATTTAAAAGTAATCTTTCTGCATAACAAGTGCTATGTTTTAAAATACAATTATGAAAAAATAGAAAGGTCTAGGTCCCTAGTAATCATGGAGCCACCATATTTGTTTTATATTGCCTGAATCTAAGATAGAAATAATCATATACTGTTGAAGATACTTTTATTTTATGTTTTCTTTTAGATGTACATGGAAATTATCCCAAATACTTACAACTTCCTTATGTAAAATGCTTCCTTCTTTACCGCAGAAAGCCTTGCTTCCTATTTACTTCTTGAGTTTTCATTCTTAAATAATTTTTTTACTTAACCCAGATTCATTGATTTATTTTTGTATTTTTAAATAAGTATTTTTGAGTGCTCACTAAATACCAGACAATAATGTGATGCTGCAAATGTTGTAGTGAACAGAAGAAATAAACATCCCTCTTTCATCTGCTCACATTCTAGAGGTGATAACAGTATTTGAAGAGTCACAATTCTTCTACAAGTAATGTTATCTGAATTAAACAAAAACAGCTTTCTCTCAATACCAAAATGTATTCCTATCCTAGTTATACACATTTATGAAAACTCTGCATTAGACATCCATTCCTTTGGGTTCAGGAACCATATTGCTGAGAAGTCATCCTGTGTAAATGAAAACGCCACTGAAGGAAAACATGACAAGGGATGGCTTAAACAGTTCCATTCTGTGAAATTGTTTATCTGTTTTTCTTCATTCATGTATTTATACATTCACTTATTCATTCTGGCAATTTGCTGAAACCTTCAAGGAAAGAGGGGAAATCTAAGCAAATCAATTAACAAATTGGTTGGTTTATACATGTTTCTATTCACAAAGCAGTTAAGAATACTTATTATAAGGAGACATTTAAAAAAAAAAAAAAAAAAGCAGTGGCTGACCTCTAGGAGCTAGGGTACCATTTGGAAGAGAATGTCCTGAAGAAGGAATAAGAAAGGGAAGTGATCTGGGAGTGGAGAGTGCCTGATTTTTTTCCTAATTTTACAGTTTTCTTTCAAAGCAATTCATTAATTTCTTAAAAGCAAAATTTGTATGAAGAGCCCTTAGTTTATATAATATTCAGTTCAATCTTATTAGACTCTTTGGAGGAGGAAAAAAGTATTATAGATGTATCCAATAATAAAGGATAACTTGTCTCTCTCACTGAGGAAAACACACACATAATTAGAACATTCTCGTCAAAAGTATCATACATTATGGTTTTCTTTTTCTGGGGTCTCAATTTTGTGATTTTGGACATTTGTTTTTCTTATTTTTAGTTGTAAAGTATTTTAAGTACCCAGGGTTTGCTAATCATAAGTATGATTCCTCTCTAACTCTCATTTTCTTTTTTAAGTCTGTCATATCCTCTAAGTTAACGTTCCTTAGGAAATCAAGGTTGGTTCGCTCTTATTTTTGAGTATAAGTGAAAGGGATGACTGACAGAGTAAATTGGCTCAGATCTAATTTTTTTAAAAATTGGAATGAGCACACACCAAATCACCAAGTTTTCAGAATTAAAATGAAAAAGATTGCTTTCCCATATATTTTCTCTACACTAGAAGAGACAGCTGCTCAAACACATTGTCAGTATAAGTTCAGTAGCAGCTGGCACACATTTTCAGTCAATTTCCTACAGTCATGTAGAGGAACAATGTTACCACAGTAACAAGAAATAACATTAATTGTTAGTAAAATCTACATATGCTACCCTTAATTTGGGGGGAGGTCCCAGGAATTAAACCCAGGACTTGATACTTGAGAAGCAGGGACTCAATCACAGAGCTATATCCACTCCCTGAACTGTAATATTTTCATTAAAATTTGTTACACCCCCAAGATTTTATTACATAAAATACAGTATATTGACAATTTGGAGCATTGGGAAGGAGTCTTTGTTTAGAACAAGATATCAAAAGTAAGTGTATATCTTCCTCAGACAATGTATCGCATCTCATGTTTTATAATTAATTCATGTTTGGAAATGATATATGACAATATCAACACTGGCAATATTTGTGTTGGATGCCTAATGCTAAGTAATATTTTGGTATAAGTGTGATATTGGAATTTTTGAAAGGAGATACTACATTTGATTAACTTACAGAAAAACAAATAAAATAATCTATTTTTATAGGAAAAGGACATTGAGTTGTACACAGATTCCAAGAGAAAGGAGTATTAGAAATCTTTCCATCAAGAGCAGTTTTGGGGGTTCTCAATGGCAGGGGTTTAACTCCACTCCTTAAAAGTACAACTAATAATAAGAAAGATCTCCCAAAACCACCCAAAATTTCCATATCTCAAATCAGCAGTCCAATGACAAGAAAAAATAACTAGGGTAATAAACTATAAACATAGTCACAGGGGTTCTGGTTCTTTCTCTGTGAAAAAGAAGAGAATATTCTAGCAAAGTGATGCCAGATACTACACTACAGTATGTCATCCTCTAGAAATTTCTGGAAGATTAAAGCAAAGGGGAAAAAAAACAAACCTAACACTAAAATCTATTCCTAAAAATTTGAGCCTGCTTATGCAGGAAAAAAATATGTTTATTGAGTGAGCTATAACATTGTGCTGTATTGATTAAGTTTATCATGGGTGGAAATAAACATTGGACCTTTTTTGGAAAATCACTCAAGGTAATTACCTACCTGATGGAACTGTGGTGTCTTGTACTTACTTATAGACTCTCCATGAGTTCTCAAACCATGGAGTCTCCCTACAATTAGAGAAAAATTGTAACCAGGTCAATCCAATATGCAGAAATGTTGGAAATATGAAATTCACTCTATGTGCTTCGATGTGCTTTGTATAGGTCTACTCCTCCAAGTACTCGCTAACCTACATTAGTACCACATCCAACCACCTAAAATTGATTTAGCTTTTTATTTCTTCAGAGGAAATCTATTTTGTAACAGCAAGATATTTCTAAATGAATTCATTAAATACCTCATCAATATATTCTGTTCTTTAATTCATCAGTTGGGCATTCATGAATTCGTCAATTATGCCAGAATTAATTAGCCTGCTAATTTCAAATATTTTTCAATAACACCCCTGAAGACCATATTTTGTCTTGAAGTTTGCTTTAACATACGTTGTTTCTGACTTCAGATTTCTACAGATCATAAAAACACTAAATAATAAGCCTTGTCTTTGGCTGATATTTAGAAACATCAAAACATTCAATCTTGAAGTCAGAAAAAGCTGTGAGAATGAGTTTATTCGGGGCATAAATTCTCCCTGTGGTTTAATTAAAGATTGGTAATTAGGATTATTATGTGTTGTGGCCTATCTGGAATTTTGATCACTGTGCTTTGTTCCCAGTTGGCCCTTTTGATCTTTTCTTTCATGCTTCAAATAGTTTTAGCAATTTGAGTCTGAAAAAAAAATCCTTTGTGACTCAATTTATAAGATAAATGCATTACAACAATTCAGAGAGAATACTAACAAAGATATAATAGAAATTTTATGATGAAGTTATTTCTTTCGAAGTGTGTTCTGCCCAAATTTATTTCCCTTATCTACTTTCTTTTGTTTTAAAATGTAATTACTATAAACTCTTTATTAAAGAGTTCTCAGCTAGCTATTATCTGTTCATCTGTAGACTGTATGTACACATATGTGTTTGGAGGGGTTGTAATTTATTCCCTTTACTGTGTTTTCTTTATATAAGTTATGGCTTTAATAATTTCTAAATGGAAGCATGCTATATTTCACTTTAAACAGGGAAATATAAAAAGGAGACATTTTATCAAGACTCAAGACTGGTCAATTGTTAGATATTAAAGTTTTTTCCTTTAGTCAAAGCTTACTATTTGTCCAAGAGAATCTAGAAACTCAGTTGAAATGATAAGCTATATATCTTGAATTTAAATGGTTGGGAAACTTTCCAGATTCATAAATGATGTTTAACTTTTGGGGGAGAATGAGAAGATTATGTGCTGGAGAAATTTGGTCAAACCACATTCAAATATTCATTGTGATGTGATGGGGAAATCTTCCACACAATCTTAATTTCAACTTTATGGAAAGTTAGTGACTTATATGAAAAGCCCAAGATTCTGAGCTTTATTCACCTGGCTGTGAGACTAGCAAATTATGGAGAGAAAAACATCTAAACATTTTAGTTCCTTCCTTTCTTTTGAAACAAGTTCCATTTAATTCAGCTTCAGTTTTTAAATGCCATTTTCTTGTATGCTATAGCTCAAAAGAAATACTTTGTTAAATATTAGGTTACTGGCTCCAATAAATTTGCTATTTTACAGTATCACAAGTGGCAATGTAAAAATTCATAAAATTATTAAAAATAAGATTTTTTCTTAAACCTGAATAAATTGCTGATAATGTAAACTGCATTTATTTTTATATTATCCTTTTAATTTTGTGTATATTTTTCCTCTTCATGGCTATAATTGTTTGGCAAACTATTAATTCCATAATAATTTATCATTTAAAAATATATACATATGGGAGTACTGGTAATAACTTATCTGTTTTCCCAGTCTTTGAATTCTATCTCCATTGAAGATAGTAGTCACAAATACTTCCAGGGCAAATCCTATCCTACACTGATCATGTTCATGTTACAGGTAAATGAAGGAGTAGCCTGGTTTGTTTGTTTTTTCGTTTTCTTTTTTTTTTTTTCCTATTGTGAGCCTATGGATCATTAATATGTGGTGTCTTAGTTTTCCAGGCTGCTATGACAAGTAACACTCAGTGGACTGGCTTCAACAACTAGAATGTATTGGCTCACGGTTTGGAGGCTAGGAGATGTCCAAATTGAGGCATTAGCAAGGGGATGCCGTCTTTCCTGGATCTGACTCCTTTTATGAATGGTTTATACTTCTTTGTTTATAAAAAGGTAAAAAATGTTTTTTTAATGCCAAGATATAACAAAGAAACTTTACTAAACACTATTAATTTTTTGTATTTTCTTCAAATTCAATTTCTATGTATGCAGATGTGCAATGCATGCACATGTACACAACTAAATCAGTATATTGTACAATCAACTTTACATCATCTTCTATTTTACTTAATATCTCCAATATTATACAATCTATGTGATTGTGATTTTAATGAATCTCATTTTTTGTTAGATTGATAGACCATAATCTAATTAACCAACTCTCTTTGTTTGAAATTTAACATTTCAGATATTTACTAGTGCAAATAATATTGCATTAAAATGGCTATACTTTTTTTCTGATTATTTCTTTTTTTAATTTTAAGGTGGTACCAGGGATCAAACCCAGGACCTTGTTCATAGAAAGAAGGTTCTCGACAACTGAGCTACACCCACTCCTGTAACTTTTTTTTTTTTTAGGAGGTACTTGGGATTGAACCCGGGACTTTGTGCGTGTGAAGCAGACACTTAACTACTGAGCTTCCTAATTATTTCTTAAGATAAATTCCTATAAGAATAATTCCTGGGCCACCAAAACAGTTTAAGAATTTTTTGATGCAATTTGACAAATTATATTCCTTACATATACTAATGAGTAGACTGTAGTTTTAATTTTCTAGGCTGCCAAAAGGAGAAATATGAAATACATTTGCTTAAACATGGTAATTTATTACCTAACAAGCTTACAGTTTTAAGGCCATGAGAATATTCAAATCAAGGCATCATCAGAGTGATACTTTCTTCTCAAAGTCCAGCTGCCAGAGAACCTTGGACTCCCCTGCAACATGGCAAAGACATGGCAGTGTGTCTGCTGATCTCTCTCTTCTCTTCCAGGTTTCATTGATTTCAATTTTTTTGCTTTCTTTCTCTTTGTCTGAATTTCTTTCTCTTATAAGACTCTAATAAGAGGATTAAGACCCACCCTGTGCCATGCCTTAACTGAAGTAACCTCATCAAAATTCCTACTTACAATAACTTTATACCTATAAGAATGGATTAGCTTTAAGAACATGATTTTCTGGGGTACATACAGTTCCAACCACCGTAAGTGTGAATACTCCTGTTTCATACTTTCATCAACACTGGGAATTTTCTTAATATGAAAAACTCATATCAAAACACATGGTTTTAATTACTTGATGATTATTTCCTAATTTAGAATGACTCATTTATCTGGCAAACTCAGAGAACAAATTCACATAAACAGTGAAGTTTCCAGATATTAGAATGTAACTGTTAAAAAACATATATTTGTTATGGATTTCTTCGACTTCTTTTTACATAGGTGAACAATTGAAACTTTTTAAAAAGATTTTAGGCTACCATTAAAACAACATATGGTTCGATTTATAGATATCATTATCAATATTAATGAACTCTCTATATGACATATTTCTGTACTTTTGACTTTGTCCACTTTGATGATTTACTATTTTTATAATAAAAAATGAAGATAAAAAATAAATACATATGAGGTACCACAAAATAACATGCTTCTTCAATGTCACTCAGGAAAAATCAATCATATTAATGTGTTATATTGTTATATTTATGAATTTATTTCTTGTCACTTGAGCAATCTGTGAGAGAAGACTTCAGTTTTTATTCTTTCATGTTGAATTTCTTCTTTGGTAAAGGTGAAAATCATCCCTTCCAGGTAGACACAGAATTTGGAGGAAGTAGTAATGATGGAAAAATATGCTTTTGAGGAAGCTGTGTTTAAGGACAGTTTATATGAGAAGAAAAACACTACTGGAATAGTAAATAGGCACAGTTCTATAGCAAAGATGTCTTCCTAAATATTTAAATTGATCAGTGAGTTCAAATATGAACAAATCAAAGGATTCTGTGATCCACAGGAGAAACATTGAATAATATATGCAATCCAATCCAATAGATTTTGCAAGATAGAAAAAATGAACTATAATAGATAGTATTAAGTCCAATAATAGAGTATAAGAAAAATACTTGGCTCACAGAGGAGTATATACAGTCAATGCACTGCTTATAGTCAATCTACATATATTCAAATTTTCTTATACAAAACTATTAATATAATAAAATATCTTTGATTTGCTTAGGAAATGCAAAATTTTATCTTACACAAAAATTTATTGATTGCTTCTATTTGCTCCTTTACTGAGCACTAGAAAGCAGTAATTAATAATGCCCAGTACTTATCTATAAGAAACACAAAATCAGATTAGGAAAGCAGAGGTAGACACAACTAACTGCAATATGTACAATAATATTAGTATGAGTAAAGTACTTTGGGAGCACATATGAGTAAATGATTAATTTTCTTCTGGAAGTCAGAATATGTTTCATAGAAGAAGTGATATATGAGTTAGGCCTCAAAGAATGAGTTATATTTTTCAAGTCTTGTCTTTTCAGAGGTTTCCAAAAGTCAAATTTATCACAATGTGAAATGAGCTGTTTCAGGAAGCAATAAATTTTCTATCACTGAAGATGATAGAGTACAAGCTGGACAAAACTCATCCAGTACATTTTGGTGGGAATTCAAGCACCTGTACTGAGGTGTTAAGCAGATATACCTTACCTCTTTAAGTTCTTTATTCCCTGAGATGGTCCCAGATACAAATGATCTTAGTCAAAATCACATGATGGCTTTGAAATGTATGCTGTTTTTGTAAAAGTACAAACAATCTTCCAGAGAATTTAGGTAATTCATGAAATGGTTTCCTCCCTTAATCCAATTTATGACTTGGCATCTCTTTAGTTCTTCATGAAGTTTAGGCTTAAAGCTATATGGAAGATAACAGAATTTTCATAATAGATCATTTTACCTTGGGTAGACATGATCTAGCCCAAAGCATTAATGAAAAGTTGAAGGTGGACATATAAGATTATTTTCTGACTAAATTAGATTGAAAAATCAGAAATATAGAATGGAGACAAACGTATTTAACCTTTCCTGTCTTCCTTCTTTCCTTCATTTCTTCCTTCTCTCCTTTTATTTTTGGAGTGGAAGGAGAAAAGTAATAGACTAGCTCAGATGGAGAAAAGTGTACATGGAGAAAAGACAAGAAGAGAGATGTCGTGTGTGTGTGTGTGTGTGTAGGTATGTGGTGGTGATGGAGGCAGAGGTGTTGATGGGGAGGTGGGTTGAAAGCATGGGGATGGACTGCAGTCAAAGAAAGTGGATGACTATAAGTTTTGAAAGCATGACCAAAAATGACCACACTGAAACTTCTGAAAAGGTCTGAAGGAATATGCTGCTATCTAGGGGAACATATGTTCCAGCAGAAAGTATAGAGCTAAGTCCCTGTGTGGGATATTTCCTTGCATGTTCAAGGAACAGAGTTTGAAAGCATAAATCAATGAGTAAATCAGCTTGAGGGAGGAGGAGAGTGGTAGGAGATGAGTTGGTAGAAGTTCCAGGAGGCAGATTAAACGGGCCTTAGGGTAAATCAGGAGCCACTGCAGCTTTTGAGCTAAAGAATGAATGCCTCAAATTTTCAAAAGGTTAATTCAGGATTTATGTAGAGAATAGACTGGGATGGGGCAAAGGCAGAATGTAGGTGAGATATGATGGTGGCTTGGACCAGGGTATAGAAGTGGGAGTGGTGATATGAATTCTGACTTATGATATATCTGAATAAAACCATTAATACATATTACATTTATACATACAAATAAATAATACATTTTAATGTAGCTTTGCTAATCTAGTGATTTTAAATATAATAATTTGTATTTTCAGAGCAAAGGCATGACTGTGAAGAAAAGCATATAATTTGGGTATGTAAGCCTTTGAGTCTATATTCTTATCCACTAAAATATACTCTGTTCTTTCAAACAGTTACTATGAATACCAGACATAATAATGTGACCCATAAAGGGGTACCAAATATATGGCACAGTTGATATATTTAACCTAGGTATGATGTTAGCTCACAGTGATAATAAGGACAAACATATCCAATGATGGCATTTTAGTTTATTATCTCCAGGCATTTCAGCTCCTACTGATTTGGAAATGGGCACAGCTTTCTCTATTGGTGAGGCCACTGATATATCAAACATTAACTCTCTGAGCATCAGGGTTCCCAAACTAACAGGTAACCTATAACTCTATGAAGTTGGAATTGAAACTAACTCTCTCTACATTATTACATATCTCCCAGTATTTTGCCAAGTATAATAACGTATCTCTCTCAGCTTTGAATTAAAACTCCTTTTCCACCTAAGAGAGACACAAATCCAAGACATTTGTTTAAATAATGGGTACACACTATTTCTACTGCCCACTGATCTTTAAGGCCACGTTCCAGGACATGACTCCTGCAGGTTCCTTGATCCCTAAGATTAGTCCTCTCTTTGGATGCTCCACAGTGCCTCTCCACATCCCCCATACACACACACACCTCTCAACCAAGCACATCGATTTCTGCCATGCCCTTGAAAACTGGCAAATGTGCTCAGATATTTCTTAATCCCACATGCAGGTAGAACTTGGATCAACTTGGATGGCAATTCAACATTCATACCAGTAGATTTCTTCCAGTCCTCCTACAATAAACTTCTAATTGATTGCAAGCTGGTGCATTAAAGTTGTATTGCATATCTGAATCCATGTTCTATACCTACTCTTAGTACCCTCTGGGTAGCAAACTGGGAACATTAAGGTCAGAGAGAGCAATCTAAGCCAAAAACTTTACAGATTCAACTTACATAGGCATGATGAAGATGAGCTTAGGACAATTTGTTGACTTCAGACAACAATGTTGACATTTAAGACTACAAATGTCTACTGACTTCCACTTATCAAAATCAAAGAGAGAAATCTCTATGGGCTGGAATATCTTAAGCACACAAGCTCTGTTTAATATTTTTGGACATGCAAAGTTTTTCCCTTCCTAATTTCATTTTAGGCCCATGACTTTAACCATTTTAAACTTCTCCCTCATACCTCCCCATAACATGGAACTAAAGATTCTATGTGTTGTTTTGCCTTGAACTTAGCCCATTTTTTCACATCATAATATAATTAGCATAATATTATTTATGATGGTTGTGGGAGTGTTGTCTAGTGAAATCCAAGCCATAACTGGTCTAATTCTCACTTTACTTTAGGTTCATCTCAATTTCAACATAGTCAACAAAATAGAATACTTTTCAATTTCCCCTTATTATTTATGTCTTTTACTTTAAGAGGTTTTGGTTAACCCTACATGGTGTCTTAAATTTTCCAGTTTCATGCACTCCATTTCTACCAACTCATCCTGCACTTCAGAATCACAAATATTCTCCAATAACAATAAAGACCTCTCTTGCTATTGCCTCTGTGTATATGCATATTGAAACACAAGGTAGACCTATATGTTCCGTCAAAATAAGGTTTCAGTGTCATATTTCAATATTCAGAATGAAGTCATTAGCCACACAGCAGCAACTGGTCCTTGGGGTTACTCAGGCTCTTGTCCTTTTTCACAATCAAGGAGACCTTTTGCTCAAAGAAGCAAGGGTAGGCAGAACGCTCTGGAATACTGGTAGAAAATCATTGTTATTATAAAAGCAAATTAGGAAAAAATCCTCCAGTGAGAAACTCTAGCAAGACAGAACTGTGGCTGAGAGGGACGAGGTAACTATTTATATAAAGTTGGTATGTGAATTTTAACATAGTAGAGAGATACACAGTGGTTGGTTCTCAGTAGCTATTGGATGTCTCCTTGTAAAACTGCATGCCTATATTCATGCAAAATGTTTTAGTTTTCTATCTGAATGCTCTGCTTAAGAAGTCAAAAAAGCATCTAATATATTATTCACACTTGTGAAATACAGTTAAAGTGAGTTTCAGTTTAGAGTGAGCTATATTTCAGTTATATGGAAAATTAACTCATGAAAATTGAATAAGGCAGTTTAATTATGTGGTACACCATGCTACTCCAATTTCCAGCACCAGTAGTGGGTAAAACTCTAATCACCCAATCCATACACTGGGCAAGAAATCATGCAGTGGACTGGTGGAAAAATCCCTGTGATAATGAAAAATTAATATACCCCTACCTACAGGATTGCATGGAATCCATCCGGTTGTGGAAATTGTTTCATCCTGCCATGGAACTGGACTTTGCAACTTCTCTGGAGAGACTCTCCTCCTTGAAAATCAAACAAACAAAAACAATTTAAAGGATGTATTAATCTAATCATGCAAACCTCCTGCTAACTACTGGATTATAATGCATTAATAGCAAGGGAAAGGGAAACATTTGTTTTATTTTTTCATTAAGAATTCACTGCATTCAACAACAATCAATTTAATAATTAACAGTCCTATGGGGTAATAGTGCCCCCATTTTACAGATGAGGGAAGTGGGTCTTTGAGAAGGACATGTGGCTAATAAATAGAAAATAAAGGATTAAAACATGTGGTCTTAAACAACACAATATACTGCTTCCTTCCTATATGTTATTAACCAAACAGTTCTCTCTCAAGTTCAGAGAGCCACAAAGGATCATTCAAAAGTATTATGATGACTTTTTTTCTGACTTAAACTGAGCATAAAGTAAAATGGTATTCGAGATAGAACATCAGCTATTCTTCTGTGTGTCTCAAAGTCATCAAAATACAATTCTTCACATCAGCATTTTAAGTTACAGAGGAAAGGAAATGAAGATAAGCAGAGGAATAAAGAAAATGAGTAGAATATTATAGTTGAAAGAAAAAAAAGATACAGAGGAAGAGTAAGAAAAAGAGGAAAAAAGAGAAACAGTTTCAATTTCCTACTTTTCAGCCCTTGTACTGGAGAAATGCATTTATACTACCATAGCCTGGAAATTACAGATGGGATAAGAGCATGTGTGTGTGTGTGTGTGTGTGTGTGTGATATACACCCCTAACAATATTTCATCTGTACCTTTTCCAAGTGTCATAAGGCTAAGTCTTGAACCATCTAAGATTTCCAAATACTTATGAAATGAGTGGAAAAAGTAACTCTAGAATTTAGATGAAGACATATGAATCACAGATTGTATATTTCATCAACTGTCATCTCAGTTTCAATTTTTCTTCAGGACAAATCTTCAAAGAAGTCAGCCTGTCTGCAAATCTTGACTTTATGATCTCTGTAGTATTTGGTACCATAAAAATAAATTTTAAAAAGAAGCAGAAGAAAAAGTAACTGCAAATTGTATTTTTGTGTGCTGTTTGGGGAATCTGCATTTACTGCCTTTGCAATTTGATTACTTCTCACTGCTTGCAAAGTCCACAGATGATTGGGGGAGACTACTTAGCCAAAATAAGTAATAAAAAAGGAGATTCTAAACTTGTGGCAATAATAATCTGAATAAGCATTAAATGGCCTATCAGGAACAGGCTGTCTAAACAATCCTATTTCAGAGGCTGAGTATAATCAGCAAAGGACCACTGAGATGGAGTCCTGCTGGTCTGCCTCACTGAAGGTCCATAGCCTTTACATCTCCTGAAACAACATGCAGATGCCCAGAACTACTGCACTTCTGTGTGTGTTACAAATCCTAGTTGGTATAAAACAAAAATGATATACCTCTAAAGTTACATTAAAAAATGAGGGACTTTACCCAGAATAAAATGAAATTTACTTGTTCAAAATGTCTTCTGAACTGCCCAATGCAAATTTTTAATTATAAATATGTCATGAAGGGAAGATTTCAGTTCATATCAATGATTCCCTTTCTCCTACTATGTAAAAAATTGATAATTGTGAAAGTAATGTCTGTATGAGTGTTTAACCACTAAATATCTCACTATTACCTTATGTCTAATGCCAACCAATTAAAATTTAATTTAATATATTAAATTAAAAGGTATCCCAAGTTATCTGCCTATGGCTGGCTAAATGACAGTTATACTATAAATCTGTAAGAGCATAGTTTATAACAGAAGTGCTAAGATGCACAAAAGGAGGAGATGATAAAGGGCACTATTGTAAGAATTGGATTGTGGTGTATCCTACATTTACCAGAAATACCTAGGGATATCCATTATGAAGTCATCTGAGAAAGTTCTCAAGTGAATTAAAATTCAGTTTGGGTATTATTGCTTGCTAAGCATTCCTGAAATATCATATATTGAGGTTTCTCTGAGTAACGTAAAGCTTCACTAGGCATGATATTACAACAAAATGAAACAATAAAACTCTTCAATCAATAAAAGGAACAAACAAAGGACATTTGTATCAGTGAAGTTTGGGCAACTTAATATAAGAAATAAAACTCTATTATAATGAAAAGGCAGGTATGTATTTCATTCCATACCCTCCACTTAAATCTTCCATTTTGTCAGATTTAAACTTCTACTTTTTCAACTGCCTAAAATCTTTTTAGTTGCAAACATGTTCCTTACTTTTAAGATGCAATTATCCTTCCAATTTTTCAAAACCACTGAGCAATCTATTTCACTCTACTCGAAAGAAGTAGAAAGTGATGTCAAATACCACTTTTTTCTAGTAAAATTTTCATAATAAAATGTTTTTGTTTGCTTAATTTACTAAGGATCAAAAATTAAAATAAGTATTACTCTGTAATCAGTTTATGCAATCAAAATGATTGAACTGAACATCTCCCTTTTACAAATTATTCACATTTTACTTTAATTTATATATTTTATATTCATATACATAAACACCTCTGGACTAATCATCTTTTTTTTACTTAAAACATTTCAAATTACAATTGTAAAGTATTACTAACAACATTTATCAGAAAAAAAAAGAGGAAAACTAAGTGCCACAATTACTTTAGGTATAATATGAGTATAATATGAAACACTGTATCATGATTCTACCTCTGTGATTATTTTTTTTCATTTGTTGTAATTTTGTGTTATTAAAACCATGTCTTGTTATCAATTCCCACTTGTGACCTCTAACTTTGCTCTTGCAGTGGCCATAGGCTGAAACAAAATCTTAATTTACCATACCACATCCATGCTCCATTTATCACAAAGAAAATTACTCATGAGACTAGAAATAAGTTTGTGCAAAGTTACTATCTATATTAACAAAACAATTTTGAAAGTCGGGTATACACCTGACATTCATGACATCCATGATGGACAACACACTATTAGTACCATTATACATAATTTAAATTCATAGCCTTTAGAATATACTTTAAAATTATTAAATATAAGTAGGCTTCATTGACTTTTATCCTTTAGCTTCCAACTATGCATTACAATAAGAGCAATAAAAATCTATTCTTCCTTTAAGAGCAGAATCCTGTGATATATAAAATAAATTAACATTATATTATTGACAAGCTTTCCCCTGATCTTTTATAGCAACCTTCACTTTTCCAGCAGGTGAACAGTTGTGGTAATTTGTCATACACCAATAGTCTCACATGCAGATGCTACCAGACTTCTGTAGGGCAAGTTAGTTTGATGAAATAGAAACAAAAAGTGTAATAGAAAAACACTCCCGAGCAAATATAAAGACTGTAGAAAGTCTTCAAACAGTGGGCAAAAGTCTTCAAGATTTTGAAGGCTAGAACTGATTATATGGGGAAGAATTCCACCACACACCCAAAGTACTGCAATGCTATTGTAATCCCTCAGCTCAAAGGCTAACCCAAACCTGGAATCTGGGAACCTTGATTTGAATTAGAAAATTAACATGGATAGTCGACTGCTTTGCAATATGTGACATCCATTTTGATTGATTGTTTCCCCTAGGACTTCCAGAGAGTGTTCTGTCCACTGTACATCTTATTAGTATTTGAGAACTCAGTAAAGCCAGCTAAAGTAAATATTAGGGTCAAACCAGGCTTTCTTAAGTTTGAGCATTTTGTCTGGAAATATTCACATGTCCTACAGTAAGTAAACTAATGTTTACAATGTTGTGAAATTAATGAACGGTATGCATATAAACTAGAAAAATATTATATAATATAAAATATGAGACATAAAGATGCAAGAGGCTCTGAACACAGAAGCAGATTTTCCATTATCTTTGACCTTATCACAGACGTGGCCCCCTTCAAGTTTCCTGGTGCAGAATCTCTCACTCTCAGGGACTGCAAGTATTAACTCTGCCCTAAGCAGGAAGGCCTTCAGCACAGGGAAGAGTCTAGCTCACTGACATCCTTAAATGTGTGCATTTGACTGAATATATGAAAAAGCTGAGTCTTCTTCAAGGGCTTCAGAGGTGAAAGAAAAAATTATGAACCCTTAATTGTGCATCAGGAAATTTTTCTAATATGAAATTGTATAGGGCCTTAATCTAATTTGAGAGAAAGAACAAAACCTTGGCAACCTCCCAAGAACTAAAAGCTGTCTTCTCTCACCTATCTATCTATCATCTATCTATCTTTCTATGTGTCTATGCATCTAAATGTCATCTATCATCTATCTCTATCTCTCTCTCAATCTCTCTCTCACATTGTTCATGGTCCCTAGTCATATATACAGGCATACAAGTTGTGGTAGGTTGAATAATAGCCCTCAAATACATCCAGGTTCTACTCCCTGGGCCTATGAATGTTTCCATGCATGGAAGAAGGGACATTGCAGATGTGATTAAGTTGAGGCTCTTGAGATGGGAAGTTTATCCAAGATTATCAAGGTGGATCATACATGTAATCACAAATATTCTTGTCAGAGCAAAACAGAGGGATATTTGACTGTGGGAGAGAAAGAAGGGCATATGACAACAAGAAACAGAGATTTAAAGATTCTATGGTACTGGCATTCAACGTGGAGAAAGCCAAGGAATGCACTGCTAATAGCTATAAAAGGCAAAGAGCCTCTAGAAGTAACCATCCCTGCTAACACTTTGACTTTTGGTCCAATGAAAGTGATTTCAGACTTCTGGCTACCAGAACTGTAAGAGAGTAAATGTCTGCTCTTCTAAGCCACCAAGTTTGTGGTAATTTGTTACAGCAGCCAGCGGTAATAATACAAAAGTCAAAACTGAAAGTCATCACTTCTGTAAGGACTGTGTTTTCTAATACCAATACATAGAGATAAGGGAATAATTTCTTCAAACTCAAGGAAGCAAAACCTATACTAAAGTTGTCTCTCTGAATACTTGGCTTCTAGTAGACTCTGTTCAACAATTTCTGATGAAAAGGCAGCAGAAATATTTCCTGTCACAGGCTCTTATGCCCTAATCCTTCCTCAAAACCTTCCACAGATTATTGGGTCATAGGTGGGCACTTGATACAAGTGCAGCCATGTCTCCAAGACCTGAAATAGAAAAGTGTGAGGAGATAATGGCATATCTATGTCTGGAAGGTGTGACTGGAAATCTGTGAAAAATAAGGTTTGAGCATAATAGGGGAAGAAAAATCATGTAGCAAGAATGCCACATGGACAACCAAATCATTAGGTCCAAGAATTATGAGACAGTGGGTGAAGCTAACGGGTAGAGAGAAATTGAGCAGATCGACAGAAACCAGAAATAAAATGAGACCATGTTGGCTAGAAAAGACAAAGAGAATATATGATACTTAAGGCTACCTTGGTTCAAGGAAATGTCCCTGATTTATTCAATCTATGAGGATCCCTATTACTGGTAACAAAAATGGCCTTGCTGCAACAACATGAATATTTCACAAAATATTCTTTGTGTTTTTTAGTGTCCTTCTTGCAATCAGATACCCTACATTTTACTTTTCTAAAATGAGTTATTAGAATTTTAGTATGTAATTTTAATATGTTGTATATAACTTTGAAATAATGGTTGAATCCCAAATATTCAGAATAATACTGAATCTGCATGTATCTGTTTTGAAATAAGATGCATCTGGTTTAATCTCAAGTTTGCCACTTCATATCTATGAGACCTTGACATGTAACTAAACCAGTATAAATCTCAATTTCCTTAGCTCTAAAGTCACTCCTTAGAGTGACTGTGTTGATTCCTGGAAAGCACCTGGCACAATGCCTGGCATTTAGTAAATGTTCAGTAACAATTAGCCAGTGTTTCTCTTAACATTATGCTAGAAGAAAAGTTAATTGGCCAGTAGTGTTTGGAATGGTAGGGGAGGGAGCTGG
Source organism: Dasypus novemcinctus (assembly GCF_030445035.2). Taxonomy (NCBI): domain Eukaryota; kingdom Metazoa; phylum Chordata; class Mammalia; order Cingulata; family Dasypodidae; genus Dasypus; species Dasypus novemcinctus. The sequence goes on from NC_080677.1 coordinate 74,614,303, forward strand.
AGGAGGGACACACTTCCCATGTTATTTTTGTAAAATTTTGTATTTATTTTACCACTGATCCCTTAAAATTATACTACTCCAAAAAATGAATTCACACAGTACTGAGTATGGTTGCCAAGTCTTGACACACTGCTGTCCTCCTGCTCCATTCTGCCATTTCAGACAGGCTGGTTCTTACTAAACTTGCTTTTGGTTGGGTTCAGTCAATAAAAAGCTTTGACAGAAGATTGGAGAATAGAAAGGGAGAAGCCTGAGTATTTCTCCCCTAATCCCTCCCCACTACCTCCTGCCTTTAGTGGCATCCCTGGGCAAATGTGCCTCCTGCTGTGGTTTCTGCTCTCTCCTGACTGTCTGACCATGGGTCCAGCTTCTCCCAGGTGGGCATATGTCTTGGGCTCTGATGACACACCTTCTTTCTTTTTTCCTGTCTGTTGCTAAAACCTAGGTTGATTCAATTTCCTCATTTTTCTTCTCAGGTTTTCCTTTACCTGTTGTCTCTATTTTCCTTGTTGGATCCTAACTGATACAGTTTGTGGAGTTAAAAAACACTGCCCCCCATCTTGTCTGAGCATCTGTGCTACTTCCCACTCTGGCTACTATTGATTATCTCTCTTCCCTACTCCAGTGTTAGTTTTATGAGGACAGAATCCATGATATTTTTTTCATTCATGTATTTTCACAGCTTCCCAAACAGAAAGTGCTCAACAAATTTTTGTTTAATGAATGAATGTTTTATGATGTTTGTCAAAACAAGAATGGGCTAAATTGATTAAGCAGCTCTTCCTGAGACTTAGACAAGGTCAACAAATCATGGCAACTGACACTTTATTAGAAAACATTGCCAAAAATACGATCATTTCTCTACTATGGATAACAGGATGGTTAATAACCTGAGAAAGAAACCATAATTCTTTTGTTAATTACTTACAAATAAATTATAAAATTGAAAATGAATTAGTTAAATTAGAAGTCAAACCATATACTAGGAGAAAATATTTGGAAAAGACATATCTGATAAAAAGACTTGAACCCAAAATAAAAAACTCTTAAAATCCAACATACAGGGGCAAATGATCTGCACACCCCACTAAAGAAGATACACAGATGGCAAGGTAGCATATGAAAAGATGCTCAACATCATTGGTCATTAGGAAAATGCAAATTAAAACATCAATGAGATACCACTTCACACCTATTAGAATGATCAAAATCCAAAAGGTCTAACAATACTAATTGGTAGTGAGGATGCAAAACAATAGGAACTCTCCTTCATTCTATTGGGAATGTGAAATAATATGGTCACTTTGCCAAGACAAGCAGTTTCTTACAAAGCTAAACATAATCTTACCATAAAATCCAGCAAGGTGTTTTCCAAACTGTTTTGGAAATGTATAGCCCAGAAAAAACTGAAAGTGATTGTTCAGGGCTGCTTCATTCCTAATCACCAAAAACTGGAGGCAGCCAAAGTGTCTTTCAATAGTTTAATAGGCAAACCAACTATGGTAGAGCCACACAATGGAAGGCAATTCAGTGATAAAAAGGACTGAGCTATCAAGCCATGCAAAGACATAGTTGAATCTTTTTTTTTCCCCTAAAGATTTATTTATTTATCTATTTATTTATTTATTTCTCTCCCCTTCCCCCACCCCACCCCATCCAACCCCGATTGTCTGTTCTCTGTGTCTATTTGCTGCATCTTCTTTGTCTGCTTCTGTTGTTGTCAGCGACACAGGAATTTGTGTTTCTTTTTTTTGTTGCATCATCTTGTTGTGTCAGTTCTCCTGTGTGTGCAGCGCCATTCCTGGGCAGGCTGCACTTTCTTTTGTGCTGGGCGGCTCTTCTTACGGGGTGCACTCCTTGAGTGTGCGGCTCCCCTACGCGGGGGACACCCCTGTGTGGCACGGCACTCCTTGCGTGCATCAGCACTGCACATGGGCCAGCTGCACATGGGTCAAGGAGGCCCAGGGTTGGAACCTCAGTCCTCCCATGTGGTAGATGGACGCCCTAACCACTGGGCCAAGTCCGCCACTGAATCTTAAAACTCATATTAAGTAAAAGAAGCCTGGGGAGTGAATATGGCTTAAGTGGTTGAGCATCTGATTCCTACATGAAGGTCCTGGGTTCCATTCCCATGGCCTACTAAAAACAAACAAAACAAAAACAACAAGCAAGCAAATGAAAAAACCAACTCAGGGGAGCTGATGCGGCTCAGTGGTTGAGTGCCAGCTTACCATGTAAGAAGTTCAGGGTTCAATTCCTGGCCCCAGTATCTCAACAGAAAAAAAAAAAGCCTGTATGGAAAGGCTACATACTGTATAATTTCTTTTATATGAAATTCTGGAAAAGACAAAATTATAAAAATGGTAAAACGAAAGTGAGTGAAATGGAATTATTTAGGGTAGTGAAATTATTCTGTATGATACTTTAATGTTAGATACATGGCATTATGCATTTGTCAAGAACCATAGAACTTTATGGTATGAAGAGTGAACTGTGATGACACAAATTATTTGAAAAAGAAAGCATTTAGGAGGTCAGAGGAACCCAGGAGGCAATGGAGAATATTATAAAAGCGTATAATTGTACTAGCAGACGTTAGCCAAACTGCAAGGCTAAGGGCACAGTCCTCCAGACAGCCAAGCCCACCCAAGAATTTTAACACTTAATTACAAGTTCTTGAACTTCCCCAAACTGCACTCAGGTTTGATAATTCTTAGAAAGACCATAGAACTCACTGATTTCTATTATACTAATGCTTTTTTGTTTGTTTGTTTTCCTCCTGAGTTGTCTCCCTTTTCTGTTTGCTCATTGTTTTGCTCATTGTTTTGTCCATCTGTTTTCTTTTTGCTTTTTTTTTCCTTTAGGAAGCACTTGGAACCAAACCTGTGATCTCCCATGTGGGAGGCAGGTTCTCAACTGCTTGAGCCACATCCACTCCCTGCTCTTTGTTTTTGCTCATTGTCTTGTCATTGTGTTTGTTCTTTGTCTGCTCATTGTTTGTTTTCTTTAGAAGGCATTGGGACTTCCCATGAGGGAAGTGGACACTAACGGCTTGAGCCACATCTTCTCTCTCATGCTTACTTTTATTACAGGGTAAGAAGACAGATTAGACTAATCAAAAGAAGAGAAGCATAGGGTGAAGTCTAGGAGGTTTCTAAATGTGAGGTTTACATTTTCCTAAGGAACACATTGCCCTCCTGGAATCTCAGTGTAATAATATACACAAACTATTGCCAATCAGGGAAGTTCACCCAAGCTTCAGTGTCCAGATTGGGGCTTTGTTACATGGGCATGATTGATTCAATGCCCACCTGGTTAAACTAAATCTCTGGCCCATACCCCTCCCCAAGGATTGGTAATGTCATATGACCCAGTCCCCAACACTTTATGGTTTGTCTTTCTGGCTTGGCCAGTTTCTACAATAAAACTATTGGTGTGGGTGCAGCTAAGTCATTGCCTTACTGTAAATTTCCTTAATGACTCTAGTGAACACACTATTACCAGATTTATTTAGGTTCTTGGCTATGCTGCAGAAATGAATTTCAAGAGCACACTGGGTGAGTTAGGCCTGTAATTTATTCAGATAGGGAGAGAAGAGAAATGGGAGAAAATAACAGGACAGGGGGCCCAGGTAGAGAGGAAGGGGCTAAAAGTGGTAAAGAGGGCTGATTTACAGGCTACAATTCCACATTATAGGTTATAAATGGCCAAGTTTACTTGGGTGACCACATGGCAGAGTTAAAATGGTGAGAGCACTGCACAGAGGGCAGGAACGGTTCCACAGGCAAGAGAGTGCACGAGAGTGTGAACTCAGGCCCAGTGCCACTTTTTAAACTAATTATCCCACCCCTTTGCTAATGCAGGAGAGGAGTTCCACTTCTTCACTGCTTTTTGCTTATTTCTCCCATCAGTCTCCCAGTTGGGCCCAATGATAAAGTCCTTGGGGGAATATCTGAGGCTTCTCCTGGCTTCCAGAGGAAGTCTTCTTCTGAGTGGCAGAATCTTGGGGAGGGTCTTCCAGCAGCCATCTTGGGGTTATTGATGTCCATGTGGACTTCTTGCCAGGTTCCAGATCCATCTATTGATTCCCTATCTTATTAGCCTGCTTCATTCCCCCTTCAAAGAGTTTATACCTTTAGTCTTAAAGGGGTGCAAAGGGAGATGATCATTTTTCTGTAGCTACTTCCTGCTGGATAGGGGCAGGAGTCCCTACCTGACAAGGTATAAAACTCTTCAGCTATTCTGTCTTGGTTGGAGGAAGATGGATCTGGCATTCTGGGCAAAACCAGATCTGGCATCTTGGGTAAAGATGGATGAAGTTCCCATGTGACTAACAAGATGTTGATTCTGGAAGAAATAAACTTAATTAGAATTTCGAGAATATGTGGTCCCACTAATTTTGAGAATATGTGGTCCCACTATGGACACTGGACCACAGAAATAGAAAAGGCTATGTGCCTGCAAAGGCTGCATTCTCCCAAAGTTGATGGGAAACAGTATTCTTCTTTAAGTTGAATGGGAATAGGCATTGCCCTTTTTAGTTAAACTATAGGAGATGAAAACAGACACAGTTTCTTAAAGGGATGTCTGATTTTCCCTCCCCCTAGCAATAGGCATTTGGGCTAGAGTTAGAGAAACAGCTGACTTTGACATAGACACTACTTAGCTTTTTCTCTCGAAGAGGTATTTCCAGCCATCCAATGACTAGCATTTGTACATCCCATCAGGTGCTTCTGGTGAGCTGGCACTTTCTTGGGCAGCTGGCTTCACTCAGGATTAGTGCACCAAGCTGGAAATTCCTTTAACTTTAATAGCTGTAGGGATAATAATAATTTTCACATTTTGGCTCTAATTGAGCAACTCCTGCTACTTTCTTTGACTGTCTTCACCAGGCTTTGTCTTTCAAAAACCTGTTGGCTAACCTGGTTAGGGCATCCCTCCCCAGATGAGTGGCTTGGTGAAGTCCATGAAGGACTTTCCACTGCACTGCTACTGGCAGGTAGACTTGAGTATCATTAACAAGCCACCCATCAGCCTCCAGGGTGAACCCCAGGCTAGCTGCCCTGGTTGGTTTATCCTGGCTATACCATGGAACTTCAAGTATGGTCCAGGTGCTGGAATAAGGGGTAGGAGGTAAACCTGGGTTTGTGCTGCCACTTTAGCAGCTGCATCAGCTCAAGCATTTCTCTTTGCTATAGCAGTGTCTGTCTTCTGATGCCCTTGACAATGAATAACTGCTATTTCCTGAGGCAACAGTACAGCTTCCAGTAAATCTAAGATTACTTGCCTGTGCTTAATAGGTGATCCACTGTTAGTAAGCAAGCCTCATTTTCATCACACAGCAGAGTGAACATGAAGGACAAGGAAAGAATACTTAGAGTCTATGTAAATAAATAGCCCATTTTCCAGGTGCTAGCTTTAAACTTCGGGAAACAGCAATCAGCTCTGCATTCTGGGCTGAAGTTCCAGGAGGAAGAGTTTTGGCCTCTATGCTTTCAAATTGAGAAACCACTGCATAGCCTGCCCTTTTAAATCCTTCTTTAATAAAACTGCTTCCATCTGTGAACCATTCAATGTCTCGGTTCACAAGAAGCTCATCTTTTAAATCTGATCTGCTTGAGTAGTTTTGGTTTAGAGTTTCAAGGCAGGAGTAGAGAAGGGGCCTCTCAGGATCTGACTTTGGGCCCTCTACGGTAGTAGTATGACTGGGTTGAGAGTCTGACACATCCTTATCTGCATTTTGGGGGTCTCTAGTAATTGAGACTGGTATTAATTAACTGGCTACCTGTAAGCCACTGATGGCCCCTGGCCTCAAAGCATGTCCTTCATCTGGTTTGGGGTGAAGACTGTCAGAGGTTACCCCCAAGTTAGTTTGGTGACTTTTTCAATTAAAAGTGCTGTTGGCCCCACTGCTCTCAGGCAAGGTGGTCATTCCTTTATCTTAGAGACATGTTTATTAACTGCTGAGAAAATGAAGTTTACCAGGACTTTTAACATGTTTAATGTCCCTCTGCATATGATCTAATAGAAATATCACCATAATCATCAGACATAAATTTAGAATAGGATATAGGTACAGTACTTAAGGTTTGCATACCTTACATGTTATCTCTCCGTGGGAGCAGGCCATAATGCCAATTGTGTTTAAATTCTACTCACAGTACTCTGGTGATCGTGGCTCCACCTGGTATGTTCCTCACACAGTGAGCAAGCCGCAGCACTCTTGAACCTAAAGAGAGTCTAAGAAAGTAGTTTCCAGTATTCCACCAGCCTGGTGCATAGCACTCTTTGGCACTATGAAACAGTGCCAGTCTGGAGGCAATATCCATTGTATGTTTGGCTGTATCAAGCCACCATTGGCTGCTGCAGCAGTTTGAAACTGCAATGTAGTTTCCATCAACTTTAGGAGCACAACCAGAGTTGTAGTAGATACTTTATTGTTTTAGGGATCAGTGACCAACCTAGCCAATAACTCATATGGAGAGGCAACCTGCAGTGTATTGAAGGCCTGATTTGAATGCACAAGAGAGTGTGATGATGCTGAAGTCTATCTCTTGATTTTTATATACTTCTTAAACATTTCCAGTGCAATGTGCAACATATCAAATGAACTTTTTAGTACTATGCTTCTATAAATAATCTTAACTCTGAGTTACAGTTTCTAGTAAGTTTTTAATTTAAGGTGAACTGGGTACCTTCATTAACTAAGCCACAAGAATTTTATTAGTAATAAGTCTGAGAAGTTTATCTGCTTTTTTAGCAATTGAATTAATTTAACTTGTGATTTATACATTAAACCTACTAGCAAGACAGTATAGACATTTAAAGACTCATTTTTAGGTTAACTGTCACTGTTATCCAGTTTGTAACAGGTGCACCCCAAATCTGATTTCCTAGGCACAGGCAAACTGACAAAGTTAAACAGATTTCAAAGTTGAACACAAAATTAAGCACAGAGTAAAACAGAAGAGAGAATTTTATACCTTTAGCATTTCTAGGAACTCTTTCATCTTAATTGATGGCACAGAGGTTTCTTATTTTTCAGGAGAGGTTTAGTAACCAGTTTTTATAGGAACACTTTTTATAGGCACAACTGAGTTTAAACCGAGAAGTTTGAGGTTTACTTTCTCATTTCTTTAAGGACACATGACATGAGGTTTCTGGGCCTCAGATTTATCTGTTCTCTTTTCTTACACTGGTTTAACTGGAATCCAGGCTGCTCTTGGTTATACTGTGTCCATATAGATCAGCTGTAGGCAGGATTTCCTGATTCCTGAGAAGTGACTCCTGTAGGAATTTTGCTGGTATGCTAGAGACTGCGCCTATTATTCTAGGAAGAATGAAGAAGTGCCTTTTAGTCAACTATTCTGGCATCCCAGAGTTCTAGTCTGACTAAAACCATTCACCATGCCCCATAATTTGGAGCTGAAGCTCTGTTTCTGTGTCCTGAGAATTTCAATTTTCAGAGCCAACCTGGCCCACAGGCATCACTGGGTGGGCAACCTAGGTCCTGAGGGATATCTGATACTTCCTCTGGTGATCAGATCAATGCGCCCAGGCCAAATTGGTGCAGGAATGAGCAGTGGCCCCAGATCAAAGCACCTGAGATATCTGTCTCAGGGAATATTTGGATGCTCTCTGAATGGATGGGTCCAAGGAATGGGGGCCATTCAGTTTCCTGCTCTGGTTCTTGGCACCTCTACATTCCAGGGTCTGAGAACTACTGACCCAAACAGAAGTTCCTGAGTTAAATCTCAGGAATTGTTTGGCTGCTCTCTGATTCCTGCCTCCCCAGGGAATCACAGAGCCCCTGCCACCAGGCATTCCCGGGGTAGTCCTAGACTTGGGAGATAGGCTGGCAGGATTTCAGCCTGAAGCTGCCAAGCTGAATGTGCTTCTTTCTCCTATCTTTCCAGAAGTTTTAGACACAGTCTTAGTTCTATGACTTTACTGTCTGATAGTTTCCCAGTTAAACCAGCCATCAAAAGGCAATTAAGTGATTAGAGGTTCATTGTTCTAGCTAACAAGCTTTGGGGCCCTGAGGCAATAATATCTTTGGTAGACAAAGGCACTTTTCCAGTTTCACAGTTATTAAAACATTCCAAAGCATTCTAACACAAATCTGTTAAGAGAAATTCAGTAGCAAGAAGTAGAAAGTTAAAACATGGGTAAAGGTTAATTATGCAAGGATATCTTGACCTCTGACAACCCTGGTGTAGGGAACTCCCATGGCATCCATTTTCGCTCTGCCTGCCTGGAGGGCCTGCAAAGGCATGGACCCAGTGGGAGGGGTAAGCTCCCGAGCTTTCTGCCATTGCCATGCTGTCTCTGAGGGGAGAAGGCTGGAGAAGCAATGGGAGAAAGGCCTGAAGACAAAGACTCCAGTACTAAAATAGCTTGAATAAGCTTTGCAGGGCCTGGTGCTCTGCTGGGAAACCTCTGTCTTGGCAGGGCCATGATTTAAGCCATTGCTCTATGACCCAGCCTTCCTGGCTAGGGTCAGATCTAACAAACCTGGGCACACAGCGTGGATGCACACAGTGAATTCCTGAGGCCCGGCACCTTTCTTCCTGGGATTACGAACTTTGGGGGATCATAGGTGAACTTGTTTAAAATAGAGAACCAAAGGAAGGTGTTAAACAAGCTGTAGGCCATAGTTTCACTCACCAATAAGCTCCTGTACCAGCTTGCCACATATGTTACTAGATTTTTTTAGGTTCTTGGCTATGCTGCAGAAATGAATTTCAAGAGCATGCTAGATGAGTTAGGCCAGTAATTTATTCAGGTAGGGAGGAAAGAGAAATGGGAGAAAATAACAGAGCAGGAGTCCCAGGTAGAGAAGAAGGGGCTAAAAAGTGGTAAAGAGGACTGATTTACAGGCTATAATTCCCCATTATAGGTTACGCCTATAATGCCCAAGTTTACTTGTGTGGTGATTCAAGCAGGGCAGAAAGCAGCTGGAGTCCACATCCAGAGTCAAGAGTGAATGAGAGAGCAAGAGAGCTCATTCAGGTCTTGCTCCTGGCTTTTGAACTATTAATGATCCCACCCTTTTGTTAATGGCAGGGGAGGAGTTCCAGCTGTTCACCACTTTGATTGCATATTTCTCCCAATCTCCCAAGAGGGCACAATGATAAAGTCCTTGGGGGAATATCTGAGGCTTCTCCAGGCTTCTGGAGGAAGTCTTCTTCTGAGTGGTAGAATCTTGGGGAGGGTTTTCCAGCAGCCATCTTGGGGTTATTGATGTCCATGTGGACTTCTTGCCAGGTTCCAGATCCATCTATTGATTCCCTATCTTACTAGCCTGATTCACCACCATAGATAACAAAGACACTCTTATGTCTTGGGAAATTCCAAGGATTTAGACATGATCTCCCAGGAGTTGGGCCAAATGTCAGATCTCTCTTAGAGTGAGTCTAAATTCCTTACTATACAATGTATTACAAATGGATGAAACAACCTCACTGAAGGAGTGGGAGAAAAAGATGCTGGCCTAAGTAACATTGGGAATGAGTGGAATTTGTAAGACTGAACTAAAAAGGAACTGGATAAAAGCACTGAACTGTAGTAACATTGTTTACCAAAGGGATGAAGGTTGCCCCACGTACTAATGAGCACCTTGAAAAAATAGTTGGTTCTGGGATAGCAACAGGAAATATTCGAGATGACCATGGAACATCTTGCAGTGCCAGAAAGTAAGGAAGTACTCAAGAGAAAATGAAAACAAACATGATGAAGGAACTATGCCAAAGGGACACAGGAGCCAACTGAAAGAGCTCCCATTGGCCAAACAAAGTATGAACAACAAAATAAATAAAGTAGGATTGTACTATAACCCAAAGTTATATCCATGAATCCAAACTGGTATAAATAAAGTATTGAATAAACTATAAACAATTGAATAATAAATTTTAAAAAATGGGGGAGTATGGACAAATATTCCATGCAGAAGAATCTGAGTAATTTATGTAGATATTCTCCTCTGAAGGAGGGGGAGTCTAACTCCCCACTCCTTAAATGTAGGCTGACCATAGTGCATAGTGATTTCCTTCTAAAGAGAATGATATAGTAAGGTTTAAAAAAACAACTTTACATTGTGGAAACCTGGAAATCATTACCTCAGGCAAGAGATCAAGGTTAATATTAATAGTGATGTCGTGCTGATAGTAAGCAGCTTTTATATGAAATGTACCATACTAATGTAAATTGGGTTAAAAAATTAACTGTTTATTTAAAATGAATTACATAAAAATATTTCTATAATTTCAAAGCAATTCAAATCAAAATCCTGAGTTTTTTTCTTAAATAAGTTAATTTTTAAAATTATGCAGAAGAACATCCATTCTTCCCTCTCCCATCCCTCAGAAACTTTGGGGGCCACTACCTTTATATCAATGATAAAAGTTCTTCATTGCTAGAATAATAATAAGTCTATAGTAATATGGGGGCATTTTGGGGAAATTGGAGTTTTCCTTCATGACATGGCAGTGACAGATATAAGACATTGTATATTTTTTCATAACTTACAAAATTGTGTAGGACAGAGTGTAAACTATAATGTAAACCATAGTCCATGGTTAGTAGCAACGCTTCAATATGTGTTCATCAATGTACACAATAGCGTGTACACATTAATGTACACATTAGTGTGGTACATCAATGTACCACACTAATGAAAGATGTTCATGTGGGGAAGTGCTGGAGGAGGAGGGAGGGAGGGCATATGGGAATCCCTTATATTTTGTATGTAACATTTATGTAATCTTAAGCTTCTTTAAAAACAAAAGAAATAGTTTTTAAAATTTATATGGAAGAACAAATGTTTAAAAAAGCCAAGAATTTAATGATAACCAATACTTATTATCATTATGTTTAATAACATATAATATTAATATGTATAGTAAGAATATAGTTACTGGGGATAAATAGTCTATTTAATAAATGGTTTTATGATAAATTGTTATTCAAAATGAAAAAAATTAAACTATTTCTACCTTACGCTATAAATAAATGTCATGGGTATTAAATCTAAATATGAAAAATTGAAATATTTTAGAAGAAAATAGAAGATAATTTCATGATTGTGGGCTCTTATTTTAAAAAAAGAAACAAAAATCTAATTCAACTATATTGAGAAATATACTTCTATGTATTACATAGTGAGCGAAAAGTTTAACCACAGACTGTAAGCAAATATTTGTGAATCAGATGGTTATCAAAAGGATAAGATTCAAGCATATATAAAGAACACCCATAATATAATAATACTAAGACAAACTACAAAAAGATAAGATAAAAGGGGAATGGTGGCAAACATTATTGTATTAGTCAGCCAAAGCAGTGCTTAAGCAAAGTACAGAAATACGTTGACTTTTATGAAGCGTATTTATTTGGGATAATAGTTTACCATTACCAGGCCCTAAAGAGCCCAACTCGAGGTACCATAAGAGGTACTTTCTTACCCAAAGTCTGTTGCCTCATGTTGAAGCAAGATGGTGGGCAATGTCTGTGATAGTTCAGCCTTCCTCTTCCCTTTTAAGGCTCCGTGGGTTCAGCTTCTGATCTCAGCTGTAGGCTAGCATAGGGCTCGTCTCTTTTCTTGGGAATCATTTCTTTCTGGGCTCAGCTGCTCTGTTCTCTTCACAAGGTCAGTTGTAAACTATCAGGTGAACGGCTTATTTCTCTTCCTGGCGCCTCTGCGATGTCTGTGGAGCTGTCTCTCTTTCTCTAAGTATCTTTCTGTGTATCTACTTCCGTGTTCTTGACTAAGCATCTGCTTACATAGCCCAGCAAGGTTGCAGGGACTCAACCCTGCATGTGCTAATGACAAGGTCAAATCAAAGCCCTAATCTTGATTTAATAAAGTAAAAGTGAACATTTGAATTTAACACAATCAAAGAGGTATCACACTCAGAAGATCAGATCAGTTTACAAACATAATCAGATATCTCTTTTTGGAATTCATAATTAATAGCAAGCTGCCACAACTATGAATGGGCAGTTCACTAAAAAGGAAAATAAAATGACAAATAGGATATAGAACAATTACTTCACAGCCAATGAAGGAAATGCAAATAAAAACCATGATAAACATTCAAAAGTCTGGCAAGCATTGGTGAGGCTGTAGAGCAACAGGAATTCTCCCTCACCACCAGAGACATTTAAACTAGCCCTACTGCCCTGGAGAATAATTTGGAATTACAGATTATTGAATATATCTATAATCTACTATTCAGAGAGTCCACTCCGAGTTACGTATTTTAGAACAGTACTTTCTAGAAAATATTAATCAACATCCATGGCAGAGTACTTTTGATATTGAAATCAAATACACAAATACTTTTTTGAGAGAAAAAATTCCATGAAACAATAATCTTACTATATGTGATCTATTCTGATATTTCCTTTAATACTCTTCTCTCTTTCAATCCATTTTATTCCATTTATTTCTATTTAATTTTTAAAGATCATAGCTGAATTCTACTAAATTTATTTAAAAACCTTTTAATAGGTTATGATCCTAATATAACAACTAAAGAAACTCTTTTTGGGTGTACAAGGATACATGTGCAAGAATATATATTGCTGAATTGTTTCTAACAATGGAAAAGTGGAAAATACTTAGGTGTCTATCAAGATAAGAATGGATGTGTAGTAAAAACTAGTGAAGTACAGGTAATTATAGCAACAAATAAATACAGAAAATATAATATTAAAATAAAAATTAACTTCAGAATGAAATTTTTATATAAAAGTTAAAAGACACAACAGAAAATTATATGCTTTGGGATGCAAGCATATTTAATAAAAATATGAAATATGCATAGTAATTATAAACAAAAAGCTGGGGATAATGGCTACCTCTAGGGAGTAAAAGAGAAAAAAATAGAATTGAGAAGATACATGAAGGGAACTTTAATTATATATTTAAGTTTATTTCTTAAGCTAGCAGGTGTGCTCTTGGGATTCCATTTAATATTCTAATTTTTGTGTTCTTAAAATATGTCATTACAATATAAAATAACCCAGTACATAGAAATAATTATAAATAGGAGCACTCTTTAAGGCCATTATGATACTTACAGTGGCAAAATAACTCTATTCAAGCTAAAATAATTAATTAAAAACTTTGGTACCTTCCTAGAATTAAGCTCTGGCATATTTTCCATGATTTCACTGAGGAAATTCCTTGTATTTCTATATAGATTTGAACCTTCATTAAGCCACCATAAATTACTCAGTTTTCCCTGCCACTGAAACCCAGAACTGAACCGATACTTTTTTTTACACACAAGAAAATGATTTTCCAGCATCATAACCACAACATCTCATTAAAATTCTTCTTTAAGCCTGGACTGATTATATAGTCAAGCTAAGTATGTATTTGCTTGAATGTGGATATTACTCAAGATGAATCAATTTAAATATTAAGTTTAACTCAGACAAAAATTTGCTTCCATTTTCAGGTCTTTGTACTAAAAATGAAGTGTCTTTGAAGAGAATTCATGGGGCTGAGGAATGTGAGCTGAGTTGTTCAATATAGAAGAATAGTTCATGGAGACAAAATGTGGTAATGGTCCAGTAATAGAGAATTTTACTCAACATCTTTGCTTTATATTTGTACTCAGACAGATCTGATATATTTAAATCAATGTTTAGTTTTTAAAGTATATTCCGTTCTATTTGAAATTATAAATCAAATTGATGGCAAATATTATTAATGACCTTATGATATAAATGTGACTTGATTAACTGATATCTACTTGGAAAAGATAGATGACTGGACAGTAGAGGCTATTTGATAAAATGAAGTCCAATTGCTTCTGCCTACATAGGGTGAAGCACATTTGGCATCAGTTTAAATGCCAGTAGCTCATTTCAGGCAGAACAAAGCAAAAAAAAAAAAAAAAAAAAGTGCAAGGAAAGAAGCATACTTTCCAAAAAATCTGAAAACAAAAACTTAAAATGTCAACAAGTGGGATTTCTATGCTAAATATACATAAGTGAGGAGAAAAAGGGGGAAAGCCTATGTATTTGCCTCTAATTTGAATAATAAATGTTGCTATAGTATGATCATTTGAAATTGTTAAAGTATATCATATTTTGGTGAACAAAAATATTTCATATACATAAAGTAGATTTAAAAAATTATTTTATACAGCTCATTCATTGTATATAACCTAAATGCTTACCTATTTATTTGCTTACCTTTTGTTCTTCCTTTTTTTTTAATTCCTGAAATACATTTCCTAAAATTTTGTTAAATGAATATATATTAATGATAAACTCTCTCATATTTTGGTTATCTATAAAAGCCCTATTCTAACCTCCTTCAATAATAATTCTGCTGGGCACACAATTGTAAATTTATGGGGTTTTTTGGGTTTTTTTTGTTCACAATATATCTTAACTGACAGATATGTTATCACAAATTGTGGCGGCTTGCTCGGTCGGTAGAGGTGGGGTCTGGCTGCGGACGAGGGGTCGGTCCAGCTCTGGATGAGGGGTCGGTCCCGCTTGGGACGAGGGGTCTGTCCCACTTGGGATGAGGGGTCGGTCCGGCAGCAGACGAGGGATCGGTCTCACAAGGGGTTGCACGGTTCGGTTGACGGGGTCGCCCGGTGAAGCCGGCGACGAAGGGGTCACCCGGAGAAGCAGGCGACGAAGGGGTCACCCGGAGAAGCAGGTGATGAAGGGGTCGCCCGGAGAAGCAGGCGACGAACTGGGGACAAGGGAGGCCAGGCCCTTGTCGGGGGCTCTCAGGACTGGAGGGCGCACGGCAGAAGAACTACCACGGAGACAAGGTAAACACGCAAGTCCACTTTACTGAGGGAGAGGCAACAGTTTTATAGGGGCTGGGGAAGGCTGATTGGTCGAAGCCATGCCCTGTTCTGATTGGTTGCCGGCGAAAGGTCAGTGGGCGGTACTGGATGGGGGAGGGGTGGTGGTTAGGGATTGGCTGTCGCTGTTGCTGGGGGAAGGGGCAGGGTTTAGGGATTGGTGGCTGCTGTTGCTGGGGTGGAGGGCAGACTTGAGTTTCCCGCCTACGCCCGGCTGTTGCTGCTGTCGGGGGAGGGGAAAAGGGCAGACTGGATTTTTCCGCCCACGCCTGGCTGTTGCTGCTGTCGGGGGAGGGGAAAAAGGCAGACTGGAATTTTCCGCCCTGCGCCTGCACAGGGAGAAAGAAGAAGAAGGGTGCCGCCCCACAAGGCATCGGGTGGCGCCATCTGGGAGGAGGGGCGGCCGTGGAAGCATGGCTGCCGAGAAGGGGAGACCCGAGGGCACTCTGTGCCCATGCCGAGCTTCCTTCAGGGGTAGCGGTGGGCCCGACCAACCACCCTATTATGGGGGCAGCAGTTTGGAATAGGCCTACCGCGGCTGCCGCCCCTCGCCAGGCCAGCAGACCACACTTCAGCCCGAGGGGTGACCGCAACAAATACTACACATTGGTTTGGTTTAAACAATAAGAAATTATTGTCTCTCAAGTTTTGAGGCTAGAACAAGTCCAAAAGTTAGCTACTGGCAAGGCTTACTTTCTCCCTGGATACTAGAGCATTCTGGCGCTGGCTGCTGATAGCCCTTGGACTTCCTTGGCTTTTTCTTCACCTGGCTTTGCCCTCCCTTTTCTAGCTTCTGTGACTTCTCAGTTCTCTTTATATGGCCACAAGTAATCTGGATTATGACCTACCCTCATTCAACTGGGCCCCACCTTAACCACTCCCAAACATACCATTCAATGGGATTAATCATATTCACAATATGGCAGTGCCCTCACCACCTTCCAATACTCAAACTTTTCCTTTTCCTCAAACAGAAACTTTGTAACTGTTATGCATTAACTCCCCATTCCCCTTCTCCCTTCAAAAGTATACACAAACTGTGTTCCTATACTCCTATGTTCCCCCATCTTTATGTAGTTTTTGTCATCAATTACATGTTTACACATTGTGAGTCCAAAACCCCTGAATTATCCTTAAATTTTATGCATTTGTCTTTTAGATCTTTTAGGAAATAAAAAAAGTAGAATTATACATCAAAAATACAACAGTCCTGGCATTTATATTTACCCATGTCATTACCCTCAACAGAGATCTTTATTTCTTCATGCAGCTTCAATCTATTGTTTATTGTTATTTCCTTTCATTCTATAGAACTCCCTTTAGCATCTCCTGTAGGACTGCTCAAGTAGTGATGAATACCCTTAGCTTTTGTTTATCTGGGAATCTCTTAATTTCTCTCTCATTTTCTCTTCTTTTTTCCCCTCATTTTTGAAAAACAGTTTTGCCAGATACAGAATTCATGGGTGGCATTTCTTTTTCTTACTTTGCTTTCAATACTTTAAATATGTCATCTTACTGCCTTCTTGCCACTGTGCTTTCTGATGAGAAATCAGCATTTTCTCTTATTGAAATTTATATGTGCATGTTGCTTCTCTCTTACGTTTTCTTTCAAAGTCTCTCTTTATCTTTGGTGTATAATATGTTACAGTGTGGGGCTATTTGGATTTACCTGTTTGGATTGCACTGAGCATCTTAGATGTTGTATTAGTCAACCAAAGGGGTGCTGAAGCAAAATACCAAAGATCTGTTGGCTTTTATAAAGGTTATTTATTTGGGTAGAAGCTTACAGTTACCAGGCCATAAAGCATAAGTTACTTCCTTCACCAAGTCTATTGCCACATGTTGGAGCAAGATGGCTGCCAATATCTTCCAGGATTCAGGCTTCCTGGGTTCCTCTCTTCCCAGGGCTTGTTTATCTCCAGGCTCAGACACCTTGCTCTCTCCACAAGGTCAACTGTAGACTATCAGGTGACCAGCTCTGGTTATTTCCCTGGAGCTTTGTTCTCTCTGGTTCTCTCTGCTTTTCTGTGTGCTTAGTTACCAGGCTCCAGCTCAAAACTCCAACTCTCTTCTCTGCTGTGTAGTTTTCTCTGTGAGTCCCTGCTTTGGATAGTGACTCAATGTCCTACTGATGTGGTCCAATCAAAGCCCTAATCATAATTTAATCACACTGAGATATAGATCAATATACAAACATAATCCAACAACTATACTTGGAATTCTTAAACAATGCCAAATTGCTAAGGGGGTGTACATTTGGGGAAATTTGGGGAGTTTTCAACCTCTATTTCTTTGAATAATATCTCTGCCCCTTTCTCTCTTTCTTTTCCTTCTTGGACTCCCACAGTGTATATATTGGCATACTGGATGGTATCCCACAGTTTCCTCAGATTCTTTTAAATTTTTCTCACTCCTTCCTCTTTCTGATCCTCAGAATGAATGAGTTCAATTGTCTTATCTTCAAGTTCACTGATTCTTTCTTTTGCCAGCTCCAAACTGATGTTGAAAGTTTTTAATTTCTGTTACTGTGGTCTTCAGTTCTGTTTGGTTCCTTTTCATAATTTGCATTTATCTATTGATGTTCTCCTTGTGATCATCTATCATTTTCCTGATTTTCTTTAATTCTTTTTTTTTAAAGATTTATTTACTTCTCTCCCCTCCACACCCCCCACCCTGGTTGTCTGTTCTCTGTGTCTATTTGCTGCATCTTGTTTCTTTGTCCACTTCTGTTGTTGTCAGTGGCACAGGAATCTGTGTTTCTTTTTGTTGTATCATCTTGTTGTGTCAGTTCTCTGTGTGGGCAGCACCATTCTTAGGCAGGCTGCACTTTCATTTCACACTGGGCTGCTCTCCTTAGGGGGCGCACTCCTTGCGTGGGGGACACCCCTGCGTGGCACAGCACTCCCTGCGCACATCAGCACTACGCATGGGCCAGCTCCACATGGGTCTAGAAGGCCTGGGGTTTGAACCAGAGACTTCCCATGTGGTAGATGGATGCCCTAACCACTGGGCCAAGTCTGTTTCCCTCCTTACTTCTTTATCATTGTTTTTCTTTATCTCTTTGAGCATATTTGGGGCATTATTTTAAAATCTGTATGGTATGTCCCAAGCTTGGTCCTCCTATTTTTCTAAAGTTTAATCTTCTTTTTTACCTGGGAGGTCACTCCCAGGTAATTTGTGTATTTTGTCATATTTTGTAGAAACCTGTACAATTTAATATTTTATTGTGTTGTCTCTGAAAATTAGACTCCTAAACAAATGTTCCTTAAGTTTGAGTCCAGCTAGTATTTTGACAGAGCTTTTATTAAACGCTAGGAGACAGCAAAGAAAAAGGAGGAGGAGGAGGAAGAGGAGGAGAGAAACACCTGCCCTAGTTCTTACAGATTGACCTGTATAAGGGCTCTTTTTCAGATCTTATCCATAAAATGAGTTTAGGGAATAGCTTCAGGCCAAAGAGTAAGGGCTTCCCTGATCCTCTCTCTGCATGCCTCATCCTTTCTGTGCATGCCTCTTATCTTGGTCATGGCCTTAGGAATTCTACCATTTATTTGGATACAAATATCTCTTCCTCCTTAAGAAACAATTTTCTCAGGGTCTCAGGTACTGCATTGTATATCCTTGCTCCATGTAGCATGGATTGATGGCTTTCACACAGCATCTCATAAGAGAGCTCTGTGAGCTGCCTTTCTATATGCATGGCATGTCCTGGGGTGATAAGTCCCTAAGGTCATCACCAAACAGATTGGGCCAGACATACAAGCTTCCAACATGTTCATGAGCATCATTCTGCTCCCTCTAATACCAAGATCATGGTCCACAAGGGGAGTGCAGTCTGGCTATGCACTGAGCAGATGAGTGGTGGGGTAGGGCCAGCCAGGACACAACAAAATCCTATGGTTTATGAGTAGCTTTTTGTAGGAAGCTGCCTCTGGCACTGGTGTTGTACTGGCAATCTTGTTGCTAAGCACTATTCTTAGATACTAACCCTGTTAAGTTTCCGTTTCCCCACCCTCGCTGTAGCAATTAAGGTTCTATCCTCATGCCACTCAGATGGTTGTTTTGAAACGTCCACGAAAAGACTTCGTGACGTGGACCAATCAGATCTGGGGCGCGAAACCTCATTCATCCCTGGCTATAAATACCCCTGATTGACCCTCAATAAATGAGACTTGATCAGAATCCTGTCTTGTCTCCCTTCTTCGTGTCTCTTGTCCCTTTTCATTCCCACTCCCTCCCTCAGGTCCTGGTTCGACTGATCCGCGGGTCGGGTCAGCTTTTTTCTTGATTTGGCACTTACCCTGTTACTGCAGTCCTTTAACTTTTTTTCTCGAGTTTTGAGAAAGAAGTTTCTGCCAGTTCTTGTTGGTTGTTCAAAGCTTCTTTGTGGAGATGGAGCCCTGAAGCATATAACAATCAAATATCTAGGAATAAAGCTAACAAAAGAGATGAAAGAATACTCAGCAGAAGCTCTAAACCATTATTGAGATGTATGAAAGGAACCTAAATCAATAAAAGGTTGTAAAAATATCATGGATTAAATGACTTACTAATGTAAATAAGGTCGATTCTCCCTAAATTGATCTATAAATTCAATGCAATCCAATTGAAAATACTAGCTGGATTTTGTGGATCATAATGAGTTGATTTTAAATTTATTTGAAAATCATGAAACCAAGAATAATCAAGAATAAAACATTGGAAGCCTTGGCTACAAGATACCAAGATATTTATTGAGAAAGTAAGGCAGAAGCCCAAGAACAGACAAATAAACAATGAATAGAAAACAGACTTATAACCAGACCTGGCATATATAGACACTTAGGTCTGAATACATGTGGCATTACATAGCAATAGAGAATGGACAATCTTTTGAATGGGTGCTAGGATCAATTGGATATCCATTTGGGGAAAAAAATGAAACTTGAATTATCAACCACACAAGCAGAATATACCTAGGAGGATTTTGGATCTAATTCATATGAAAGGCAAAACAACATCCCTTACCATCTTGGCCATTCCCAAACACTGCATCATTCCTCCCCTAAACCCACAAACAGTAAATACGTCCTTGCTTTTCTGGTAGTTTATCAACCTAAATATGAAAACAAAACCACTATAGTTTAATTTTTGAACTTAATATGATGGGAATAAAATACATATATTCTACTAGTCACCATCCAGATGGAAGGAGGTCAGCTGTGTCAGGAGCTGTTATAGTGCCAAGTTCCCAGACAGAGCAGACTGGGACCAGGCGGGTGTGGCCGCGAAGGCCAGTTCCCATCTACGTGGTTTTCCTGCTGTGGGCTGCTGAATGAACTCATGGAAACTGGAGCTGTGAGGGCCTTGCCATCAGGATTCCCAGGAGGCACTGGTCCTTCCAAATTTACACCAAACCCTGATTTTTCCACCTACTCACTAGCAGCTACAGCTGGGCTTGTCACAGTTTGTAAAGCCTGTGGCTTTTATATTTTATCTTTAGAAAGAAGCATACATGTTCCTACAAGAGACAACCTTTCAATGCCATCAGTTAATGCAATGGAAAGTAAGAGATCTACAGCAGTATCTCATTTGTAGAAACATCACAATTGATACTGATCAAGAAAAGGAAGACTTGGTTGAGATAGTGCTCTACCACCATCCATTAGGCTCTGAGGAGGACTAGGACACAAGCAATCTGAATTCTTCCATATCTTAGACTCTAGATTTTTAAA
Organism: Dasypus novemcinctus; assembly: GCF_030445035.2. Taxonomy (NCBI): domain Eukaryota; kingdom Metazoa; phylum Chordata; class Mammalia; order Cingulata; family Dasypodidae; genus Dasypus; species Dasypus novemcinctus. The sequence continues at coordinate 74,634,854 of NC_080677.1, forward strand.
ATTCTTTTTGTTGTTTTTCCAAACTAGACAGTCCCCACTGCTACTGAATCTTTATTCCAGAGAGGCTTATGGATGGAGACTGGATCTCAGGAAGTAGAGTGCTGGCACAGGCACACAGTGAAATAATTTCAGGAAATGTGGAAGAAAATAATGATGATGCCTACCAGGATAAAGATGAAGAAAACTTGGAAAGGACCCCTGGTTTCTCTAGAAAGAGTGAGAACTTCTTTGTCTGATCTGTCCAGCCTTGAAGATTTCAAAGGATGAGTGTGTACCAGCTGAAGGAATTTCTGACTCAGAATTTTGTCAACTCTTCTGGCTGTTGTAAAAAAATTGAAGCTGGTGGAGTAAGTAAACAGATTACACAAATAGAATGAGGAAAACCAACAGTCATATGAAGAGTGGCTGCAGCTGCCGGAGGGGGAGGACAGCCTGTTTCACATCTGCAAGAATGCCTTCATCGACTGCTTCCTGCTCGAATGAGGCCACATGGTCACCTGCAGTTCGTGCTTAAATGCATGTGTGAGTGTCCCATCTGCCCACAGTTCCATGATATGGGCCATGCACGTGTTCAAGTCCTAAGGCAGAGGACTGGCCCAGCAGGACGCTAGTGCCCTACTTGATTCCAAAAGTTTCTGTGCCCAGAAAGGACTGGAAACTGTTCAAAGACTGAGGTTATTGTTAAAAAGTATTTTCACTGCTCATTGTAGACAGAAAGGTTCATCCTAAGGTGTGGCAGCACTGGTCCATGACAGTAGTCTGTCTGCCTGTGGATAAACTGAGTGACCCTGGTTCCATCAGGTTTTATTATACATCCTGTGATCACAGATTGTTGAAGTCAGATGTTTACAATGTATCATCATCGGTTATTGCTGTCTTTGAAGGACACTTACCCTCCTTATTTCTCTTCTACTCTATTTTTTAACTTAAACTACTCAGATGTTTGAAATTTCTGATCCCTGTGAATGAGATCACTGTTCAAAAGGGGCCTAGTGGTACCTGCTGAGTAGCATGTGCTCTGAATGTTAACTCTTAGCCATGTATACTGTAAATGTAAATATTAGGTGAATGTAAGTTTCTACATTTTTGCTCTTCTATACACTTAAGCATTATTGGAAACAACTGACATTCTGTAGCAAGGGCCTAGACTAACATGTCTGTTTCTATTCAGGTACAGCTTTTCATAGCAAGGGCTGCATCTAGCTAATTTCATAAGAGGAATGTGGGTGATAAATTCCTTATTAATGCATAGCCAGTTTGCACTGTTTTGTAAAGTGAAAGTGTATTTTCAGTAGTACCTGCTAGCTAATTATAAACTTGGACATAAAATTTTAAATTAGATTAAAAAATACATGTATTCCTTTTTGTCATTCTTTCCTCAACATTATGTGAGCTTTATCTGTGTTGTTGCACATAGCTATAGTAGTCCATTATATGAATATATCTCAATATATATATCCATTCTACTGTTAATGAATAACTGCATTATTTTCCATTTATGAACTTAATAATACTATGGATATTCTTATGTCTTTGATATACAATACATGCAGCTTTTTTAGTATATACCTAGGAGTTGGATTGTTAGAACATTGGGGATATATAGCCAATAAATTATAGTAGATACTGCCATAGAATTTTTCAGGCTGATTGTGCTCATTTGTCTTCCCATATATATGTAGTATGTGAGGATCTTGTTACTCCATCAGACAAAATAAAAATAAGTAAATAAATATATATATTATCTATAGCTGCTGTTCAATACTCTAGCCACCAGCCATGTGTGACAATTTAAAGTTAAATTAACTAAAATTAAAACTTTAATTCTTCAGTAAAAGAATTTCAAATGCTTAATAGCTATATGTGACTAATAGCTACTGTATTGGATAGTGCCTTTGAACAGTTTCCAGTCTTTTCTATGAAAAGAAATGTTTGGGATACAATATTACATAGTTCTATTCCATAGAGTTGATCTATAATATAATCAAGTTGGACCATTCCTTTGGATGATTCAGACCTCAAACTCTTCCTTCCCTCATTAGCTATTTTTGGAGTCTTTTTAAAAAATGTAGTATTTAGAGTGTGGTGTGGCTGGTTGGAAACAAGGAAAAATAACAGTAGCTTAAGTAAGATGGAAACATAGTATTCTCCTGAAAACAGCCCAAGTTGAAGCAAAAAGTAACAGTAGCTCAGGTAAGATGGAAATAGAGTATTCTCTTGAAAACCCCCCAAGTTGAACCAGTCTACTCCATGGTGTTGGATGTCCAGGCCTTTGTGAGCAAACCGCTCTGCCATCCTCCTCAGGCAGGCTCTATCTTTTGTGTGAGGATGGCTGCTCCAGGTCCCACAATCATGTTCATATTTCAACAATTTGGAAATAAAGAGAAGCAAAGAGTATGCTTTTATTTTCAGCACATAACTCTGAACTAGCACACATTGCTTCCTTTCACATCCCATTGGCCAGAAACTAGCCCTCTAGCCACACTTAACTGTGAGGATGCCTGGGAATGTTATATTCAGCTTGGTGTCCATGTGCTTAACATTTCTATTACTGTAGAAGATAGGAAAAATATTCACATGACTTGCAATCTCCCCCTTACATACCTATACTTTATTTTTCCTTCTTCTATAATTGCATTTTCCTGCTTCCCTGTATGCATAGCTATCTGGTAAAGTGTTGCCGCCTTTCTCCACCCCTCCTCCCCTTCCAGCCCCCGCCACCCTTCCCACCAGTCCCGCCCATATTACCAACCTACAATCTGCCCTCTTCCCCAGTAACTGCTTACGGCGTATTACCAGAGGTCTGCCCCCCCAGTTTTAGCCAATCCGCAGCCACCCCTCCGCCCTGCTCTCCCCTTCATACTCCATCCCCTTCCCTGTCTATATAACCAAGTGTACTTCCGCAATAAAGCAGACCTGTTCTTGCGCTCAAGCGGTCTCCATGGTTTTTCCCCAACCGCGCGTCCCCCACGCCTGGAGAACCGGTGCGCCCTCTTGGGGCACCCCCCGCCAGCTGATCGGCAGGAGCAAGCCCCCCCCAACTCTTGGGCCTGAGCGAGGACGAAACCCTCTCGCTCAGCTACAGTAAAGATGATGTAAAATTTTTACTTAAACCTCCAAGCATTAAGCAAGACATTTACATTATCACCTGACTTTTGTTATAGAATTCTTATTTCCAGTTTTGTTTCATAATCCCATTAGCAATGTTAACCCCGAAACAGAAAAATAGAAAGCCATTCTCAGTCTGACAAAAACTTGGCAGAAGCAAAATGTTAATACAGGAACATTTTATGGCTAACCACCTTATCTATATTTGACAAACACAAGAATCTGAATCTATCTCATATTATCTACTTACCTTTTTTCTGAAAATGAGTATTTGAAATGGAAATATATTCCAACTTAAATCATAAAATGAAATGCTATGATTATAGTTAATCTTTGCACAAAGCAGCATATAACCTTAATTAAGGATTGTTTTACATAGTATCTAATAAAAGATTCTTTTACTAGAACATGGTGCTGTGTATATAAACTAATCTCCTCACTACATAATAATATAAATTTTAAGTTAAACTGAATAAAATTGATAATGGGGTAATTTATTGAATAATAATTTAATGTAGATTCTCAATAATTGAGAAATCTATTAATTCAGCTGTTTTTATTCTTTTGAGGTGGGCCGTCTGGTTAGAAAAATCAGGTTTGCAGATTATTTTTGTTTGAAAGTAAAATAATAAATCAGTATCAGTGATAAATAGCATATCTTCATGACTCTCCATAAACCTTTATTTGATGACCCTGAGCTGGTGATCTACAATGTGGCTGACAACCATAACAAACTTTAGATAACAAGGTCAAGTTCAACACTGGTATCTGTTGAAATATTGTGTACTTTATTAAGAAAGATAGATGAAGTACTGAGTCATCACATAAAATTTTTCATTTCCCTTGGTCTGTTCATCTGTTATTTTGTGTGACACCAAGATGCTTTAACACAATAATGGAACTTTTCTTCAAGAAAATAAAGGTTAGTTTTAAAAAAAATCTCAAGAGAGCCATCTATACCATCCACATGTGAATAAAATACCATAGTCCCCTTTACATTTTATGCATGAAATATTTTATCATACAGTTCTTCATATCTATCATTTATTAATCTTTACCCTTTCAGTGTGCTTCTTATCTCATCCTCTTATGCCCCCAAATTACCTCCTGCCCTGTCAATCTCTCTGCTTATTTGAAGCTTATAGTCAGAAGCAAAGAACCACAGAGCCAAATCATAGTCTCCAGAGATTCAGAGATATAACCTAAAGTACTAATTGAGAATAGTACAGGATTATTTATTTAGAAATACTAAGACCAGGAAAACAGGAGATTAGGAACATAAACCAATTAACTTCACTCTAAATTAAAGCTACAATAACTATAATATGACACTATCCTAGAAAACCAAAAAATTCCTGATTGTAAATACTGATTATATCAAAATCTTATTTAACCCTCTTTAAATGTTTCTTAATTCAATTATTATGAAGATTCAGTTCTTAACAACTACAGGAGAGTATTCCAATTTTTCTACTTCCATTTTATGTAGTCATCCCAGGTATTTGCAAAAGAAACCACAGCAGAATAATGCAATTTAAGTAATTTCCATTCATAATCTCGGTATTAATTTTCCAGGGCTACCATAAGAAATTATCAGAAACTGGGTGGCTTAAAACTGCATACATTTATTCTCTCATACCTGGAATCAGGATGTGAGCAGAGCCATGCTCCCTGTGAAGACTGTAGGAAGAAGCCTTCCTTGCATCTTCCTAACTTCTGCGGCCCCAGCATTCCTTGACTTGTGGCAGCATACCTCCAATTTTTTCTGCAGTCTTCACATGACAGTCTTCTCCTAGTGTGCTCTGTCTTCACATAGCATACTTGTCACTGTGTCTACATGCCTATCTCTTCTATTTTTATAAGGACATCAGTCATATTGGCTTAGGGCCAATCCTAATTCAGTATGAATTCATCTTAAATTGATTACAACTGCAAAGACACTGTTTTCAAAGATGGTCACATTCACAGGCATTGGGGTTTAGGACTTCAACCTATCTTTTAGGGGCACAGTATGACCTGGAATGGTTGCCCATGATGCTACAGCACCGACCATTAATTAGTATGATAATATTTAAGTAAATTCAATTGCTTAAGATGTCTTTCCTATCCTAATTTCTTTTTTATTTTTTCATTTTAGGATGGAGATACCAAAATATCTCCTGCTCAATAAGCAACTTTGTTCCATTAAATTTATTAGGTTTTTCACATCAAGATATATTCTCTCAAAGAGATACTTTTGATCTGTTAGTTACAGTTTGTACCTCCCATCTATAGTGAATGGATCAGTCACTGCTGCGAGCTTGAACCAGTTTTTTTTTTAGAGGCTGTCAATCATATCATCACCACAGGGCAAATCACTTATTACTATATTTTTAAACCACAATGGTCATTTTGAAAGCCATTTTGAATAAGTTTGTTTTTTAGATATTTTCTGTTTAGATTCCCAGGGAAATGGCTTTGAACATTATTGTTTTTACCTTTTCTTTACATACTCACTTCAATATAGACACTAAACACATTATGTCTCAGTTATTGCAATAGGCTTCCAAATTATGCCTCCACCTTCAAATTAACTTGGGTCCACTTGACACTAGCACCTTGAAGCACACTTTTCAACAAATTACTTTCCTGTAAAAAAAAAAAAAAGAAGAAAATTCTAGCCCTTAGCAGCTGCACACTGCTGGTAAGCTAAATTCTAAATGCTGGGTGGGACAGTCAAGACCCTAAGCTGCCACATACCATATCCTGCATGTATACACCATCACTCACACTGTGAACTCTGAAACTATATTGGCTCAGCCTAGGCATCATCTCCAAAATAAAAATGATAAACAAAGAGGTGAGTCAATTTGTGAAAATGTTTATTTCACAGTGAAAATATGGTTAATGCATTCTCCCTGACCCAGAGCCATGGAAGAGCAAGATTTATTTGGGAAATAGTAAGTAATTTTGTGGGGCTTCAATATATATAATATGGCCAGGAAAAATATAAGCTGTTAAGAACCTTCCATGTCACAAGATTTTATCCAATATTCAATGAGAAAAATCATTGAAGAATTTTAATCAGAACAATAACTCAATTAGATCTGTCTTTTAGAAAACTGTCATTGACAGCATATGGATTATTGTTTCAGTGGGGAGAGAGTCTAGGGAAATTAGTTAGGAAGTCCAAATGAAAAATTACACTGAGAAGGAATTACTGGAAAGAGGGACTATTTCTTATTTCTTTACCCTCAATACCTAGCATAGTGCTTGTCACCTATCAGTAGTTCAATCTCCAGATATTATAGGAGAAAGGAAAAGTAACTACTGTCAAAATCTGAGAAAAACACATTTGCCACATCTTCTACTTCATTCATTAATACAATGCTATTAAATGCCTCTAAGGGCAATGTTATAATCAATTTGCTACCAGAGTCTTCTTGGACCACCTCCCCATCATATGAGTTTCTTCATTCTGGTTCTATGATTTTTATTGCACAAATACCCAGAAGAGGACAATTTAATCCTCCCACCTCTCTAATTTTTTCTATTCTCACCTCAGCCAAAAAGAACAAGGTAAAATATTTCTGTAGCAGCTTGATTTTCTTTATGAATTCCAAAAGTAGACATTGGATTATGTTTGTAAACTGGTTTGTTCCTCTAGGAGAATTAGATTATATTGGTTTCATAGGTTTCACTTTTACTTATTAAATAATGATTGATGCTTTGATTGGGCCACATCAGTAGGACATTGAGTACCTGCCCCCTTCGTGGGCAGGGACTCACAGAGAAACTACACCATAGAGAAGGGAATTTGGAGTTTTGATTCTGGAGCCTGGGAAGTAAACACACAAAGGAGTATGTACATGAGGAAGGAGAGAAGACTCAATTGGACACAGCAGAGGGTCCAGGAAGAGAGATGAGCCATTTGCCTGACACTCTACAGCTGGCCTTGTTTAGAGAACAGAGGAGCTGAATCCAGAGAGAAACAAGCCCTGGGAAGAGAAGAACCCAGGAAGCCTGAACCCCTGTAGATGGCAGCAGGCATCTTGCTCCAACACATGGCAACAGACTTTGGTGAGGGAAGTAACTTATACTTCATGGCCTGGTAACTGTGGGCTTCTACCCCAAATAAATACCCTTTAAAAAAGCCAACAGATTTTTGGTATTTTGCATCAGCACCCCTTTGGCTGACTAATACAATTCCCAACAAACAAAACCTTATCCTATCTAGTAAATCCAAAGCTGTACACTACCTTTGAATAGCATCATGTATTTTGTGATGAACCATTCTGTGTTTAATTCACTTTGCTTTCTCAACCATATTGTCATTTTCTTGGGGTAAGGAATTGTCTTATTTCTCAATCGTCCTAGAACTATATACAGCACAGCATGATAGGTACTTTAAAATGCTGTTGGTTAATTAGTTCCTAAAATTTAGGCCTATTTAAGTCCCTAAATAGAGAACTTACATTAAAATAAAATTAAAGTTGAGAACCCATGATTTTCGTTTCATTGCTCGTGCAGGTATCCTATACTACTTTGCAAGATTGTAGTTTGTAGGGAGAACAATAGCTCAATAGTTAAATGGCCAAAGCATCCTGGATAGTTCTTGGCCACATCTGGGAAACAATGACACAGCATAACTGCACTCGGCTTCCTGGGTGGGCTTGATGCTGACCAGCACATACCCCAGCTAATAGTATAGGTAACATGCGAGGTATGCCACTGTAAGAACCAGTCATATATTCTGATAGTACTGACATAAAGCAGCTCCCAAGTAAATAGAGGTGCAGAGCAGGATCAGGAGAGAGCAGAGAGAGAGCAGAGAAAGGGAAAGAGCATGGAATAAACTCAGTGTGCATAAACTCCCTGCGACTCCACGTGCCTTTTTCTTTGCTAACAGCCCTGACTCTCTCACTCTGGCTGAGGAGCTCAGACCCAACCAAGTTTATCAGATTTTACTGAATACTTTAAATGCCATATTCTACTTTTGTTACATGAACAAAGAAAAGTACTATGTATTGGCCTAAGAAGAATTCAGCAGGATGGGAAATTCAGTTCTGAAAAGAATTTTCTCTGTAAAATCCTAGCAGTTATCAGTGTAACCAAGATTAAAAGCATGAAGGCATCATATAAAAATTTGTATCGATCCTATTTCACTTATAGAATTAATTGGGATTGATTTTGTTCTCTTAACATAATCTAATTTGTAATTTCATATTTAGTATTATTCATTCCAATCTTTTCTAACCCTTTAGCTTCAAAGTAATTCATTAAAAGCATTTATGACTTTAATAACCAGAAAGAGCGATGTGAATTCACTAACTGATATTTCGACACAGGGATGCTTATGCATGGGCCATAGCACAGCCTTATGATCCTTAATGAAAGCAAGGATCCAAGTGAGGATAGGGGGAATCACAGGCCTGCCAATCGGATACTGCTGCAGCTCTGTTTGCCTGGCTTCGGGGTTTTAACTAGTAACCTGCCATGGCAGGAATGTATTCACAATGAAGTACCTTCAATAGATATTTAGTTGGGTACCAATTATATGCTGGGCAACTAAACTCTAAAGATATAAAACTGAAACACCTTTTGGTACTCAAAATCTTTGAGGATCAGTGCTGGCCCTTATCAAATTCAAAATAGCAGCCTCTTCTTTAGGCTCAAGCCCCGCATAGTCAGTCCTCTATTAGATATCGTATTTGGATATTTCATTGGCTCTTCAGATTTTCTACATACAATTCTGAGTCAATCAATTTTATCCCTCAAATCTGACACATTATCCACTTGATCTGTGCAAGCTGGAAAGCAAGAAAATCTACATTATCCATTTTCAAATTAAAAAACACAGCTCTTATTGATTTTACACCCTATAGCTCTTGAATTCATCCATATTGCTTCATTGCCACTCCCTAGTCCAAATTTACCAACTGCTTTTGCCTTGACTATGGCAAGTGCTAACTACAACTTCCTGGATACTTTCCTTTACATCCATTCCAGTCCCCTTCAATTCATTATCCACACAGCATCAAAAGTAAATCTTTAAAAATGCAAATAAGAATTTGTGCATTTTGCTTGAATCTTTCAATTGCTTCTCATAATGCTTTGAAAGAATACAAATATTAACATAGCCTCTAAAGCCACATGTGATTTCAGTTCCATTTTGTACTACCTTGTGTGAAACTTGCATTCCATGCATGGTTGCCCATTTTAGTTTCTCTAATGCACTTTGATACTTTCCACCTAAGGCTTGAACTTTCTGTGTTTTTCCCTCTCTGCAAAATTTCTCTTACCTAGCCTGTCTGGTTTGTCCTCTAAAACTGTGCTGGCCAGTATGGTCGCCCCTTGACATGTGATTTTTGAGCAACTGAAATCTGGCTAGTCACAATTGAGATGTGCTGGAATTTTAAAATGCACACTGGATTTCAAAGACTTAGAAAGAAAAAGAGAATGTAAAATATCTCATCACATTTTTTATTGATGACATTGATTGTTGGCATGATAATATTTTGAATATTTTGGGTTATATGAAACATATTAAAATTAATTTCACCTGTTTCTTTTTACTTTCTTTAATGCTGCTACTAGAAATTTAAAATTGCATATTTGGCTATATTATACTTTTATTAGACAGCACTGTTTTAGAGTTTAGTCAACTGTCATTCCAGTTAAGAAGTTTCGTAAGTTCCAGACTTAATTCTTCTGTATTGTAAGTTCAATTCTTTCTGTTATAGTCTTTCAGTGTACTCTTTGTCTTCATTATAGCATTTACCTTGGTTGTTATTTAGTATTTGTGCAAGTTTTTCTTTTATAAATGTCTGTCTTCCTTGCTAAAGTGCAAGTTATACAAAAGCTGGGATCTGATGTGTCTTGTTCAACCACTGTATTTACATACATCCAATAAATAGTTGATGAATGAATAAATTAATGAATCAATGAATAGAGAAAAAGCTGACACAAAAACAATCACTCAGAACATTGAAAATAGTGACATGAACAAAGAGGCAGGAACTAATACATATGAACAAAGCAGTAAGAGATAATTTTAGAAAGGGCTCTTTTATTCCTTAAGGTTTAGCATTCTGAATGAATGCTGTTGTATTTCCCCTTATATGACAGGACTGGATGCACAAAGAGCAAGGATAAGAAACATGGACAAAGTCCTTGGCTTTGTCCTTTCAGCCAATGGTAGGCAGCCCCACATGACAATGGGTCAATGCCCATTAGTCACTTGGTCAGTTTGGTATGACTTAGAGTAACCAGTTTGAATTAAGATGGATCGAATTTTGTATCCCAATTTTTACCCCACTACCCCTCGGCAAGGCTTCATTTATGTGCAGAGGGTACTTTGCTACTTCTTGATGTTGGGTTTGACCTGTTACTTACTTTGGCCAATGAGAAGAAGGTAAGTATGACATTGTGCCTGAGCTAGGCCTTAAAAGGCCTCACGTGATTTAACTCACTCCCTTGTGAATCTTTCTTCCCTGTGAGGTAAGCATGCCTTGCCTGGCCACTAGTGTCCTAAGGCTGGTAAGCAACCTGGGGACCCACAAAGCGACCCAGACAAGGCCATGCTAAATCAGTCAGACCCCAGCCTCTGCTCAGTGTATGAGCAACGATAAGTAATTACTTTACACTGCTGAGTTTTAGGATATTTTGTGAAGTAGCAATAGTAAATTGATACATGACAAAGTTTTAATTGACACAATATACAAAAAGTCTATAGCAATGACTGAGATGTATTAGAACAGCGATGATGATGGTGATCATGATGATGATGCTAAGTGCATGCTGACTACATGCCAACTACTGCTAAATCCTTTAAATACTTATGTAATCCTCACAAGAGGGTAGAGGGAAAAGTACGATAATCTTGATTTGTGTAGATGTACGAGGCAAAGCCAGGATTCAGAATCATTTCTCTGTAATTACAATGTTCCACTTTCAAAACTGGTTAGTACTTCTGATTCTCTAATACTTATAATCACTAAAACATATATTCTGATGTTGAATTTCAATGAAACGTTTGAGTTTATTTGGCCTAAAATATTGACAAGGTCCCATCTATGTTTTATTTCAATGTGTCCTTTTGTAATTATCCTAGGAAACTTTCTAACTCTGAGCAGAAGAAAACCTGGTGTCAATGTCTTACCAGACCATGTATCAACCTAATGAGTCTATTAGTACAAAGTACCTAGCTATTATTACCTCAATTTGTATATGCAATATATTGTAAAATTGTCAAAGAGCCTTCTTAATTCCATGCTTTAATGTCATGATATTTAGGAATGGCCATTTTCTGGGAACAGTGTTGCCACATTGTGTCCCATTAAAGTATGAGCTGTACTTAAGAGGATTTCAATTAAAAAGATTTTTAGACACTGAGGCTCTTTCAAAATCCTTTCTGTACTTTTGAAAAAGATTCATTTTATTTTGGCACAGATTTTTAAATCATTTTTATTTGATGGGATATTCTGTCCTCAAACTAAAAATCTTTATTAACATAATTGAAAACTGAAATACATTTCTCAAAATTAATATAAATTAAGTGCTAAGCAATTTAGTCCATTATTTTTGATAGACATGTCACTAAATAGTGAAAACGGAATGCCTCTTAGTAGCAGAGTATATGTCACTGGGGTTGAAATATAAGTCCCTAAAACCTAAAGCAGCTAGAACAGAAGTAAGTCATGCAAGTAATTCAAACAGTGAAAATGTGGGGAAAAAATTGCAGCAAGAACTCATTTTTGTAAAATGATAATGTGTTTTATATTTACTGCTGTTGTTTTTTATAATAATATTAAGAGGGATTTTGTAATCCTACTGCATGGATAGCAGCCCACTGGCTTCATGCACATATTGTCAGTAAGGATTTAGCCAAGCTGCATCCTTCACCTTCCAAGAAGCACACAGTACGTTTTCATCTGCATCAGTTCACCTCCACATCTTTGCTAACGCTAGTCTCCTCACCCCTGAAGTTTTCCTGCTAAGCTCAGTCTCCGCAGACCTCCAGTTTCTCTTTCTTTTGTAATTACTATTGATGCTACATGATTAATGACTTATTCTAAACACTTACTTTATGATAGTCTATAATATATAATTTAAACATTTAGGCATTGTAATGATCTCTGAACATCTGGCACAACTTGAAAAAGTCTGAAAGAATGTTGGTTGAAGAGAGAGAAATTAATTTTTGAAAAAGCACAAAACTTTCCCGTCTGGAATTTGGACCCAAATTCAAGTAGGCATTATATCTGTATCTGTATGTGTATCTGTGTCTACTTTATCTTCATCTTCATCTATATCTACATCTATATATTATATATATGTGTGTGGTGCATATATATATAGAGAGAGAGAGAAAGAGAGAGAGAGAGAGCGAGAGAGAGAGAAAGAGAGAAAGAATGATGATATACTCTTACACACACATAACACATAAGCACACATATACATTCAAGTTTTCCAGCCTTCTGGAGTCATCTTGTCTCAAGATATTTAAATAAAAATGGCATATTAGCATCCTATCAGTGGTAGGAAACACTTAACATCCACTCCCACCCACATCAACATTACCAGAAAATGTTAGGAATGTTACCCATTTTTAAAAGCTGAATTACTCATTTTCTGCTTAAATGGAATTATTGATCTTTCTCACTTCTCATCTCATGTAGGCACTGGGTTTCTCAGTCCCATGGTAAATGAAAAGGAAAACAAAGCACCTTTACTTTCATGCCTTTGATGCTATAACTAGAGCTAAATAGTTATGTCTTTAAATATTGTAATTTTCTTTTATAAAGACATACATTTAAACTAATTGTAAAACAGTTACGACTGTGGAATAAAATATGAAAATATTTTATCTTTCACCACCCAACCTAATTTTTCACAAACTATATTATATGCATTTGTGTGTATATAGTGCCACATTGACTGGACTAGACATTGTAGGAACAATCAGGAAATAAGTACTTTTTCATCTATTTTTGCTTTTCCAATATTCTATCTTTCCCAAATCCTAAGGAAAATATCTTAGACAAACACCCCATGGCTTTAAAATCACTTTCGGGCACTAGAACTATAATTATTTTTAAGGTCAGAGAAATCCCAGTCCTATCTAAATCAAAACTTCAGTGCTGTAATTTAAAAATTCTCTGCTTTTTCTCGACTCAAAAGAGACACTGACAGGAGAACTTGTAGTAAGGAATTGGGTATGGTCTGCTTTGTCTTGTCTTGTCTTGTCTTTTTTTCTTTCTGTTCTTTTTTCTTTTCTTCTCTCTTTTCCTCTTCTCTCTTCCCCTCCCCTCCCCTCTCCTCCTTTTTGTTGTTCTGTCTTCTGCCTGTCTTTGTTTCTAACTTATCCTGGACTACATCGGGCAGGGAGGAGGGATAAAAGGATATATGAATGGCTTATATAACCACTGCAGTTGTCAGCTGGAGTATTTGTAGCTGTATTAATTTCCTATTGCTGCAACAAATTACCAGCAACTTAGTGATTTAAAATAACACAAATTAATTTTCTTACAGTTCTGAAGTCAAAAGTTCAAAATGAGCCTTATGGTACTAAAATCAAGGTATTTTCTGTCTGTTTCTTCTGGAGGCTCTAGGGGAAAGATTATTTTCCTGCTTCTCTAGTCACCTCCATTCCTTGGCTTGTGAATCCTTTATCTATCTTCAAAGTGCAGCCTTCCAACTTTTGCTTCCATCATTACATCTCCTCCTTTCTCACTCTCACATACCTGGTTCTCTTTCATAAGGATGCTTATGACTACATTAATTCTACCTCGATAATCCAGGATAATTGCTCCATCTCAAGATCCTTCATTTAATCAGTTATGCAAATTCCCTTTTTTCCATGCCAAATAACATGTTCTCAGGTTCTGGGGATTAGGATTTTGACATATTTTTTGGAGGTGTGTGGAGGGTTATTATTCTGCCTAGCACAGTATCTTTCCTGGTAAACTTCTGTAGTTTCTTCAGTTCAACAAGGGATTCGTGACTTCCCAATATCTAGGACACACTGGTCATATTCTCCAAATAACTCTCTGGATCATTATACTCCTAAAATAGGGAAACCCTCACTTAGTTAAATTTATGCATAAAAGCAGCATTTATTCCACACTTTAGGGAGGGAGTGGGGTTAACAATCCTCCGTCTTTGGCCAATAATTCTCTTAATGAACACTCACCTCTGGAATCCTTGATTTTCTCAACTCTTTATGCCCTACAGTTGGGTATGGCTAAAGGCCACAAGTTCTGTTATGCTATCTCTTAGGAAGCTGTCATTGTCCTCAGGATGAGGCCTGAGCCAAAACACCAAGAGAATGGGAAGATTTCAGTTAAGCTCTCTATTACTTACATGTAAACATAAATTTAATTAGTCTTTATTTATCAGGTAATACATTATAATTTTTGCTTATTCGACTTGGGGTTAAGTCTCTCTCCTCACTGAGTGATAGCCTTATTATTACTTGAAAGCTTATCCTTCTAACTCTGTTATTCTTCTGTGTCATTCTGTTCTGTGCCATTTTTATTTAATAACTGACATAATTTCACACTGTGTGATCTACCTTATTATTTTAAACTGTAATATGTTATTCCTTAAGAATGTAGTACAATTTATTCAGTCAACACATCAAAAGTCAATTTTTTGTAAGCAATTTTGTCAAATGAGCAACTTAACAAATAAACAATTTGCAATATTTACTTTTTAAATTTTAACTATTTGTAGAAATTATAACAATTTGAAGCAGTAAGCTAGTATAAAATGCTTTTGCAGATTTCTGCCAAATTTAACTTGTTTAGATACTAGAGACATTCTATTATTCAGAAGTTGGGTGATCATACTTCTGAACATCTGCCCTGCAAACTCCCCTCCTCTCTGCCCTTCACATACCTGCCTTTCTGGTCACATCGACTTGGGATTTTTATTTACCAACTTTTTTTCTCCATCTTGTCCCTGACAGTGTATTCCCTCTCTGTTCAAACTCCTTCTAGGTGCTACTGTATGTTACTGAAGCAAAATTATATATTCCCTAAAATGTTGTCAAGGAAAAAATAAAAATTCATTAAAACCTTAGAAATATTTTTAAAAATTCAAATTTGCCGAAGTTCTCACTGTAAATTGGCTTTTGACAATTTGGCCATGTGGTGAATTAGGTTTTCATAATTGCCTTGAGAAAATTAACTTCAGCAATTGTCTACTTACCCCAGTAATGAGAATCTAGTTTCTGTTTTGTTTTTTATTTTTTTCCTTTGGGCTTTTGCATATAAAATGTAAATAGATTATGTTATGAGTCTCACAAATTTGACTTTTTTATTTGCACACACATAGTATTTTAGAAGATATCAGTTTGTCCAGGTTTCACTCACACTAGGAATTATAAAATTTGTGATTTTGTTAATTTTATTTGTTTTTCCTTATTTATTAGGGAGATCATCTTTGCACTTTTTATTTTCCCCAGAATTTCCTCTCCTGTGAATTTCCTCTTAATATCCTTTGTGTTGATTCCTTTTGAATAGTTTGTCCTTTTCTCTGGGGAAAAATAAATTAATCTATAGGAAATTTATATATGCTAGACCCTAACTCTTTGTCCATAATACGCATCACAAATATCTCAATCCACTAAGTGTCTGTATTTTTGTTTTCTTTACATCTTTTTGGTTTTTGCATACTTTAAAAATTGGTTTATGATGTCATTTAACATACAGAAGTTTGTCAATTACAATACTTTATTTCATGTATCTTACTTTTTTTGGAACATGACCTTCTCTACCTTAAAATTATAAATATTTTCTTTTATATTCAGCCCATATTTTTAATTATTTTTCCTTTTATGTGTTCAGCATACATGGGACTTATTGTTCAGAATGATGTGAGATAGAGATCTGAGTTTAGTATTAGAAACATTCAAACCTCACTTTTCAAATATTCTAGATTTATAAGATATTATGGTATTTGATATAACAATTCCCCTCTTTCTTCTTTTCCTAAGTTGATCTTTCTAAGCTGGCATATAAATTGTAGAACCAGCTTGCTAAGTTCCATCCCAAAACTACAATACAATTTGATTTGAAATTTCAGTAAGTATATATATAATATATGTATGTATACACAAACACAATATACACAGATACACACACACATATATATACACACATGTATATAGAGAGAGAGATTTAGGAATAATTGATTTTACCATATTTAGTATCTATAAATAAAGATTATTCCTATTTTTTCCTTTATGTCTTTGCATATCTTTTATAATTTTCCCTCTAAATGTTTTGTTCATTTCTGGCTCAGTTTATTCATAGATATTTTATAGATTTTGTTGCAATTTTGAAGGGATTTATCTATTTTGTTTGCATTTTAAAATTAGTTATTATTTTATAGGAGAGTTGTGATTTTCATATATTGGTTTTATACCCTGCCATCTTGTAGTATTAATATTTTCTTAAATGATCTTGAAGTTACTGGAAATATTTCTAATGTTTCACAACAATTTATTTTGCTTGCTAAAGACTTGATATAAAATAATAAACCAGGTATTAGTTGTTTTCATTTATTCTTTGTCCAGTATTTTAATAATTAATGGGAGATGAATTTTATAAAATAATTTTCCGGTATCTATTTATCTATTGAGATAACAGTGACACCTTTCTCTTTAGTTTCTAATCAACTTACAACAATGGATTTTCTAATGCAATACCATTGTTGCATTTCCTAGGGTAACATATTTTCACATGTTTACTAGATAATTATACTTCTTTTTCAGTGACTTATTTCCAAACACTTCCCATTTTTTCTAAATATTTGTATCACATTTCTTTATTTGTAATAGTTCTTTATATATGCTGGAAGTTAACTTTTAGTCATGTGTTTGCAAATATTCCATTTTTAAAATTTGCTTATTGCTTTGCTTATAAATAATGTATCTTTAAAAAATTCTCTTGTAACAAATAAAATATTTTCTGAAGCATCTTTTCTTCCTTCCTTCCTTCCTTCCTTCCTTCCTTCCTTCCTTCCTTCCTTCCTTCCTTCCTTCCTTCCTTCCTTCCTTCCTTTCTTCAAAAAGACTTGCTAGTTATCCATATATCATTTATTAAAAAGTTCATTTTTCACCTCTCATTTGAAACATTATCATTTAGTGAATTCTCATATATATTGAGATATATGTACCAATGTACTATATTTATACCAATTTCTTGACCTACATCCTTCCATCAATATATATACATATATATATACACATATGTATTCAATATTTTTTTAGTTAGCTTAGCTTTAACATGTCTTTTCTTACAAACTAATTTTATTGATATATATTAATGAAGTATAGGAAGCAGATGTGGCTCAAATTGTTGAGCACCTGCTTCCCACATGGGAGGTCCTGGGTTTGGTTCCTGGTTCCTCTGGAGAAAACAAAAACAAACCAGCAAAACAAATGACAAAATAAACTCAGGGAAGTCGATGTGAGTCAGTGGTTGAGTGCCAGCTTCTCACATAGGAGGTCCCAGGTTCAATCCCTGATCTCTGGTACTTCAAAAAATCCATCCAAAGTGTACAATCAATGGTATTTGGTATAATGACATAGTTGTGCATTCATCACTTCAATCATTTTTAGAGCATTTTCATTATTCCAATAATAATAATAAACAAAAAACAAATAAACAAAAACTCATCACCTCTCTATGCTTCCCCTGCTGGACATAGCTGATATTTGTTTCCATCTCTCTACTTTATCTGTATTTATATTTTGTACAAATCTTTTTGTTCCTCAGTAGAATTTCAGCTTCATTCATACAGTTACTGAAAATTTCATAGGTGTATTTCTTGTGCATATTGGTATTTTATTTTTGTACCACCATCTAATATTTTTCTATTCCATTACATTTTCTATATACTTAATTTTTTGTATACAAGGAAACTGTTAGTTTTTTACATATTATTTTTGAAACAAATCATCTCATTGATTATGTTTATTATTTCCTATATAATTTACTTGTTAATCGTGTAGGTTTTTTATGCTTTTGGAACAATGGTAAAAACTTACAAAATAACTTATTCTAGCATACAATGTGAAACGTAAATTTAGCCATCCTTATTCTTAAAAATCAGAGTCACATCTGCACTGGGAATTTTTCATAAGGGTTCCTTTCCCTCCCTCCCAGCCTCTTCCATCCTGCTATGTCTACACTCTTTTCTCCCTCTTGCTTCTCCCATTTTCCTATGTACTACTGCATTCTTACCACGCCCTTGTAGGTACCATCCAACATAGTAAATTCTTAATGCGAGAGCAATTTGGTTATATTTCTGTCATTTTATATCAACCCAGTAATTCTCTAAAGACTATATTTCCGCAACCAAATTTGTCATGAAGTTATTTTATTAAATTTTACCTGTGTATATGTGCGTGCGTGTACATGTGTGCAGCATGTTCGTCAGTACTCTTTCAATTCAAAAATCAAGATTTTATGCAAACTACTCTAAACCTAAAGGGAACTAACTGGCATGTGTGACTGTGAGACAGACTTCAGTCACACCTAGAATCAAGGGCTTTAGTTACACCGTAGTATTATATCACTCCGAATTTTGAATTAACACAGTTCACAGACCGAGAAATGTGTTAGACTTGTTTAGGGGAATGTCAAGACATCCTAGTTAAAGGGATATTTCCTATAAACCTTCAAGAAATATTTATCAAGGTGTCCTGACTTGGGATCATCCTGGAGTCTCACTGTGGACTCTCTGATTTCCTTCAAGTGAAATTTCCTTCAATTGAAATTAGAAAACATTTTTCTGATAGAACTCTAGAATTGATACTTTTCTAATTCAGTGCTTCACAAACTTAAGTGTGTGTATAATCATCTGGGGAGAGTTGCTAAAATGTATATTATAGTTTAGCGCATCTAGGGCTAGAATTTTATATTTCTACAAGGTATTTGGTGATACTAATAATGCTGATCCACAAAATACACTTTGAGTTACAACGTCAAGTGTCTTTTAAAGAAAGACACATTTTGGAGATTAATATGCTATTCCTTACCTTAAATCATATGCAAAAAAATATTTACCATGTAAAAGATGGAATGAATGAGTCAAGGGGTAACAGAATGGAGCATAATCAGAAATATATATATTTTAAATAATAAGTCAAGGATTTTAAGAATAAGAAATTGAATAACCATGTCAATGCTATGAACTGTATAATCGTTTTTCTTTGATACCTGGGAGAACCACCGAAAATAAAGTGATTGTTCCATACTATTTAATTTTCATATCTGATTTTTGGCCATTTGGTACTTTGCAATTGTCAATGGTGTCTTCTAGTGATCTTTTGAGGAAAAATTTTTTTTTTCCTCTAGGGTTCACATGAGCATCTACTGCAGTTTCTTAGCTGGATTACTGAGCATGTTAAACTAATCTAAACTTACACATATACTTGCACTCAAAGATGAATGTTTAACAAATTAGGAAATAACTTTATAATGACTTTTCCCTTTATACTATCAAGTTCCTTCTGGTAAACAACTATCAATTGAGTATCTTATTATTTAAGTTATTTTAAACCAATAAATCAAAACTTTTTTTTTTTTTAAGATTTATTTATTTATTTAATTACCCCCCCTCCCCTGGTTGTCTGTTCTCTGTGTCTGTTTGCTGCGTCCTGTGTCTTTGTCCGCTTCTGCTGTCGTCAGCGGCACGGGAAGTGTGGGCGGTGCCATTCCTGGGCAGGCTGCGCTTTCTTTCTGCTGGGTGGCTCTCCTAACGGGGCGCACTCCTTGCGCGTGGGGCTCCCCTACGCGGGAGACACCCCTGCGTGGCAGGGCACTCCTTGCGCACATCAGCACTGCGCGTGGGCCAGTTCCACACGGGTCAAGGAGGCCTGGAGTTTGAACCGCGGACCTCCCATGTGGTAGACGGACGCCCTAATCACTGGGCCAAGTCCGTTTCCCAAATCAAAACTATTTTATAATTAATACCTAAATCCAGAAAATGGAGTAAATCAGGTTTTAAGAAAAATTGAATATTCAAGATTTTCAAGTGCATTGATCCAGATATCCCCATCCCAAAGGTACCACATCATCTATGTTAGCATCTAGGCTGCAGTGTAAGAGTGTAGGAGACTTTCTATATTTGAGACTTATACTTTCCTTGGAGTTCTGCTACACTTAAAGGTAAGTCTTAACGATCTTCAGATATTTCTGCCCTTTGATTTCAGAAGATAAAAATCTCTTATATGCTGCCATGAGGCCCTCAGGATTAATACTTCACCTTCAATTTGTGATCGATCACCTTCGGCCTTTCTCCAATGTACTGATTTCTCCCCAGAAAAAGGATTCCAGCCCATTCTCCTTATGAGTACTACTTACACTGAATATATCAAATGCCCCTCAAAATTGAATCTGCCATTGAAGTCTTTCCCACCACTAACCCATCCCAGCTCAACAAGGTAAATGTTTTAGCAAATGCAAAGCTACAATAACCCAGGACTATCAGTACTCCACCTACTACTGATAGCCAATCAGTCATGATGGCCAACATTATTCACTTCTAAAATCCTAATTTAGAGTGTGCTTCCTAGCACCATTTCTTATACCAATTGTGGCAGGCTGCTTCCCTGAGACATATTTATGCACTAAGTTTATTGGGAAGTGATTTTATAAGTATCCCAAATTGAAGGGTGTGTAGGATTGGGTGGAAGGAGAGGCTGAACTATGACGCAGTTCATCAGAGACCAAAGTGGTGATAACCTTTAGAAATGGCCTGAATTGAAACAGAAAATCTGGGTTTTACTTGTACATTGACCAGTCTTCAGATGTAATCTATCCTGGAGAATGGGTATAACACCTGATAAGAGAGCTGACTTAGGCTCAGGGTATTTCCAGAAGTGAGATTTGGCTGAAAGCCATGAGTAGGCAACCTGACAGTGTACTACAGTACTCTATACTTGGGTTGATGTAATAGAGCAAGGTGTTCCTACACAAGCATTTTCCATATGAAATAAAAATGTATTTATCAAAACATGGCAAACCAAGTTATTTATTATATACTTAGCTCTCTAGGTTTAATATGCTTCAAGCTCAGTGAAGAAACATTGAAATAGACTGAAAGTCTATAATTATGGATATTTCAATCCATAGATTATATAGCATAAATATCCAGAGATAAAGAAATTTAAAAGTAATGGCTTAAATACATTACCCTGATAAAAGGCTATATTATTGAATTTACAGGGAATAGGATTACTCTTAATTTCTCTTTAAAAAGTCAGAGAATGTGCAAATATCTGTAAAGTAAATATAACAACTGCAAGTTTTTAAGACATAATTTTCATTAGCCTGAAATTTCCTGAAGTTTTCTCATGAGAGTTAGATTTTAGGACAAATTAATAACTTCTGAATAGCACCATCTGATCATCTGTTAGATTTTGACAATAGAGCAATTCCAAATTGAAAAGAAGTGAAGCAATGTTAAAAAGAGAAAGCAAAATGGTTCCAATTTACCAAGATTTCTGATTTGACAGAAGACTCATTTAGTTAACTAGGAGCATCATACTCTAGACCAGAACCATAAAAACCCAAAATTCATGTTTTTAGTAGTAGCACTGAAAGGTATACTATTCAGTAATTCTAAGTGCCTGAATATAATACAGCAGAGTCTAAAGTTCCACCAAGAATCACTTTTGTGTGTGTGTATGTGTGTTTTTTGTGTGTTTTTGACTTAAAACATTTGCTGTATTTAAATGCCTTAGATTTTTTTGTTTTTTCTTTTTTAATTTTTACACTTTTTAAATTAAAGTTAAGAGATCACAAAGAATGATATATTAAAAAACATAAAAAACATAAAAAACATGAGGTCCCCTTACACCCCACTCCCCCCCACCCCATCATTTTTGTAAATTGTATTTTTTTGAAGATACATACATCACACAAGGAAGTTACATTAAAAAAAATAAGAGGTTCCCACCCCCCCACACCAACAACCTCCTCCATCATTGTGACACACTCATTGCACTCAGTGAACACATTTGGGAGCACTGCTGTACCACATAGATAATAATTTGCCCTGTAGTTCACACTCTCCCCCACTACATTCAGTAGGTTATGATGGAATATATGAAGTCCAGCATCTGACCCTGCAGTATTATTTAGGCCAACTTGAAGTTCCAAAAATGTCCCCACATCACATCTCTTCTTCCCTCTCCTTGCCCTCAGCAACTACTGTGGCCACTTTCTCCACATCAATGCTACAATTTCTTCTATTACTAGTACAAAAGTTTTATAGTAGAATAAAAGTAAATCCACTCTAATCCACATTTTATTCCTCCATTCTGTGGACCCTGGGATTGTGATGTCCATTCCACCTCCAGATCAAGAAGGGGCTTAGATTCCACATGGATGATGGATAAAATTCCTCTGCTAGCAATTGTTGGCACTCTTGATTCCCTGGTGTGGTGGTTGACCATCTTCACATCCCTGTTAGCTGATGTGGGTAAGTCCAATGAACCAGAAATTAGGAGTTGCAACTCTGCTGAGGCTCAGGGTCCAACTGGTACATGGGCAGTCCAGAGATTCAAGTCCCCTGAGTTGCACTATCCCTAGTGCCAACCACAGATTCAGTAAAAGTGACAAAAGAGGCATGTGTAGGTCACATCTGAATCCAGCTCCATCACAGTCAGGAGAACAAATTCCAAAGTAGGGCCCTCTGACATGCACAGAACTCCAAATCCATCTGCCATGACTGTATAGCCTGTGGATCTCTGTAGCCTTCAGGAAAACCAGCACCTAGGGTTGTATCTACTTTGGCTCTCTCTGGGGTCCTGCTGAAGTGTACATAAGCATGACCCCTCAGACCTCGTGACTCTTTTTTGAAGACTCTTAACCATATAAACTCGTTTGTTTTTGCATTTCCCCCTTTTATTCAAGGTCAAAAAGAAGTTTTTAACACTTGATCCAACATATAGGCTGAGATATTCTGCTGGTCTGAGTTGACCCTTTTATTCAAGGTCTCTTTCTTGTTGCATCACCAGTTAGTGATTGGTAATAATTCCTCAGCACCAGGGAGGCTCATCCCCAGGAATCATGTCCCATGCTGGGAGGAAGGTAATGCAATTACAAGCTGATTTTGGCTTAGAGAGTGGCCACATTTGAGCAGCATGTATCAAAATTGTTTTTGTTAAAATGTATGTGTCTCATAACTAAACTGATAAACTAATTGTTAAATTCCTTACAAATGTTTGTGTCTGTGTGGGGAATGGGTAGAGGTGATAACAACAAGAGATTTTAATGACATTTGTTATGCATATCTATGGATTAAGGGTGAAATAAAAAGGCAATGTAACTTGACTGAAAGAAAAAAAATACCATCTAAGCTAAAATAAAGACACATGAAACAGGGCTACTTACTGAAGCATAAGTGGGTCAGTATTTACCCCTGACTATAGAATAAAAATTCCTGTAAGAAATGAATTAAACTCTTTCCAAGTAGGATCTTTAAAAAAAAAAATTGGTCTTGTAGAATACGTCAAACATATAAAAATGTAGTAGTAATAATATAGAAGAACTCCACTTACTCACTGCAGTGGGTTGAATTATGTACCCTAGTTTGGGCATGTTCTTGGTTTTGGGCCACATTCTGGAGGGTGTAGATTCATTGTAAATAAAATCTCTTCAATACATTACTTCAGTTTGTGGCCCAACTGAATCAGGTTGAGATTTAATCCCAAATTACTGAGTTCTTGATAGGCAAAATAAAAGTAAAATGAAAGGGGAAGCCATGGGCACCAGGTGGGGGGTAGCCAGAAGTTGGGAGTCAACAAATCTCAGTAGAGAAAGGAGAAAAGGTCACCATGTGCATTGCCATGTGACAGAAAAGCCAAGGAGCAAGGATCACCAGCAGCCAGCCCCAGAGTGGGGAAGAAAGTACTGCTATGCTGACTCCTGGTTTTGGTCTTCTTCTACCCTTAAAACTGTGACCCAATAAATTCCCATTGTTTAAGCCAACCCATTGTATGGTATTTGTTTACACAACCAGGAAACTAAAATACACACTATCCAATATCAACAATTATCAGCTTCTGGGCCATCTGGTTTTATCTATACCCAAGCCACTTCACCATACCCTAATTATTTTAAGCAAATGCCAGATATCACACTTTTTTATTGGTAAATATTTTGATATAAATCTCTAAACTATAAAGACTATTTTTCTAAATATAACAATATCATTAACATTTTATCATTATGGACAAAAGTTTATAACTTCATCAAATATCCATATTTTCTTGGTTTGTTTGCAAATTAAGATACAAATATTAATATGATCGCTATATTATTAATACAATTGAATGGAAGGTATCTTAAGTTTCTTGTAATGGAGGTTGCTCTTTTTATTTTTTTTCTAGAAATCTTTTATTGAAGAAATCTTATACTTAGTCCTAGATTTTGTCCTTTGCCTTCCTGTGATGTTAATATAATCTTCTATCTTTCATATTTCCAATAAGTTGATTTTAAGGCTTAGTAAGATTTAGTTTGTTGATTTTTTGTTTCTTGGTTTTGCAGGACTATTTTATATTTGATTGTGTTCATTCCCATCAGGAGGTATATATTGCTTGGCTTATTCTGTTTTTGTAATATTATCAAACATTGATGATGATTTTCCACATCCACTAATTAATTAGGGATTACAAAATGATATTCTAAATCTACTGTTCCTTCCTCATTTTTATCTGGCTACTTGTGTAACAAGAAATTTTTTTATCAAATTTTTTTATCAACTATGTTTTAACTGTGGTTTTATAGTATAAAAAATACAGTAAATGATTGATGCTTTCCCTCTACACTTAATTTTTAAAAATGAGTCAATTTCCTACCATTTCCCAAAGATGAAGATTTTAAGTATCATTATGCACCAAAGGACTTAATCATATTTTTTATCTTTCAATTCATTGATAAATATTCATTATCTAGACACTCAAACATCCCCATTTACAACCAGTGTGGGCCTAGCCGCTTTGGCTTCTGATTCTTTTGATATGACTACAGTAGTCTTTGAGAAATGCATTGCTTGGTAGTATGAAAATATACTCTAGGCTCATCTAGTACATCTCCTGTCCACTCACTCAAACCTGGTCAGTCATTTCTTCAAGAAGGACAAATATGTTTTCATATGAATTGCATTTAAAAACCATAGTCTAGGGGATAAGAGTGCTCATTGCTATGGCATTAGCCATTATTTCCATATGCTGTTAATTCTTCAGTGGGCAGAGGTAGAACATGTACATTCTCTTATAGATAAAGTACAAAATGGCTTTACACTAATAATTCCAGTATCTTACATCCGTATTTCCTTTTCTCCAAGCCAAATATTCTGGATTTCCATGACGCCAAAAATTATTAATTTGGCTTTATATTCCAAATTACATAGAAAACAGTTTCAGAATAATAATATCACAATCAACATCAATATGCTTATGAAAACAGTTTAAGTTTTTATTTCAAAGTCTCTTTGTTCTTTGTATATTTTCCCAACATGATGTACAGTCCATTAATATGTTTTAAAGTCTTTGGATTAGTTCCTTGCAGTATAGAAACAAACTCTACACATTTAGGATAATTTTACTTTCAATTTTGGGGAATGATTTTTATAACTTATGTTTTACAGTTTTATAATTTGCATGTTTCCAAATTTAAATCTACCAAAATAATGTTCAAAGCAGTCTAATTTCTACTCTCTTCCCTACAGTTTATATACTCCATTAACCTATCATCTGTTTTGATTTAGGGGATACTTATTTTGTTGCACACACTGTTTCTCTGGCTTTGCCTTTACTAAAGTAGTTGCTCTGTGTTTTCTTATGTGGGGATTCAGAGAGATTAGGTACTATGTTGTCACCAACACCATATCCCTAAATTTAGCAGAAATATCAGAACAAGTATTTTCGAAGTCTCAAAATGATCTAACAATTTCCCAAGGCAGAGCAAGAATCAGCAAAAAAAGTGATTAAATTGAAATTAGCAGCAATGTTTCATTTATAACTTTTAAAAAAGACAGTTTGGTCCTATGAACTGTTTCAACAGTGCATTATTTTGCGCACACACACACAATATGTTGCAAAATAAATCAATAGCAGAACAACAATAAATTTTAAAACCAAAGTAAATAAATAAAATCAAAGGAAATAAATAAGCCAATCATTGGCTATACTATTTAAATGCAAAAATAAACAGCTAATGGAAATGAAACAATACAACATCAGATAGTTTTATAACAAAACATAAGCTGCCCCAGTAATGGTATACCAAAGAGTTATTAGGGATCTTATGATTTAATCTAGAACTCTACTTTAAGTCTAAATGACTTTCTTAAGTTTACCCAGCAAGGAAGTAAAGAAATGTGGAATACATTTAATTTCCTAGTACAGCACTATTGTACATTTAATCAAATAGAAAATTAAAATCTTTCATTCATGATTCAGGTTATCCAAATGTGTCTTTACCTAACTATACCCAAAACAAAGAAATTTTAACAAAATGTTATAACTGATCTCTTAATTTCCTTCAAAGATGTATAAAATTGCAAAGATCGACAATGCCATATGTTTTTAGTTAAAACTCACTGTCACTTCCTAATTTTTTTTTCCTTCTCTGCTACCTTCACTGCCAAATATTGGCCTAAACGTAAGTCAATATGAGGGGATACATTGATGGCAAGTGATTGAAATAGGCCTGGGGTAAAAACAGAGCACAGTATGAAAGGAAAACTGTAAACTGACATAACTTTTTCTCACCCTCAAAATCCTTAACTGTTTACAACTACTTTGACAAATAGTTACATAAATATTATTTTCAAAACACATTTCTTTTCGCAAAGCCCGAAGTACTTTCTCAAAGTTAATATGAACTGCAGGGTCAGTCTCCCTATTTGGGATACTGGAAAATGTTAGAAATGACATTAGAAATGAAGTTATGTTTTAAATATTACTAGCAGTGTAAGCCTTTCTTTGCAAATGAATACTCTCTGGGAACCTCAGTTAATTGGATGAGAGCAGAACTTTGCTGGATGATTTTGGCAGAAATGGTTGGAAATCCCAAAAAGTGACTTCACCTAGTACCAGTGGCAAGAAAATTCTGAAGAGATTTAGGGCTTCTCCGTAATTCAGAAACCACAGATTTAATTCAGCTACATCCTGGTGCAGATGAGGAAGCTGAAGGTAAATGATTTTCCCCAAGTTAAAGCAGTTAATTAGCAGCAGAGCTGATATTATATGTGATCTTGCATCCAAGTCCAGTGCTATTTGCATTATACATTCTCCCTTGGACTTTCCTATGAAATGTGTTAAACAATTTTATTTTTATTTCTCCATTTTGCTCCTACAACTATGCATCAGTTTAACTGATGGTTTAGTGTTAATCAAAGTATTAGCTGAATTAACATTCAAATGAACTACTGGAGCTCATGGATTCTAAAAAGTCAAATAAATCTTTGTGAAGTAAAAAATCTTATTATTTCAAAACTATCTACTTTTTCTCTATCTTAAAATTACAAAGAAAACTCACAGAAAAACAGGAAATGTATATGAAGGAAAATGGAGAAAAGTTTAAGGAAAAAGAAACCACGTAAAATGATTACTGTCAGTAACAATAAAAAGCTTCTGAGGAAATAAAATACTTTAGAAGGATGAGAGTCATCTCTTCTTTGTTCCTCTTTTCTTTTCTACCTGAATTACCTATTGCTTCCTGTGGCTGAATATTTTGTGTTTTTAATGGCATTCACTGGGACTATAGTAATATCTAATTACGCACACAGCTTACAAAAAACTATATTAACATTCAGCTTACTTCATGACAATGCAAACTTCTTAAGAAACAAAGCACACAGCAACGGCATTTTTTCTATCTACACAAATTTTCATTTTCAAATAGTCAATGACATGTCCCTCAAAATGAAAAGCAGAAAAGTTAAATGGGAATGGATTTGAGACCTGAGTAATTACTTCAAAATAAAATATCAAATATTATCACACTCATAGTAATCATAAAATAAATAATATTTATTAATACTTTCTATAGGAAGTCACTGTGCAAAGTATCTTGTATGCATTTGTCTTATTTCATTATTTTAGTCATTCCAGTAGGTAGATATTATTACGTTTTGCAGATGAAGATATGAAGATTCATAGCCATTCAATACAGTTTATTGTTTGAAGAGCACAATATTTAGAGAAGAGTAAAACTTGAATCAAAATTCTAGTTCCTCAACCTAGTAGCTGTGGGAAAAGACAAGTTATTAAATCCTCTGAGCTTAATATTCCTACTGAGGTAAATGGGTTAATCATACTTATCATAAAAGATTATTGGAAGATCTAGGGATTATGATGAAAGAACCTGGCAAATGGAAAGCACTAAACATATTCAAATTATTGTACTGCTGTACTGCTTGTGTAACTATTGTTAACTACCATGTAACTATTATACTATTTTATACTGTTTCCATTTCTATCATCAGCCATCCTATTACCATTTTCTCTCTTTCTATTAAAAGTACAGTAATCATTAAAATTCACCATAAGTTACTTGTTCAGAGACGACATTTCAAAAGTAAGCTTATTTTCAAACTGGGTCCAATCTCCTGAGAATTAGTTAGAGGAGTACATAAGAAGTTCTATACTATAGAGATTAGCAGCCCCTGCCATTTCTAAAGTGTTGGAGAGATTGAAACAAATTACTTTCTATTCATTTTACTGAAACTGTCATTGCCTGAACTACCTGATAATCAGTGACTAATTTAAAAGATAATTCCTCTCCGTAATTGGCCCATTTTTAACAGTTTTGGTGGAACCTTCTGTAAAAAATCACTTACTATCAACCCAAGAAAAGGATTCTTGGAGCCTAAGAATTTTCTCCCTGGAGTAAGATTATTTTCCCCATTAACCTTTTAAATACAACTACATGAGTTTATTAATAAGAATAATGTCTTCGTTAAAACTCGTGAGGTTTTTGTAATACGACCTGTTATTTTATAACATTAATCTTACCCTACCTCACAGCCAACACCATGCCATTTTGTGCAATTCATCTCATTGGCCATACCAAGCAAAATTAAAGGTTTATTATAACCACTTAATCATTTCAATGATTTTTTAAAAATTCCAGTAAACTCTTATATATTCACTTTGTCTTCTCTAAAACTTTTATTATTAACAAAAGCA
Source organism: Dasypus novemcinctus (assembly GCF_030445035.2). Lineage (NCBI taxonomy): Eukaryota > Metazoa > Chordata > Mammalia > Cingulata > Dasypodidae > Dasypus > Dasypus novemcinctus. The sequence goes on from NC_080677.1 coordinate 74,664,159, forward strand.
ACATTTTAGATAGCAGTCTATCAAATGCAAGGTTCATTTCACTCAAAGTAAGCCATTATTTGATATTTCCTTGTAGTAGCATAAATCTATTATACATTTCTTACAAATAAGCTAGACATTTATATAAATTAAATTTTTGATGGGAGAATTAATGCTGTAAATGGGCCTTGGTGACACTATGGTCACATTGGTAAGTCTTCCTGGACATGGAATAACACAAAGATGCTATTTTTAAAAGTACTTCAGTTTCATTCCTTATTAAAAATACTTGTTGAAATATTTATTAAATGTCCAAGTATATTCAGTCTTACTTATTTAGTTTCATTTTATCCTGGGTATTATATTTATATACCCAGTACTATAAGCCACAGGTTATAGTCAACAAATTACTTTCCCCTTAACTCCTTGTTATTGCCACATTAATATGCCAACTGTCTTCCATATTCACATCACATGCCATTTCTTTGCTGAGGAAGAAAGAGATCCACCCATCTCTAACTGATAGAATCTTAGACATTCCTCAAAGACACTATTTAAATACAGTTTAGAAGTAGTATTTCTCTATGGCAAATTGTTAGAAAGAAGATAAGGAAATACATGCATGAATGAATATTTATTTTCTTTGTTGCCAGAGACATATTATAAGAGTTACAAATTATGTGGAAGTAAATGGAGTAACAACGGATTCCTTCTGAGGGGAAATGTTCTAACTTTCCCACTTTCACCTGGGGGGTGATCACACATTATAGGGAATCATTCATATATTTTAAAAAAAGCTATTTAGTGGCTACTGTGTCAGCACACATCTAGAGATCCAATGGCAAATAAGATAGACAAACTTTCATTCTATATCCGAGAGAAGGAGAATATGCAGGTAAACCAAAAAAGTAACATCATAATTTTAGACAACAATAGTATAGAGAAATAAACTACATATAGTAAGTAAAGTGCAGGGTGCCATGGCTACTTTAGATAGAACATTCAGTGAAGTTTTTTCAAAGAAAGTAACTTTTGAATGAATAAATATATAACATGAAGAAGAAAATAAAAGAGTAACTTAATGGCATGAACAAATTGCCAGGGGTCCAAAACTGGTAAAGACTGAAGACCCAAAAAAGTGCAAGAGCTTATACCTGGTCCAGGAAGAAACCCCACAGAAAAAAAAAAAGGCAAGTTCAAGAAATAAGTCAAACCCAAATTTGTGACTGTGGGACAGAGGATTTTTTTTTTATTGAATCATGATATGGATATTTATTACTATTATGTGCAAAGTATTATTCTATACATTTTTTTAATCAGTAAAAAATTCATTTACCAGCCCCAGGACTCGGTTAAGGTATCACAGACTAAATTTTTCACAGGCTAATTACTATTAGCAGATATTAATTAAACTTCATGTACCTAACTAGTATTGGGATTTTAAAGGCACCTGTGATGGTTAAATTCATGTGTCAAATTGGCCAGGTAATGGTACCTGGTAGTTTGGTCAAGCAAGTACTGGTCTAATTGTTACTGTGAGAACAATTTGTGGGCTTAAACCACTGGTAAGTTGATGGCATCTATGGCTGATTACATCTACAATCAACTGAGGAGATTGTCTTCAGCAATGATAGACATTTCATCCAATCCACTGAGGGCATTAAAAAGAGAAGTGATGATTCAGCAGTCAGAAGAGGGAAAATTTTCATCTCTACTTCAACCCACCAGCTCCTTCTGGGGAATTCATCCAGGACCTTCATGGAGGCTTGCACCCTGCTCTATGGAATTTGGACTTGTGCACCCCTACATTGCATAAGACAATCTTATAAAATCTCATAATATTTACAAATGTTTCTTGTCAGTTCTGTTTCCCTAGAGAACCCAGACTAACAGCTTCATACTGGGAGTGGTTCTTGAGAAGTAGAATCTTAAAAATGGGATTTCTCATTTATTCTGGATTTTTTGCAATTGGCACTCTACTTTGACTAGATTCAAAGGTACCAATGGCTCTATTTCCAATGATCAAGCTAGTCTATGACTGAGCTGGTAATAGAGAGAAGCAAAGTATCACTACTGGATATGCTTATTAGAGGCAAGGCTCTGAATGAGAGTATTTTTGACACTTTAACAGAGTTTTGTGGAATTGAAAGTTATAAAGATGTTGGCTGGTTTTTCCTAAATATGCTGGATACAGTTATAAAAATGTGATGAACTGAAGATGACAAATTTGCAACTCAACTCAAGACCCATATGAAGGATGTGACTATTTCTATGTGTTCTCTTAAAAAAAAATCATGTTTCATGTAGCTGCAGACTTGAGATCTCTGAAAACCAGACCCAGAGTTTCATCGTATGTGTAGCAGAATTACAAAGGTAACTGAATTTCAATCTAGCAGGGTGTCTGCTGGTAAAGTGAAGACATTGATTGAAATGAGTGGAATCCTGAAAATTGGAATGGAGACATATGGGTTGACAATGTTGGTAGTGGTAACATTGAATCCCTAAATTCTGCCGAGTCTTTGTCAGATAAACCTATCAGATAAACTTTGTCAGATAAACTGTCCTGAGAAAACAGCCACCAGACATGCTGCCTGTCCTGAAGAACCAGCTTTCTTGCATCCAGTCTGCCTTAAGGACTCTGCCATTCAATGTCTACCTGAAGAGATTAATCCTGTCTCACCAGATGAAACTACAAAGGAATGCCCTGAGATAACTGACATGCACTCAACTTCTAATCTTTTTTGTTACCCACTCCCACCTTTCCTCTTTTATTCCAGATCTATAACTAGACAAAAGTCCCAACAGGCCCCAAAGGGTAAAATACAAAGTGTAAGAACTGCGTGAGTTTTCCAATTTATAAAGACAAAATCAGGAGACTATATGTGGGAATGGATATTAAAGGTATGGGATAGTGGTGGGAGGAATATAAAGTTGGATCAGGATGAATTTATTGATATTGGCCCACTAAACAGAGATTCTAGATTCAATGCTGTAGCTCAAGAGCTTAGGAATGGCCCTAACAGTTTGTTCAAGTGGCTGGCTGAACCATAGACCAAAAGATAGGTGATATTACCTGAGGTTGAAATGCCAGAATGGCCCTGGTATATTGTAGATGAGGGGATCCAAAGGCTTAGAGAGAATGGACCACTAGAGTAGATGTGTAGTGTAAGTCCTGCTCACTCATCTCAGGAATTTTCAGAGGATACACCATTCACTAGGACAGTGAAGAAATGTTTGTAAGACTAAGTCTACCTTCCCTGAAAAGCATGGTGTTTGCGCTTCTCTGTAGGGCAGATATTACCCTGAAAACTTCTGACACCTAACTGGGATCCTTAAAAACAATGGGAATGATTAGATCCTGATTAGTAAAAGCCAGGTGGCAGTAGTTAACCACCAAGGACAAGGTGACTACCACAATGAACAGCAGACTCAAAACAGCAATCAAAATAGTCTATAGATCTAATTTTTTAATGTCACATTTTGTGTGACCTATTTATCTTTAAAAAATAAGAATAAAAAATTTCATTTTCAAAAAAACAAAAAAGAAAATAGTCTATAGACCTATGGCATTGACTACTAGATAATGGGTTACCCAGAAGTAAAATAGTTGAGCAGTCTACTTAATTCCTACTTGATCTGTATAAGCAGAAGACTTCTAGGTCAAGCGAACAAAAGTCTCACTTGAATTACAGAGACAGAGATTCACTGCCCCTTAATCAATTCCCAGACTTGAGACAGTTTTACAGACCCAGAGCCCCTTGAATGAGGGGAAGGCTGGGACCCTTTGGGAAAAGACCCTGTTACCCAGCCAAAACTTTATACTTTTAATCTTCTTCCCTTTAATTTTCTTCCTAGCTTTCCCCAAAGAGACCTACAACCTTTTACCAGGATAACTGTGCATTGGGGAGAAGGAAACAATCAGACATTCCTACAATTATTAGACACTGGCTCAGAAGTGACATTAATTCCAAGAGACCCAAAATGTTACTGTGGTCCACCAGTCAGAGTAGAGGCTTATGGAAGTCAGGTGATCGATGAAGTTTTAACTCAAATCTACCTCACAGTGGGTCCAGTGGGTGCCCAGGCCCGTTCTATGGTTATTTCCCCAGTTCCAGAATGCATAATTGGTATAGATATACTCAGCAGAATAGAATTCCATGCACCAAAGCCAATCTGGCTATAGTCACTGCTCAGTGTCCAATCTGCCAACAGCAGAGACCCACACTCAGTCACCAATATGACAGCATTCCCCAAGGAGATCATCCTGCTACCTGGTGACAGGTTGATTACATTGATCACTTTGATCATGGAAGTGGTCCAATTTGTTCTAACTGTAATAGACACATACTCTGGATATGCCTTCCCTTCACACACTGCTTCTGCCAAAACTACAATCCATTGACTTACAGAATGCCTTATTCATCGTCATGATATTCCACGCAGAATTGCTTCTGATCAAGGAACTCACTTCACAGCTAATGATATGTGGGAATGGGCACAAGCTTATAGAATTCACTGATCTTACTAAGTGTTACTGTTTGAGATTATTTATGAATCCCCAAAAGAGGGCTTATGTTTGTAAACTAAATCTATTCCTCTGGGTATGATACCCTTTGAATGCATTAGATTCAGGTGACATGTCTTGATTAAAAAACCTATTAAGATTAGGGCTTTGATTTGACCACATCAGTAGGGCATAACTCAGATTGAGTCCCTGCTCCCTTAGTGGGCTGATATAAATGTATACTCACTTAAAAAGACACATGGAAAAGGAGAGAACTTGGTCATTTTGGTTCTGCCATGTGACAGAAAGGAGAAGGCTCAAATAGCTAAAGCCCAGAGGATAAATGAGCCATTCACCTGATGGTTTGCAGGAAGAGAAGAAAGCAGCCGAGAAGTCAAGAAGGCTGAGAAGGAAACAAGCCCAATACCAGAGACTGATACAGGAGGACTGATATAGGAAGATATAGGAGACCAGGCAGAGATCACCTGCCATTTTGCTTCAACATGTGACAAATGACTTTGGTGAGAAAAGAGCCTTGAGTTGGAGTCTTTAGGACCTTGTAACTATAAGTTTTTATCCCAAATAATTAAACTTTATAAAAGCCAACAGATTTCTTGTACCTCACATCAATACACTTTTGAGTGACTTATACACACCATTGTAGTAGTTTGATATTGTTTATGAATTCCAAAAAGAGATATTGGCTTAGGTTTATAAACTAGGCTGTGCCTCTGGGCATATTAGATTGTATTAACCTCAGAGGTTTCACTTTTCTTTGATTAAATTATGATTAGGGCTTTGATGGGGCCACGTCAATAGGACATTAAGTCCCACCTCCTTGGTGGGTAGGAACTCATAGAGAAAATAACATGGCAGAGTAGAGAGTTTGGAGTTTTAATGCTGGAGCCCTGGGAACTAAATACACAGAGAAGCAGATACATGAGGTGTGATGGTTAGGTTAATGTGTCAACTTGGCCAGGTAATTGTGCCCAGTTGGTTAGTCAAGCAAGCGCTGGGCTAATTGTAAAACAAGGGCATTTATGGACTTTAGTCACCATAGACTTTACTGCAGTGGTAAATCATAGATAACTGATTACAATTATATCATTCAGAAAGATTGCCATCAGCAATGAGTGATGCTTTATCCAATCAGTTGAATGCCTTAAAAGGGGAAAGATTCCAGCATTGAATAAGAATTTCCCAGCTCATTTTTGGATAGCCAACATTCTCCAGAACTCATTAAGGACCTTCACCTTCCTTGGAGCCCCTGGTTACAGCCTGCCTGTGGAATCTCACATGACCATGGGGATGCACAAGTCCAAAGACTTGTGAGAGACTCTGATAAAATCTCTTTCTATCAACAGATATCTCTTATTGATTCTGTTTCCCTAGAGAACCCTAACTAATATATGAGCAAAGAGAGAAGTCTCCATTAGACACAGCAGAGGCTCCAGGAAGAGAGACAAGCCATTTCCGTGATAGTTTACAGTTGCCCTGTAGAGAGAGTAGAGCAGCTGAGTCAGGAGAGCAATGAGCCCCAGGAGAGAGATGAGCCTTATCCCAGCCTACAGCTGATATTGGAAGAAGCTGGGACCATGGAGCCTTAAGAGGAAGAAGAAGTCCAAACATTTGCAGATGTCAACAGCCATCTTGCCCCAACACATGGCAGTAGTCTTTGGTGAGGGAAGTAACTTACATTTTATGGCCTCGTAAACTGTAAGCTTCTACCCCAAATAAATACCCTTTACAAAAGCCAACAGATTTCTGGTATTTTACATCAGCACCCCTTTGGCTGACTATTTCTCATCATCCTGAAGCAGCCAGATTGATAGAATGAGTAACGACCTTTTTAAGACTCAATTACCTTACAGAGTTGGGGCAGTGTTCTTCAGGAGGCTATACTATGTGATGCTATTTCTTCCATAGCCAGGCTTCATAGGTCCAGGAATCAAGGGGTGGAAATAGTAGTGGTACCACTTATTATTACCCATAGTGATGCACTAGGAAAATTTTTGCTTCCTGTCCCTGAAACTTTAAGCTCTGCCGGCCTACTGGTCTTAGTTCAAAATTAGGATTGCTTCCACCAGGGAACACAACAATGATTCCAGTGAATTGGAAGTTAAGACTGCCACCTGGCAACTTTGGGCTCCTTGTGCCTTTAAATTAACAGTCAAAGAAGAGAATTACTATACTGACAGGTGATTGGTCTTGACCATCAATGGGAAATAGTCTGTAACTACATAATGAAGGAAAAGAAGAATTTTCTTGGAATACATGAGATCCCCTAGGGGGTCTCTTAGTACTACCATGCCTTGTGATTCAGAAATGGCCTAGAATCTTCAGGAATGAAGGTTTGAGTCACCCCACCAGGCAAAGAACCATAACCAGTTGAGGTGCTTGCTGAGGGTAAAGGGAACATGAAATGAGTAGTGGAAAAGAGTAGTGATAAATAGGAACTGCTACAGCATGACCAGTTACAGAAATGAGGACGGTAATGGTTATGAATATTTATTCCTTGCTTTGTTATGAGTGTATTTGTATATGTATGTAACGGAAACATCATTGTTTTCTTCCCTAGCTTATCCTCTTATCGTATAACATAAGTTGGATTAGCTTCATGTCATAATTTTTGTTATAGGATATGTGTAATAGTGAATATTACCCAAGAACCTGGACCCTATTCTGGAGAGATTTAGTGCATTTCTGGTTGTATGCAGGACAGTTGAGTTATGTCTGTTATTGTTTTTATTTAAATATGAAGTATGTTTAAAGATGATGTGTGTGGCTGCCAAGTTCACATGGAGTGGACAAGGGATAGCCTGTCATGGTTAGACTCGTGTCAACCAGGTCAGGTAATGATGCCTGGTAGTTTGGTCAAACAAGCACTGGCCTAATCATTACTGTTCTCACAGTGAACTTAAATCATCAGTGAGTTGATTGCAACTATGGCTGATTACATCTACTGTCAACTGAAGAGATAGCCTTCAGCAATGAGAGACAGTTTATACAATCAGTTGAAGGCTTTAAAAGGAGAAGTGATGATTTCCACAGTCAGAAGAGAGAATTTTCATCTCTGCTTCAGCCAATCAGCTCCTCCTGGGGAATTCATGGAGAACCTTCATCAGAGCTCCTGGTTTGCAGTCTGCCCTACAGATCTGGACTCGTGCACCCCCACAGTCATGTGAGAAAATCTCATAAAATGTACAGATTTCTTTTGTCAGTTTTCTTTCTCTAGAGAACCCTAATACTGTCCTCTTTCTGGAGAAATATTTAAAAGCTGCTGTCAGTATCTTTACCTTGCCATGCTAAGGCAAATATTTAAATATCAGAATAATAGCACCTTTGTTTTTCCTCTCCCTAATTTACTACCCCTTGTTCCCTTTAGTGTATTTTAACCTGGCTATTTTAACCACTTTGAAAATTGCTCACAGCCATGATTTGCTTTCAAAAGCCTGCCCGGGTCCAAGAACAGATTTTGCCACTGGTTATTCAAACCAAATTCTCTTTGAAGGGCCATTATGATAATTTTTTTAAGTGGAAAGTTTTCCAGCATCCTAAATACTTCTCAAAATGAAAACATGATATTTATAAAACAGATCAAAAGTGTTTCAAAAAAAATATTATAGGGTAGTAAGCCAATAAATAATGAAAGCCTATTTCAGGAATACAGCACCTTTCAGCCAAAGTGTTTTATGTATGGAGATAGCTTCAATCATCTCTTTAAAAGTAGAATGGATTTTATAGTGTAGCTATTTATGATAGGAAAAATAAAATGACTGTACTTCACTTAAAACACAGGGAGTGTGTTAGATGACAAATTGTGACTGGGAAAATGCATCTATTTTAGCATGGCAATATTGAGGCCAAAAGTTTCATGAAGATTAATTTTATCCTTAAGTCAATTATAAGAAAGTAAGTCCAAATGGTACAATCAAGATAACTGAAAGTTGTAAGGATACAGAAAAAAACTTACATAAGTTAGAGGCCAATATTGTGGAATTATCCTTGTTTCAGCATACTGACCTAGACATTTTCTTGTCATGGGCATTTATGAGTCCAAAGTAACAAATATTTTACCTGAAAAAACAAAACAAAATTTCAAAGAAACCAAACACAATCTCTGTGTCTTACATGACCCAAAAGGCAAAAAAGTAATTGAATATTTACTAAACTATTGAAAAAGTATCTTTTAATAGAGCAAAATAACAAGATAAAATATAAATGAGGCTGGACTATATCTGAATTATGTCCAATAAAGGGTAATTGTTTAAAAAGTGAGAAGGACCTTATTTAGATGTGCTTCTTCTTAGAATATGGTTGTTTTTAGTGTATGTGGTCAGGAGATAGACTGAAATGAAGAGCCATGCTTTATGATTCACCTCAAATTGTGGTTTGTTGTTCTTACAGTGCATTTGCATGCTATTTAAAATTTTTACATTGTATGGTGATGTGCCAGTATTATTTGGAGTGTTTTAAAGTTGATTTAACCATCTCTTCTTGAGAGACTACTGTCCAGTACAGCTATATCAGATTATATGGCAGTTCCAGAAGATTGGAAGTTTTTGCCATCTTATTTCATTTTGTCAGATAAGATTATTATTTGCTGGATTAAAGTGGGTGGGTTCAGCTTTCATCAGATGTTTAATATATGTCATGTTATCCCATAATTTCTATTATGATTAATATATACAAAAAGAGAACTAAATTTTCAAGGCAAAAGATGATATTCTAAAAACCAACCTTATTTTCTAACCTGGTACACTGGCAACATAAGAATAACAAAAAAATAAATAAAAAATAAAAAAAAAATAACAATTAAGCAGCACAATATGTTAAATATTTCTATGAAGTCATTCTGAACATTCCATAGATTACATATTCACAATTATAGATTAATTATAGATTAACTATTTTACAATATCAAGCCTAATAGTTTACTACTGGGCCCAGAAGTTTGCAGCATTATGATTTAAAGAGTCCATCAATTATTCTAATTCTTGATCTACTAGTTTTCACATAGATGGAGCATAAATTTAATCTTTCTTTAGAAATAGTTTTATCATATGAGACTGAAAATTAGTATAACTGCAGGGTAACTCAGATTACTATTTGAGTTAATTCTATGAATTCTATGAATTGTCTTGTCTTATGTATTGTGGTTCATTTCTTGTCTTCCTCCAAACATTCTGACATTTTGGCCCATATCGTGGGTTTTACTTGCTTTGGATTAAATCCTGAATACTCTTTATTCTTGCACTAAATACTCCTATTTTCTTCTATAACTTCAATACTAAGAGTGAAGCAGTATGGCTTTACACACTAGTAAAACCACTTGTAATCTATATCACCATACCTAAACTCTTCATTTGCCTCTAAATGCACATTTTCATATTCCTTATTTTATCAGCTGTTTGCTAATTATTGACTTCTGCTTATTCCAAAAGTTCCCTAACTTAACATTTTAAATGAAATAATAATCTCTTTCCAGTAATATGGCTGGGTAGGTATTTGGACTGACTCCTTACGAAAAAAGGCAAAAACAACAAAACAAACTAAAAGCCTCCAATAACTTTTTTGAGCTAGCAAGAAAGTAATACACTTTGAGGCTGGGAGGGAGTAAAGATAGGAATGAAAAAGGAAGAGAGCACTGCAACAACCTGTCATCCTAAGTGTTTATGTTTACCAAACCAAAGCTAGTATAGTTATATTTATATCATACAAAATTATCTTTAAGGAAACCAGCAATGCTTCAAATAACAGGGCAACTCCATATTAATAAAATAGTTAAATAAGTCAGAAATACATTATAATTTTTAAATCTGTATGTAAATCTGTATATATCTAAGAAGATGTCTTCAAATATTAAAAATCAACACTTGAAAGATCTACAAGACAAATTTTAAAAATACCCATACACATAAAATAAAAATCCTCACACTATATATAAATGGCAGAGTTTAACACACCTCTAATTAATCAATAAAGCAAGAAGCCAAAATAAATCTGTAAATAAAAAATTCTGAAAAGCATGATAGACATTCTTGACCTAATCAACAATATAAGAAAGTGCAGTGATTAGCTGTATAACATTTTCTTCTAAAACACATAGAATATTTATAAAAATTGACCATATACTGGATCACTAAACAATTCTCAACACATTTACAAATGGAATTCATAATTTATATATTATCTAGTTAAAAATGCAGTTATGATATAAGAAAAATACCAAGATAATTACAGAAAATTACTATTTCTTTAGATTATTAAGAAATAGATTTCTAAATAATCAAAGATTAAAGACATTTATAGTCTTAAAGGGTTCAACTAGAAATGAGAAAGCCTGAAAGAAATTAGGAAAAAAAAAAAAAAACCTGCAGAATAAATTCAAACAAAGTTGAAGAAATAAATTAAAAATTAAATTAATAAATGGTAGCAACTAATGAAATAGACAACAAAACATCAAATAGACAGGATCAAAAGTTAGGAATTGGTTCTTTGAGCATATTAATAAAATGGATAGATTTCTAGTCAAACTGATGAAGAATAATTTTTAAAGACCCAAATAAACAATATCAATAATAAAAAGGAAGGTAGTACTGGAACCACAGACATTGTAAGGATACTTTAGAGAATATTATAAACTATCATATGCCAACTAACTTTGATAATTTCAGGGGAAATGGACAAATTCCTAGGAAACTGAAATTTACAAAACCTAATACAAGAAAAACCTTGAATAGTACTACAACAATTAAATAAATAAAACCAGTTTTCAGAATTTTTTCTACAGTGGAAACTCCAAACTGAAATGACTCCACCAGGCTGTTCTACCAATTAAAGCAAAAATCATTCTAGTCTTAAACTATTATGAAAAAATAGAAAAGACATTATTTAGAAATGTAGTTTATAAAGCCAGAATACTATTAATACTAAAACTCAACCAGAATAGAATGAAAAAGAGAAATTCTAAGCTAATACTACTAGTGAACGTAAGTACAAAATTTCTAAACAAATAGCAAAAAAAAATTCTAAAAAAATAATAGCAAATCTTAATCTAGTTATATATATGTATATAGCTACATTATTTCTTAATTATATATTTCTTAATTAATTATAATAACCATAGCTAGACTATTTCTTAATTATAAAAATTATTTATCTATATATAAAAAATTATTTCTAAATAAATAATAGAAAATCTTAAAGCATGTATCAATGTTGTTAAAAACTTCCAAGAAAAACACTCTGTTCCCTAAGATAGAGCAATTTTTAAAAATTACTACAAAGATTACTTCTTGTAAATTTGTATAGTTGTCCATCACTAATGTAGGCATATGCTAATCTGCTCCCTTAATAATACCTACAAAATGCTCTGTATGAGATTGAAGCAGCACTGTATGAAACAGATAATACATCATAACTCTTCTGCCTTTAGGGATGGAAAAAATCAATTAATGTAATAAACCACAGAACCAATTAAAGGAGAAAATCTAATAATCTTATCAATAGATGCACACTATAATTATCAAAGGGTATACCTAATCAATGTCTAAACACATTTTGAATAAATATGGCATAATTCTATATAGTGAAGAAGCTTACTAAAGTACTGTAGCTACTTTCTCATAGGCATTTACTTTTTTTATTTTTTTAGCACTAAATCTTACCGATTGTTTACTGATTTCAATATCAGAAAAGTCAAAACAGGCAATTTATATATAAAGGAGTTTCACTTCCAGAATTCCTTCATAGTCTTCTCCTTGTGAATTTCCAGAATATAATTGAAGACAGAGCTGTATATTGATATATTGAATTTTTGTGGACTTTGGCAATTCTTTCCATTCATCCTTACTAAAGGTTCTCTTTGAATTTCATCAGATATAAATATTCTACATCTTTACAAAAAAAGTTTTTTGCTTATTCTGAAATTATCAGATAAAAATAACTAATACATTTATAGCACACTAAAGCTAACAAAACTGTAAAATATATCCTTTTATTTAATCTCCCAAATAACTTGGAAAATGACCTTATCATGATACCTATCTGTGATAGTTTGGGATTGTATGTACCCCGAAGTATATGTTAATATTACAAGACATTAATAATAGGGTGATTTTGGGGGGAAAATACACTTACAGCAAACTATGGACTGTAGTGAATAAAAATATATTAATATATTTTCATCAGTTGTAAAAAAAGAATTACGATAAATGATAGGAACTGGACATAAAGTGCTGCATATTGTTTGACTCCATTTATATAAATTGTAAATATTAATAAATTTATAGAGATAGAATTAGATTAATGGATATGTATGGCAAGGGAAGGATAGAGGGACTGAGAGGTGACTGCTAAGGGGTAGGGAGTTTTTCTTTACAGAGTAATGAAAATGCTGTGATATTGATTAAAGTAATAAATGCACAACTCTGTGATTACACCAAAAGCTTTCGGGCAGCCCAAAATGGGCAGTATTGGGTTCAGCTGAGGTGTGGTTTTGCCAAGTCTTTTGTGCACAGCAGCTAACCCTTGTAAATCTTCTGCCTTCTCCCTCAAAATTAAAAATATATTATTTATAATAATAGCAGCAATAAGTAAATTATAACAACAATGTGATATGATAATAACAATGATAAAAATATAAACCACTAGCATCAACCTTATTGAGTGCCATCCATGTTTCAAATACAGTTCCAGGCACCAAAATACATTATCAATAATATGCACTAATATTTTTAAAGTTGGTTATTATCAACATCAGTTCACAGAAGAGGAAACTGAGTCTCTGAGCTAGTAAAAGGTAACCCCAAGTCTTTTAGTGTCCACTACACCAATCCTAGAGGACGTTAGAAAGAAATCAAAGAACTCTACCCATAAATGCTATTTTTGGGGTTGGCACTATTTTTACCAAGTGTTGTCAAGCTGTTACCTGATAACATCAAGCTGAGTTACCAGGGCTCCCTGGTTCTCTTTGCTTTTACCCGAAATCTAAACATTCAGACCCATATCTGCTTTCCAATGTCTCTAGTTCTGTTGACCTGCTGTTTTCCTCTTTACTCTCTTAGCCAAGATTTAAGCAATTCTAATCAAACACTGTGACACAAAGAATTCACAATATTATATGCACAAAACTATTGACAACTTCCCTCCTTTTAGCTCCCTCCTGGCAGGGACTGCCGAAAACTTCCCTCACATGTAGGAAAATCCACATCAGTCATTTGGCGGGTAACAGCTTCCATTTCACAATCCCAGCAAATCTGCCTCAATATAGCCAAGGATTCACCAAGTATATGAGAACCCCTACTCTTTCTAAGGTGAGAGGGCAAGTAAGTTGCTGCTATTTTAAACAAGGATTGTTTCCAAAGACAAATAATCCCTTAATACAAGAAATTGAAAGAATTTTCTCCAGAAGTGAAAGAAAAAGAAGCTTATTAATCTTAGGGGAGAGAAAAGACCATTTATATATGGATTTCTAGAATGCTTAGAAAATTCCTATAGAAAAAAAAGATGGGATGTTTATAAATTGGAAAAGGATCTTATGACCATATGCTATTCTTAACATATTTCTGAAGGCAATTATATGCAATAGGGGATCCAGAATTGGGTAGATGGGGAGAGGATAATGCTTGGATTTATTGTAAACTATTTTATAATTAATCTATGAATATCTCAAAATATTGAATATCATAATAGTTCCCAAATATTCATTCATCCATTTAGGTTTTTCTCTATTTGACTCTCTTGTGCCACAATCCAGGAATAACAAATACTTTGTTCAGGTATTTTGTTTGAGAAATATAGATTCTAAAAAATATAAAATAGAAAAATCTGGTAGAATTAATTCATTTCTTTATTAGATTTCTAAAAGTGTTCACTTTTTCATTTATCTTAATTACTTAAGGTATAATGCTAATAACTTTTATGATATAGATGATTCCTTTCCATCTTAATGTTGTGAGACACTGAAAAAACATGAGGAAACCTATAAGAGAAAGTAACAACCATCATAATAAAAAAAAGATACACAATGTTGGGATAGTAAAACCACTTTCCTACATGTTATTCAGTAAAACGGAAATACGCATGGGCATTTTTCTTTTGTTACTATGACATGAATACATTGGATAACAGACATTTAGTAACAAACAAAACAGAAAAACAGAAAAGGCTACCTCTAGAAAATATAGCCTTTACATTTGTATTTTAAGGAGTTATTTATTAAGTTTCAAATCATGAATATGAAGTCACTAATTAAAATATTTTACAATGTAAGTGTGGTTTGAGATCTGCCTTTGTATTAATTATACAAGCAGCTGAAAATACAAGTAAGAAAATAGAGACTTTTATAATGCCTTAGAATAGCATTTATTTTCAGAAAGTAAAACATGGGAAAATTAAAGATTTTCTTATTAGTCCTTGAAAATACAAATCACTCATTGGTATCAAAAGCCGAAGAATGAATTTTTAAAATGCTTCAACTCATAAAAATTGATAAGAGAGAGAAGCTATATTTAAGGTTATTATGTTTATAAAAATGGAAAATTCCAGGATAAGGATGGAAAATTATCACAATCTAAGAAAGAATTTAGTAAAGTAATGAGTTGCAAAATCAATATACGGAAGTCTTCTTACATTAAAACAAAAAGTATTAGTCTATATAAAATAAAGATAAGATGGTATGAAAAGAGGCTCAATCTTGCTCATAATTAGAGACCTGCAAATTCATACTTTCCTAGGTACCATTTCTCACCTATATATAACAAAAAATCCAAAAGTTTAAAAACATAGTATCATCAGTGAGGTTGTGGGGAAAAGGCACCTTACAAATGGGAATTTAAAATAGTGTAGCACTTACAAGATGTTACTCTTCAATAAAATTCCATATGCATTTACCCTGTGACATAGCAATCTCACTTTCAGGGATCTATCACACTGATAAACTGACAAAAATATAAAAAGACCTTATTCATAGCAACCAGCCAATTTTTATTGTAATAATATATATAACCAACTCAAAAGTTCTCGTTTTAACCATTTACAGTGTACATTCACTGGTATTAATTACATTCCCAATACTACAACAAACCAATTTTTTTAACAACCTATCTCTGGCAACTATTGTTGCAGGAAGGGTTCAGGTTGTCTCCCGGGGCTCTTGTTTACCTGGGGTCCCTGGTGGGCTACATGTGATATGTTCTTCTCATGAAAATGGCAGAAGCATAAGAGAGCAAGCCCAAATGTGCAAACTTACCTCAGTTTTCAGCTTACATAATGACAGGATAAATAATTAGTTCTATTTTACAACTCAAATATCCCTCAACAGGGAGCTTATTGAACAAACGATGGCATGTCTTGAAAATACAATACCATGAAGCTATAAAAAGAAAAGACATACAAGTCAAACTTTCTTTAATATACATAACTATATTTGGAAATATCTGAATATATTACATAAATATAAAGCAAAATTAAATTTTAAAATGCAATTCCTAAAAATCTAAAGTAAAATGAAAAAAATAGACTTAAATGTGTATCCAGTTAGTGGAATAGCTACTATCCTAAGTGATATAAAATTGTAGTAATTTGCACCTATATGTGAATTATACCCAAAGGACAAAAACAATTTAATGTCACCATATTACCAAACCCTAATTAATTAATTAATTGCTAACATATTAATAGATCTAGTCAATGATTATCAATGCCTTCATAATCACAAAAATATAACCAGTTTTTGTGTCTCCTAACAGCAGTTCATAGCACCATCTGTGAAGTGCTCTTGAATTACAGAAAATACAAAGGACAGAGTAATGTGGTGAATTACGCCCAGACATGCAGTCAGTAAAGTTTATGGTGGTGGACATTCTAAAGTACAAATGACCTTGTTTCTTCAACAAAAAATTGCACAGAAAGAAAAAAGATGAAGATAGAACCTAAGATTAAAAAACCTGTTTCTTGGATCCTCATTAAAAGAAAGAAACTGTAAAAAACATATACATATAAATATATATATATAGTATATAGAAACAATATGACTATTGTATTAGTCAGCCAGAAATTTGTTGGCTTTTATAAAGGGTATTTATTTGGGGTAGAAGCGTACAGTTACCAGGCCATAAAGCATAATTTACTTCCCTCACCAAAGTCCATTGCCACGTGGTAGAGCAAGATGGCTGCTTACATCTGCCAAGAGTTCAGGTTTCCTGAATTCCTTTCTTCTGGGGCTTGTTTTCTTGTTTTTTTCCAGGTTCAGCCACCCTGCTTTCTCCACAAGGCCAGCTGTAGACTATCAGGCAACCAGCTCTGTCTCCCTTTCTGAGGCTTCTGTCTGTGTTCAGCTGCTCTGCTCCTCTGTATCCTTTCTTCCCAGGCTCCAGCTCAAAACTCCAACCTCCTTTCTCTGCAGTGCAGTTTCTCTGTGAGTCACCTCCCACCAAGGTGGTGGGGATATAACGTCCAATAAAAGCCTTAATCATTATTTATCAAGTAAAAGTGAAACCTCTGAATCCAATATAATCTAATATACCTGGAAGGGCAGACCAGTTTAGAAACATAAACCAATATGTTTTTTGGAATTCATAAACAATATCAAACTGCCACAACTATTAACTAGTTATTTGGTGATTTTAAAGAATTACTTTTGATTCTTTAATTATAAAAGTTTTATTTTATCATCTTTCTAAAAAGTACCCCTTACCTTTAGAGATATATTTTTGAAATACCTACAGATAAAATTATATAATGTCTAAAGTTTGGTGTGCTTGCATGGGTACATGAGTGTGTGCAATGTTAACATTGTTGATAATTTTATTTTTAATAATGAATATATTTAGAAAAAAATCCATTACTTCTTGACTATTGGAACTATGATATTTTCTAATTCAAATGACATTTATTAAGTCTGGGAACAAAATATGAAAAGCTTTTCATTTATTATAAGGAAAGGAAAAACAAGTATGGAAAATAGCACCACATATTCCACATATATAAACTGACACTTGCAGTAAGCATGGATCATGTTTAATATGATTTAGTGAGTCAGCACCAAAACATTAATCAAAATTAACAATAACATTCAGTAAATAATTATATTTATGCAATAATTACTAAATAATTATAGGACATGGGATTCTATAAAGGATAGCCTGGAAGCCAGCCACAGAAAAGAGAAGGGGATTAAGAGAAGGAGAGAGATTAAAGTGCTTTCTGTAGTATCAGGAAAAATATCAAAATTATGTGTTTACAGGTAATGGAATACAAACAGAAACAACTGTCAAAATGTTATTTTGCTACATAAACTAATAATAAATATGATCAATGAATGAATCAGGTTAACATAGTGGAAAAAGCCTCTACATCTGTGTTTGACACTTAATTTAGCTATGTCACTTAAACTCGGTTTAAACTTGCCTTGGTTTTTGAAACAGTGAAATGAAAGTAATATTACTGATGATAAAATGAAACAACATATATGGGGTTCAACAAATAGAATCCATTATCTTTGTGAAGGATCTAGAATTTCTTTTTTGTGTGTGTGACCTGAAAATTGGTTCTCCTGAGGGCTACAGAGACCCACAGGTTCTACGGTCATGGCAGATGACTCTGGAGTTCAGTGCCATGTTCTTGGCCCTACTTTGGAGTTTGTGTTCCGAAGTGTGATGGAGTTGGATTCAGATGTGACCTTTCTACACATGCCTCTTCTATCTCTTTTACTGGATCTGTGGCTGGTGCTGGGGTTGGTGTATACTCAGGATACGTGAATCTCTGGACTGTCCATGTGACAGCCAGGACCTGAGCCTCAGCAGACTTGCAACTCCTACCCTCTGGATTATTGGATTTACCCCAGCCAGCTAACAGGGAGGTGAAGAAGATCAAACACCAGGGAGCCAAGAGTGCCTACAACTGCAAGCAGGAGAATTACATTCATCATCCTTGTGGAATCTAGGCCCCTCTTGATATAGAGGTGGAGTGGACATAACCATCCCAGGGTCCACATGATGGAGGAATAGAGTATGGATTAGAATGGACTTACTGATCTACTATGGAACTAGTATGATTAGTAATGGAAGAAATTGTAGCACTGATGTGGAGAAAGTGGCCATGGTAGCTGCTCAGGGTAGGGAGAGGGAAGAAGAGATATGATGTGGAATATTTTCAGGACTTGGAATTGTCCTGGGTGGTACTGTAGGGACAGATGCTGGACATTGTATGTCCTGCCATGGCCCACTGGGTGAACTGGGAGAAAGTGTAGACTACAATGTAGACCACTGTCCATGTGGTGCAGCAGTGCTCCAAAATGTATTCACCAGGTGCAATGAATGTGCCACGATGATGGAAAAGGTTGTTGATGTGGGAAGAGTGGGGTGAGGGGGTTGGGGGGTATATGGGAATCTCATATTTTTTTAATGGAATATTTAAAAGAAAATGAAGAAAAAAAGAAGAAAAATGAAACTTCAAAATCGATGCGTTTTCAATTATGTATTAACCACTATTATGTTTTTTAAGTTTTTAATATTGAATTCTTCAGTTAATGCCACTATATTCTTTGCTTTGGATTCACATAATGGTGTCCTTTCTAAAACCAATGACCCTCTTTTGGATTATTGTTTACATTGTAGTCTACACTCTCCCGCAGTCCACCCAGTGGGCCGGCAGGACATACAGTGTCCAGCATCTGTCCCTACAGTACCACCATGTGGTGCAGCAGTGCTCCAAAATGTATTCTTCAGGTGCAGTGAACGTGCCATGATGATGAAAGAGGTTGTTGATGTGGGAGGAGTGGGGTGAGGGGGGTGGGGGGTATATGGGGACCTAATATTTTCTGAATGTAACATTTAAAAAAAAATAAAGAAGGGGAAAAATAAACAAAACAGCTACTACACAAACCTAACAAGTCAAAAGCACTGGTTATAGAGAGGTCTTTTCTGAAGGATTCTTGGCAGCAGGAAAGTGGGGATTAAGAAAACATTGCATGCAACCTTCCTCAATACATTTTATATCGCTTTCTTCATGGGGTTATTACCCATAGCAGCAAGCTCAGATCTTCCCATTTGTAATCTAGTGGTCCCATGCCTTTTCCTACAGGTGTTACTCTCTCTTTTCCTATATGAAGATACTTTGATTCTCTCTGTTCTTTCAGTTCATCTCCACTAAGGACCCTGTCCCAGCTCACCAAAAGTACCAATGGCTGGTAGGTATGACTAAGATTTTTAGAAGACAAAGATAAAAGGGAACGTGGCAAGCATCAACACTTTTTACTTCCCAACACCTATAATCACTAAGCTGTGTTACAACTATGTTTGATGGGAAAAAAAGTAAATAGGCAGAGAAGATGTGGCTCAAGCAGTTGAGTGCCTACCTCTCACAAGGGAGGTCCCAGGTTCAGTTCCTGATGCCTCCTGAAAAATTCAAACAAACAACAAGCAGACATCAAGCAGACATTGAGCAAAAACAATGAGTAGACAATGAGCACAGAAACAATGAGCAGGACAACGAGTAGACAACAAGGAAAAAACAAAAACAAAAAATTAGCAGAAAGTGACTCAAGCAGTTGAGGGCCCACATCCCACACAAGAGGTCCTGGGTTCAGTTCCTAGTGCCTCCTTAAGAAAAAAATAAGCAGGCAATGAGCGCAAACAACAAGCAACACACAAGAAAAATATGACTCAGATTCTTGGGGGTCTCATTTTGAATTTATAACATTAAACTATGCTCACTCAGGCTTAGTTTACCATTCCTAGCCTACACAGCACAAGAGAGTGAAAAAGAGTGGCAGGGTTGTGGATGAGAAAGGCTGAGGGTCAGGAAATTTGGGTCATAATTCTGAGTAGACTTGACCCTAACCCGCTTGATAAACTTAGAACTCCTGCCTTAGACAAACTTCTGAGAGCTCCCAAGACTGAACATTGTTTTAGCAAAAGCAGAGTTTGGTTGGATAACAAGAGCTTTTTAGCTATACCCTGGCTATACTCTGGAACTGATTGATGACTTAGTTGTCACTGTTGCTCCTTGTATTCGGTTTTTACATGTTCCCTTCTTATCAAAAACAGCAAGAAAAGTAGTATAAAAACCCTTTCCCATACTAAATACATTAACCTTGTCAAATGCTGTTCATTTCCAAATTTTCCCTTATCTTGGTATAATTCTTATTTTGGGACTCTTGAATTTCCCCTGTCTTTTAGTTCTGTATTTCCACCAACAGCACTTGGTCAGCTCATCAGTGATCCAAGCAGATGAACAATACAAAATACGCTCCTTGGAAGACAGAGAAAGGGGGAAAGTTTAGCAAAGGTTCTTAATGAGGAGTCTGTGAGCTTGAATTGAAATAAAAAAAAACAAAACATTCTTGTGGGGACATGTTGGTGTGGGTATGATATATTTTTTCAATAACACATAGTATGGTGTGAAATTAAAAGGTTTGTGATTTTCATCTGACTAGCAAAGGAGTCTGTGGAACAAAAAAGGTTAAGAACCCCTGATTTAGAGTTTACTCTAGCCACAAGTTTTCTAATGTGGGTTTCCCATAAGTAGCTATGTACCAAAAGCACAGAGTAAACTTTTGAAAATTACTGTATCTTTTATTTTTAATGCTAAAGTGGCTGCATTGAAAATTTAGTATAAATCAACCTTTGGTCTTACAGAGCTGAGAACCACTGCTTTAAAGAAAAAGAACAATCAAGTTTCTAAATAAAATTTTATAACAGTGCAGGATAAGGAAAATTCTATTGGAAAACCAAACATGTATTCGGGGAAACTGAGAAAATAAGAACTGCTACTACTTTTTTCCCGCCTGAGATGGCTTCCTCATCTGTTACCCTGTTGTTTTTGCTTGTTTTGTTCTTTTTTCCTCATTTTTTTTTGCTCAGTGTTTGCTCATTGCCTGCCTTCTTTAGGAGGCATGGGGAACTGAGCCCAGGACTTCCCATGTGAGAGGCAGTATGCTGCTTGAGTCGCATTTGCTCCCTGCTACTATGTTTTAATACCGCCAAAGAAGTATGCTTAATGTAATACTAATTAAATAACCAAGTGTTTAATATGCTGTCCTGTTCTTATTCATATCACTGAACTCTTTTCTGTGACAGTTCTGACTCATTTTCCTTTGTTTTATTCTGTGGTTCCTGGAGGCAAGATTAAATAAAGTTAGCTCTCGAATAACATTATTCTTTAATCTCCTAACTTTGTCTGATAGCCCTAACCCATTGCTTTCCTGTGAACCCCGAAAATCCAAAATTCAAGCCAGTAGAAGCAGAATGTTTGAAATTCAGAGTAGTACTTTATTTCATTTCTTCATTTCTTTTTAAAGTGCCCTCTATCCTCACTAGCTTCATAATTCAAATAAACTTTGATATATATTTCAACATCCTCTCTCGTCTGTAAAAATGTTTCAGCAATATGTTATGCTCTACAGCCGATGTCAAACACAGTTATGCCAGCTGGTTTATTAAATCCTACTCAAAAAAAAAAAAAAAAAAAACAGAAAAGCTAAATAAATTCCGTTTCCACCTACATGTAATTGAAAGTTTTGTGAAGTGTTAAAAGAGGACCATTCACGTTCATTTCTTGATGGTAGGCAAATGATTTGTGTAAAATAACAACAAGAAAAAAAAATTGCTTTTACTGCTCTACTGCCTAGTCCAAGTTAACATACACGTAGTTATTCAACTTTCTCTGGCGAAAAGAGTATTGTTTCTTCTGTAACTATCACTCAGTAAATAAACTTAATAAGTGTGACTTTTAGACCAATTGAGTTTCAGACTTATTTTAATTTCATCATTTTCATACATTTTCTTTAGCAGATCTCAGCCATACCTGAGATTTTACTGACTATATTGAAGTCGATAATTTCACACCTTTTTCCTGAACTTCAGGCTAACATATTTACCTCCTCAACAGTCATTTATAATCTGTATATTGAAAACTCAAAACTCAAAAAATTAATAAGTCTGTCTAGATAACTTTCAACCTCACCTTGCATCTCCACTTAATCATAAAGCAACCATTTCCTCCTGAAAGAAACAACAACTAAAATTTGCATACTGGTTTCTATATGTCCATCCCTGCTCTATTAACCTCTATACCAAATATCCCAGTTCTTCCTTAAACTATTCAATTAGTTTCTTTTCTAGTCCCTGTGCTTCTTGTCTCATTTGTTCTCAGTGTAATTTTTCTAACATCCAAATAAGATTATTTTACTCTCTTCTTGATAATTCTTCAAAGACCCCCACTATTAAATAGAATATAAAACTAACAATCTAAACAATCTAACATTATTTGCATGACCTGTGATCTCCCTAAGGGTCTTGCCTACTGGTCCCATATCATCTTCATTTACTATTCTCCCCGTCCTTGACACTCCAGCAAAGCAAAGACACTTGAAGTCATCTCAGCATACCCGGCTCCCTTAGGTCTCTAGTCTTTATAACTTTGTTCCTTCCACCTTTTATAGCATCCAACGTTCTTAATTGGAGGAAACAGAAATTGACTCTGGGTGATTCAAGCTGAAAAGGAATTTTTTGAAATATTTCCTATAGCACAGAAAATCACTGAGGCAGCTGGAAAACCAAACTTAAAAAAAAAAAAAAAGAAGAAGAAAAGTGGTAGGGACAAAAGGAGATAAGATCACAGATTACAACAGAGTTGTTTCATTCACTGGGCCAGTGATGGCACTACTGCCACTACTATTCTTAGACACTGGATGTTGGAGGCACTACTGTACTAATATCAGGATGATTTCCTCATTGGCCTCGGTGGGAGGGTCTGAATGATCGATTTTAGGGTTCTATTCATGCTCTGTCTACCAGAGAGGAAGGTAGAAAGGGCCTCTCTGGCATTAGTTGCTACGATACATACAGTAGAGAATTACCAAAATATATAAAAGGTGTTCAGATATTAAGTAACAAAATCAAACCAAAACAATATTAGTTTCCTATTGCTGTTGTAACAATTACCAAAGATTTAGTGACTTAAAACAACACAAACTCATCTTATGATACTGGAGGTCAGAAGTCCAAAATGAGTCTTACTGGCTTAAAATCAAGGTACTAGCAGGGCTACATTACTTCTGATGACTTTATGGGATGTAAAATTTTGATATTATTGATGAATTCTCAAAAGAAATATAGGATTATGTTTGTAAACTGATCTTTACCTCTGGGCATATTAGAGTGTATTGGATTCAGAGGTTTTACTTTTACTTGGTTAAATAATGATTAAAGTTTTGATTTGGCCATGTCAGTAGGACATTGCATCCCTGCCCCCTCGTGGGTGGGGACTCACAGAGAAACTGCACCACAGAGAAGAGGTGTTAGTCTTGAGCTGGAGCCCTCAGATGTAAGTACACAGAGGAGCTTGGATGTGAGGAAAGAGAAACCAGCCCTGGGAAAGAGAGGAACCCTGAGAGAGGCAAGCCCCAGGAAGAAAGCAACCAAGGAAGCCTGAGCCCTGGCAGACGTTGGCAGCCATCTTGCTCCAACACGTGACAAAAGGCTTTGATGAGGGAAGTAACTTATGCTTTATGGCCTGGTAACTGTAAGCTTCTACCCCAAATAAATACCCTTTATAAAAGCCAACAGATTTCTGGTGTTTTGCTTCAGCACCCCTTTGAATGACTAATACAGGGGAAAATCCATTTCCTTCCATTTCCAGTTTCTGCAAGCTACCCACATCCCTTGGCCCATGGTCTTATTTCCCGACCTCTGTATCTTTTGTCACATTTCCTTTGCCAACTCTAACCTCCTTCTTTCACTTATAAAGACCCAAATAATCCAGGTTGATTTCCCCATCTACAGTTCTTAACCTAGTCTTATCTGCAAGGTTCCTTTTACTATATAAGGTAACATATTCACAAGTTTCAGGAATTAGGATTTGCACATTTTGAGAGGCCATTATTCTGCCTACCACAAAAAAACAAAAACAAAAACAAAAATAAACATAGTTCCTTCTCCATTAAGTTTTTCTGGACTCCCTTAGGGACATTAACATATCTTCCTTGTAGACGCATAGTGTATATTTCGTATATCTTTATTGATGATACTTGTATTAATTGTCTAATTTAGTCTATTACAATGTGAGTACCGTGAGGGCAATGACTGACATCATTCCAATCTGACATTAAACCCAATTATGAGCACAGTACTTGGCATTTAGGAAACACTGAAAACTGCTGAATGAGAAAGTACTAATAGCTATTAAGATAGAAGTTAAAATATCTAATTCATTGTTTACTGATGGAAATGCATTTACCTATATTCTCTAGAGATCATGGTTCAGGATTTTGTATGATGCAGAACGCCTCCCTCGAACAATCTATTGAAAGTCAGCCCTCGACACAAGGGTTTGTAAAAGACAAAACAAAACAAAACAAAACAAAAAACCCTAAAATAAATATGAAACAAAATTTAAAAACAAAGTAAAAAAAAAAAAATAGAAAATAGGGATCATGGTACCATGAGAGATAAATGAATTATTCTGCTCCAATATTAGTCGTTTTCAAGATTGATGAATGTTAACACTATATCCCCCACTTTGGACGTTACCTGAGGATTTATTCCCACTGTTTTTTCCCTATGGCCACCATAAATTATACCATGTCTATATTAATAATATACCTTATGAAATAAACTAATTTTCAATTTTGGAAAACAGATAATAGTCTAAACTTTTATGCATTAGAAGAATTCTAAGATCTATCATTCAGGAAAGAAAATAAGTTATAGGTATATTGATTTATCAATACTGTATTTTACAAAATGAAATTGATCATGACATTAAGCAATAGTCTTAATTTATGACAACTATGGCCTTATTTCATCTTTTCAAATTTTGGAAAAAGTTTTCATTTGTATACCATTGTAAAAAAGGAAAAATAAATGTAATATCCTTTCAGATTTTTCTAGGTATGGCTGATTTTATTCAGAAAGATTAGCAATACTGATATTAAAATAACTTCAACATGTTAAAATGACAATCTGCATGCTGTAGTGTTTGCTGTGACAAAAATGACAGTTTTCCAATCAAATATTTATGAGGTTTGTGGCATGTTGCACAGACTGCATAATAATTGATGAGAATGACACATACTTGATCAATACTATGAAAAGGAGAGGGAGCCTAGAAAATTTACCACTAACTAAAAATGATTTTTGGTATCTGTAACTCAGCAGTATCAGTGGGAAGTAGCAGCATTAATGGCTACAGAGCTAGGTACCTACTGACATGTTTCAGTAACTGGATTATATTTTGTAGTTTATGTGTGTCTCACTGTTTCCCTCCTTTGCCAGCCTCATAAGAACAGCTATAAAATGAAGCTAGTGCCATAACCAGTAGATGTTTCTAGCCACAAACAATAATAGAGAGAGTCACAACATGACAAAAGAAATTTTTTTTTTTTACCCTGACACTTGGTGTAATCTTTGGATTACAATTGCCTATTAGGCTAGCAAACAAGAGTTATACTTCTAGAAATGAAAATTCATATAAAAGTCAATATGTTAGTGATTGTAGCTAAAGAGAAACTGCAATATAATTCTTTAAATTTTAATGGAATAAGCAATAACCAACTAATTTTTTTTATTTGCAAAAATTATTTTATTTTGTATATGAATGAACACTTTATTAAATTATCTCCCAAATTCAATGTACAACTATATTATGAAATTTAGACTGCAGATTAGAAATACAGTTCTACAAACAGAATGATAAATGTTTTTGAAATTTCTGAAACTGATATTTGAATTCTTTAGAAATTCTATTAGCTGCTTAGAAGATGATTGTATTTCCTTATTTTTATATTCTACAGAAATCTGAAATACTTTCATATTCTTTTTCTTCTTTTTTTGTTATTTTAGTCATTTGTGTTTGTTTCATCCCAGCATCCTCCAGAGGAGATTCATAGATAATAATATGTTCTAGGAGTGAAATAAAAGACAAGAATGAAGACACATTTTGCAGAATTGGTAACGTAGTCATTTTATGATTTGCATTAGCTAACTTAACAGAGTTGTCATCATATTCTAAAATTGTGCTTTATCGGTGATATGTCACACCTAAGAGTTACTCGTCTATCATTCTTGAACTTTTCTCTAATGATAGTTCATCTAAATCATAAAGGACACATTATTAACCTATTTCCCCATGGACATTTGGGGGAGAGAGCAGTAGGTCTTACAGAGTTCACCAGTTCTACTCTTATTACAATACCCTGAAAGAGGTCAAACTTTTTCAAATGAATTTTCTCTGGCTAACTGTCATAAGGGATAAGAGAACTATAATTTTAGAAAAATCCAGGATAGTGGACTTTCTAATATCTTAAAATAAGGTGAGAAGAATTTTACATGAACATCAATGTCAAAGGATCTTAATGTTTCAGGTTAAAAGAACAAAAAACATGTAAGCCCATTTTGTATATATACTTCTTTGGCAAAATACAACTTCCCTTTAGTTTGCAGTGAGTAGATAACTAATATTTGTGATTCATAGTGCTTTAGACTTCACAACTGCTTTGGCAGACATTATTTTCAATTAAATCTCACAACATTCCTGTGAAACAGATATTATAATTTTATCTTTTAGAATGAAAGAATTGAAGTTCAAAGGTCTTCTGGTATTTGGTCAAAAGACAAGTTTACTAACTCTATTTCCTTTGCTCTTACCATATTACCCAATGTGATGGTTAATTTTATGTGTTAACTAAGTTATGACTAAGTTAAGGTATCCAGTTGTTTCATCAAACACTGGCCTAGATGATGCTGTTGAGATATTTTGTAGATGGGATTAGCATTTGCAACCGGCTGAATTTAAGTAAAGGAGATTGCCCCTAGATAATGTGGGTGAGCCTCATTCAATCATCTGGAGGCTTTAAGAACAAAGAACTGAGGATACCTCAGAGAAGATGAAATCTTGCCTCAAGGCCACACTCTCTTCTCTCTGGGTTTCTAGCCTAACGATCTCCCATAAGTATTTTCAACTCAAGACTTCAACATTAGTCTTATAGGAATTTCTAGCTTCTGGCCCTTCCTACCAAATTCAGACTTGCACAAAAGGAAATCCCACAATCCCTTGATCTAGCTCTCAAAAATAAATTGCTTTATATATACATCCATAAATATATACATATAAGTGGTCCTGGTTCACTGGAGAACGCTAGGAAGTTTTACTAATTGAATATATGTCATGACTCTCCAAAAATGAAGCCTTGAGATTTCTACTAAGATATTTATGTTTTTATTAATAAGAATATGCTGAGGTAAAGAACATTCTTTAATCTGAAACAAATGCCAAACTGTAAGGTTAAAGAAATTTAGAAGAGTGGGTTTAGATTTTGGAAATGTAACAGAAAGGAAACTTTTATTAGAAAAAATATTCCCAATTACAAGTGCCAACAATTTGACATAATTAAGGACAAT
Source organism: Dasypus novemcinctus (assembly GCF_030445035.2). NCBI lineage: Eukaryota > Metazoa > Chordata > Mammalia > Cingulata > Dasypodidae > Dasypus > Dasypus novemcinctus. Next base: position 74,692,047 of record NC_080677.1, read on the forward strand.
AAAGTTATGAGTTCTTAATCAAATAAAGAAAAATATTGAGGAAAACACTGTGGGTTATCTGTACAAAAGCCATTCACAACCAAATTTACTGTTTCTTTCCTAATATTTTGGCTGGAAATACGCTCACTGGGTGCCTTAGAGTTTGAAGTGACATCAAAACCAGTTCCACCAAGGAAATGTGAGTTGAAGTCACTGTGTGTGGGGTCCAGGAAAGCTTTTTCAAGGGAATCAGTTAAGCTAGTAACTTATATTAAGCCTTTTGCCTTCCCTTTTTCTTCTGCCTGGAATGCAAATGTAATGTTTAAGAGTCTAGAAACATCTTATGGACAGAATGATGAAAGTCACATGCATAGGTGAAACAATCAAGAAATTGGGAGAATTCTGTCTTTGAGAAGTTACTCTGGGCTCCGTATATAGTGAGGTACAAAAATCCTAAAAATGTTGAAGTTGCTTTTGTACAGGATTCCTATCATTTGTAGCCTAACCGAACTCTAATCAATATAAAATGTGTACTTGAAATTGGAGTATTGAAAGAAGAAAATAATTACTTTGCTGATTAATAAGAAGTAGGACACCATGAGGCAAAGTCCTGACAATTCCTGGGTAGAAGGATATTGATTCTTGTTATGTAAAGACAAAATATTTGTTCTAATTATAGCCTGCTAAAACTACAGGTCTTATGCTGATCCATAAGAGAAATAATAAGAAAAATTCAGAAAGTTGGTCTGTGCCAATTTCAGCAAACTCCTATAAGAAAAGGTTGACCTTCCAGATTTGGTCTCCCAAATTTTCAAATAATAAGAGAGGTGCTCTTTTTACCTGTAATCCATGATGACTGATATTCCGTAACTGAGAATTTTATAGAGGTTGAAAACACAAACTCATGTTCCAAATGGTAGAATCAGGAAAACAGAAAGAGCCTGTGCATTTGAACAGTTAAAAGCTGCAGGTATTGTGTTGACCATACAGGAAATAAGATTGGGTCTCAGACATTTTTCTAGCTTGTTAAAATGTTCTGCATTCAAAGGTTTGGAAGTGGCTGTCAATGATGGAATTAAGGATTTTACCTTTCTAAAGACTCCATTATTAAAAATTGCCCCAAATTAAAGCTTAGGTAAATGGATAGAGCACAAAGGAAAGCAACAGAGGGCCAAAACTTCTGACTAAATATAGATAAAATCTATAATTACCTTCTCATGGAAATGACCAAAAGCAAATTGAGCACTGACTAATTTTAGAGATTATTGACTAGTTAAATAATTCCCCAAAGTAGACCTTAAGTGTCAGAAAACATTCAAAATAGAAATGAATTCCTGGTCTCCAAACTGAGACCAGGAGGAGTCCTGAGAAAGCAACCCCTAGTGAAGCCAGCTAGTAAGATAGGGAATCAATGGATGGATGTGAAACCTGGCAAGAAGTCCACGTGGGCATCAAAGACCCCAAGACATCTACTGGAAGACCCTCCCCAAGATTCTGCCATTCAGAACAAAGACTTCTTCTGGAAGCCAGGAGAAGCCCCAGATATTCCCCAAGGACTTTATCATTGGGCCCTACTGGGGGATTGATAGGTGGGGGGTAATCAGTCAAAACAGCAAACAGTTGGAAATCTTCCCCTGCCATTAGCGAAGGGGTGGAATAATTAACACTTCAAAAAGCAGGCACAAGGCCTGAGCATGCTTTCTCTCAAGTAAAACCTGGGCATTTATAACCTATAATGGGGAATTATAGTCTGTAAATCAGCCCTTTTATCACTTTTCAGCACCTTCCTCTCTACCTGGGCCCCCTGATCTGTTATTTTATCCCATTTCTTGTCCCTCCTTATCTGAATAAATTATTGGCCTAACTCACCTGATGTGCTCTTGAAATTCATTTGCAGCATTGTCAGGAACCTAGACAAAATCTGGTAACACTAGTGAGGAAATCTTTTGGGGATGGTAAAGTTAATGTGTCAACTTGGCCAGGAAATGGTGTCCAGTTGCTTGGTCAAACAAGCACTTTCAGAGCCTTTAATCATCAGTGAGTTGATTGCATATATGGCTGATTACGTCTATAATCAACTGAGGGGATTGCTGTTAGCAGTGAATGATGTCTCATTTAATCAAGTAGAAGTGATTTCAGCATTCAGAGAGAGAATTTCCATCTCTGCTTCACACAGACAGCATTTTCTGGGGACCTCATGGACAATCTTCATCAGAGTCCCTGCCTTGCAGCCTGCTCTACGGAATTTGACTTGTGCAACCCCATGGTTGCCAGAGACAATTTTATAAAATCTCATACTATTTATAAATAGCTCCTGTTGTTTATTTTTCCATCGAGAATGCTAATACTCCTCTTCAATACCAATTTCACATATCATCAATGAGGTTAATAGATAAGGAAGTTCTTCCCAAGAATGGAATGAGGGCCTTCCACATACTCACCAAGGGATTTTCTCCATCACCAGAGCAGTGCCCTCCCTATTCCTAAACAGTAGGATTTAGTAATGGTTATGGTTAAGTTATTTTTTATAAGTTTCTTCTCTCCCTTTTGCCAAATGAGATTTTTAAATTACAGCTATATCCCTGGTTCTCTATCAGCAAATACTGGATGTGTGAAAGCAGAAGACTTCTCTGGCAAGTTTATATGCCATCTAGCCACATTTATATCTGGCAGAAAAACTCACATCACCCAGATTTCATAAACATGAATTATGATGCAATAACTATATTACAGCTTTGAGTTGTGTCTCTCAGAGGAGGTGATTTATTATGGATATTGGGTGGCTAAATGAGAGTAGATGGTGGCAGACATGATTGGTTACCCAACTGGCATTGATAACCACCCTTTGTTTTGCCTTTCTCCACTGTGGAGACAATAAAGTGAAAATATCCACTTTCTCAATGTATCTTAAGGTTATGTGTGGTCCGGTTACCCTGTTCTAAAGATGAGATGTTTGTTGAACCTCATGTGGGGGATTCTCGTAGAGATTTTTTATTGAATAAAATTTAATAAAATGAACATACAGAAAAAATAAAAGTATAGTAAAATTTGTGAACTTACAAAACAAATATGCATATCATCATAGAGGGCTCCCACACATCACCCCAACACTAACACCCTGCATGGTAGTGAAACATTTGTTACAAACCATGAAATAACATTGTCAAAATATTACTACATGATTACAACTGAAAATGGGAGGATTGCATCCAGCATCCAGGTGGAATCTGACCCTCCTCTTGACATAGAGGTGCAATGGACACAACCAATCCAATGTCCACATAGAAGAGGTGGCATTGGAATGGGAAAAGTGGACATAGTGGACGAAGGGTATGGGGAAAGGCAGGAAGAGATGAGAGGTGGAGGCGTCTTTGGGACATGGAGCTGCCCTGGATGGTACTTCAGAGGCAATCACCGGACATTGTAAATCCTCACAGGGCCCACTGGATGGAATGGAGGAGAGTATGGGCTATGATGTGAACCAATGTATATGAGGTGCAGAGGTGCCCAAAGATGTACTTACAAAATCCAATGGATGTGTCATGATGATGGGAACGAGTGTTGTTGGGGGGGGGGAGAGGGGGGTGGGGGGATGGGGTTGAATGGGACCTCACATATATATTTTTAATGTAATATTACAAAGTCAATAAAAAATAAAAAAAAAATTAAAAAAAAATATTACTACTAACTATAGCCCATATCTTACATTTGCTGTATTTTCTCCCCAACCCACCCAAATATTGACACTCTATATTAGTATTATATATTTGTTATCATTTAGGAGAAAACATTCTCATACTTGTCCTGTTAACCACAGTTCATCTTCCACCACTGGATTCCTTGTGTTACACAGCCCCATGCTTTGCACAATCCATTCAAAGTGAGCCTAAGTGTCTGTCATTTTCATCACAGAGTTGTGCTGTCATCACCTCAGCTAATTTTAGAACATTTTTATTACTCCAAAAGGAAAAACCCCATACCCTTTTATACCCCTCCATGGGAGAGATGGTTAAAGGTACAGACTTCAAAGGCTTCTTGTCTCCAGCCTTTCCTCCTTTCCCTTTGTTCCTACCTAGAACTTGAATTTGATGTCTGTATATATAGCAGACATTTTCTGGCTAAAAGGATGAAAAAGTCATAAGATAAATATTGATGGAACAGGAATATTGGAGGATCTGGCTTTATGAAAATATTTGAAAGGGCCCATGGACCAAGATATCTTTCTAGAATTCTTGTTATATAAGTAAACACCTCAAATATATTAGTTAACTATTACTTCACAGCAATGATCTTCCGAACTCAATGGCTTGTCACTCCTTTATCTGCAGATAATACAGTCTAGGCCCAGGGGACGTGGCTGGGAGGAGAGGCTCTGTTCAACATGGTTTTCATCCTCTTCATGAGGCCGGCAGCATAGCCTAGGCAAATTCTTTCCATGTTAGGCAGAAATACAAGAGAGCAAATGGAAACCCAAAAGACCTATGAAGAGCTGCTATGTTTCAGTCTATTGGCTAAAGCAATTCACATGGCTGAACCTAGTCTAAAGGTGGGGAAAAAATCTCTCTATCATTTAGTAGAAGGAACTGTAAAGTCACATGACAAAGGGCAATGGATCCAGGGGGTGGTGAATATTTTCTGCAAATAATGCAGTCTACCGCAGGAGATATAATCAAGTTTTTTTGTTAGTTGCACACAAATGTAACTGAATTACCAAACTTATTGCTGAAAAGGTTAAATTAAAATGTAAAGCAAACAGGGCAGTGTCAAAAATAAAATGGGTAATCTATAATTAGTTATATTATTTTTATTCACTTGTATCTATAACACAAACCAAATTAAACTCAACAAAGGAGATATCCTACAATACTAAAACACAGCAATCATAACATTACATGACTGAATTTCTACTTTTACAAATTGTATTTCATGATGACATGATTTAATATATTTTAATTTTAACAAACAGACTAACATAAAGCTACCATAAGAGTGGAAAATTTTTTTAAAAATCCTGGTGATTTTAAAAGTTCTTTTGTTAACTGCTTATGTAAACAATAGTTATATAAATAATAGCATATAGTTCCATTTGTAAAAAATATAAGGGTTGCACTGACAGCCCAGCTTAGTAATATGTTAGTAATACATTTGTTTTGGAAGTTGAATGCTTTATTAACCAGTTTTTAAGCCTTCATTTAAAACTAATTTTAATAATTGTAAAATAGTATGTATACATTAAGACCATTGAGAATTTGGGGGGAAAAAATCAACTTAGTAAGTCAGTTTCAATGCTTGCTAGCTGAAATTTCTAAAATTGTAAGCAAAGTTTGTATACATGTAATACTAAGCCCACAATCACTGCATTAGGGAATAGATGATAAGAACAGCAGCCACCCAGAAAATAGAATAGTTGCACATGAACTGTCTGACTCAGGCAATCATCCCCTATTGAATGAATCCAGACTTCCTGAAAACATGATAAATAGTAGTTCATAGAGCAAAGAGTCAGCCTGGTCTTATCTTATAAGAGCAAATCTGGTCAGATGACTATAACAGTCCAGCTGTCCAAGCTTTTTTGCTAAATTCAATCTAGTTGTTTCAGTCTTAAGACAGGCTGCCTGCCTGTGTGCCAGTCATTACCTAATGGCCTCTGCATGCTCTCAGATCTGCTAGGACTGAAGTTAGCACTGCCATTATCACACATTCCTGTGAATGTAGGACAATACCCATGTTAGATCTGCACAAGAGGAACCCCTGACCTTGGTCCCATGCTTTGGAGAGCCCCATGTTGTAAACAACCCCATTCTATTTCTCTCTCTCCCTCACTCTCTTTATCTCTGCTCTGTCTCTGTCTCACTCTCTCATTCTCAAACACACATACACACGAGTACACACACACACACAAGAAGTTACAAATTTAATTTAGAGAACATAAGGATCCATCTGTCACTTGAAATCCAATATTCAGCCCTGGAAGGACACAACCAGTAACTCTAAATATCTACTCCTGTGAGGAATGCAAGTAACTAGGAAACATTTCTCAACATCTCCTGCTCTATTTCCTAGAAACAAGGCAATCGTGTCCAAATGCTATGAAGGTGGGTGGGTTGGATTATTTTTACATTGGAGAGGGACATTGTATCAAAGTGATGGTTGGATTTCATTGGTTAGAATTCTTAGGTTAGAGAATAGACAAATACATTAACATGTAATCCTGCCTCTCAAAGAGTGTGACAATAGATTTTTGCAACATGGAATGTTATTTCTCAGTAATGCTTACCATCCATTTCTTTCTTTTGGTGTATATTTCAAAGCTGGGTTCCAGAAGTATTCAAGAATTATCATGCTTGCAAAACTGTACATGGCAAGGAGGAATATGTTGCAAAACTAAGCAATTCATATTACTCTCAAATTTATATATATGCTCTCAAATTTATATATCCATAGGTCTAGATTTAACTTGGATGAAGCATGTAGCAATTCTTCACATTACTAATCCATCAAATAATCCATTGTATGAAAAGGAAGCCTAATTCATTGCACAAATGAGATTGAGTTTTTTGTTTGTTTGTTTTTCTGGAGGTACTGGGGATCAAACCCAGAACCTCGTACATGGGAAGCAGGCACTCAAACCACTGAGCTACATCCACTCCCTGAGACTGAGTTTTATAATAAAAGTTTAATTTATCTGTAATAATCTTACAAGGATATATAACGTTTTGCAAAGACTTTTACAACAGCTTCAGCCACCACCTGCAAATATTGCAGTAAATCAATCAATTAAAATTCTAACTCTTCCCAGAGTTAAGCCTGAATCTGCAAGGTAAGGGCAATCCTCTACAAGATTGTCCTTCAAGTGCTGGTTGCAAGTTTAGGGGTGCCCTTCCCCAACTCAGCTGGATAATTTGCTAGAACTAGTCAGACAACTGACTGAAAACATTAGACATAGAAGATCATAGTTTTATTACAGTAAAAGGATACAAATAAGAAGAAACCAAAAGAGGAGACATATATGGCAAGGTCTGGAAGGGCTCTAATACAAGATTCCATATCCTCTCCAAATGGAATGGGAATGCATCACCCAACCAGGACAGTGATGGATCTTCTCAGCCATGGCAGCTTTTTGGGTTTCCAGTTCCCAAGCTTATATAGTCTCATTACTTTGGCCTGATTGGTATAATCATTGTCCCCATGGTGAACTCAATCTGTAATTCCCCTTCCCTCCCAGAGCTGGGGAATGCACTTACAGAGTGTCTCAAAGCCCCAACCCCTTAATGCCTGGTTGGACTTCTGCTGTGGCCAGCCCCCACCCTAACCCTGCAGGTGTGGCTGGCTCTCTTTGTCATCTCATTAGCATATGAACTATCTGGTGAGACCTGCATCCACCATGAATAACAAAAGACACTTCTATCATGGGAAATTCCAAAAGTTGAGGAGCCTACCTCTCTAAGAACTGGAGGAAAAAGACCAGACAAGTTTTTCATTATGTTACAAGATAATTCATCACTTATGGTCCCTTTATGTTTGGGTATTTTAGGTAAAATTCATGGTACATTTCTGGATATTGCATTAGGAAATGTATTAGTGATTCCATTTTCTTAATTCAGCAGAATAAAATGTCTCCAAATTGATATGAATAAAACAAAACTTAAGAACTCTAATGACTAAAAAATGGGTTCAATTTGGCATTGTAGTCACTAGAATGCAACTTCTGTGAATTTCATTACTTTAATTTTGCTGAAATGAAAGCAAAAATAATTTTATGAAATACATATTTAATAATTTATAAATTAGATATCTTTATTTTAATATTCAGCCTATCATAATTAAATCCATTAATACAACACTAATTGTTAAATTCCATTGAATTTGATATTTTGTCTACTCTCAGTTATATGATTTTATAAAGGGCCCTGGATATTCCAAATAGGCCTCACCATTGACCCCCACCATTGGTGGAGGGGCCCCAACCTTTGGCATTAGTAAGAGGAGGAATAATGGCTAGTTTAAAAGGTGACCACACAAGACAAAGCCCACTCTCTCTGCCTAAATGAGCCCATACTGTTCCAGCAGAGAGAAGTCAGGTGAGTGTGGTATTGATGGCCAGGTCACGAGAAATCTCTGAGAAGGAAGATTTATTACAACTGACTAGGCCTAGTGGACCCCTGTCCAAAAAGCTGAGCCTGAAATAGAATTTCTGGGTCCCTTTTATACAGAGGGTGTGGGATAGGGAGTCAAACGGTGCTTTTATGCAAAAAGGACTTTCTCTGTTACTTTCTCAGAGTTTTAAATGTTTGTTTGAGAACCAGATAGGTTTTGAATTAACATATCCCCCACATTCCAGGTAAGCTTGAATTAACATATTCCCTACATTCCGTCTGGATGTAAGTTCGAATGCACATTCAGTCTGCATCCTCCCTGAAATTCCAAAGCCTATAGAGCTTATATCACTTAATTGACTTTCCGGGAACTAGGCATACTTGGATATAGAATAAAATAAGTTTGAGTTCATGTACAGGCCATATTACTTCCCCACTTTGATACCTGCTTAAGGTTGTTAAGCTTCGGCATCACTATTGTCAGAGTCTGTCTGGACTGACTGGTATGTATATAGAGCCATGAGATGGGCAGCTGTCTGTGTCTTTACTATACCATTTATTAGGGTGCGTATACTGCTTACGATGAAAGGGAAGAGGCAAGGAAGTATGGTGCATCCTCCTATGAGGAAAGCAATTATTCCCACCAGAAGCTTGAAATTGTCTGCTATTGACTGCCAGTTTCCAAAGGGATTCCTTAAATTCCAACCATTCCAGGTTTGCACTGGAACATGAGCAATTTTTACCATTTTGTTTGTAATTTCATTGATAATCTTTCCAGTGCTGTCTAGTTCAAGGCAGCAATTAGAGAGATTGAACTTTGTGCAAACTCCCCCTTCAGCTGCCAGGAGATAGTCTAGGGTGAGTCCGTTTGGGTAGATAGCATTTATGAATTTAGTTTGCTGTTGGGCTAGTAAGTTTAGAGCATGGGAGGTTTCATTAGTTATTATTTCTACCACAGCTTCTAAGTGGATGATTTGGTTTGGCATGTGGATAGGGATTCGATAACCCCACATGCCCAAATTGCTGTCCCATAGTACTAGATTATATGCTCAAGGGACCATTCTTCATCTCCCCAGGTAATGACAGCTGGTTTATTTCTTATGTTTTGGTATACTGGTTGGCTCAGCTCTTTCCCTTCTGCTAAGGGAATGAGGAAGAAGGAGGGTTTTATTGTAGTGAGCATACAATATGGTACCAAATTAGTACCACACCAATTTTCAGGGATGTTCTTGGAATGTGACTTTCCCACAAATATAGTACATGCCATTTGGGGCAGTAAAGGGGCCCTTTGTGGTGTAGTTCCATACTGTGATTAATTTGGGGAAAGTATGATTTATGAGAATGAGGTCAGATTCATTTCATGTTCCCCATGTATGTTGTAGTGATTTTGTGATTTTGGAATCCTCCCCCTGCACATGTTAGGTTTCCAACAGATATAGAGGAATTTAGGTATACCCTTGAAGCACAATATTTTCCTATGACAGAAGTTTGCAAGGGCCACATACCATCTCGGGGGATGGCCGGGAGGCCAGTTTCATGGTATGGCTGGCTGTAATTGTATTCTCTAGTTTCCCACGGCCATTGGTCTCCCATACTAGTATCTCCACCTACATAGCACGAGGAGACATGTAAGGCTGCCCCTACTACCTCAGCTAGGTTTATAGAGGCCTTTTGCCACTTGCAGAATGGAAAAGGGTCTTTTCATTTCTTCATAGAAGGAGTGGAACACAGAGTGGGCTTTACTTGTAAGGGGGTATTCTTGATACCCAACCCACTAGTCCTGGGCCTACTCCTTTACCATCAATGTGGAGGCCCATTTGGACTCCCTGGGTCTGCCAGGATTCAGGGTTAAGGATGGTGAGGTTTAAGGGGTTATACTGACTGTGTGGACAGTTAGTTGGGGCTCTTCCTTTGGTGAAATGGCTGTTTGTCTAGTTGTGTCTGTGTCCCAGGTGACCCAGGTGACACAGGACCAGTAGGGGCAGTAGAATGCACCTATGTATTTGTACCAGAAGCCCCCCACCCCCTTGGGCTGCATTTTTCATTTCTGGAGTACACAAATACTTGTTGTTATGAGTATATTCCTGCTCCCAGCTGAGCCCTCCACAGTCGGTGTTCCATGGTATCCCAGGTCTATAACCTGACATGCATCAAATAGGAGGGACATTCACTGGCTCTGACTAGTAACTGGGGTGGAGTTAAGTAGCTTCCTGTCTTGATTAAATGCTCCTATTTCCCATTTATAGGAGACTGTTGGGAGTTTGGGGTCATAGCAGATTATTTGGCCAGATACATTACAGACACTATATGAGATTCCCTGAATCTGGCAGGTGGTTATGTGGCCCTTATAGGTGTAATGGCTATGATATATTAATGTGGTATTGACATGGGCCCCTGTTTGCACTTCTTGGATACATGACTTAGATTCTGTGGTGCTGGCCTGGGACCAGGGAAGGGTCAGGGCTAAAAGTAGGGAAAATAACCAAAGGGTCATTGTAACTGGGATTAACCTGGATTCCTACTCTTTGGCTATGTGTTGACCAATCAGCTTCTGGGTGTGATTGGAGCAGAGCTCAGTGTTCCATCCTCAACCTTCAGCTGTGCGTGGACCAGTCAGCTTCCTGGGTGTGACTGGAGCAGGGCTCGGCATCTCGTTCTTCTGCAAGATAAGTTGAGTGGTGGGTATCTGGGATACAGGTCCGGGACTCAGGGGCAGCTCGCTTGACCTGGCTATGGTGTATTCATGGGGTAATTTCAGCTACTTTAACTGCAGTGGGGATGGATGAAATGAGAAGATAAGGTCCATGCTATCTAGTGGTTAATGGAGCTGATTTCCAGTCTTTGACCCAGACTGCATTCTCCTCGCTTGTATGGGTGTATGGAGATGCTCAAGCTAATGGGGGCCCTTTCTTGGACCCAGTGGTACAGATTTTATAGGGTTTTTCCTAAGCTGATCATTTGCTGAGCTATTGATAAACTTTATCTTTCTCTGAGATCCCCTTCTATATCTCAGATTAAGCGGGGGAGGAGGGTCCCAAAGAGCACTTCATAAGGGGTTAGGCTTAGCTTTTGGCTTGAGCTGCCTAGAACTTGGAGGAAGACACTCAGGAGTACTTGCACCCATGTTAGCCCAGTTTCTTGGCAAATCTTGGCAATATAAGTCTTTATTGTACCGTTCATTTGCTCTAATTTCCCTGAGCTTTGAGGACGGTAAATTCCATCGGATGCACAGTGCTTTGGCAATCTTTTGAGTGATTTCAGAGATGAAGGCAGATCTGTCATTGGAGTCAATTGAGAGGTGTAGCCCATATTGAGGAATGATTTCCCTGAGCAGAACTTTGGCCACTTCTTCAGTCTTTTCTCTCTGAGTAGGGAAAGCTTCCACCCAGCCGGAAAAGGTACAAACAAGGACTGGAAGGTATTTGTAGCTCCAGATCGTGGCATTTTGGTGAAATCAATGACTAGGTCTTCAAGAGGCATATTGATGATTCTTTGGACTCCTGGGGCTTCCATGGGTCCCTGGCAAGAGTTATTCTTTACATATATCACACACCGCTGGCATATGGCATGGGTGACAGCAGTTAGATTTGGGATGTAGAAGAATCTTTCTCACACTTCTTTAAGATGGGTTTTTCCCAAGTGTGTGTTTTCATGGTAGTCCTAAACTACAGTTTTGGTTAATATTTGAGGCATGGCTATTCTGTGATGGGGCATTGTCCACCACCTGTTTGCTCCTTGTGTCCCACTCTCAGAGAGTATCCACTCTCTCTCAGCTTGAATATATTGCAGCTCCTAGTAATTCAGAGGCTGTGGGACGAGAGCAGGCAGCATATACTGAAGTTCCTGATAATGGAGAGGTTGGGGAATAAGGGCAGTGGCTAGTTCCTCAGATAGGGATCCCTCCTGTGCCACTCTTTTTGCTTCAGCATCTGCCCTCCTGTTTCCTTGAGCAATGGAACTATGGCTTGTCTGGTGTCCCTTGCAGTGCATCATGGCCACTTTGATGGGCTCCCAAACTACTTCTAGTAGTTCCAGAATCTGTGTGCCATATTTAATGTCCTTTCCTCCTGAGTTAATGAGTCCTTTTTGTTTGTATACGGCTCCATGCACGTGCAGGGTAAAGAAGACATGTTTGGAGTCTATGAAGATGTTAACCTTGGCCCCAGCCGCAAGTTGGGGCTCAGATGGGGGCAATGATTTCGACTTTTTGTGTTGCTGTGTTATCTGGGAGACACTGGGCCTCCACTATGGTTTGGGAGGTCACCACAGCATATTCCCCTCACCAGTCACTACTCTGAACAAAGCTACTCCCATCTATGAAGAACTTCATGTCGGGATTTGGTAGTGGCTGGTCTTGGAGGTCCAGCCTGCTGGAATACACCTTTTGCAATGTCTCCAGGCAGTTATGAGTTGGAACTCCTGGCTCAACATGTAGCAGCATAGCAGGACTGAGGGGTTTTTCTGAGTTCCAGTTGGATGGATGGATGTTCACGTAATAGGGTTTGATATTTAACCAGGCAGCTGTTAGTGAGCCAGTGTGTTCCTTTGGCTTCTAAGATTGTGACTACTGCATGTGGAACCCGAACAATCGTTGGCTGCCCAAGAGTTAATTTTACGGCTTCTAGTGTTAACATTGCTACAGTGGCTACAGCTTGCAGGCATGAGGGCCATCCCTGAGCTATAGTGTCCAGTTGTTTGGATAGATGGGCTACAGGTCTTTACCAGGAACCCAGGTACTAAGTGAGTACTCCTACTGCAAAGCCTTGGTAATTATGGATGTAGAGATAGAATGGTTTACTGAGATCTGGAAGCCCAGGTCTCTGTACTTCCATCAGAGCCTGCTTGAGAGTGGTGAAAGTGTCTTTCTGTGGGCTTTCCCAGAACAGGGGATCATGATCTCCCCCCTTTATTTCTTCATACAAAGGGCACATGAGGACCCCAAAATTGGGGATCCAAATGCAGAAGAATCCAGTTGCTCCAAGGAATTCTCACAAGTTTCAGTGAGTGCTGGCTCAGGGAGGCTACAGATTGCTTCTTTTCTTTCAGGTCTTAATTCATGGAGCCCTGTGCTATTTTATAACCTAGATATTTTGACCTGAGGTAGGCAGATTTGACTTTCCTTTTAGACACATGATGACCCTTTTGTTGCAGATGATTTAGGAGGGCGTGGATTCCACTAGCACTGTCTTGGTAGGTGAGACTTCCAAGGATGAGGTCATCTACATATTGGAGGAGAAAACAGTTATGGCTTTCTGGTTTAAAGGATTTGAGACCACTGGCCAGGGCTTGTCCAAAAAATAGTGGGAACATTTTTGAATCCCTGAGAGAGACGTGACTAGGTTAGCTGTTGCTTTTTGCTAGAGCTCGGATTGTCCCACATAACGGTTAAAATCGGTTGACTCCAGAGTGCTATTCAAATGCAGAAGGCATCTTTAAGATCCAGGCATGAAAAGGAGACTGCCAATGAGGGTATCAAGCTGAGGAGAGTGTAAGGGTTGGGGATCACCAGATCACTACAGCTGAGTTGACTGCTCACAAGTCCTGGGCCGGACAGTAATCCCCATTGACATTTTTAACTGGGAGAGGGGTATTCCATGGAGACTGGCATGGTTTTAGTATGCCTTCATTCAGCAATCTCTGAATATGTAACCGGATTTTTTCTTCCACTACACGTGGAACTGGATATTGCTTTATACTCACTGGGCTGGCTGTGAGCTTTATTTCAACAATAATTGGAGGAATGTCATGTGCCATCCCCATTGGGTTGTCCCTCTGCCCATACTTCAGGCACATCTTTGAAGGGGAGCTGTGTGACTGTAGATTGGCAGGCTTTGCTGAGGCAGAACAGTCTCCATTCCTTCTGAAGAAGGAGGGTTAGTGCTATTTTCAGAGGGTTTGGTGGTCCCAATGTTAATGTGGATTGCCCTGTAGCATCAAAAATAATCTGAGCTTGTAGTTTAGACAGCAGATTCTGAGGAGGAATGACCCGAGGGGACGGGGCATTCCAGGAGATTCAGGAACTCTTGAGTGACTTCTTTACCCCAATGTTACAGGTCCTGGCTTGAAGGAAGGTCCACTGGGTGCTTTTACCAGTTGCCCCTATGAGAGTGGCTTGTATTTTTGATAATGGACTGACTGGCTTGGTCATTACAAAATGTTGAGTCCCAGTGTTGTCCATCATATGTAGGGTGCAACCCCCAATTTGGATTCTGACTATAGGCTTCACAGGGCCAAGAGGATAGAAGCCTGGTCTGTCCTAATAATCCTCATCAGAGCCCTCTATTCCTGCAGGTCTGATGAGCTGATTTGCAGGTTTTCCTTTAGAATTTTTGTGAACCCAGGGTTTAGTTTGTGACACCCCGCTTGCTCTCCTGGCTAATGCTTTGGCCACTTTCTTGGGGGTGAAAGGGTCGAATTACCTGTTGGGGCACTCCTGCTTCCAGGGCTCTTCCTCCTTGCAGTATGTGCACTGATTTTGCCCTAGGGGTGTGCCCCCCCTCCTTGGGCCAGGGGCTCCCAGTTTACTTTCCTTGACACAGGATTGTTTCTTTCAACTATTACTGCTGCAAGAAGGTCTCCTTTCTTTTTCATTTTCTGGCTTTCCTCGCTCCTGGTTTCTATGTGATGGTTGATGTAAACCTTGGTGGCTACCTCCATGAGCTGGGAAATATTCATACCAGTGAACCCATCTAACTTTTGTAGCTTTCTTCGGATGTCAGCCTGAGATTGGGCGATGAATGCTGCATTGACCATTGTTTGGCTTTCAGGAGCATCTGGTTAAAGGGCGTAGATACATGAAATGCCTCACACAGTTGCTTGTAGAATTGAGCCAGACTTTCATTAAGAGTCTGTAGGACTTGGGTGGTCTTTGCCATGTCTACTGCCTTTCAGCTCCCAGCTCTGAACTCTTCAACTAAGGCCCGATGGAAAGTTTCTAGTCGGTTGAGCCCAGTCACTTCGGGATCCCACTGGGGGTCCTCATCTGGGAACTGTATATGGGCATATTGGTCACTGTCCAGGGTTCCCTCAGGTGGGTGCTCTTTAAGTCACGTGTTCTCTCCTCAAAGTTGAGTAAGGTCATGAGGAATTGTTTACAATCAGCTGAGGTGGGTTTGTAGGTAAGTATCATGGCCTGGAAGAGGCCCGTCATGGCCTGAGGCTTCTCTGAGTATGGAGGGGTATGACTTTTCCAGTTAAAGAGGTCAGTTGTAGTGAAGGGTAAGTACATGAATGTTCAGTTTCCTCCTTGAGTCTGGTCATCAGCATCATAATAAATTGGAGCTCAGGCTTCAAGGAGAGGTCACTGTAGGGTGGCACTTCTCCCTGCTCCACCTGTCCCTGGGGCTCCCCATGGTCTAAGTTGTCATCTTTCAGGGACTCCTTCCTGACTGATGGTCAGCACTACACTGCCAGGGGCTGAGATTGGTGGAGACCGTGGTTGTGGAGGAGAAAAGGCTGCATTGTCTGAAGAAAGTGGCTGCGGGAGTGGCTGGGCCATGTTGCTTGGAGAAAGCGTCTGAAGGAAAGACTGCGAGGTAGAGCTGCTCAGGGAGATGGTGTGGAGATGGCTGTGGGGGTGGTGAGATCATGCTGCTCAGGGAGGATGGTGGTGGGGAAGGCTGTGGGGACAGCAAGATTGCATTGCTTGGGAAAATTAGCTCATCCCCACTCCTCAGCACTGGTGCATTAGGAGTAATCACATAAGGCAGCAGGAGGTCATTTTCATCTGGCTCTTCTAGAATAGATGCGTCAGCACTAGATTTGGGGCTCACTTCCTCTGGACCCTTTGCATGGCACTTGTTTGGCCTTGTTCCTGGGACAGCACCTCTGGGCTTTCCTATCAGGCAAATCCTGGCTTCTTTAGTCATACATTTCCTTAACCAGGGCAGACTTTGACCTATAGTGTCTTGCCAGGCATCAATGTAGGGGAACTAGTCAGGGTGCCCTGGTTTCCTGGTTACCACGTCATGAACTTTACGGATGATCCAGGGGCAAATGTGCCCTCCTGGGGCCATTCTAATTCACAAAGCATTCTAAGCTTTCCTGGTTGGAACTTTATGCCATATGCATCTCCATGGAATGCTCAGGGAAAATTTTTCAGCATACAACCAAATAGAGTCCTACCCCTGTGTGTTTCCCATGTTTCTGCCTTGTGTCAATGCTGCACAACACTCACTCCGCCTTTTGCTTCATTTATCTCCGGCCACGTCCCTCATGGGAAATTATGGCACCTCTTAACCTTAGCAGGTTGGTATAAGTCCCTGGCTCAGAAGAGGGTCCCTTTGCAGGGAGGCCCCCCAGACTGCCCTTGACCAAATGAGGTCACCACGGAACTGTGATTGGGACTCTGCACTCACCACGCAGAAGTGTGTCTCTGCATCTCACTCAGTATCTACAGTCGCACGCACACAACAACCCTCCTTCCTTTCCTTTCTTGGACCTAGAGAAGATGGCCTCCTCCTGTCTGAAATTTGATAACTGGATTATTAACCACCCTTATTTTATGGCTGGTAAAAGGTTTAATCTGCCATACCTAGCCTCTCCCTCAGAGCTCTTATAAAGAGAAGGCCCTGGGGGCTGGATAGGTCAAAGAGCTCAGGAAAATTTTCCTTTTTCCAACTTTCTATATTCAGATGTCTATATTATTTTTTCCATCCTGCTTAGCCTAATTTGGGCTCCAAAAATATTCATTCACATAGATAACTGCATATTTAATTTTTAACAATTTAAATAGAGTTCTTTAAAAATTTTTCATTTGTTAATTCGATATTACTATCCAATGTGTGAAGATACACATTGAGCAAATAGGCAGACACAAACAGAGTTAGAACAAAAACACAACTCACTAAAGTTATTTGAAACTTTCATTTTTTTATAAAGTAAATTTAACTGTAAAATAAAATTTAAAAGACTTCATTGAAGGTTATTTCAAATTACTCTAATTTGCACTGTGACCATGCAGTTTTGCACAAAAATTAAATATTGGATATAAACTTGCTTTTTAAGGTAAAACATGGTATTCAAATAAGGAAAATAAATTAGTAGACTCTGTATATCTTCCATCTTGCGAACACTCTCTCTATTACCTTCTTGGCTACATAATTTGATGAAGCAAGCTGCTCAATAGGAGAGGCCCACGTGGCGAATATTTGTGTGCAGCCTCCAGTCAACATCCAAAAGAGAATATAGGCCTTCATTCCAACAGCCCATTTAGAGCTGAATGCTGCCAACAACCACTGAGTGGTCTTGGAAATGGATCATTCCCTGATCAGGTTGTCAGATGAGAATGCAGATCCTGGACAAATGTTTCAGTTTATGAGAGAGTATGGTACATTGGACCTATTTAATCTGTGCTTGTATTCCTGACTGCTTTACTTTCCTAAGACTAGTAAAGCAAATTATCATAAACTACTTGGTTTAAAACAGAAATATATTCTCTTATAGTTCTGGAGGCTAGAAATATGGAATCAAGGTGTTGGCAGGTCTATGTTCCTTCTGAAGTCTCTAAGAAACGATACTTCCTAGCTCCTGGAAATACTTGGCATTCCATGGCTTGCAGTTGCATCAATCCAATATCTGCCTCTGTCTTCAAATGACCTTCTTCTCTCTGTTCTTCTCTTCCTTTAGGACACCAGTCATTGGACTTAGGGCCAACCCTACTGTTGTAGACATCAAGAGGTTCAAATATTGTGTATAGAAAGACCAGGACTCAGTAATAATTTTGGAAAGGCAAAAGAAGAATTTATTTACAACTGGCCGGGCTCAGGAGCTCTCTGTCCAAAAAAAAACCTAAGCCCTGAATAAGATTTTCAAGTTCCTTTTATACTGAGGAAGAGTTAAATGGTTCTTTGTTTCGGTGTTCAAAAAGTTTGAATTAACACATAACCCCATATTCTGGGTAAGCTTTTAACATGAACCTTATACATTCCAAGTAAGCTTTTAACATGAACTCTATACATTCCAGGTAAGCTTTTAACATATTTGGTTTGCATCTTTCCTGAATATTTAAAGTTTATAGAGCTTACATTGCTTAATTGCTTTTCAGGAACTGGAGTGATTGCCATGGTTACAAAGGGCAGGGCTGCAGCTTCCTTGAAGAAAGTGGCTGAGGGAGTGGATACACACAGCTTAGGTTATCTATGAAGAGTTGCACAGCCCCCCACCCATAGCCTACATCACTACATCCAGGATGATTTTATCTTGAAATCCTTAACTATTTACCTCTGTAAAGGACCTATTTCCAAATAAGGTCATACTCTGAGGTTTTGGCTGCACATGAATTTTGTGGGAGACATATTTAACCCATTTCAATCTGCCTCTAGACCTCCTAAATTTGCATCAGTCCCACAAGCAAAATACATTCACCCCATTGCAACATCCCCAACTTAAAATCCAGCATCAATTTAAAATCCAAAGTGTCATTAAATATTGTCAATTCAAAAAGTTCCAAATCTCATCATCTAGGTCAGGTATGGGAGACTATGGGTATAGCCCACCCAGAGGCAAAATTCCTTTCAATATGTGGATATGTAAAGCTGAAAAGCAAGGTGTGATTTTTTTTTGCCTCCAAAATGCAATGGGGCAAAGGCATAATATAGAAAGTCCCATTTCCATATGGATAAATTGGAAGAAATAAAGGGGCCACCAGTCCCAATAAAGTCCCAAATCTGGAAGGGCAGATTCCATTAAATTTTAAGGCAAGAAAAATAATTATCTGTTACTCAATGATCTGTTCACTGGGCATATAGCAGCAGTTCTGCCATCTGTGGCCTCTGTCTCTGCATCTACAGTACTCCCCTTTGGAGTAATTTTCCTTTTTTCTTGAAGTATAGCACCATACAGCTAACAAGTCTTATTAGCTCATTTCCTGCATGTAGAATTTGGGAGCTCAACACCCTTCTTTTATTTTGTCCAGTCTCTATCCGTACTGTTTCTGATGATATAACGTTCTCAGAAGTCTTGTGGACTTCTGGTTTCTGGTCCAGCTCTGGGAGAGAGCTTATAAATCATTACTTTTATCTTCACCAGAAAGAAGTTAAACAAACTAAAAATCAACAACTCTTCTTAAATTTATCAGAAAATTGAGGTCACAGGGCAAACTGCCAGACCAAAAACTAGAGAGACAGGCAGATACAGTGAATCATGGCTTACTGAAAAGAGATGCCACAGCAGGAAACAACAAGGAATAAGAACATTAAAAGCAGGGGTTCTTAACCATTTTTTGTTCCACAGATCCCTTTGCTAGTCAGGTGAAACCACAGACCCCTAGCCCACAATGTGTATTATTTAAAAAACATATCCCACTGGCACCAACACATCCCCACAAGGGTATTGTTGTTTGTTTGTTTGTTTAATTTAAATTCAAGCTCATGGACCCCTTCTTAAGAACCCCTGACTTAAAGGATAATACACTTAATTGCTGGAGATAGACCAAGTATGGATTGGCTTGAGAGATAAAATCTCCCAAGAACCAAGCCTGAGGGTCCCCCACATTTTCTTGAGCTCTATCAGATTCTTAGGTTAAAGATCAGAGGAAAATTCCTTTGTGCTTCTAACAGAGGGAGGGGGAAAGTAACCATTTTGAAATACACTCAGAATATTCCGTAATACTTAACAATTCTGTAATACTTAACAATGGCCTGCCCTCAAGGAAAACTATTTTTACCAGAACTTAACCACAGTGGAGGTAGGAAAATACCCAACTCCCCAACTCCTGTCCCCTCTAGCCTCCTATTTCACCCTGGGGCAGGGGGCAGAAGGCAAAACAGGGATGCATTTGTGTAGGTCACAGCCCAGAGGCTTAGTCTTACTAACAGACTGAGACCTAATCATAGGACTTTAGAATTCTTCAACTCCCTTCATACCTTATGACCACAAGAACAGAGTCCCAATAGAAGAACAGTGGGTTATAGGAAAAAGAGCAGTCAGGTTTAAAATCTACTCACAACAAGGAAATAAAAGCAGGGGCACTGGAGGTAATTTTAGCTTCTGACACGTACAATTAGACCAAACAGTAAACACAGCCTAACTTGTAGCCAAGTAAAAATAAAACCTTACAAGAAAGGCCTAAGTATACCAATTCTTTTACATTATACCCCATGTTTGGATTTCAAGAAAAAATTACAAGTCATACTAAAAGAGAAAAACGTGATGTGAAGAGACAGAGCAAGATTCAGAACCAAACTCGTATGACAGAGAATCTGGAATTATCAGGTATTTAAAATAACTTTGATTAATATGCTAAGGGCTCTTATGGAAAGAGTAGGCACCAAATCAAAAACAGAGATTATCAAAATAGATTTAAAAAAACAAACAAACAAAAAACAAGACCCAACTGTGTGTTGTGTCTACAAGAAATCTGCTTCAAATATAAAGGCACAGATATATTAAAAGTAAAGGGAGGGATAAAGATATACCATGATAGCAGTAATCAGCTGAAAGATGGATTGCCTACATTGGTTTAACACAAAGCAAGGAAAATTATCAGGGATAAGGGAGCATTACATCATGAAAAAGGGGTTAAAAAAAATCCTTAATGTGTATGTGACTAACAACAGTGTCAAAATATATGAGGCATAAACTGACAAAACAGCAAGGAGAGGAAGAGAAGCCCACTATTGTAACTAGAGACTTTAACACCCCCTCTATCAGTAAATGACAGATTCAGCAAGCAGAAAATTACTCAGGATATAGCTGAAATGAGCAATACCACTGATTATACACATCTAATTGACATTTATAGAACACTTCATCCAACAACAGAATACATATTCTCCTCAAGGTCACATAAAAGATCATAAAGATAGACCACATTCTGAGATATAAAACAAATCTTAATAAATTTAAAAGGATAGAAACTATATGACATATGCTCCCAGGTCACAACGGAATTGAATATTAATTAATACCAGAAAGAGGGCAGGAAAATCCCAAAATTTTTGGAAATTAAACAGTACACATCCAAATAACAAGGGTCAATGAAGTCTAAAGAGAAATTAAAAATATTTTTAACTTAATGAACATTAAATACTACTTATTAAAAGTTTTGGGATGCAGTAAAATAATGTTTAGAAAAAAATTTATAACATTGACTGTACCTATCAGAAAAGCAGAAAAATCTAAAATCAATAATCAAAGTTTTCAACTTCAGAGACTAGAAAATGAAAAACAAATTAAATCCAAACTAAGCAGAAGAAAAGAAATAGCAAAAATGAGCAGAATTCAATGATATTTTAAAAAGGAAATTAGGAGAGAAAAATGAATTGGAACCAAAAGGTGATTCGGTATAAATGATAAATAATATTGATAAATGTCTAGCCATGATAACCAATAATGAAAGACACAGGGCAAATATCACTAATATCAAAAATTAAAGAGTAGCCATTATACTGACCCCATGGACATTAAAAGGCTAATAAAAGTTTATATGAACAACTCTATGCCTACAAGTCTAATAACATAAAAGAAATAGACCAACTCTTTGAAAGGCACACTCTACCGAACATCATGAAAAGAGAAATAGATCATCTGAGTTAACCTGTATGTATTAAAGAAATTTAATCAATAATTATAACCTTTCAAACAAGAAGCAACAAACATTTAAGAAATGATACTAATTGTCTACAATCTCTTCCAGAAAAGAGATACACTTTTTAACTCATGCTTTGATGCCAGTGTAACCCATTACCAAACCAGACAAAGAGAAGAAAAAGGAAAATTACAGTCCAATATATCTCATGAACATTGATGCAAAAATTCTCATAAAATTAGCAAGTCAAATCCAACAACATATAAAAATAATTATGTACTACAACCAAGTGTGATTTATTCCAAATAAGTAAGACTGGTACACATTCAAATCAATTTATGTAATCACATTAATGGACTAAAGAATAAAATAAATTAGTCATTTGTTATATCAATAAAACTTTCTTGGATTCTGGATGACATGATTATCTCTGTCAAAAATCTGAAAGAATGAATCCCCAAACTCCTGGAACTAACAAATGATTATGGCAAAGTTGCAGGATATAAGTTTAACATTAAAAAGTCAATGTTTCTCTATATCCAGCAATGAATATGGGAATTTGAAACTAAAAACACAGTACCAAAAAAGGAAATACTTACATATAAATTTAACAAAATACGTACAATTTCTATAAGAGGAAAACTACAACACTTTGATAAAAAAATTTTAAAAAGCTAAATAAATGGTGATACAGTCCATGTTCTTCAGATGTCACTTCTTCTCTACTTGATATGCAGATTCAGTATAATCCCAATAAAAATACAAGCCATGGAGAAGAAATGTGACTCAAATGGTTGACCTCCTGCCTCCCATATGGTAGGTCCCAGGTTCAGTTCTTGTGCCTCCTAAAAAAACAAAAATGAACAACAAGAAAAAATAAACAAGGAAGTCAAATCAGAGAACCTGTTGTGGTTCTGTGGTTGAGCACCAGCATCCTACATACAAGGTCCCAGGTTCATTCCTTGGCCTTGGGTACCTAAAAATATATAAATAAATAACAGCAAGTTATTTTATAGATATTGGAAAACCAATTTTAAATTTTATATGGAAAGCAAACTATCCAGAGTAGCCAACACAACTTCAAAGATGAACAAAGTCAGAGAATTGACACTACACAAATTCAAGACTTGCTATAAAACTACAGTGGTCAAGATAGTGTAGTATTGATGAAAGAATAGACAAATCAATGGAAAAAAGATAATGTCTTCAATACATAGTGCTACAATAATTTGACATCCACATTTATATATATATATATATATATATATATATATATATATATATATATAAAATAGAGACCTTACACCTTTCACAAAAATTAACTCAAAATAGATCATAGACCTAAATGAAACATGTAACTACAAAACTTCTAGGAGATAACATAGGAAAGAATCTAGGTGATGTTAAGTTTGCAAATTACTTTTTAGATAGAGTGTCAAAAGCAAGAGCCATGAAAGAAAAGTTAGTAAGTTGGACCTCATTAAAATTTAAAGTGTCTTCTCTAGAAAAGAGACTTAAAAAAATGAAAAGTTAAGCCACAGACAGGGGAAATTATTTGCAAAGCATATATTTAATAAAGAATATACATTCAAAATATGCAAAGAATTCTTAACCATAAGAAAACAAACAACCCAATTTAAAAATGGACAAAGGTCTGAACAGATAATATACGAAACAAGATATGCAGGTGAAAAATCAGCATATGAAAAGATGTTCAACATCATACACTAGAAAATAACATTTCAAAGCAAGAATGAGATTCTGCTCCATATCTATTAGAATGTCTAAAATCCCTAATACTGATGATATCAAATCCTGGCAAGGATGTGGAGCAAAAGGAGCTCTCCGTCATTGCCAGTAGGAATGCAAACAATTTCACAGTTTTTTCTGAAGCTAAACATAGATTTACCCTATGATCCTGCACTTGTGCTCCTGGGTGTTTATCCAAATGTATTGGAAACATATTCACACACAAACATGCGCATGAATGTCTATAGCCACTTTATTCATAATTGCCCCAAACTGGAAGCAACCAAGATGTGCTTCAATAGATGACTGTGATACAATGGAATAAAATAAAGCAATAAAAAATTTAACTTTATGCATGTGTCAAAACTCATGGAAATGTACAACAGAAAGAATAAACTCAATGTAAACTATGGACTTTAGTTAATAATAACATATCATTATTGGTTCATCAATTATATAAAAAAACATAACACATTAATGTTCTAAGATGTCAATAAGGGGGAACTCATCAAAGGAAAGAGGGTACATGAGAACTTTCCATACTGTCTGCTCAGTCTAAAACTGCTCTAAAAATAAATTCATTAATTTGAAAAATTTAAGACTATTAATTTAAAATTACTATAGGATAATTTTAGTTCTCCTATGGCATATTTTCTTAGCCCAGATGAAGTGCCATCATGGAATCTTCACCCCACCTTTAGCAATTAGGCTGTCCATTTCCATTTGCACTTACTATTCTGACTTCTTCCATGTCATTCTATTACATTCTGTCACCTCTTAAGTCTTAATGTGATGTATAATTTCAAATTCCAACAAAATAATATATCATTCTGTTGTGTTAAGTCATAAATGACTTGGAAGATGGTCATCAATGTATTTAATTAGTGTATTAGTCAGGGTTCTCTAGGGAAACAGAATCAATAAGAAATATCTGCCAATAGCATGTGATTTTATGAGTCTCTCATGTGACTGTGGGGATGCACAAGTCCAGGTTCCGCAGGTAGGCTGCAAACAGGGACTCCAATGAAAGTCCAATGAAGGTTCCCGATGCATTCTGGGAGATGTTGGCTGTCCAAAGATGAGGTGGGTAATTCTCACTCAATGCTGGAATCACTTCCCCTTTTAAGGCAGTCAACTGATTGGATAAAGCATCACTCATTACTTATGACAATCTACCTGATTGATGGAATTATAATCAGTTATCTATGATTTACCACCTCAGTAAAGTCAATGGTGACTAAAGTCTATAAATGCCTTTATATTACAGTTAGCCCAGTGCTTACTTGGCCAAACAACGGGGCACAATTACCTGGCTGAGTTGACACATTAGCCTAACCATCACAACTAGGGTCTAATTTGTTGGAGTAATTGTTGCTATTACAATAAATGTTTATATCCTTTAAAGCCAAGTTATGACCTTTCTAGTTAATAAGTTGTATTTCTTCATCCTTAATACAGTAATTTGGGGGTCTGTCTTTTCTTCCCATCTCTGAGATTCAGGGAGTCCATATATCTTGCTCTTTTTCTTTTTTAAAGGAGGAAACAGGGGTCGAAACCAAAACCACATACATGGAAGCAGGCACTCAATACTGAGCTACATCTGCTCCCCAATGAGAGCTAGTTTTTTTGTTGGTTTGTTGTTTTTAGTAGGTACTGCAGAGCAAACCCAGGACCTCATAAATGCGAAGTAGGCACTTAACCACTTAAGCTACAGTCACTCCCTATCTCTTAAATTTATACAAACAATATGTATGTAGGACATTTTTCTGGAAAAAAATATGATTTGGTCAAATTTTTAAAGAAATTAGTAGCAACCAAACATATCAAGAATCATTGTTTTAGAACACGGCAGAAGAGGGTATAGGTTTATCTCGATTGCTAGAACTATATACAAATCTTTCTCAAAGAGAAAGCCATTACTTCAGTGTACATTTGATTTACTCTTTGATTGCCAATAGTAAGTGTATTTATGATTTTCAGATATTGACAAATTGAGGAAGTCAAGGCCAGTGTTTTGAAAAAAGAGAATTATCTTCAATTCTTATTCAGTGCTATCTGAGAGTCACATGCTGCTTTGCTGTTCTGAAATAATTTATTTCAATATAAGGTATTCTAAGTATTAGCTAACATAGTTCAAAATGATATGTTGACAATATTTTGGGGTCTTTTATTGTTTTTCTAGTAGATAACTGATTCTCAGATTTGGGATGCTTCACCTTGGCTGAATTGATACCCAGCAGACCACAAATTTACTTGTTCCATGTTCTAATGAATAGAATGTGGTAGGTTCTCCCATTTAAAGCACAATTCTTCATTCATTGGTTGGGTTTTTAAATATCAATTTATGTTTGCTTTCTTACCTCAGTGAGGTAGGATAGATTATTTTAATGATCTCCTTTCCTTCTCTTATATATGAAGAGATAGCACTGAGTGGCCAACTTTATACTACCTCAAATGCTTTTCAGAGGAAAAGATATTCCAAGTTATATGAGGCAAGAAAAAGAAAATAGTTCCAAAAATAAACAGTGTATGATATTAAAAATCATGTGTGGGAAAAATTTCCATTCAAATTGCAAGATAGGACAAGGATTTAAATTTAACAGAGTATGAAAAGTCTGTTGATATTCTATCATATTATATATTTCAATGAGCTATTTTAGAAACTACAATTATAACTTTGATTTAGTATCAAAGAACAATATTCACAGTTATCTAAAAAGCCTAATAAAATAGTCCTCCCTTTTCCAATTACATATCTGTGTGAGTTGCTACTCATACTTCAAAATAACAAAATGAATACTGAAGTAGATCTGAAAATATTGCTGTCTTAGTAAATATGAAAATCTGGCAATTTAAATTGATGTTAAAGTGATTTTCAAAAATGAAACAATGACACTCTTTAAATTCCTTGTTCTTGTTTTAGAAAGTTATTTTTCTTGAAATGTATATTTTTTGCTAACATTTAAAGAATATTGCTATTTTTAAATGAACTAATAAAATGTTCTCAGATTTAATTTCTAAAATAATATTTTAATAGGTATACTTACTGGGGTATTAAATAAGTTTTAAGAATATAAATAAGTCCTGTGCCCAAATGTCTTGAGAAGCACTGGCCTACAATAAGCTTCCCAGATTCAAATTGTGAATGGAAAAGTTTCTCAAGTAAAATCAACTTTGGACCAGCTCAAACGTAAGCAAAGATTGCCGCTAAACATGACCCACAGCAATGCTAACAATCACGTTTCCTACTCAAGTGAGTGGACTATCATAAAATAGACCTTTCTACGTAACAGCAAAAGAAATGCACACCAGCTATTTAAAATATAGTTATTCGTTCTAAAATACAGAAAGACAACCGAAAACCACTAAATATATGAGAAAAACCACAGGATGAAAGAGAATGACAATTGAATGTGACAACAGAGGGAGCATAAACAACTCAGAAAAAAGGAAAGAAAAACATAATTCTGTATGTGTGTATGTGTATATATTACATATATATGTATGTGTGTATATAATATATATATACATCTCCCTCAGAAACATTCAAAAAATATCCATGCACAGAAGGAAGAAAGAATTTTTAGAAATATATATATATTTGTGATTTAGCATATATATGATTACTAACATTTGGTAAACAATAAAATTGAAGAATTTTCACAGAGTAAGATAAAGCAATGATGTAAACTCTAGTTAAAAGATAAGCCCTTAGGTTAAATCAAGAAATAAAGGATTTTCAAACAGAGAGAACAGGGAAAGGGGAACTAGGAAATGACCAAACAAATAATAGAAAAATTTCTAAGAGAGAGACATGAGGTTTCCATTCAAGATGGCCTTAAGTTCCCACTTTCAAGTCTACCTTTATAACTGTAAATACAGCAATATTAAATTTTTGAAAACTAATTTTTAAAAAGGATAAAACACTAAAATTAGAAATTATAAAACAGGCATGAAAGGCTCAGACCTGTTTGGCATTAAATTCAGAAATAGGCTTAAGTTGCCAGGTGTTTGGTCCTTGTGGTGTAACTGGAACCAAAAGCCCCCTACAGGTAATGGGGTGGATAAAGAGCCAGGTTTGCAATATGAAATCAGAGGCGTGGATGGACTCTCTCCAACCATGGAAAGAAGTTGAACATAATGGTAATTACTCCCTATAGCTGTGACCTATGAACTTAGTTTGGCAGACAGCCACCAACCAGGATGTGTGCCAATCGAATTGCTGTCTCCATGGGTGGATATGAGATTGACTGTGTTACCATGGGACAAATGCCAAGGCTCTAATATATGACCTACTTCTTGACTGAGTTAGAGATGGGACAGTTAGACTAAAATACAAGGACAGGATGAGCAAGAGAAAAACAGAAACCCAATAAACCAAAATTAATCCTAAATATTAGCCAACAAGTGAGTCCTGCAAATCAAAACCCTGCCCCTGCAAAAAACATGAGGTACTACAGCCAACAATTTAACACAATCACAGCAATGTGAAAACAACAGAGCCAAATTACACTGGTTTTAAGATAAGCATCTTTAAAATCATCAAAGAGAGAATAGAAAGAATAAAATCTCTGAAAATAAATGAATCATTGTTGGGTACTGAATCAAGTTCCTCATAAAAGGCATGTTTGGTCCTGATCTCTGGTAGTGTATAGGTAAACCACTTGTAAATAGTAACTTTGAAGAAGTTATTAGTTAAGATGTGCTCAGACTGAATGAGGGAGGAACTTAATCCAATATGGCTAAAATCCTTATAAGCAAAGGGAATTGGACATAGCAAAAAAGAAGCCATGGGGAGCAGTCAGAATCTGGAAGTCAGTGGAAGCCAGAAGAGAAGAGAAGATGCTGGATTGTACATTGCCATGTAACAGAAAAGCCAAGGAAGCCCAAAGTCTGCCAGCAGAAGATATCAATCCTGGTAGAAAGTAAACATCCTACTCTCTGAAACCATGAGCAAATAAATTCCAGTTGTTAGGCTACCTCATTTTATGGTATTTTTTTTTAGCAACTGGTAAACTAAAACTCATTATGAGAAAAATGAGGCAGAAATTACTCAAAGACAAAAGTAGGTGGAAAAGAACCAATTAGAAATACTGTGATGAACACTTGTTGTGATCAAATTTAAGAATCAGTAGAGAGAATAGCCATTATTCATGTCCAATAGAACTTTCTGTGTTGATGAAAGATTCTATACTTTCACTTTCCAATATGGTAGTTGCTTATGGCTATTGAGCATTTGAAATGTAGTTACTATGATAGAGGAACAGAATTTTTATATTTATTTAATTATAATTCATTTGAATTCATGTTTACATAAGCACACATGGTTAGTGGCTACTTTATTATACAGCATGGTGAGATAGATTATAGTAAAGAAAAAAAATGAGACAGTAGACTAAAAAATAGCATTCAAGAATTTGTCCAGACAGTATCATATAGAGATATAAAAGAGGAAAACAAGGGATAGTCATAGTAGATTGAGATTCTGAATTTATATCTAAAGGAATATACAGCAATAGAGAATAGAGGGAATGGTAGAGAATTAAAGAAATAATGGATGAAAACACAGATGTAAATAAAGAAGACTTCAGATTGAAAAACATGCTTTATGATTAAGAAAAAAATATGAAAATATCTAGACATAACCCAGTGAGTTTGCAGAATAACAAGGGGTAAAATGAAAGAAAAAGACCTAAAAATTACTAAAAGGAAAATATCCATAATCTAATGACAGCTAGACTAATAGAAAACTGTTTACCAGAAACAAAAATGAACAGAAGGAAAGAGTCATATTTTCAAAATATTAAGGAAAAACCTGAAAATCTGTAATTCAATATTCAGATAAACTCTTTAAATATGACAGTAGAGGTTTTTTTTCAGAAATAATACAAATAATAGTATTAATCCCAATGAACCCTTTATGAAAGCAGTATTAGAAATTGCATTTCAACCTGAAGAAATATTTACTCAAAGAAGGGGAATGGGATTCAAGAAAAAGAAAGAAAAAAGACATTTCGAGAAACACTGGTTAATCTAACTATGGTAATTGTGAGGTTGCAAGTTATAGAATACTCCCGAATTAATTTATAAATAATAGGGGAATTCTGTATTAAATAACTGGAAAGTCTTGAGTAAGGTAAACTTCTGATCCAGTATATCCAAGGTGCTACAGTAGACCCAATGACAGACCTATTTCTTTATCTCAGTTCTACGACCCACAAAGATGGCTTCTTTCAAAGGATTAACCCATTCTAGAGTGGTGCACTTGTAGTCATAGGATCGTGTGGCAATTTTATATTGTTTATGAATACCAAAAATAGGTATTGGATTATGTTTGTAAACTGGTCTGTTCCTCTGGGTATATTAGATTATTCTATTGGACTCAGAGGTTTCATATATAAATAATGATTAAGGCTTTGATTGGTCCACATAAATAGGGCATTGAATCCCCACTCCTTTGGTGGGTGGGAATTCATAGAGAGACCTCACATAGGGAAGAGAGGTGAGAGTGTTTTGATCCTGGGGCCGGGAAGTAAACACATAGAGAAATGGGTACTTAAGAAGGGGAGAAAACTCCATTAGACACAGCAGAGGCCCCAGAAAGAGATGAGCCATTTACTTGGTAGTCTACAGCTAACCATATGGAGAGAGCAGAGCAGCTGAACCCAGAGAGAAGCTACAGGAAGAGAGGAACCCAGGAAGCCTGAACCCTTATAGATGTTGGCAGCTGTCTTGCTCCATCACATGGCAACAGACTTTGGGGAGGGAAGAAACTTATGCTTTAAGGCCTGGTAACTGTAAGCTTCTACCTCAAATAAATACCCTTTATAAAAGCCAACTGATTTCTGGTGTTTTACATCAGCACCCCTTTGGCTGACTAATACAGATGGATTCCAGAAATGAGCTGGGCTAGATGCACTCACTTTCACATCCAAGAAAAGCATAATACACTTCAGCTTCACAAAGATTGCATTATGCAAGTATCGACCACTGTTCTCTAGAAAAAAGAACCAATTTATATATATATATGTGTGTGTGTATGTATATATTAGGAAGAGAGAACGGGAGAGAGATCATGCAACCATGGGGAATGGCAGACCAAATTTTGTGGGGCAGATCATAAACTGGAAACTGAGAAGTATGGCAAGTCTGTTTCCCTGGGTAATTTGGCTGACTGAAGCTGAGATAAAAAATTATTCCTTCTCATTTCCGAAATCCTCAGTTCTGGCTTTTAAGACCTGCAACTAATTGGATGGAGAGACCCCCCACATCAACTGATTGTAGATGAAAATCCATCTGGAAAATACCCTCACACTGAGAATCAGGCCAGTGTTTGCTTAACCAAACAACTGGATACCATAACCTAGCCAAGTTGACACATGCTAGTAATCATATCACTCACCTGTCAGTGTTAATTTTAGTATATTTGGGTTAACTGGACACCTAACAGTTTTGAGAGGGGCTAGATTACCTATTTTCTTTAGACCCAAAGCACAATTCTGAGGTTTTCAAATGGAGAGTCGGTATAGCTAAAAGAGAGAAAAAAATATTGTTGTAGAATTTGAGAGAAGTTCAATTATTTGAGTATAGAGATGCCAGGACTCAGGAATGATTTTGAGAAGGAAAAATGGTTTATTGACAGCCGGACGGACTCGGGAACTTCTGTTTGAATCCCGAGCCCCGAACAAGATTTTCAAACGTCTTTTATACAGAGAGGAAAGGCCAAATGGTCCCTTTGTTTCAGTTCTCAATAGGCTTCAATTAGCATATATCTCTTCCACATCTTAGGTAAGCTTTTAGCATGGACTCCAGATATTCTAGATAAGCTTTTAGCATATTTACTTTTTGCATTTCCCCTAAATACTTAAAGTTTATAGCCCTTACATTGTTAAACATTTCCTGGGACTGGAGCTGCTGCCACTGTCCCTAAGGGCAGGACTGCAGCCTCTTACAGTTCCACACCCACAAGTCAAACAACTTAGTTATCTCTGAAGAGACAAAGAGCCTTCCACCCATAGCCCACATCAATATATTTGCTTTAATTATTGACTATATCAAATGCACTATTCAATTTCTCTGCCTGACAGAAGTTAGAATTAAAATTGTTGACTATGAAAAGGATGATAGGAAAGGAGAGTACTTCAGTAGGTATTTTAAAAATGAAAAATTTCTTGATTTTTGTGTGTATGAAGACTAGAGATAGTGAATTGGTTAGAATTGTTATAAATGTATAAAGTTTTATCTGTATGCTAAAAATTGAGGATATTCTTTGAAGATGAAAAATCTTTTTTTCCATTTCAACAAAGGGATAAATGGAAGATAAAATGTTTTAAATCCAACAGATGCAAAAAATAAATAAATAAAAGGAAAATAATGATATATTGAAACCCAAATGATAGGACTAAAATATGACCAAATATATAAATAATCAAAATAAATATAAACATTTTAACTAGAATAAGCAAACTCACAGGCTCACAATCTATAATATAGGTTACCAGGGGAAGGCAAGAGGGTAGGGAATAAAAGTTAAAGCTTAAACTGTATAGAGTGTTTGTTTGGAATGAGGAAAAGTTTTGGTAATTGAATGGTGGTGATGGTAGCACAACATTGTGAATGTGATGAATAGCACATGTTTGAATGTAGTAAAAATTGGAAATTTTAGAATAAAAATCTTAAAAAAACATCCATGGGACTATACAACACAGTGAACCATAAGTTAAACCATGGACTATAATTAATAGTACAATTATAAAAATGTTCTTTCATAAATTATAACAAATGTACCACACTGGCACAAGTTGTTACTAATAGGAAGGTAAAGGAACCCTGTATTTTATGCATGATTTTTCTGTAAATCCAAAACTTCTCTAATAAAAATTTTTTAAAAATGAGTACAAATAAATTTAGTTTACCTACTAAAAACATAGAACTGTTGCAAGAAAAACAAATTGAGAAAAGAACTCTACAGAATGGTCGGAAAACCTCTACCTCATAAATGTTACCAAACTAACTGGTTATCATAATAATAATATCAGAATGAAAGATTTAAGTTAATATATTAATAAAGAGAACGAGAAACACTATCAAATGGGGGAAAGAAGCAACTCACCTAGGAGATGTATCAGTTACAAATTTCTATGTCCTTTTCAACATTACTTAAAAATTCATAAAGCAAAAGGCATCAAATTTTAAGGAATTTTAACACAGCTCTCTCAGAAAATTATGTGTGAGAAAAGTCCTAAAATTTAGGAAAGACACAGAAGATTTAAACGCAATTATTAAACTTGATCTTTAAGCAGCCTTTTGCTATCTAAAAAGCATACCTTCTTTTCTAGTGCACATGAACAACATGGAAGAATTGACCACATAAAAAATTTTAAAGTATGTATACAACAAGACATATTCTAAGTAAAATGAAGTTAACTTAAAAAGTTAGGATCAATTGTTAATAAGGTGGACCTTAGGAGAGGAGAAGTGAAGAAAATGCTGTCTGTTGGGAGACACTGAGTCCTCACAGCCTGGATTTAGGATGAAACGGAGGACAGAGATGGCTGGGATTGGATGCCCCATGGAGGGAATGGTTGATGGAATAGAGGGCCTGATGAGCAAGTTTAAATTGTTTCACATTTTGTTCTATAATCCTATAATTCACCACGTTTTGTGGTTATGTCTTGGAAAACAAAGTTCAGGTGGATGCATTCATTTTTCAGAGTAACACAGATAAAAACAAGCAGAATTTTAACAATAGGAAGAAGGAAAAAACAGATTAGCCAATGTATGGCCTGACAGAACAACCCTGATGGGACACTCTCACACCACAGGCTCAGGAATAATGGGGGATGGGCTTGACCTAGAATTGCAACAGTTGTGGGGATAAGTGCTCAAGTGATTTTCTTGTGACCTTTCTACACATGCCTCTTCTGTCACTTTTACTGAACCTGTGGTTGGTGCTGGGGTTGGTGTATACCCAGGAAACTTAAATCTCTGAACTGGCCATGTGCCAGCTGGGCCCTGAGCTCAGCAGAGTTGCAACTCCTACTCTCCAGTTCATTGGACTTACCCATGTCAGCTAACTGGGAGGTGAAGATGGTCAGCCACCACACCAGGTAACCAAGAGTGCCTACAACTCCAAGTAGGAGAATTGCATCCATCAACCATGTGAGATCAAAGCCCCCTCTCGATTTAGAGGTGGAGTGAGCATGACTATCCCAGGGTCCACAGAATGGAGGAATAACATATGGATTAGAGTGGACTTACTTGTATTATACCATAGAACTACTGTGACTAGTAATGGTACAAACTATAGCATGTGGAGAAAGTAGCCACAGTGGTTGCTAGGGCAGGAAGAAGGAAGAAGAGATGTATTGTGGGGCATTTTCGGGATGTGGAGTTGTCCCAAATGATATTGCAGGGACAGATGTTGGACATTCTATATCCTGCCATAATCCAGTGAGTGTACTGGAGGAGAGTGTAAACTACAATGTAAACAATAATCCATATGGTGCAGCAGTGCTTCAAAATGTATTCACCAAATGCAATGGATGTACCACAATGATGGGGGAGGTTGCTGAAGTGGGAGGAGTGGGGTTTGGGGGGATGAGGGGAGGTATGTGGGAACCTCTTGTATTTTTTTTAAAGATTCATTTATTTTTTCTTTATTTCTCAGCCCTTCCCCCCCTCCCCCAGTTGTCTGCTCTCTATGTCCACTAGCTGTGTGTTTTGTGACTGCTTCTATCCTTATCAGCGGAACTGGGAAACTGTGTTTCTTTTTATTGCATCATCTTGTTGTGTCAGCTCTCTGTGTGTGCGGTGCCATTCTTGGGCAGGCTGCACTTTATTTCACACTGCGCGGCTCTCCTTATGGGGCACACTCCTTGCTCGTGAGTCTTCAAAAAAATACAATAAAAAATAAGTGCTCAAAAAAAAAATGAAAGAGTAAATCCTTGATGGTGATATTCAGGTTACTCTACCATGAAACATCTTATATATTTGAAAAACAAAGCTTATTAAACTCAAGGAGACTGTTTTGCAATAGAAACAGATTTTCAGTCTGGTGTGACTAAAATAAATTTGCCACAATCTGCATCTTCACTACACATAAAATGATCTATCTACTTCTTTTGGAAGAACTAATCCAAGGTCATTGTGTTTCCTATTTTAAAAGAAATGTACATTTCTCATTAAAAATCAAAGCTATCATTTCAAAAGGATGAAATGGAGAGTACTTTTAAAAAGAATATCAGCTAGTTAAGGCACTTAATTAAATAAGTCTAAGAAAATTTCTTGGCTCTAGGTCCATAGAATTTTAACTTGAATACACTATTTTTTAATCATAAATTCTTGTCCTTCATTTTATTCTTGTAGGCAAGCAAGGGCAAATGACAGTGACCCTTTAACAGATTTAAACTGTATATCTTTTAACTTCAGAGAAAACATTTATAGGTTTTTCCAGTTCCAGGTGATCTTTGAATACTGATGTGTCGATTATTCAAGAACAAGAGTGTTATAGCCATCAATTAATTTAGCTTCATCTTTCAAACCTTTGAAATTTATTGTTAGAGATCTATCAGCTCTAATTCACTCTTGCATTAGAAATTTGAGTGCTTCCAGAAATGAACTTCTACTTATACAAATACTCGGTATCATGGATTTGTAAAGTTGATAGATTATGAATCTACTGCATGGATGGATCTTCATAACAGGGCTGTTGCTGCCCTTCCCCCTCTTTTTCTGAAAAAATACACTAAGCAATCTCAGAAGCAGTTCCAAATTCTCAAGGAAAGAGTTTATAATACCTGACCAATACATGCTCAATCCTTCTGCCCATGATGAAAGTCTCTATGAAATCTTTTGATCTTTGAACAAGTTCCAACCAGTTTGTACAATTACTATATTTTGAAAACTTTTTACACATTGTAAGTGTGCCAGATGACTTAATTCTGTAACAAGCCAAAAACTAACACAGCTTTCTAATGAAAGCTACTGGTGATAGAATGTGTCAGAATCAGTGTACTACATCACCAGTAAAACTATTTAGAGAACATTTTCTACTAAGTATACTATCTTTGATCTATGGTTAAACTATCATCACATCTGTATTAGTCAGCCGTAGGGGTCCTGATGCAAAGTACTAGAAATATGTTGGCTTTTATAAAGGGTATATATTTAGGATGAAAGCATATAGTTACAAGGTCCTAAAGAGTCCAACTCAAGTTTTATTTCTCACCAAGTCAGTTGCTATGTATTGAAGCAAGATGGCAGGTGGTCTCTGCCTAGTCTTTTGGGCCTTAGCTGCTCAGATGCTCTATTCTCTTTGGCTGCAAACTATCAGGTGAGTGGCTCCTCTTTCCCTGGGGACTTAGGTGTTTGAGCCTTCTCTGTTCTGTCAGAATACAGGATTGAAATGATTAAGTTCTTTCCTCTTCCATGTCTTCTTCCATGTGTCCTCTTGAGTGACTGTTTCTATCAGCCCACCAAGGGGGCAGGGACTCAACCCTGAGTCACATCTTACGGATGTGATCAAATCAAAATATCATCTTGATTTAATCAAATAAATGTAAAATGTTTGAATTTAGCACAATCAAAGGGTATCATGCCAGTTTACAAACATAATCAATATATATATATTTTTCGGAATTCATAATATCAAACCACTGCAACATCCAAGATGGTTACATAGTTTAAATGACTTAAACAGGATTTCAGCTGCATACCAGAAATATTAAATTTACTAATATGTTGAGTTAAAACAGACATAACAGACAGATAATATGATGCTACACCACATAGTTCCCCATAAACTTCGTGTAAATAGGTGAGGCAGGTTAGTACAGGGAAATGAGGAGAAGTGAGCCACAACGTGACTGACAGACAACATGGCCAAGAGATCCACCAAGACCTTGATCTTGACCTTGAGGTCCCACTTGTGCTCCAGATAATTCCGAATAGGCCTCTCCACTGGTCCCAGATTACCCCCCAAAAAATTCCTCACCATTGGCACCCACCATTGGTGGAGTAACCAAAAACAACTGGGGCCCCTCCCCTTAGCATTAGCAAGGGAAGGAATAATTACTAACTTGAAAGGTGACCACACAAGTCAAAGCCTACTCTCTCTGCCTAGAGGAGCCCGCATCAAATCTTGGTGTATTGTTCAGTCCTTCTCTCCCATTTCTTAGCAAGCTCTGTTATTTTCCCCCATCTCCCAATAAATTCTTTTTACTGTCCTAACCTTAAAACCTTTTATGTGACATAGCCAAGAACCTAGAGGAATCCAACACTTCCCAGGCTCATTTGGTGAGCATCAGCCAGGAGGTCTAGAGGCAGGTAACCCTCCCTAATACCTGGCAACAACTGGTGAGTCTAAGCTTTTAATTGTAGCCTGTCTGTGCCCTCTTTTGGCTCTGCTATTTTAAAGGGGTTCCTGGATAGGCTTCCATGGGACATAAACTCTGTCTGCCCATCTCTTTGGAGGTGGAAGGGGTAAGGCCCCATGCTGTGTAGATCCAAGGAAGTTCTGGGCAGTGGGTGAAATGTCCTTGAGACCTGACTGGACATGTGGACTAAGTCAAGCAGAAGTCCACTGCAAGTTTACCAGACCCCTTCTGTGAGTTCAGAATGGTTATCACCTGTTATATCATTTCCTTAGACCACTAGTTAACTCCTTTTAATTGGAAGTGCCTATAATCTTCCAACTACTGCTGTCCTCATTTTGGGTCTGTGAGATGTTTTAGAATGCCTTGGAAACTGAAAATGCATTTGTTAGCTACACATGAGTCCCACCCTGGGGAGTGCCCCAAAGCTTTGCTCCTTCTCTACCCTGGGAAGGCCCTGAGATTTTCTAAGGGGACCCCGTTTGCTGTTTGCTGGGAATTCACTGGAAAATTAGCCTCTAGTTTTTTGGGGGCTTTAAATGTGAGGTTTAACTGAGGAACTCAGCCCCTGGGAGCATATAAGGTGAGCTCAACTGTTGCCAACTCCTAAGACCACAGCAAAGTAGGCAAAAGAAAGGCTCATAGCCAGTGCCTTTCCTAGGGTCAGCCTGGCTTAGGTGTGCAGTCCAGGAGCTGAACCCAGATGCCCCCAAGACCTCTAAGGCTCTGGGGATACCCGGAGACATAAGAATCCTGATTCCCAGAACGTGGAGACTGCAAGCAGGGCTTTGTAGGGGACACTGAATTCCAGTTAAACCTGTGTAAGTGAGAAGAGAGGAGAGACAGATCTGAGGGCCAGAGACCACGTGGTCAAATCTCTGTAAAGGGTAAGGAAATGTACTACCAAAGTGGTCAATTTAAATAATCTCAGGGAAGTTACTCAGAGGGAGAATCTAGAAACCTGGCTTTATTTCAAAGAAAGCTGATAGAGGCATAAATACATCCTCTTGGCAGACCCTAACTCTAGAGAAAGATAGCTCCTCCTAGGAACTCCAGACCACCCTGCATATCCATAGAAAGCTGCAAAACTTTCCCTGAGCCCCCAGACTTTCTTTAATTCTCTTTAGAAACAGCCTTCTCTGTTTTCAACAATTGTGACCACACCACCAAAATGGAGATGTGCCCATCATTGTGGCACAGGGCCAGGACAGGCTCGCCTTCTAACCGTCACCATTAAAGGCACCCATCATGTCAGGGTTACCCAAATTCAGACTCCACATCAGTAGGAACCTGGCCCCAAGCTGCCTCACCATGCTGACCACTGGAGCCTTGCCCCAGGGGAGGACGGAAGGGGCCTGAGGCCACATGTGAACTGTCAACCAGTGCACCCCGGTGACCACTGATGTGGCAGGTAAGATTGTTACTTTCTTAATTAACATGGGAGCCAATTACTTGATCCTAGCCTGCACTCCAGACCTCTCTAACCTTGGTTGTGCCTAATGAGGGGAGTGAATGGGGAATTAAGATCTAGGCTGTTTTACTAAGCCTCTTCCCTGTAGAATAAGAAACCTCTTCATGTGCCATCAATTAAGATTAAAAAGTTCCTGGCTATTCCTAGTTCCCTGCCTATTCCCTTGTAACACTCCAATCCTTCCCGTGAGAAAAGAGTCCTCTCAATGCTTTACCCCTTGCTGAGAGGTAGCTAATGGAATAAGGTCCCCTGAACAGCCCTAATTCATGTCTCATCAGGGGCAGGGCTTCTCTGGACCTCCTAGCTCTGAAGCCAGCTAGTAAGATAGGGA
Source organism: Dasypus novemcinctus (assembly GCF_030445035.2). Lineage (NCBI taxonomy): Eukaryota > Metazoa > Chordata > Mammalia > Cingulata > Dasypodidae > Dasypus > Dasypus novemcinctus. The sequence goes on from NC_080677.1 coordinate 74,730,574, forward strand.
ATCAATAGACAGATCTGGAGCCTGGCAAAGAGTCCACATGGACATTAATAGCCCCAGGATGGCTGCTGGAAGACACCCTCCCCCAAAGATTCTGTCACTCAGAACAAGATTTCCTCCAGAAGCCAGGAGACGTCCCAGATACTCCCTGTAGCAGTTTGATATTATTGATGAATTCCAAAAAAAAATATATTGGATTATGCTTGTAATCTGATCTGTACCTGGGCATGGCTGAGTTATGATTAGGGTGATTAGGGTGGGGTCACAGATAAAAGGCATGGTGAAGAACAGAGTTGAGGGCTTTTAGTATTGGAGTTTTGATTTTGGAGTTTGATGCTGAACACTTAAACTGGAGCCCTGGGAAGTCAGCATGCAGAGGAAAGAGAAGACAGCCCAGGAAGGAAGGACCCTTAAAGCCAGAATAAAGCAAGCCCCAGGAATGTAGGAACCCAGGAAGCCTGAACCCTCGCAGACCTTGGCAACCATCTTGCTCCAAATAGACTTTGGTGAGGGAAGTAAGTTATGCTTTATGGCCTGGAATCTGTAAGCTCCTACCCCAAATAAATACCCTTTATAAAGACCAACCAATATCTGGTATTTTGCAACAGCACCCCTTTGGCTGACTAATACACTCTGCAAGGACTTTATCATTGGACCCTCCCAGGTGATTGATGGTTGGTAATCAATCAAAACAGTAAACAGTAGGGACTCCTCCTAAGCCATTAGGAAATGGGTAGAGTAATTAACAGTTCAAAAAGCAGGCATGAGGCCTGAATGTGCTCTCTCACCTTCGGACCCCCACCCTTGCCTTCACCATATACCATTACCAGTCCTGGTGCTGGTCTGTGTGCCTGTTCCTGCCCTCTATACCCTGCTCTTGCTGTTTTTCCTCTGCCATGATGGCCACACAAGTAAAATCTGGGCATTTTTAATCGATAGTGGGAAATTATAGCCTGTGAATCAGCCTACTTTATCACTTTTCAGCCCCTTCCTGTCTACCTGGGGCCCCTGCTCTGTAATTTTCTCCCATTTCTCTTCCCTCCCTACCTGAATAATTTACTGGTCTAATTCACCTGACGTGCTCTTGAAATTCATTTCTGCAGCATAGTCAAGAACCTAGGCAAAACCTGGTAACAGCTCCATCCTTAGCAGCTGCCCAGGGATTTTCCTGGAGGAACTAAGCTGGAGGGACCTGCACAAAGTTTCTGCTATGAACAGAAACTGGGAGCTTTGCTTCTGCTGTGGACAGAAACTGGGAGCTTTGTTAGTCTGCTTGTACCTAGGAACTCATAAATCAGATTTGGGGTTGACCCATGACAACTTGGATAATGGTGAAAGGTAAAAATAAGTCTTTAGATGTCAATACTATCTTGCAAGTTAATTTGACATATTAAAAAAATCTCAAGTGGAATTAATTCAGCTGCTGAAAAAACAGAAAAACTTAAGCAAAATTGTTACTAATAAAACTGTTTTACTTAGTTAATAAACGAAGTGCCCAAATTGTTTTTAAGTGGAAATTTAGTTGAAAGTGTAACTAAGAGTTAGGATCATTATACAGATGCCTTTAATTATAAAACAGCAGTAGGATAATATCTAAAATTGTAATAAATGGGTGGATTTAACATAAAACCTCCTATTGTAATGAAAATTCTAAACTGTTTACCTTTGTTTATGGTACCCTCCAGTTCTAGCTATACCCATGGCATAACTTACTATTTCCCCTCCCACTTAGACTTCAGTTATTGTAATGATAATTCTAAACTCAGTTTACCTTTGTTTATGGTTACTTCAGGTCTAGCCTCACCCCTTGCCTTTGCTTATGGTTATTTCATAACAACTTCTGCTCCCTCCACCCCCCCGCCCCCCGCCATGGCTCAGGGGAAAGAAAACTTGATACACTGCTGTGTCCTGTCCTTCCACTGGTGATGATAGCCCTGTTTTCTCTCTTGATTCCAAGTTGGACTAAATTGCTGCCTGGTAGACTCAACTCTCAGGGTTGAACATCTGCTCATTTAGTCCAGTAACCACCAGATTCCTGTTATCTCTGAGGACTGGGGATTTGGAGAGGCCTCCCACCCCAACTCTTGAGGTTCCTAAAAGCAGCAATCCACGAGAGAAACCAGTTTCCCTGTTTCAATGACCTCAGTGAGAACATACCATGTCAGATGTCAGGGTGTGACAATGGGGACACGGAGACCAGTGATTGCAGGCAAGGATTTATTGAGAAACTCCAACAGGAAGGGTACTGAAGATAGAAACTTCAGCCCACCCCTGGCAGAGGCAGTCGTGAATTTATACAGTACATCTATAGGTGGGAACATGCTTAGTTAGTGAGAGTGGGTTTGGGCTTAGGTAAGACCAGAGGGCCTATAGGAATGGCTGTGGGATGCTGGGCAACGGCAATGAATTCTAGGGGCATGGGGAGGGGTTGGTGGAGTGGTGTGGCTTTTTTGTCTATTCTTGTTAGGAAATGTAACTGTATCTGGACATGTAGGCCCAGGACAGGGGCTGTTCTATGTCATGGGATTCAGTTTCTTCTGAGTAAATGGTTGGGCGCCCTTTCACAATGGGGTAGATTTAATAATAAACTTGCAGCTCTTGCAGGTTGCGGCTGTTATGGGGGCTAAGAATGGGGCCTAGTCCTATCATTCTGGGGTTTTGATTATAATGATAAAAAACTAAAATAGTTCTAAGAGCGGACACCCAGGTGAAGGGTGGAGGAAAGGGGGAATTGACTCATTCTGGCTGCTTCCTGCTGTTAGGGGGTGATGGGAGTTTCTTTCTCATTTGGCTCAGCTGGTGGGGTTTTATGTTCAGAGGTGGTTATTGTTGTTCTTATAACAGGAAGGCTTCATTTACATATTCTTGGGTGGTGGTTTGAACAACTCAATGGATGAATTGGGAGAGGAGCTGTAGGAGACAAGGGCCACACATGAGGAGGAGAAAAATAATTATTAGTGGGATTGAGGTGTGAGTATATCTTTTAAAGGTGAAGAAAAATATGATAGGAAGGAGGAGAGTCAGGATTGGCTTTTGTAATTTTTATTACTCTGTAATGTGTGGTTTGGGGAGGGATATGTGATAAGAGGCTATAGGGGTTAGGGACCAAGGGGACTATAGGCTGGGTTGCCTGGTTGATCGCTCTTAGGTCTTGTACTGGATGATAACTGCCATTAGGTTTTCTAACATCTAGGATGGGTGTGTTGAATGGAGAGTAAAGCCCTGTGGCACAAAGTTTATCAGTGGTGGGTTTAAGTCTGTGCTTGGCACTGAAGGGGAGAGAATATTGGGGAATGTTGATGAAAGAAGAACTGTCTTGTAGGGTGATTTTTACAGGGGAGAGGTCTGAGCTATTGAGGCAGAGTCAGTGTTCCAGACTTGGGGTTTACTTCCTGTTGTAAGATAGGAGAAATGTCGGTAGGAGGGGAAGTAAGAGTTAAGGCAGGGGCTGGGAACAAAAGGAGAAGGAAGCTAGCTTGGGGGGAGGGTAGTGAGGAGATAGAGGAATGCAGTGTGGGTAGAATGTCTCATCCTAAGAGTGGGGAGGGGCGTGCTGGTATAACTAGGAATTGGTGTGAGAATGTGAGATTTGCTATAGTGCAAGGAAGGGGGTGTGTAATCAAGGGAGAGGAAGGAATATCATCAACTCCCACAATAGAGACTGAGGAAGACGTTAAAGGTCCTGAATGTTCTGAAAGGAACAAATACAGTTTCTGTGTCAATTAAGAAAGAGATCGGCTTACCTCCAACTTTGATGATAACCCTCTGGACTTATTGATGAGATGCAGGGCTTTTCTGAACTCCGGATCCATCAATTTTCTGTTGTTATTCCGAGTAGGTCAGGAAGGGAAGATGATTTAGGTTCTAGGCCATATGACATGTTGGAGGGATTTTCCCTGAAACTGGGTTTTTGGGGCAATCCGACTTCCAATGGCCTTTATGTCAGCACGCCAGCAAGGCCCTGGCAGGGGTCTTGGATTAGGGCAATACGTGTGCCCAGTGTCCTTCCTTCCCACATTTAAAGCAGGGTCCAGATGGTAGCCACAGGGAAGAAGAGGGATGGGATTTTCAGGAATCGACTCTGAGGGCAGCAGCAAGAAGGGAGCTTTAGCTTTATTTGGTTTGTGTTTTTCAAATTTGGCTTTCTCCTCTCTATTGTTAAAGATCTTGAAGGCTGCTTTAATTAGGTCTTTCTGAGAGGTTTGAGGGCCCTTCTCTAATGTCTGCAGTTTTTTTTTTTTTGATGTCTGGGTATGTCTGAGTGATAAAGTGAGTATGTAAGTATGGTTGTCCGGATTCAGAAACCAAGTCTAAATTAGTATATTTGAAGAGTGATTCAGTTAATCTATTCGCAAAGGCAGCAGAATTTTCATCTGATTTTGGGGAAATTTCTCTGACCTTGGCATAATTTACTGCTTTGAGGGCTGCCTTTTTCGTGCCTTCTATTATGCAGTTTAGGAAGTATGCCATATGATCTAAATCTCTAGAGTCTGTCTGATATTCCCATGGAGGGGAGGCTGCAGGGACTGCTTCAGTGCCAGGGACATGTCGGTGAGGGTCCTGTGTGTGTAGGGAATCAGCAAAGGCAGCACCTGCAGCCCAAAAGTGGCTTTTTTCCTCAGGGGTGGTAGAAGTTATTATGACATAGACATTCTGATATGTGAGATCATAGGAAAAAGTGAGGTGCTGGAATTCTTTAATGTATATAGCAGGATTTTCTGAGAAGGAATCTAATCGTTCTTCTATCTGACTAAGATCTGAGAGTGAGAAAGGAACATGTACTCAGATGATTCCTTCAGCTCCCACCATTTTCCTATGGGGAAGTAGGGGAACTGAGAGTGGCTTAGTTTGTGAGGTGGAGGGAGGCCTTCCATAGGAATGAATATGAGGGGGAGAAAAGGAGGTAGAAGCAGAGGGAGGGGACAGAGGGGGAAAGCCTGAGTTAGGTGAGGTCAGAGGTTCAGAAGAGACGCTGATGGATGATACAGAGGATGGGGAGCATGTTCAGATAGATCAAAATGGAAAAAACCTTTAGGTGGGGGTGTTTTATGAGACGGTTTCTGATTAAGCAATGGGATTTGGTAAGAGGAACATGATTGAGAGAGGGAAGGATGATTTCAGAGAAATAGGAAGGTCTGAACATAAGGGACCTCTAGTCACTTGCCATTGCAATGGATGAAGTTTTCCAGATCTCTAAGGATCTGTATGTCAAAGGTGCCATGTTCTGGTCATTGACTTTCATGTTCAAATTTGTATTGAGGCCAAATTGTTGCGGAGTAATAGATGAGTTTCTTGGGTCTGATATCTCTTTCAGGATATAAGGTTTTAATGTTCTGAAGGAGGTAGCCCTGTGGTATAGTTTTTGGAGGAGCCAAAGGACTGTTTCCCATTTTTGGAAGCTGGAATGAGGTCAGGGACTCAAGTCAGGCATTCCTGAGTTAGTCAGAGAACCTTATCAGCAGGAAGTCCACACCCAGGATCAGACATCTCTGTTTCCTGAGGGGCTTCTGGGGATGCAGTTTGGGTACCTGCCATGGTCCCTGAAAACGGAGAGGATCACTGACCTAGCTAGGATTTGGGGAGTTGTCTGAAACAACGGGAGACAGAACAGAATCCTCCAGAACAGGATTCCCTTAACTCACCCAGCTGGTAGTTGGAGTCTGGTGTTAGATGGATTTATAGCAGTGGCAAGTGCAGGTCTCTCACAAATCTTCCAGTCCCAATGCAATCCCAAATGTCTCTGGGAGTCACTCTGGGGAGTTCCAGGAGAGGGTAAAAAGGACCCAGAGTTGCACAATCAGGTTTGAGGAGTAAGCCTGGGTGAGCTGCCACTACTCACTGCTTCCCAGGTAGCAAGATGTGGTGGTGGGGGTGTCCTCTTCCCAGATCATGGGTTTCTGGCACCATACATTAGATGTTGGGATGAGACAATTGGGACGCAGAGATCAGTGATTGCAGAAAATCCAACAGGAAGGGGACTGAAGATAGAAACTTCAGCTCACTCCTAGCAGAGGCAGTCATGAATTTATACAGTACTTCTATAGGCAGGAACATGCTTAGTTAGTGGGAGTAAGTTTGGGCTTAGGTAAGACCTGAGGGCCTACGGGGATGGCTATAGGGTGGTGGGTTGGGGCAGTGAATTCTAGGGGTGTGCGGAGGGGTTGGTGGAGTGGTGTGGCTTCTTTGTCTATTCTTGTTAGGAAATGAACTGTATCTGGACATGTAGGCCCAGGATGGAGCCTGTTCTATGTCATGGGATGTGGTTTCTTCTAAGTAAACGGTCGTCCTTTCACAATGGGGTAGGTTTAATAATAAATTAGTGGCTTCTGCAGGTTGCAGCTGTTATGGGGGCTAAGGATGGGGCTTAGTCCTATCATATTGGAATTAGTGTTTTTCATCCAAGGTCTGCCAAAGTCAAAATGGGAAATAAGCAAAGTTCTGAAGTAAAGGAAAATTGTATTTTAAAGCATTGGGGACAATTTGGTTATAAGCCAATAATTAAAAGGAGCAAAATTCTTGTGCAAAACTGCATGGTCACAGTGCAAATGAGAGGAATTAGAAATAACCTTCAGACAAATCTTTTAAATGTTATTTTACAGTTAAATTTATTTTGTAAAAGAATAAATATTATAGTAACCTCAGTGAGTTGGGTTTTTGTGTCTAACTATTTGTGTCTGTTTACTCAGCGCATATCTTCATATGTCAATATGGTAATATCAAATTAACAAAAATTCTTAAAAGTGTATTCAAATTGTTAAAAATTAAATATGTGGTTATATATGAATGAATATTTCAGGATCCCAAATTAGGCTAAAGAGGATGGAAAAGTTATAGAGAAACTATTTGGTCATGATAAATGAATTAGACCTAACAGACATATACAGAACACTGCATCCAAACTCAGTGATCGTACATTCTTCCCAAGTACCTTTGGATCTTTCTTCAGGCTAGCCCATATGTTAGGGCACAATGCAGCTCTCAATAAATATAAAAAAGATTGAAATTATACAAAGCACTTTCTCAGATCCTAATGGAATGAAACTGGAAATCAATAATAGACAAAAAAAAAAGTAAATTTGCCAATGTGTGGAGGCTGAACAACTCACTCCTAAATAATTAGTGGGTCAAAGAAGAAATTGCAAGTGAAATCAGTAAGTATATTAAGACAAATGAAAACGAGAATACAACTTATCAAAACTTATGGGACATAGCAAAGGCAGTCTTGAGAGGGAATTTATAGCCCTAAACACCTATATTAAAAAAGAAAGAGCTAAACTCAAAGATTCAACTGAAAAACTAAAAAAACTAGAAAAATAACAGTGAACCAACTCCAAAGCAAGCAGAAGGAAAGAAATAATAAAAATTAGAGTAGAAATAAATGAAATTGAAAACAACAACAAAAACAAAAGCAATAGAAAAAAAACAAAACCAAGGCTTGGCTCTTTGAGAAGATCAATAAAATTGACAAACCCCTAGATAGACTAACAAAGAAAAAAAGAGAGAAGGTACAAATAAATACAATCAGAAGTGAAAGGAGGGAAGTTTCAACTGACCCCACAGAAATAAAAAGAGTAATAAGAGGATATTATTAGAAACTGTATACCACCAAACAAGACAATCTAGATGAAATGGACAAACACCTAGAAATGTGCAACCAACCTACACTGGTGCTACAAGAAATATAAGAACTTAACAAACCAATCACATTTAAGGAGATTGAATCCATCATCAAAAATCTCCCAACAAAGAAAAATCCAGGACCAGATGGCTTCACAGGTGATTCTGCCAAACATTTTGAAAAGAATTAATGCCTATCTTGTTTAAAATCTTCCAAAAAATAGAAGAGGAGGGAAAATTACCTAAGACATTTTTTGAAGCCAACATTGTCCTAATCCTAAAGTCAGATAAAGATACTACAAGAAAAGAAAATTACAGACCAATCTCTCTAATGAAAATAGATGCAAAAATTCTCAACAAAATATTTACTAATTGAATCCAACAGCATATCAAAATACTTTTACATCACGACCAAGTGGGATTTATTCCTGGTATGCTAGGCTGGTTCAACATAAGAAAATCAATCAGTGTAATACACCACATTAACAAACTGAAAGGGAAAAAAAACCAGATGATCATCTCAATCAGTTCAGAAAAGGCAATCAACAAAATCCAGTATCCTTTTGTGATAAAAACACTTCAAAAAATAGGAATAGAAGGAAAATTCCTCAATACGATAAAAAGCATATAAGAAAAACCCACACCCAACATCATACTCAATGGGAAAAGGTTGAAAGCTTTCCATCTAAGATCAGGAACAAGACAAGGATTCCCACTTTCACAATTGTTATTCAATATTGTACTAGAAGTTCAATCTACGGCAACTAGACAAGAAAAAAAATTAAAGGCATCAAAATAGGAAGAGAGGAAGTAAAACTCTCACTGTTTGCAGAAATCCTGATATGTAGAAAATCCTGATATATTCATGACAAAGCTACTTGAGCTAATGAATTCAGTAAAGAGGCAGGACACAAGATCAACATGCAAAAATCAGTAATGTTTTTTGTACAATAGTACTGAACAGTCTGAGGAGGATATTACGGGGAAAATTCCATTTTCAATAGCAACAAAAAGACACAAATACATAGGAATTAATTTAACCAAAGAAGTATAGGACCTATATGCAGAAAACTACAAAACAATCCTAAAAAAAATTTTAAAAGACCTAAACAAATGGAAATACATACAATGTTCATGGATTGGAAGAATAAATGTTGTGAAGATGTCTTTCTTACCCAAAATGATTTATAGATTCAATGAAAAACCAAATAAAATCCCAAGAGCGTACATTGCAGAATTAGAAAAGGCAATTACCAAATTCATTTGGAAGGGAAAGTGCACCCAAATTGCCAAAAGCATTCTAAAAAGAACAATTTAGGAGGAATTTCACAGCCTGACCTTGAAACATATTACAAGGCTACAGTGGTCAAAATAGCATGGTGCTGGCATAAAGATAGACACATTGATCAGTGGAATAGAACTGAGAACCCAGAAATAAACCTTCACTTACACAGTCAAATGGTTTTTTGTTTTTTTTAAAATTTTTATTGAAGTATATCATTCATACATGACCATGCATGAACAATAAGTGCATAGTAAAGATTGTGGACATACAAAATAAACATACATAACATCACACAGGGGTCTCATACATCACCCCTCCACCAACTCTTTGCATTGTTTTGACACATTTGTTACAAACTATGCAAGAGCACCATCAAAATATTACTGCCAACTATAGTCCTTATCTTACATTTGGTATATATTTCCCCCAACCCATACTATTTTTTAAAAATATAATTTTGTTACAGATATTATGAATTCACAAAACAATCATACAGAAGTGTAGACTTCCCATACAAATCCACACCATGGTGAAACATTTGTTATAGATTATAAGACAATATTATTAGACTATTTACCACCAATCATGGTCCATAGCATACATTTGGCACACTTTTTCCATATGCCTCCATTATCAACACAGTACAGCTTTGGCATTGATGCAAAAATATTATTGTGTTGCTGTTAACCACAGTCTATAGGTCACACCAATTGTGGTTTTCCCATGCTTCTCCATATTCCCATCACCCTGCAATAGTGACTTACACCTGCTCTAGTTCACAGAAGGACTCCCTTGCATTTGTACCTGCAACCACAATTCTCAACTGCCTTTGGGTTCACTGTGTTATTCAGTCCCTAGATTATTCTTTAGCTTTCTTTCCATTGACATTTACTTCCCCAACTACCTTTTTCAGTCACAATCCCATTTATAAACCAGTTGCTACTCACTATAATTGTTACTATCAACTCTATCCATTTCCACACTTTTACAGTCAAGTTAATTAAAACTTCTACACACATTAAGCATCCATAATTCTTCTCAACCCTCCTCTTATCTCCTAGTAACCTATACTCTAGGTTTTAATTCCATGTGTTTATTATTTGTATTTAGTTCATATTAATGAGACCATGCAATATTTTTGTCCTTTTGTGCCTGGCTTACTTCACTTAGTATAATGTCTTCAAGACTCATCCATGTTACCACATATGTCCAAATTTCATTTCTTCTTTTTGCAGCATAGTATTCCATCACATGTATATACCACATTTTGTTTATCCATTCATTGATGGATGGACACTTGGGTTGTTTCCATCTTTCGGCAATTGTGAACAATGTCGCTAGGAACATTGGTGTGCTATTTGTGTCACAATTTTAGTTCTTCTGGATATATTCCTAGTAGAGGAATTTCTGGATCATATGGCAGTTCTATATTTAGCTTCCCGAGGAACTGCCAACCTGTCTTCCACAGAGGCTGCACCATTTTACACTCCCACCAACAGTGAAGTAGTGTTCCTATTTCTCCACATCCTCTCCAGCACTTATTGTTGCCTGTTTTTTTTTTAATAATGGCCATTCTTTGTGCTGGTAGATTATATCTCATTGTTGTTTTAATTTACATTTCCCTAATGGCTAGTGATATGGAACATTTTTTCACGTGCTTTTTGGCCATTTGTATTTCCTCTTTGGAGAAATGTCTATTTAAATCTTTTTCCCATTTTTTTAATTGGATTTCTTGCTCTTTTACTGTTGCATTATAGTTTTCTGAATACAAGTGCTTTGCATCCTTGGTTAAGACAAATTTGATAATTATGTTTTCCATTTTCTTAAAAAATGCTGGTGGAATTTTTATTGATATTGCTTTGAATCTGTATATCAATTTGGGTAGTATTGACATCGTAATGGTATTTAGCTTTCCAATCCATGAGCATGGAAAGTTGTTCCAATTATTTAGGTCTTTTTGAATTTCTTTTAGCAATGCATTATAGTTTTCTGAATACAAGTGCTTTGCATCCTTGGTTAAGTTTATTCCTAAATATTTGAGTCTTTTAGTTGTTATTGTAAATGGAATTTTTTCCTGAATTCCTCCTCAGATTGCACATTACTAGTGTATAGAAACATCACTGGTTTTTGCATATTGATCTTGCATCCTGACAGTCTTCTAAAATCATTTATTAGCTCTAGCAGCTTTGATGTAAAATTTCAGGACTTTCTAGATATACAAACATATCATTCACAAATAACGAAAGTTTTACTTCTTCCTTTCCAATTTGGATGTCTTTTATTTCTTTTTCTTGCCTAATTGCTCTAACTAGAAATTCTAGCACTATATTGAACAACAGTGGTGACAGTGGGCATCCTTCTCTTGTTCTTGATCTCAACAGGAAAGCCTTTAGTGTTTCACCATTGAGTACACTTTTAGCTGTGGGTTTTTCATATATGGCCTTTATCATGTTGAGAAAATTTTATTCAATTCCTATTTTTATCAAGAAAGGATGCTCTATTTTGTCAAATGCCTTTTCTGCATCAATTGATAAGATCATGCAATACTTCTTCCTTACTTTTAATGTTGTGTATTATGCTGATTGATTTTCTTGTGTTGAACCAACCTTGCATGCCTGGTATAAAACCAACTAGATCATGATGGACAATTCTTTTAATGTGTTGTTGGATTCAATTAGCAAGTATTTTATTGAGGATTTTTGCATCTGTATTCATTAGAGAAATGTGTCTGTAATTTTCTTTTCTGTAATATTTTTATCTGGCTTTGGTATTAGGGTGATATTGGCTTCAAAGAATTAGTTTGTTAGCATTCATTTTTGTTCAATTTTTTGGAAGAGCTTGAGTAAGATTGGTATTAAGTCTTCTTTGAATGCTTGGTAGAACTCACCTGTGAAGCCATCTGATCCTGGGATTTTAATTTTGGGAAGCTGTTTGATGACTGTTTTAATCTCTTTACTTATGATTGGTTTGTTGAGGTCTTCTATTTCTTCCAGCATCAGTGTAGGTTGTTTGTACATCCCTAGGAATTTTTCCATTTCATCTACATTGTCTAGTTTTTGTCAACATAAAGTTGTTTATAGTATCCTCTTATGATCTCATTTCGGTGGGGTCAGTAGTAAGGGTCCCCTTTTCATTTTTTTTTTCTCATTTATTTGCATCTTCTCTGTTTTCTTCTTAGTCAATCTAACTAAGGGTTTGTCGATTTTTTTAATCTCTTAGAACCAACTTTTGGCTTTGTTAATTTTCTCTATTGTTTTTTGTTCTCAATGTCATTTATTTCTGCTCTGATCTTTGTTATTTCATTCCTTCTACTTGCTTTGGGATTAGCTTGCTCTTCTTTTTCTAATTCCTCCAGCTGTGTAGTTAGGTCATTGATTTTAGCACTTTCTTCTTTTTAAATGTAAGCTTGAGAGCTATACATTTTCCTTTCAACACTGCCTTCACAGCATTCCATAGGTTCTGATATATTCTATTCTCATTGTCATTCACTTGAGAGATTTATTAATTTCTCTTAAAATTTCTTCTTTGACCCACTGATTGTTTAAGAGTGTGTTTAATCTCCATATATATATGTGAATTTTCCCTTTATTTGCTGCTTGTTGGTTTCTAACTTTATTCCATTATGATCAGAGAAAATGCTTTGTATATTTTCAATTTTGTTGCATTTATTGATATCTGCTTTGTGACACAACATATGGTCTACCCCAGAGAAAGATCCATGAGCACTTAAAAAGAATGTGTATCCTGTTGTTTTTGGGTGCAATGTTCTGTATATGTCTATTAGGCTTAGTCCATTTATCATATTATTCAAGTTCCTGTTTCCTTATTGATCTTCTGCCCACATGTTCATTCCAATGCTGAGAGTGGTGTACTGAAATCTCCAACTATTATTGTAGAGATGTCTCTTTCTCCCTTCAGTTTTTTCAGTGTTTGCTTCATGTATCTTGGGGCATCCTGGTTAGGTGAATATATATTTATGATTGTTAATTCTTCCTGGTGAATTATCCCTTTTGTTAATATGTAATGTCCTTCCTTGTCTCTAATAACAGTTTTGCTTTTGCAGTCTATATTATCTGATAGAAGTATAGCTACCCCAGCTTTCTTTTGGTTACTGCATGCATGGAATATCTTTTTCCAACCTTTTACTTTAAATTTATTGGTATCTTTGGGTCAAGTTGAGTCTCTTGCAGACAATATATAGATGGCTTATATTTTCTTATCCATTCTGCCAGTCTGTATCTTTTGATCAAGGAGTTTAATCCATAACATTTAATGCTATTACTGTAAAGGCAGCTCTTATTTCATCCATTTTGATATTTGAGTTTTATATTTCATTTTATATTTGACACTTTTAGTTACTGTTACTGATATAGTTGTCATTTCTAGATTCTCTTCCAGGGCTCTCTCTCCTGTCTTTTCTTTCCAGGCTGTAACACTCCCTTTAGTATTTTCTGCAAAGCTGGTCTTTTTGTTATAAATTTTCTCAGTTTCTCTTTATCTGTGCATATTCTAATCTCACCCTCATTTTTAAAAGATAAACTTGCTGGGTATAAAATTCTTGGCTAGCAGTTTTTCTCCTGTGGTATCTTAAATATATCATACCACTGCCTTCTTGCCTCCATGGTTTCTGATGAGAAATCTGCACTTAATCTTATTGGGTATCTCTTATATGTTATGCATTGCCTTTCTCTTGTTGTTCTTAGGGTTCTGTCTTTGACATTCTGGTTAGTATGTGTCTCAGAGTTGGTCCATTCGGATTTATTTGGATGGGAGTATGCTGTGCTTCTTGGACATGGATATCTATGTCCTTTAATAGGGTTGGAAAATTTTCCATCATTATTTCTTCAACTATTCGTTCTGTCCCTTTTCTCTCCTCTTATCCTTCAGGGACACCCATGACATGTAAGTTTGTATGTCTTTTGCTGTCATTTAACTCCCTGAGATGCTGTCCAAGTTTTTCCATTCTTTTTTCATCTGTTCATTTGTTTGCTTCCAGAGGCCAAGTCTTCGAGCTCACTGATCCTTTTTTCTGCTTCCTGAAATCTGCTGTTATATGCCTCCAATGTATTTTTAATTTCATTTATTGCACCTTTCATTCCCATAAGGTCTGCTATTTTTCTAGGTATGCTTTCAAATTTTTCTTTGTGCTCATCCAATGTCTTCTTAATATCCTTAACTCTTTAGCCATCTCATTGAATTTATTAAGGAGATTTGTTTGAACATCTAAGGTTCATTGTCTCAACTCCTTTATGTCATCTGCAGGCTTACCTTGTTCCTTTAATTGGACCATCTCTTCCTGTTTCTTGGTATGGATTGTAATTTTTTGTTGGCATTTTCACATCTGGCTTGCTAGATGCATTTATTCTGGGTTCAGTTTCTCCCTTTAGTTTAAGAATTTCTTATCTTTTCTCCCTTGCTGGTTGTGTAGCAGGAGCCAAAAATGCAGTTGGTGCTCTAACCTATGGAGGCTGAAACTGCCCACATTGCCCCAGGAAGTGATGAATGTTCTCCCACTTTTCTCCATTGTCAGGGGTAGGAGCAGAGCTGCAGCCATGCATAATAATCCAATTGGGTACAACAAGACTGCCTATAGTCATCCAGAGACACTGATGAAGCTTCACACCCCTTCCTCTCCTACCTTAGGCAGGGATGGAGCCATAGTTTTGGTAAGCAATCTATGTTGTGTGGGTCCAAAATGACCACAGTTGCTCAGGTAAACTGATATAGCACCAGACCCTCTCCCTTCCAGGGGTGAGAATGGACCATCTGGAGGGCCCAAAAATCTAATCTTTGTGGGCCAAATAGGCCCACAGTTGCCCCAAGAGGCTGAGGGAGTACTGCCCCTTCTGCCCTTTAGGGAGTGGGCACAGAATCACAAATGCTTAACAGTTTAGTCCTGTAGGCTGAAAGTACCCACCGTTGCACAGAGAGGCTGAAGAAGCACCAACCCCCTCTTATCCCATTGGGTGGTAGTGGTGGTTTTATTAGGACTCAACAGTTCAGTCCTTTTAGGCCAAGAATACCTGTCATTACCTGTAGAGGTTGAGGAAACACCAGCCCCATTTTTATCCTCTTAAGGCATGAGGTTGGATCCACAGGCACTCAACAGTTCAGTCCCTGTTTGCTGAAAGTACCCACTGTTGTCCAGAGGGGCTATGGAGACACCAGATCCCTCCTATCCTATTGGGGGTGGGGGTGGATTCATAGGCATTCAATAGTACAGTCCAGGAAGGCCTAAGGTCTGCCATTACCCAAAAAGGCTGTGGAAAGACCAGTCCCCTTCTTTCCTTTTGGGGTGTGAGAGCAGGTCCACAAGTACTCACCAGACCAGGTTGTGTCATGCCAAAACACCTGCAGATACACAGAGATACTAGGCAAACACAGTCCATCTCTTGTCCTATTGGGGTGGAGGTGGAGCCACAGGTGCCCAACAGTCAGGCTTGTGCAGTCCAAAACTGTTTGAAGTTACCCTGAGAGGTTGAGGCAACATCAGCCCCCTTCCTATCCTGTGGGTGGACAGGTGGGGATGGGCTCCTGGAGGTGGGACTGGACCCTAGGCTAGGACTGCAGTCCAATCTTGGTGGAAAGAAGCCCATCCCTAACTTCACTGGATTTCAGTCAGCCAGGCTTCCTTTCATGCTGGGGGTGGAGTCAAGATGGCAGCTACTGGACTCTCCCACTTGGACAGGCCCAGACCCTAGGTGGCTCTAGGATTATACTTTAGCCAGCTGAGTACACTAATCACTAGCTGAGGTCAGTGGACATCTGTCTCTTCCTCCCCCATTTATGGGAAATGGTGCTTCTGGCTCCAGCCACAGAATAGCTCCTGAGGTGGCTTGCATCACTAGAATAGGATGGGTGCCATCCTCTGCAGTGTGACTTGCAGTTTCCCAGAGAGGTGGTGCAGGTCCCCCCAGCTTTCTCCCTGCTGGAGTGGGACTGGGGTTTAGGCTAGACCTGCAATCCAAACTGGGTGGAAAGAAGCTGGTCCTTACCAGCACTGTGACTTTGAGTCAGTGCCACGTGGAGTCAAAATGGCGTGGAGTCAAAATGGCGGCCACCAGTTTCCCTCTGACCTGGACAGGCTCAAAGTTTAGCTGTTTCTAGGATTCTACTTCAGCCCGCTGAATCCACTAATCAGTAGCTGAAGTCGGTGCCACACCATGCTTTCCTCCCACTTTTATTGGGGGAAATGGAACTTCCAACTCCAACCACAGAATAGCTCCCGAGGCAGCTTGCACACCATGGGCATTGATCTCCATGGTGGAGTGCTCTACTCATGATTCCTCTGTGCAGATGAGTAGTCTCCTCCTTCCGCACTCTCAAGGATGTTGCAGGATACTCCTCTGGTCTCCTGGGTCCTCCAAAAGGTGCTTTAGGTATCTCTCGGTTACCACCAACTGCCTTGTTTCACAAGCTGACTCCAGGAGCTCCTTACTCTGCCATGATCTTGGCTCCCCAGTCAACTGGTTTTTGACAAACCTATCAAATTAATGTTAACTGGACAAAACAGTCTCTTCAACAAATGGTGCTGGGACCACTGGAATGAAAGAATGAAAGAGAACCCCTATCTCACTCCCTATTACAAGAATCAACTAAAAATGGATCAAAAACCTAAATACAAAATGCTGGACCATAAAGCTACTATGAGAAAATGTAGGGAAACATTTTCAAGACCTTGTGGTAGGTGGTGGTTTTTTGGACCTTATACCCAAAGCACATGCAACAAAAGAAAAAATAGATAAATGGAACCTCCTCAAAATTAAACACTTTTGCATATCACAGGACTTTGTCAAAAGAGTGAAAAGGCAGCCAACTCAATGGGAGAAATTATTTGGAAATTACATATTCTATAAAGACTCAATATGCAGGATACATAAAGAGATGTTACAAGTCAACAATAAAAAGATAATGACCCACTTAAAAATGGGCAAAATACTTGAATAGACATTTGTCCAAAGAAGAAATATAAATGGCAAAAAACACATGAAGAAATGCTCAACATCACAAATGATTAGGGAAATTCAAATCAAAACACACAGCAAAAGGACACAGGGAGCAGACAATGGGGGGGAAGGGAGAGAAATAAATAAAATAAATCTTTTTTAAAAAACTACATTGAGATATCATTTCACACCTATCAGAATGGTCACTGTTAAAAAGACAGAGAACTATAAGTGTTAGAGAGGATGTGGAGAGATAGGAAAACTTATGCACTGTTGGTCAAATACAGAATGGTACAGTCACTGTGGAGGACAGTTTGGCAGTTCCTAAAGTAGTTGAATATAGAGTTTCCATGTGACCCTGTGATACTACTACTGGATATATACCCAGAAGAACTGAGAGCAGGGACACGAACAGACACCTGCACACCAATGTTCATAGTGATATTATTCATGTTTGCAAAAATTTGGAAACAACCCAGGTATCCATCAACATACGAATGGATAAACAAACTGTGCTCTATTCATGTGATGGAATATTATGCAGCTTTATAAAGCATATGACAACATGGATTAACCTGGAGGATGTGATGTTGAGTGAAGCGAGTCAGACACAAAAGGACAAATACTGTATGATTGTATTACAATGAACCAAATATATTGGGTAATGTATGATTAAAAAAAATGATAGTTATCCAGTACATTTAATTGAGAAATGTATGTTTTTATTCAACTGTTTTCTTTTTAATATTTGTTTATATTTTTAATTATTAAAAGTACAAAATAAAATTTAAAATAAAAGAAATTATTGGGCAACAGAAAAATATTTTCCTGAGCTCTGTATAATACTCAGCCCCAGGTCCTTCTCTTTGCAAGAGTTCTGAGGGAGGGGCTAGGTGTGGCAGGTTAAAGGTTGGGGAATTAAGAATCAGTTTGCTCTGTAATTTCCCAATTTAAACATTTCACCAGTCTTAAAATAAGTGTTGTTAATAATCCTATTGCAAAATATCAGTAAGTAAAGGAGATCCTTGAAAGCTATGGAAAGATCTTTTCTAAACTATAATTAAAACAAATTAAACAATTATAATATATTCCAGAACCCAGCAGTCAGTGTGCTTTTAAGATTATTCACAGTTTTAGAATTTTATTAAAGAAAAGAGGTTTTAGCTTCCCGTAAAGGAAGGAAAAAGAACACTCTTTGCATATACTATAATGGTTTCAATTTTTTTAGCTTGTATATTACATCCATAGGTTTATAGAATACCAAGTAAAAAACTGACATTATGTGTATTAAATCTTTAAGATGATGAAAATTGTAAGTTCATGTTTAATAAAATTAAGATAAAGTAAATTTCCTTGGTTGCTAATTTAATAATCTTATTTAAAGGTAAAGTAATTAGTCTATGTCATTATGGTTAATTATAAGGAGTTTTGTAAAAGCATCTTCTAAACTGAAGCATTTAATTGGCTAATTCCAGGAAGCCATTATTAATTAGAAACCTAAATTGATATAAATAACAAAAATTTACTTCATAACAGGGAAACTTATCAGATGCCACAAGTTTTCCTGTGCTGCTAAAATAAAATACCAGTGTAATTAACCTTGTAGCAATTTGATATTATTGATGAATTCCAAAAAGAAATATTGGATTATGTTTGTAAACTGGTCTTTTTCTCTGGGCATATGTGATTATATTGGATTCAGAGGTTTACTTGATTACTTAATTACTTTGTGTCAGCAGGGCATTGAATATCCACCCCTTGATGAGTGGGGATTACAGATAAAAGTCATGGCAAAGCACAGAGTTGAGGTTTTTAGATGTTGGAGTTTTGATGTTGGAATTTGATGCTGAAGTCTTAAGCTGAAGCTCCAGGAGGAAAGCTCACAGAGGAAAGAGAAGCAAGCCCCAGAAAGGGAGAAACCTGGGAAGCCTGAACCCTCACAGACGTCAGCAGCCATCTTGCTCAACATGTGAAAATAGACTTTGGTGAAGGAAGTAACTTATGCTTTATGGCCTGGTATCTGTAAGCTAGCTCCTACCCCAAATAAATACCCTTTATAAAAACCAACCAATTTCTGGTATTTTGCATCAGTACCCCTTTGGTTGACTACTACAAATCTCATCATGGTAAAGGTGTGGAACTAAAAAGCAAAGTACTAACAAGTCACATTCACTTGATATGCTACACATTGCATTGAAAGTGTTTATAAAGTGTATAAAAATTAAGATAGACTTCAACATTGTCAAATTCTCTTGTGCATTCAAGCCAGGCCCAAATACCCGGCATGGTGTCTTTCCATTTGAGTTATTGGCCACGTTGGTCACTGGTTCATAAAACAGTAAAAGTATCTATTGCATCTCTGGTTATGCTCCTGAAGTGAATACAAAGTACAATGCAGTTTCAGACTCCTTCAGCAGCCAGCAATGGTTCGATATGTCCAGATATACAATGGATATTGCCTCCAGACTGGCTCTGTTTCACAGTGCTGAAGAGTGCTATGTACCAGGCCAGTAAAACACTGGAGTCTTCCCTTCCTAGACTCTCTCTAGGAAATCAAGTGTGCTACAGCATGTTGGCTGTGTAAAGGACATTCGAAGAGGAACAACAACTACCATAGTAGTGTGAGTTGAACTTAAACAAACACAGTTGGCATTATGGCCTTCTCCCATGGAGAGATAATGCGTATGGTATTGCAAACCTGGAGCTTAGATCTATTAATGGCAGCTCAAAGAGGAACTTGTGTATTGATTAGTGTTAAGTTCTGTACCTATATCCTTGATAATTATGATGGTATCTTTTCTATTCTAGATCATAGGGATAAGAATATTGAAAATGTTAAAAGTCTTGGTACACTTTATCTGCCTATATGATAAAGGAATGGCTCTCTTAAGTACTGTTTTTGTGTGCCATATGCCTGTCTTGGTTTTGCCTATCCTGTATTAGTGAGTTTATGTCCAGGGCAGTGCTTCTCCTCATACCCCTCCTAGCTGTCCTAAGCATAAACACTGCTGTGGAAACCGGGATTGGCAATTTATACCCAAACCCAGCAGATTTACCACAATCTCTCCCTAGAGTTAACCAATAGCATAAAAGAATTCAAGGAAAAATGTTGTTTCCCATCAACTTTGGGAGGAAGGAGCCTCTGAAGGTACCTAGCCTTTCCACTCTCATGGTCCAATATGTCATGGCTCACTCCTTTTTAGGGCCTGCTTGCCATCATCTTCTTTATCTATTTAGTGGAGCCATGTATCTTCAAAATTCTAACTAAGTTTATTTTTTACAGAATCAATGCTTTATTAGTCATGCAGGGATTTCATCCTATTCCAACCAGGGTGCCAGACCCATGTTCCTTCAACTCTACAGAACAGCTAGAAAAGTTTATGCCCCGTCAGGCAGGGGCTTCTGCTCTAACCAGCAGGAACCACAAAAGAATGACCATCGCCCCTCAGCACCGCCTTAAGACTAAGGGCATGGACTCCCTGAGGGGGAATTTGAGGCAGGCCAGTACAGGGAAACTAGGAGAAGATGAGTCACAACATGGCTGACAGACAACATGGCCACAAGACCCCACCGAGACCTTGACCTTGACCTTGCTGCCCCGCTTGGGCCCCAGATAATTCCAAACGGGCCTCCTCATTGATCCCAGATTACTGCAAACAAACGCCTCATGATTGGCCTCCACCTTGGTGGAGTAATCAATAACAGCTGGGGCCCCTCCCCTTAGCATTAGCAAGGGAAAGAATTATTAGTAGCTTAAAAGGTAACCACACAAGCTAAAGCCCACTCTCTCTGCCTAGAGGAGCCTGCATCAAATTTCAGTGCATATTTCTGCCCTTCTTCCCCATTTCCCAATAAATTCTTTTTACTAGCCTAACTAAACTGGTGTGTTCTTAAATTCCTTTATGTGACATAGCCAAGGATCTAGAGGAATTCAACACTTCCCCAGCTTTGTAGTGACTGCTTTCCACTGTAAATAGAGCATCTAAAGTAGACCAGTACAAACCAATCAACTAATATCTACAAGTGAATGAAGGAGAGAATTATTTTACAAGTCTTTCGATAAATAGGATAACATGTGTAGTCAGTTCAAGAAACTGTTGCATTATTCATCTATCCTTCCATCCATCCATTCATTTAGGTTTGCCCTATTGTAGAATGACATAAGAGAACAGACTCTGAGACCATGCTCTAAAGATTTCTATTTGGATCACTTTGGACAAGTTATTTAGCCCCTGTTTGTTATTCTCATAGTTTCCTGGAGGCTAAAACAAATACAATACAATGTATTGACTGAAACAATGAGAATTTATTGGTTTTGAGACTAGGAAACATCCAAAATTGTGGCATCAGAAGGCTATGTTTTCTCCCTGAAGACTGTGGCATTGTAGAACTGGCTGCCAGCATCCTTGGGTCCTTGACTTTTCTGTCACATGGCCATGCCCTCTCCTTTCTTTTCTGGGTTCATTGATTACAGCTTCTCCTCCTCCAAGTGGCTTTCTCTTTATAATGCCTCCATAATAGGATTAAGGGTCAAGCTCATTCAATTGGGCCAGACCTTAACTAAAAATAACACCTTCAAAATGTCCTTTTTTTTTTTTTTTTTACAATGACTCACATTCATAATGATGTGGGCTATGGGTGGAAGGCTCTGTGTCTCTTCAGAGATAACTAAGTTTTTTGACTTGTGGGTGTGGAACGGTAAGAGGCTGCAGTCCTGCCCTTAGGGACAGTGACAAGCAGGCTCCAGTCCCAGGAAATGTTTAACAAAGCAAGGGCTATAAACTTTAAGTATTTAGGGGAAATGCAAAAACCAAGGCTTATCTAGAATGTCTGGAGTCCTTGCTAAAAGCTTACCTAAGATGTGAAAGAGATATATGCTAATTGAAGCCTATTGAGAACTGAAACAAAGGGACCATTTGGCCTTTCCTCTCTGTATAAAAGACGTTTGAAAATCTTGTTCGGGGCTCGGGATTCAAACTGAAAGCTCCCGAGTCCGGCCGGCCGTCAATAAACCATTTTTCCTTCTCAAAATCATTGCTGAGTCCTGGCCTCTCTATACTCAAATAATTGAACTTCTCTTAAATTCCACAACATTAATGGCGACCGCGAAGGGACAATAAATGAAGGCCAGAGACGGTAGCATTTTGCTGCCCCTTCCAAATCCCCGAGGAAGCCGGGAGGACTCGGGTGAACCCCAAATCTGGGCGCCCCTGGATTAAATTTAATCCAGAAAAGATGTGGGCTCCACCAGAATCTTCCCGACAAAAATCGAGGGCAATGGAAGGTCTGAAGAGAAAGATTCTGGGAACGAAAAAGAACTCCGAACATGGAAGAAGGTAAGACTCCCCGGGTGAGCACAGTCTGGAAGGCCCTAGCTTTAATTGCTAGGAAGGGGAGGCTGATCACCTCCCGAGAGAACCCTAGTAGCCCCAGAAGGCTGGGGGGAAGCCGTTCTCTCTAGGCTTGGGAAAAGGAGGAAAACCGGGGAAAAGCCCTGGTGTTTTGGGTTTGTCTAACTGCATGTTAGAATCTGGTACTGGTCTTATATCCACTAAAGGAGTGGAGTCTCGATTTTAAAAGGAAGGGTATTTATAGGTTCGAGTCCTAATATCCTGGAAATTGGTCTAGATTAAGGAAAACAAAACTTGGTTACAGGAAAATGGATCGGCTTTTCTGGTGGAGCTTGGTCTGGGTGTAAAGTTTAAACAGTGGAAAAGTCTAGCTGAAATCTTTTGTTATGGTGCTAATTTGTGAATGAATTTGCTTTATACCAAATGTTAAGTGTTCTGAGGTTTGTGATGGCTGTGGGGGCAGCCGTGGTGAAAATAAATATATAAACTTGTGAGTCAGATTAGTGACCTTTGTGCTTCTGTCTGTGTCAGCTCAATGTTAGTGTTGGAGTTGTGTCCTTACATGAAGTAGAATTACAGCTGAGCTGGAGCCCTCCCTTGCCATTGGCAAGGGGGTGAAATGATTCTGGGGCAAAAGCTGAGGAGTCTAGATGTTTGTGCATGTTCTGGTGTCTTGTCTCTGGTCTGGCCCTTTGCCCCGGCTTGGAGGCCATCTGTGTCCGCGCCAAGCACCCAAGTCTGTTGGGAATGTCCCAGTCAGGGCGGCTGGGTTCCTGGGAGAGTTGCCAAATTTGAGTAGGTTCTGTCTGCCCATTTTGGCTGAAAGCTGGAAAGGGGGGAGCGGCTTGCCCCTTTCCAGTGAGTCCACCCTTCTATTCATAAGCCGCATTCCTGTTTGTTGTGCACCCGACTGCCTGGAAGGGGGGGAAGTGAAGGAGGTGAAAAGCAGAATCAGAATAAATGCAGTAAAGTTCCCTCCTTAGGGTGTAAAAGCCAAAATACGTTTGCATTCTGCTCAGGTTCTTAGAAGGTATTGTAGTAACCTTAAGTAAGAGAATGTGTTCTGTGAAGGTAAACTTTGTATTAAGGGTATAAATAATTATAAAAGTTTTACAAAGCATTGTTTAAGGTATTTAAGTGGCTAATTGCAGAAAGTCATTATTTAACAAAACTGAATTGATAATAATAATAATAAAAGGCAATTTTATAACAAACTTATTCGGCAGCCAATCTCCCCTGCCAACTTGCTTCCAAAAAAACTGTTTCTGGTATTACATGCTACTAAGTATTTAAAGTGAAGAAAAGTTCATTATTTTAACAAACTTGTTTAGTATTAATGGCAATTATATGTTGTAAGAAGTTTGCCTGGTAACTTAGTATGTGGGATATATGGAGTGGGTTTTTATTGTTAAGGAAACAGAAGATGATTTTGTCCTAAGATAAAATGATTGATTATTGGAAAGAGTAGAGTGTGGGACAGAACCTGAATGAATACTGAAAGTGTAGAAGGTTTGTGGAAGGGAAATTTTTATGATTAAAATTGAATAAGATCAATATACAAAGAAAATCTTTTATCAATAGCTTCTTGTGCTTTAACCTCATCATTTCCTCAGTGTTTAAAGAAGAGTCTTACCTCTTTTAAAAGAACATTTATGTTCTAGAAATCAAATCCTGAAAAGTAGCCTTTTATTTCAAACTAACTGCAAGAGATTTATTCTTTTACTTTAAAGGAAAAATTAAGGTAATAAGTTCATTTAATATGTTATAAGTCGAATGAAAGGTATTTAAAGGTGTTATAAAATTAATAGGTTTTAAAAAAATTAATAAAAACTGTAACTAAGAGTTAAAATCATTTATAAATGCATTTATATTATAAAACAGTGGAAAGACAATAACTGAGATTATAGCTGGGTGAATTTAGCCTGAAACTATTATTTAAGTGTAAATTCTACACTAACCTTTCCTTTGTTTATGGTTACTTCAAGCCTAACCTCACCCTTTGCCTTTGCCTATGGTTATTTCATAATTGAGAAGAGCTGGGACAGCACTGTCTCCTCTCCTGGTATTAGTAACCCTTTCTCTCATGAATTCAAGTGTAAACTAAATAAATTGCTGCCTGATAGAATAAGGTTAAATGACCACTGGAGTTTTATTATCTCCAAAACCAAAAGGGGGGTGGAGGGGGAGAAGTCTCCTGCCTTGACGGTCAGTGTTCCTAAGAGAGGCAATTCATGAGAGAAAGCAGTCTGTCTCCCTGAGGCTTCAAATAGCCTCAGTAAATATATATAAAATTAATCTTGTTGCTTATCCAAAATTCTGCTAATTTCAAGGTAAAATATAAAGTTCTAAAACAAAATGGTGCTAAGGCATTGAGAACATTTTGGTTATTACAATCCATTAAGTAAGAAAGAAAATTCTTGTGGTAAACTGCATGGTCATAGTGCAAATTAAGAAGAGTTTCAAAAGTCTTTGAAAAGTTTAAAGTAACTAAAGTCATGTTGTTGTGTCAAACTATTCATGTCTGCCTATTTGCTCAAATTGTTAAAAATTAAATATGCAGTTATATTTATAAATATTCTTAAAGCCCAAATTGAACTAAGCAGGATGAAAAAGTCATAGAAATCTGATTATGGAAACAATTGGGAAAGGGCCTCCTCTTTGCAAGAGCTTTTAAGGCAAGACTAGGTGTGGCAGATTAAACCTATCTACTAGGCTAGGGAATTAAGAATCAGTTTGCCTGGTAATTTCCCAGTTTAAACCTTTGTCAGCCATAAATTGGAAAAAAAAAACAAAACAAAGATTAGGTTAATTTTCACAGAAGAAAAATGTTGATGTAACCCGGAGGCCTGCTGCCTCAGTCTCCCACTCCCGGGTTGGACAGCAGTGGAGGAGACCAGTTTAGGCCAGTCCTATGGGCAGTGGAAGGATGCCCAAGAAGGAGCTAACTAAGTCGGTGCCATTTCAGCACTAAATTCTATTCCTTATTTGACAAAGGGGGGAGCAGGTAAAAACTAAAATGGTTGGAATGTGATAGAAGAAGCAGTTAAATCAAACTTTTGCGTGGGAAAGTTAAATCTCAGATAAGCTGTAACTTCTGAAGTATCCAATCTATGGAAAAACAGGAAGAGCTTGCATGCTAGGCTTAGGGGTATAAATTGTGTCATTTTTCTTTGTTCGGGGCACCAGCCATATCTGGCTCTGCGCCCCTTCTTGCAAGATTGAGAATAAAGTATTTTCTTCTCCACAATCTGGTGAGCCTTATTTTCTTCCAGAAGATTTCTTTCCAACAAAATAAGGTAATTAGTGGCTCTATTAACAAATTTCAGTAAGTAAAGGAAAGTCCATAAAAACTATGGAGAGATCTTTCCTGGGTTATGATTTTTAAAAAATTAAGTAATTGTGTAATGTGTTTTGAAACCTGGTAGTCAGTATGCATGTGTTTTAAAACCTGGTAGTCAGTTATGCTTTTAAATTAATAATTTCATAACTTAAAGAAAAGAAGTTTTTAGCTTCCTGTAAGGGAAAAAGAGAACATTCCTTGCATAAACTATAATGGTTTCAATTTTATTTAACTTGAGTGTAATCTCCCATAGTTAATTTATAAACTAAATTAACATATGTACAAAATCTTTACAGTAATGAAAATTGTAAGTGAAAATTGTAAGTTCACATTGGTGAAATTAGGCTAAAGGGAAAAGATTGTAGATATGCTCTCTTAAATAAAGAGTAAATTTCTTTCATTGGTAATTGTAATTTAGTAAGTTTATTTAAACATGAGGTGTCTAGTCAATGCGGTTATAGTCAATTATAAAGAGTTTGTAAAACATCTTCCAAACTGAAAATGTTTAAATAGTTCTAGTTGTAGAAGTCATTGTTAACTAAAGAAACTTAGATTGGTATTGGTAGCAGAAATAACTTCATGATAATAAACCTGTCTGAAGGCCACTGCAAAATACACATTTAAGTAAATGGTAATAAAAAGTTGTCTTGATTCTATTGGAAATATTCTGTTTTCATTCTAACAATGAAAAATAATATTTTTCCTCTATTACTAAAGTAAAGTACCTACTGTTATCTTCATAGTAAAATTGTGTAAGTAAATAGTCATTTGATATATGTATTGCGTTAAGTTGTTTAAAATATATATAAAACAAGGAATAAACTTTAACATTGTCAAACTCTTGTGCATTCGAACCAGGCCTTGTATACATTACAGGTGGCCTCTCCATGTGAGTTATTGGCTAGGCTGGTCACTGACCCCTCAATTAAAAATATGTGCTATATCAGTCTCTGGTTCTGCTCCTGAAGTCGATGGAAACTATATTGCAGTTTCAAGCTCCTGCAAGCAATAATGATTCGGTACAGCCAAGTGTACAATGGATATCGCCTCCAGACTGGCACTGTTCCATGGTGCCAGAGAGCACTATGCACCAGGCTAGTAGAATACTGGAAAATCTCTGGAATACTGGAAGGATGCTGCAACTTGCTCACTGCGTTGAAGAACATGCTAAGTGGAGCCATGATACCAGGAGACTGTAAGTAAAACTTAAACACAATTGGCATTATGGCCTGCTCTCATGGAGAGATAACATGTAAAGTATTACAAACCTGAAACTCAAAACTAATAATGGCAACTCTGAATCCTTATGCATTAAGTAATACATTAGTTAATATTAAGTGCTGTACTTTTATCCTGTACTAAATATATGCCTAATAATTGTAATGTTATCTTTTCTATTTTGGATCAAGTGCAGAAGTATATTAGACATGTTAAATTCCTGGTAAAATCATTTTCTAAACAGTTAATAACATGTCTATAGAATAAGGTGGCAGTCTCAGCCAGTCTCAGTTAGCAAAAGTGAGGCTTGCTTGCTGATGGTGAGTCACCTATTGAACAAGTCAAAATTGCTAGAAATTGTACAATGAAAACCAAGGTGTAAAAATCTTTATTCTGTAGTTCTGATCACTCCCACAGGTGAAAACTAAGAGTATTTCCAAATTAATGTTCTAATCCTGAGTGAAGCCAGTTGCCCAAGGAGTACCAGTTCACCAGGAGCATCTGACAGAGCGAATGAGTGTCAATCATTGAACAGCTTGGAATGTGTCTTCAGACAAAGCTAAGTGTCTGTTGCAATTTCTCTCTAAAGATGGATAACTTAAAAAGAATATATATGCTGTTCCCACCAGCTTTTAAGGAATGCCATCTTTATAGGCACCTAACCTTGTCTACCTCTGTAATCCAATGTGTCCTCTTTTAAAAACAGGTATTCCAAAATTTTAATTAAGTTTGTTTCTTTCAGAGTGAACATCTTATTAACCATATGAAAACTTCATCCAACTTCGTACAGAATGCCAGATCCATCTTCCTCCAGTTAGAATAAATTAAAGAGTTTTACACCTTATTAGGCAATGACTACAGCCCATGGCCAGCAGGAAGCAGTTACAGAAAAGAGATCGTCTCCCTTCAGCACCCCTTTTAAATTAAAGGTGTAAACTCTTTAAGAGTAAAATAAAAGTAATAGATGGATCTGGAACCTGACTGGAAATCCACGTGAGTGCCAGTGGCAGCAGAATAACTGCGGGAGGCCCCTGCCCAAGATTCTGCTGTCCAGAATGAAAAGTTCTAAATTTCTAAAAACGGTCCTGGATGCTGTACTAAAGACTGATAAATAATCAGTCAAGACAACAAACAGCCATCCACCTCATAGCTCCAACAATAATTATGCCAAAGCTTAGCAAGTAAACTTTGACAAAAGGGGGGGAATGATGTGGGCTATGGGTGGAAGGCTCTGTGTCTCTTCAGAGATAACTAAGTTGTTTGACTTGTGGGTGTGGAACGGTAAGAGGCTGCAGTCCTGCCCTTAGGGACAGTGACAAGCAGGCTCCAGTCCCAGGAAATGTTTAACAAAGCAAGGGCTATAAACTTTAAGTATTTAGGGGAAATGCAAAAACCAAGGCTTATCTAGAATGTCTGGAGTCCTTGCTAAAAGCTTACCTAAGATGTGAAAGAGATATATGCTAATTGAAGCCTATTGAGAACTGAAACAAAGGGACCATTTGGCCTTTCCTCTCTGTATAAAAGACGT
Organism: Dasypus novemcinctus; assembly: GCF_030445035.2. Classification (NCBI taxonomy): domain Eukaryota; kingdom Metazoa; phylum Chordata; class Mammalia; order Cingulata; family Dasypodidae; genus Dasypus; species Dasypus novemcinctus. The sequence goes on from NC_080677.1 coordinate 74,758,856, forward strand.
TTGAAAATCTTGTTCGGGGCTCGGGATTCAAACTGAAAGCTCCCGAGTCCGGCCGGCCGTCAATAAACCATTTTTCCTTCTCAAAATCATTGCTGAGTCCTGGCCTCTCTATACTCAAATAATTGAACTTCTCTTAAATTCCACAACAATAAGAATATGAATTAAGGGAAGTGGATGCAAATCAAGAGATTGGGCTTCCATCTACCGTATGGGAGAACCCGGGTTTGAACACCGGCACCTCATGGTAAAGGTGTGCCAGGTCCACATGGCAAGCCAGGCTCATGCAAGGAACAACACAGCAAGATGATGGTGCAAAAAAAAAAGAGACACAGGGGAGAGTCAAGGCGAGATGCGACAGAAAACAGAAACTGAGGTGGTGCAAATGATGGGGTACCTCTCTCCAACATCAGAGGTTCCCAGGATTGAATAATCCCAGTGAAGCCTAGAGGAGAAAACAAGAAGACAAAAAAACAAAACAAAACAAAAACAGACACAGAAGACCACACAGTGAATGGACACAGAAAGAAAAACAGCAGAATGGGGGGAGGGGGGAGGGGAAGGGGAGAGAAGTGGGAAGGGGAGGGGAGGGGAAGGGGGATAAGAATGTGAATTAAGATAAAGAACAACTTTTTTTCTGGGGTGCATAATTCAACCTACCACCCGTACTTTCCTTATCTATAAAATGGGGCTAATATTAATGCCTGCCTTATCTACCTAACTATTTTATTATTAGGATAGAAAACAAGATGCTAAATATGAAAGACCCTGCAGACTTAACTTAGTGAAAGGTTATTTTCACCATCAAAATAAATGAAGTATCATTGCTTTAGGAAACTTGAGTATTTGTTTTAATTTCCACAATACTATATGTAAATCTCTAATTAACCCAATGCTTGTTTTGAACCACAACAATTTAAACCCAGCCCTACCTTGATTTCTGTGAACACAAGGGTCTTGACTAAGACTGTTCTGTTCTTCGTAACCAAATGTTAAAACTGTTAAAATAGCAGCTTAATTCATAAACAAAAGATGCCCAGTTTGTTTTGAAGAGAAAATGAAGCCTGAAACTGTAACTGAGACTTAAGAATTAACAAATAATTATGTTTACAAAATCATTACATAGATGTCTTTATATAACAAATTAGCAAAAAGTTTAAAATCTGAAATTGCTAAAACTGGCTGGATTTAACCTAGACCTGCTATTCTACACAGGTCTCACTCCTGTTTATGGTTACTCAACCTTACCCTTATGTATACTGACTATCATGATGGTAATTCTAGACTGAACTTACCTTTGTTTATGGTTATTTAGAACTTGGCTCACTCTTGTGTATACTTGCCATTGTGATGGTAATCACTCTACTCTCCTTTGTCTGAATCCAAAAAAACTCCTGCTCTCCTAGTTTGGGGAAGGCAGATTTGAGACATCCCAGTCTCCTGTCCTTCTGCTGGCATTAATAAACCTGCTTTCTCTCCTGACTCCAGTTCATCTGCTTCAGGCAAGAATCCAGAGGGACCCCTGCAGGGTTTCCTTCACTTTTTACTTTATAGAAAGTTTATCACATTGATTTTCATCCCCAAGAATGAATATTCCTGATTGAGGCCATAAAAAGTAAGACCAGGAAAGTACTTACATGATACTTAAAATAAATATCATTCAGACTATAGAAGTAGAGCTTTCCTTCATCAGGATCCTAAATAACACTCATTTACTACCAAGAAAATGAATGTGGAGGCAAAAAAGAAATTAGGCTAGCCTAAACTTGCTAAAGTAGTGCACATGGAATTCAAGGAATTGAAGGGGACATGGACAGATCTTAAGGATCCGTTATTGTCCAAATGAGATCTAGTAGATAGGTTTTGGTCTTACATAGGTTTTGGTCTTCTCAGGAAAGGATCCCTTTGTTTTATCAAATGCTCAGAGAGATTCCCAATCCCCCAAAGGTTAAGAACAACTTGACTAAAGAAAATCAGATGGCAAATATACAAGGTAAATCATGGGAAGTTTCAGCTAAGGCATTCTTAAATACGTTCCTGGAACTCTGTGTTTATGGAAGAGCATTGTGTGAAATGCAGCAATGCTCTATTATTTATTATGTCACTCTTTTTACTTCATCCGCTGCTTGAGAATGTTTAGGCAATATAGTCTATGGTAATTCTCAGTGTTTGATGGGGTTAATTATATAAAAGTCTAAGTGAATTTTAGCCGAGAGTTCTTATGGTATCCATAAAAAAAAGGAAAAAAAAAAAAAGGGGGATTTTAGTGACTAACCCAGTAGCCATCTCCAAGTGGTACATCTTAAATACTGTCTAAAAAGTACTTAGATGACTAACAGAATAATAAAAATATAAGAAATTACTGTATTATTATTTTGTGCTCAGCACATTTTTGTTTCTTAGGTTCTCTGTTATAGCTTTTGCCTTGGGAGTTTAGAAAACCAATAAAAATTGAACTCTAAAAAAATTAAGCTTTTTCATTTTAGAAATTGCCACATTTTGGAATTCAGAGGTTACCTTGGAAAGCTGATTGATTTTTAAATTTTCCTTCTTAAGTCATTGTATTCTCAGGTTATGTCTCCTCAATTTTGCTTTTATAGCTTCTAAGGAAGGCATTAAAAATTATAAAACTTTTTTTGAGTTAGTTTCCCTAGTTGTTCCTCAATGTTATTGGAAAAGCACCCAATAAAAAGCTCCAACTTTGCTTTTACTTTGCAAGGTAGTGAGGAAATAGAAGATTTTGATATTGGTTTTTTTTTTTTAATCACTAAGTTCCTAAACATAGTAAAAAGGTGAATATTCTTTGAGTTTCATGGAACTAATTGTAAAAAGTAGAGTGCTCCTTCTTCCCTTCTCCATGCTTGAGAGACCATTGCTATTCAAGAGGGTGAATTGGCAAGAGGATATCTTCTTTCAAAGGACTTATTAAACAAAGCATCTCATAATGATTGAAGAAGGCTTCAATGCATGAAAATAAAATGTAAGGCAATATAGAAAATTTTGTGATCAATGCATGCTATGTTTTATACTTTCACACCTATTTTAATTTAGGAAAAGTTCACTTAACACACATTCTATTCAAATTAGCTTAACTCAACATAAAATTTCTCCCTTGTTCAGAGAATCTTTGGTTTTGAGGAATAGAGATCTACTTATAGATATTAGAAGCTTCCAGGGGAATCTCATCAGATCTATTTTGTATTCAGGTGCTAAATAGAACTCATCAGATAAATTTTTTTCTTCTCTCCTCCATATCAACTTCCTTGTCTTTTTTTTTTCTCACTAGAACCCTGAATTGATTCCCAATGCTTTACCCTTTCTATATTGCATAAAAGGTCTTTGTCACATATTTTGTAGCCCTTCCATTAGTGTGGGCTGCGTAGAACTCTCCACACAATTAATGTTGGCCGTGGCCATGTGACTTGCTTTGACTAATGCAATGTTTGCAGATATGTGTGGTTTTTATGGTTTGGCTTGGCCTTTCATGCTTGTGTAAAATGCCATGAGAAGAGCTTAACCTAGGTAAGACACTGATCCATTAGCCTGGGCCCCAGAAAAAGACAAGTGGAACAAACTTGAGCTAATCTAAATGCCTGGAGTCCAATACTCTCTGCTCCTCTTGTGTTTGCTATACTCTTCCCTTTTTCTTTGTAAATCCAACTTCTCTGTTTACTCCTCAGCTTGCAAATTACCAAAATTATTTGTAGTGCTAAACCCCACATCACCTTTTAGCTCTATTACATGTCCCAGTAACATCTGACCTTTTATATGCTGTTTTTAACTAAAAATGTGACAAAGAATCTGATTGTTAGTTTGAAAATAGACTGAGAAGCCATGAATCAATTTCCAAGTGGCTTCATGGTACAATCTTGGCTACTCATTCTAGGGCTGTGGGCAGAACAAGTTTTCTAAAAATTATCATTAAAATGGTGTGAACAGAGGACAAAGGACTTTCTTAATGCAACAGTTAAAATACAAACCTATGTTTTCAGCTGTTGACCTGTAGGTTGACATGGCATTTGTCTAGCGGTCTTTACCTCAACCTGTCCAAAATTCCATAAAATGTATACTAGAAAACCAAAATATCATAATACACAAAACACTGGATCTTCTAGCCAATCTGTGGCCAGATTATAAAATATATTTCCACTAATTATAACATTGGCAGAGAGTTGAATTAAAAATCGATTGATAGTACATGTACCTTTTCAAGTTTGAAACAAAATATCTATGGCTAAAACAAAGTTAAGAATCTTGTCTCTTTCTCCTTCGGGAGCCTGCGTAGGCTCCTAATCCAACACACATTCAGTAGATCCCATTTACCACACTTGGACTTAGAAAGGGGACCCTTAACCAGCGTCCATATTGTAGGGGGACTAAGATTTTAGAAACACACACATGCAACCAGGGAATTTATTAAAGAACACAAGTCACTCAGCTCTGGCACTCAACACAGATATCATGCAAACCCATTATCCTAACCATTCGTGAGAGTGAATTTATTTTTTTGCCTGCCATATATGTGATTGTGCTTAAATGCTTAAAAAAGAAAATTTAATTATAGTCAGTATTAGCCAATATTCAATGGATAGTCCATGTTGTATTCAATACTATTCAATCAAGCCCAAGGAAAATGATTTTACACACTTCTTGCCCCCAGATCTTTGAAACAAAAGTGTCAACCAAATGCAATGAAAGTTTTTGGGACTGCCCTTGCTGACATTGGAATCCTTCCTCTCAGAAAGCATGAGTGCTATAGATTCTCACATAACAAGCATGGTTTCCCAGTGGTGCTGAGTATTCATTTCCTTCTCTTTGTTTTCAATTTTAGGTTTCAGACATAGCATGTGAATAGAAGCCAGCTGCACATTGAAATTGTTGCAAAATGGTGGCAAAGGAATATTTAGCAATATAAAAGCAATTCATACACTTCTTTTTTAAAGATTTATTTTATTTCTTTCTCTTCCCCCTCCCCCATTGTCTGTGCTCTTGTGTCCATTTGCTGTGTGTTCTTCTGTGTCCACTTGCATTCTCAGTGGCACCAGGAATCTGTGTCTTTTTTTATTGCTGTCATCTTGCTGTGTCAGCTCTCCGTGTGTGCAGTGCCACTCCTGGGCAGGCTGAGCTTTTTTTTTGCATGGGGGGCTCTCCTTGCAGGATGCACTCCTTGCTCTTGGGGCTCCCCTACACGGGGGACACCCCTGCATGGCATGGCACTCCTTGCACGTATCAGCACTGCGCACAGGCCAACTCATCACATGGGCCAGGACGCCCTGGGTTTGAACCCTGGACCTCCTATATGGTAGGCAGATGCTCTTATCAGTTGAGCCACAACCACTTCCCATATACTTCTTAATGTACCCCTAGATACATACATGAAACTTGATACTATTCTTGGTAATTATAGGTAGATGAATATTGATAGTCAGAATTATGAATAGTTTTATTTTATAAAATTTAAGTAAATTTGAAAACTAAAATGTTTCAGCACCACCTAAGTATTTTTGATTGAATGTTTACATATACTCATATAAATAATCTTGCCTATTAATTTTACTAAGTGCTTTTGAAGATTTGAGAACTTTAATTCTGAAAACTTATATGACAATAAAGCTAATATTTAAATTTTTAATTTAATTTAATTTGCTGTTTTTAGAGAGATGTTTTCAATTTTATGAACTTTAAATATAATGACAAGAAGGGTAAGGGGGGTGGGGATATATGGGAACCTCTTTTTTTTTTAATGTAGCATTTAAAAAGAAAGAAAGAAAGAAAGAAAGAAAGAAAGAAAGAAAGAAAGAAAGAAAGAAAGAAAGAAAGAAAGAAAGAAAGAAAGAAAGAAAGAAACTGTACAAAATATGATGACAATGTATTTTTTATGTGTCAGACACAAATATGTGACTGGTAAATAAAGTAGTGGTAGCAATATCAATTTCCAATAAAGTAGAATTAAGAAAAAAAATTGAAAGTGATAAATAGGGTCATTTTACATTGATAAAAGATTTCCTGCAATAAATGTATCAACTTTGGATCCTTGTGTATATAACTGTATCAAAATTAATTAACATTTAGAAACAATAAATGGATAGATACATTCTGTTGTTATAAGCTATATTAACACACTTTTGTGGGTCAAATACAAAGTGAGAAGGCAAGAAAAGCAAATATGTTAGGTTTCAGTAATATCATGAAGTCTAATTAAAACATAAAATTAATGTTTTGGCCTTTTTGGGAACTATTCTTCATTTTCTAGCATCTGCATAAACAAACAAACAAAAACCAAATATATATCCATAGAGAATTCATCCAAACCCTTGAAATCATTCTAGTATCATTCCTTTGAACTAATACAATGAACCTAAAAATAAATTTTTAAAGTTCTAATTAAAAAAGTATATAACATCTATTCATTAATTTAAAATTATCTTTTTGAATATGTAACTATTGACTCTTGAGAAAATCCAAACTACAATTTCCAAATACTTGAACTAATTCTATATACCAACAGTAAAAACATTTGCAAAGATAACTGATATTTATTTTATGCGATATATCAATGAATCCAACCAAAAGTATCGTGCAAATATTAATAGGTGCTGAAAAGGCATTAAAAAATAAATCTTTATTGTTACAGCAAGATTTGCAGTTTGAGTGGGACATGACACATCTTAAAGCAACAGTCAGCTCTTACTAAATAACTAAATTGTGAAACTCTATTGTTATTCACATTACTATGGAAAAAAGTCTCTATTGTATTTATTATTTTACATTATTTTGGGAGACTGAGTACTCTATTCAGACAAATTAAAATTATAAGAGAAAGCTAACATTACTTTGATAGACAAATATGACCACCCAGTTCCTTAGATATCAGTCATGGAACCAAGGCAGAGACTAGCGGAAAAGAAGAAGTAATGTCTTAGGTTATATTAACTGATGCTATAAATACTATCACTACAGTTAAAAAAAAAATGACAAGAATGTCTAAAATCAATTATTTAGCAGTACTTGGAAGGTCTAACCAATGTAATAATTTGTAAAAACAGAAATAATGGGGTCAAAATAAAATAATTGACAAACAGTATAATTATATATTTAGAAATCCTGAGAAAATGAGTGATTTTTAAAATACTTAAGCAAAATAGCTAAATTAAAAGAAAACAAAAATGAAACAACTGTTTTTATGCCAGTTATTAAAATCTAGTAAGTAAAATGACTGCAACCAATGTTAAAAATGGTAAAATTTTAGTGTACTCAAAGAATATTTGAGTGAATGAAGAGACATTTTCTGTTTTGGAACCTTGACTATGTCTTCTTAGAGCATATTATAAGTTCAATCAAAGTCTTAATTAAAATATTGTGTGTTTGTATATGTGAAGATAATGTATAAATTCAAAGTCTGTTAAGGACAAAAAGTAGCCTTTACTATACAAAAATAATAGCAAAGAAATGGAATGGTTTGAATATTAAGGCAAAATATTATTGTCTTCATTTCCCAAACTGGGAATTTATTTTCCCATGGTTGCAGAGGCTAGATGTCTTGTTTGCTCTTGGGTTGGTAATAATCTGTCAGGCTGACAGTTCTTGAGGTCCCTTGGCTTTCCAAATTCCAACTGAGTTCTGGCTTCTGGCTTGCAATTCTGTGTCCAATTTCTTTTGCTTATAAGGACTTCAGCCATACTGGATTAAGGCTCACCTTCATTTAGTTGGCCCCACCTTAACTAAAAATAACATCTTCAAGGTCCTATTCTAAAAAGTTTCTCATCCATAGGACCAGGAGTTGGAACCTGAACATGAATTTGTGGGGAAATTGATTTAATCCCCAACAATCATATACCACATAGTAAACTGTATTATAAAACCACAGTAAACAATAATTCATTAACCAGTATTACATATGATATACATTATGGAAGAAATCCCCACCCCCCCCAATTGAAGTTGAGGAAAAGTGGCTATTTAGGAACATAAAATTAGAGTGTCATTTCACCTCAATCATTCAGATACATTTAATAATTAATTGTAAAAAGTGAAAAATAAATGATGGTATTGGGCTCTAGAACTATTTCTTGTTTAGGCAGTAATAAGGTTTACTACTTACAAAGAAAAATGCCATTAGATTTTATTACATAGTATTTAAAGGATTTTTGTTATTTCAGTAAAAAACAAATTTGGAAAGGGGGATGCAATAATGATGAATGGAATATTGTATTCTTTATTATATAATTATATATTTATTATAACAATGGGGAGGGGATGAGAAAAACTATTCACAAAAGAAAAATACAAATGCCTGATATGTGGGGAAAATATGCTTCACCAGTAAATAAGAATGCAAATTTAAAGCAATAAGATACCATTCCTTTTTAACTTTGGGAATTTTTAAATAAAATAAGAATACTCATTGCTGATAAGGATATAAAAAAATGAGCTGAGGAGGCCTAAACTCCTCCTAAAACAATTTGTCAAAATATACTGTACATGAAAAGTCTCTTTGGAGCTAGAAAATCCTTTATATGAAATCAGTCTCAAGTAAATCATCTCAGTTGTTTCAAACAGTGTAAATGTCTAACATGTTGAAATCATTTTACAAATCATGGATCTGGATTGTGGAAGATTATGTGATATTTAGTGACATGTTCACTTAACCCTTCTTCCAGTTCTGGAGGTCAAAAGTCTAAATCAAGGAGTTGATAGGGCTGTTTCTTCTGGAGGCTTCAGGGGAGGATCTGTTTCCTTGCTTTTTCAGCTTCTAGAGGCCACCTCAGTTTCTTGATTCATGGCCCCTTCCTAGAATCACTTCAGCCTCTTCCTTCCATTGACACACCTTCTCCTCACACTGATCCTCTGCCTCTCTCTTACAAGGACCCTTGTAATTACATTGAGTCCATCCAGATCATTCAGGCTGAAGACCCCATTGCAAGGTTCTTAGCTTACTCATATCTGCAAGGCCCCTTTTAAAGTAAATTTCACAGGTTTGGTGATTAGGACATGTACATCTTTGGGGGACCATTTTTCAGCCTACCACAATGTTTATTATAAAACTATGTATAAAATGTAGATGCCAGTGTCATCCTATTCCTCTAAATAGTGAAATTGACGTGACAGTTCTAAATTTTTTACAGTTCGAATGTAATATCACTAAAATCAACTTTCTTAACTCTGATCTGATTGTATATTCTTTTAACAGTTGTAAAAACACTTAAATTTTTTTCAAAATCAAACAATTCATAGTGTATCCGAAAAATAACTCTTCAGATGTAACTTAGAAACTAAGATGAATATACAAAAAGAAAAAAAATCCAGATGCATAACACACACATATAATTGTATATCTTTATATGTAAAATATACAGTTTTCCTTACTCCAAATAATAAGCTTATTCTTTTATTGTATCTCTTTGCTCTAAGTTAAGGACCTTTAACATTTGCTTGAAAAACAAATAAGTATCTCTCCTTGGCTTACATGATTATTTAAAGTACATTTTCTATTCATTTGCTACTTAGCCACAGAAATATTATGTTGTTTTTCATTGTTATTTTTTTGTAAATGTAAATATATAGTAATTTCTAGGAAATTTTGCATTCTATTAACCATCTTGTCAAATTAATTTAATTTTTATATTAATTTAATGCTGGGGATTAGCTTGTTTTTAATCACCAATTTAAATATTGTTTCTTAACCAGAAATTATAGATAAGCATAATAGATTCATCTTCATAAAAGAATTTCAAAAAGAGTATTTCTTCTTTTAGCGAGAGCCATGAAACAATTGTTAGTACTTTTTCACCCATTAATCTATTCTACGGAGTTTAATCAGTTGGCCACAGACTTTAATTTTAATGTCAATCCAAATTACCCCTGTTCTTTCTTTTGTATTGCCAGCTGAATGTCATTCTTCAGAAACATATCAGTTATGAAATTTCTTTACTGGAGGATTTTGTGCTTAAGTTATTAAAATCATTTTCCTTCAAAAGTAGCATACAATAGCAATGTTGGGAATTCAAATTATTTATTAAACAGAAGGCTGAAAAACCAGTAATTATATAATGGTTTGAATAATTCTTTACAGTATTCCACCTGAATTTTGCTCATATCAATTGTAATAATCTCTTTCTTGATGGTTGAAGCAGTAGAGTGCCCTCACCTCTTGGCCTCAGGGTAATGTTTCTATTTCCTTTGATAACTATGCCAAGCCAACCTGCTGTGCGATTTATGAATCTCTTGGGTGAAAGTAATGGTACTTATTTGGGCAAAACCTTAATTATGCAATCTCACATAGTCTCTCTTGTTCATCCTTTAACCTTCTAGTTCAGTTCTGTCTTGTATTTGGCCCTGTTTTTATGTAACTTTGTAGAAGCACATTTGAGAACAAAGTGATCAGAAAGCAGATGCTGATTTTCTTTCCTATTCAAATTAGTCCAGGTAAGTTAAAAGCCTAGCTTGCCCCTGCTTTAAGACTATTTAAATGATTCTCCTCAGCAGTATTTGACATTTTCTGTCTGGTGTCATGGTGTTTTGACTCACAGGGATCTTTGGATTATTTCAAGAAGTCAATTGAAAATAGTATTTTCAATAATTCCACAACATTGAATTGAGTACTAGATGCCATTGGTGAAGATTTTGCATTCCTTTTACCTTGTAAATCTATCGGAAAGATATTGTATTCCAGACACATTATTTTTTAAGATATTGTTCGTTGTACCTTTTTATCCTTTACCATCTTTGATTTGATTAAAAAAACAAACAAACAGGAAAGCAGATATCATAAACCTCTCACCCAGTTTAGCAAGCTTGCCAATTAAATACCTCACTAAATTTACTTTATGTGCCAATGATATCTTTTAACCTGATTTTCCAATACTTAAATTTGAGTTGAAAAAAATTTATTTTTTGGCTGAGGACTAATTATGTCAGTTTTCTAATATGACATTAATTATCACATTTTAGTGAGTTTACGGGTATGGGTTCCTAAGATTTCAAATGGATATGTGTCCACCCTGGGTTCCTTGACTTGTCTTTTTGTTAGTTATGCCAGCTTTGACTACTCCTTCAATCATACTTTCAAAGCCTTGGAATTGCCTTTAGTCCTGGCTGTGACAGGAAGGAAGCTTCTGGGCGGTACCTTGAAGTGGGAGTTTTGCCAATACTCAGCCACTATCACACTCTTCACACAACCTGTGTTTTGACAATACTCTTCAGCCTTGAAAGTATATAGACGTCTATAACATATGTAAAATTATGAATTATCCAAATTCATAAATCAATTTTATTTTTTTAAGAAAATAAAGAAATTTAATTTTTCTGGAACCTTATAATTAAATTTCTTCTTATTAAAAGTTAACCTTCGGGAGCAGGGATAGCTCAGTGGTTTGAGCACCTGCCTCCCAAGCATAAGGTCCCAGGTTAAATCCCCAGTACATCGTATCTAAAATAAAAAATGTCAACCTCCCAAAACAATATTTCTTTCTTAATTTAAAATAAACTATAAGTAATTATGGCAGTGTACATCTGTTTTCAATTTAAAATATTCTTTAAAATTTTAAATCATTACAAATATATTGACTATAAATTACAGTAAAATACAATTTGATTTCATTTTAAATTCAGCAGTAAAAGATGATACATAAACATGTATTTATTCAGCAGATATAAGTATGCACCTTTAAATTTATTTTGCAATTGTTTGCTGTGAAAAAACTATTTGTTTTTACAATTCACAGTATTGCATCTAACCTGTTATGAATACTTGAGTGAACTTACTGATAGACTAAGTAATCAGGCAATTTCTTATTTATTCACAAAACATTCAAATTCTAGGTTTACTGTTACTTCAAAAAAAATGATTATTTCAATGCTGTTACTCTGTAGCAACATACAAGGTAACTACTTAGTAGCCAGGTTATTAGTCTGCAAATCATATTTAAAAATTTCGTAAAAGAATGGTAGGTGGGGAAAAATTTTCCATTAAATTCAAGAACAAAATTTCTGTAATATAAATACAAATAAAATGTTATACCTTGAAAGATTATTTTTAAAAACTGTGCTATTTATCTTCTAGATTTTCTTACTGAGGAGGCATTTAAAAGCAATAAAATAATATTGACAATCGTTTTATTGTATATTTGTGCTATTTACATCTATTAGACATTAGTCGTCTCAAAAATGTGATTTATGCTAACGATATGTGCGTTAGAGTTCTCCAGAAAGACAGAACTGTTAGGAAATATATATATGTAAATATTAAGAGATTTACTACAGGGACTGGCTCATGCAACTGTGAGTATCGGCAAGTCAGAATGGCAGAGGGCAGAGCATGCTTTGTAAAAGCACAATTTGGAAACCTTCATATAGGTGAAGTTGAATTCCTCAGGAGAAGCTGGCTGGCTGAAGGAGAGGTAGGAATTCTTTCTGACTTCTGACATCCTTAGTTCTGACTTGAAGACCTCCAGCTGATTGGATGAGGAAATTCCCCCTATTGCTAGGATAATCTCCTTTGTTTTAGATATAATCAGCCATAAATGCAATCAACTGACTAGGTGCAAATCCACCTATGAAATATCCTTACAGTAACAATCAGGCCAGTGCTTTCTTGACCAAACAACTGGACGCCATAACCTAGCCAAGTTAAGCATGAAATTACCCATCACAATGTGCCTTTATGAATAAGGCTAAGAATTTGAAAATATTTTGCAACATGTTTAACAGATTCATGTTTGGTTTTAGAGTAGAAAGGTCAAACCAGTTCTGGAGCCAAGCAAAAAATATTTTTAAATGAAAAACATGTAAAATCTCAATATCACTCAATTTGCATGATAGCTATATCATTACAACTAATTATTATGTTTCTAAAACCTGCATCTCCTCCTACAAAAACTAAATTTAATATATGAGATTCTTCCAAATATATGAATACGTTTTCAAATTAGTAAACTTTGTTTCAGCTTCAAAAAATAAAAAAGAAACAAAGAGGAGCTTAACAAATTATGGTAGCATTACTTTAGAAATTCCTCTCCGGGCACATTTATCTTATTTAATATTAAAAACAATTCAATTCTTTCTTCAGTATTCAGAAAGATGGAAGAAATGAGCACAGATTGGTTAAATGACATGACCAAGTTCTCCTTGTTAATGAAGAAAATGAAAAAAAAAGTTTTATCATATCACACAGAGTGATATGGAATAAGGTAAAGAAATAGATGAATGAGAGTATAATGGAAAGTCATTTTTCAATTCTACAAAGAATAATCAGTGAAAAACTATAGGGAAAAACTGTTGCATTTGTAACAATGCAACAACAAGAAAAATAAAGAACATCAGAATAAATAAATGGGCAGAATTTAGATGAAGAAAACTTTGGATGGGAAGCGGATTGGGCCCAATGGATAGGGCGTCTGCCTACCACATGGGAGCTCCAAGGTTCAAACCCAGGGCCTCCTGACCCATGTGAGGAGCTGGCCCACACGAAGTGTGCTGTGCCATGCAGGGGGTTCCCCCGCGTAGCGTATGCAAGGAGTGTACCCTGTAACTCAAAAAAAGTTTTACAATTTTTAATGCCTTCCTTAGAAGCTATAAAAGCAAAATTAAGGAGACATAACCTGAGAATACAATGACTTAAGAAGGAAAATTTAAAAATCAATCAGCTTTCCAAGGTAACCTCTGAATTCCAAAATGTGGCAATTTCTAAAATGAAAAAGCTTAATTTTTTTAGAGTTCAATTTTTATTGGTTTTCTAAACTCCCAAGGCAAAAGCTATAACAGGGAACCTAAGAAACAAAAATATGCTGAGCACAAAATAATAATACAGTAATTTCTTATATTTTTATTATTCTGTTAGTCATCTAAATACTTTTTAGACAGTATTTAAGAGGTACCACTTGGAGATGGCAACTGGGTTAGTCATTAAAATCCTTTTTTTTTTATGGACACCATAAGAACTCTTGGCTAAAATTCACTTAGACTTTTATATAATTAACCCCATCAAACACTGAGAATTGCCATAGACTATATTGCCTAAATATTCTCAAGCAGCAGATGAAGTAAAAAGAGTGACATAATAAATAATAGAGTATTGCTGCATTTCACACAATGCTCTTCTATAAATACAGAGTTTCATGAACATATTTAAGAACGTATTAGCTGAACGATAACCTTCTCCATGATGCAGCAAGATGACGCAACAAAATGAGACCCAGATTCCGGGTGCTGCTGACAAGAATACAAGCAGACAAAGAACAACACACAACGAATAGACACAGAGAGCAGACAACTGGTGGGGGGAGCGGGAAAGGGGAGAGAAATAAATAAATAAGAAACTTAAAAAAAAAAAAAAAAGGAAAAAACACTTTGGAACTCCACTAAAAAACCAAACCAAACAAAAAACCTTGGATAAATGGGGAAAAATGCATACATTGTTCTTAAATAGAAATACCAAATATAATAAAGATGCTAATCCTCTTTCAGTTTATGTGATCCCAATGAAACACCAAAAGGTTTTGCAAAAACTGAAAATTTTTGTACTAAAAATTCTAAAGAATATAAAAAAATTAAACTTTAGAATATGATATTCAGGATAGTCTGAAAATAGTAAATAGTCCTGCATAAATTTTGTCAGCTCAACAGCATAGAATTAAGTCAATAATAACTATGTCATTTAGAATCTGTGAAGAAGTTTATTCAATAAATACTTGTGAGATAATTAGCGAAACATCTGGAAAAAATGTAGCTATAGTAGTGTATACATCTCATTATTTATGAGCAGCTAAATATGTTGAAAAAGATTAATGACTTTGAAACTGTAAGTAGGACAGAATAAAATATTTAAAAATATATAGATATAAATGAAACATGAAAAACTGTTTTTAAAAGATGGAAACAAACTCTATTGCTTTTGTAACAAATATATAAGTTTTGTTTTTGGATCTTGTTTTAACTGACTGAAGAGTCAAGTCAAACTTTTCTTCCAATTGAAAAACTCATTTGGATTTCATCTCATTGCCTGCTGACCTTGCTCCAGAGTGATTCTATTTCCTGTTTCTGCTACTGTTGGTCTCATGTATCGTGATGTGTTCTTACTACAGAACATGGTTATCTTTTCCTCATTTCGCTGAAATTCGGAATGCATTATGGGAATTGTGAAAGAAATGATCACTGTTATTATCATAGTAAGAATATGAAAAATGCATGTAAAGATTTATGCCACTCATTGATAAATAATGAATATAAAGGAAAAAATCATATTTTACTCATTCACAGTAAATTCAGAGATTGTACAGTTTTGAGAACGTTATTCTTTGCTCAAAATTTCTTTGGGAGGAATAAATGCTAAGATCAAGAAAAGTACCCAAATTGAGGAATACTGAGTAGTTTCAGATTGTTCTCCCATCCTTACAGACTACTCCACACATGCAGACAAATTTTAAAGCAATTTAATAGATGTTTTTCAGTCAGTTCCAAGATTGGGCTGCAAATCCATGCATGGATACTTGAACAGTATGTTTTTCTTCTAACAGTAGTAGCCAAAATACTACATATTTGTCAAATTAAATCTGATATACATGATTTAAAGCCATTGAAATATCAATGTCTTTTATTCCTTCCTTCTTCTTTCCATCCTCTCTCCTTTCCTTCCTTTCTTCTCTCCATTCAATGGACATTTAAGGAATATCCACAGTGCCAAAATCTGGGACCAGGGTGGGGTGTTTAAGAATAGAATTTTATTTCTCTTCAAGGTCTAACACTTTTATTAAGATTTATTTCAGAGTTGGCTAAAACTCTTATTTGTTGTTTTCCTGATAATGTTAAATCTTTCTCTGTACTATCCATCATCTCCTTGAGCATTTTTAAGATCATTTTTTTTAAAGACTTTTTTTTTTTTTCAGTATGCCTACATTCTCATATTCTTCACTGATGTTTTCTGTATTTTTATCCTTGTCCTTTGGATTGGCCATGATGGGCCTGTTTGTTTGTCTTATACTCCACACAGTACATTTTAATATTTTAAAATATTAACTCTGAAATTTACTCCCTTGGATGCCTTTCTTGATTTTGTAACCAGTTGCTAATAAAACAAAGATTTTCTTGAGCTTCAGTCCTCCTATCAGGAAGATCTGCCCAAGACAAATGCTGTGTGCAGAGATGTCCCTATCTTTCTGAGCCTCTGTCTTGTCCTTGGCTTTTGTTTGTTAGTTATTTTGGAGTTTCCCTATTCACAGGAGTTTGGTTGTCCCCTGTGTTTCCCAGGGAACAGACCTCCCTATCCTGTGTAGTTGAATCCTGCAGACCTTTGTCCCAGATTTTCTGCCTTTATAGTTTTATTTATACTCCTTTCATTGTCTTATGCTGCTTTTGTCTGGAGGGTAAATTCTGGGAGGAGGGTCACCCTGGGGAGGTCTTTTCCAAGTCAGTCTTTTTCAGCCAGGGACCCACAAAGGGGCAAAGGCTGTTCCAAAGTGCCTTTGGGAGGAGTCAGGAAGGGCACCAAAATCTTCTCTGATGGCTCCCAAAGCTGTGCTCTCCTGGCCTGCCCAACAAATACAGCCCTTCAGCTAATTGTTCCCCACAGCCCTGAAAAAGAGCGGCATCTTTATCATCTCCACCACTTCTACCTGCGTCTGGGAAATTTGAAAGAATTCCAGCATTCTGAAGTCTCTCATCAAAAGCCATGATCACTGATCAGCTTAGCCTGGCCCTGGTCTTGGGGAAGAGGACTTTTATGTCCATTCCTGTCCTCAGTGAACTAGACAGGGGCCTGCTGAGAGAGTTGGGGATGGGTGCAAGTAATTGCGGCATGGAGAGAGCAATTTATAGTTTTTGACATAATTTATCAGTCAGTCACTTTCTCCCACTCTTCTCCAGTTATTGTACAGTGCTTTTCTGGAGTTTCAAAATATTGGTTTCAGAAGTTCCTGCCTATTTAATAGTTTTTTTGGTAGGAGGACTTAATCCTGGAGCTTCTTATTCAGCCATTTTTTCCAGAAGTCCTCAGTCATTTAGTTCTGATACTTGTCCACTCAATCACGTCAAGTTCTATTCTTGGTTACCCAGTTGCATCATCTGCCTGACTGATTCTGCTCGAGTGTACTTCTGCTGTGAAATTCTTGACCCTATACTACTATCCCCATCTCTTCATGTAACCTCAATAAAACTATCTATCAGCCGACAGATCAAAACATATGATCAGTGGATGAAGGTTGTGAAGAAGTTTAGTACAAAGTGTATGTTGATGACAAGGAAGCAAAGAGGGGGTCTTTCTCCGTGATAAGGTTTATAATTTCTGAAGATTCAGTTCAAAGAGTACAAATGTGAAGTTCAAGATCTGGCATGATCTTTTGTTTAAAAAAAGATAATTCTTTAGAGAAAACTCTACACAAGCTGAGGAATTATAGGAATTGGTCTGATGAGAGCTTTTTATACCTGTCTGTTTTAAAAAGGAAAGAAATAGTGAAAACCTGAGTGCTACTGCTTAGCCCACTGGGAGAAGAAAATACATGAACACAGAAAAGGTCCCCGTCTGTAATGTGTTTGGCTGGCAATGATCAGAAGATAGAGGTTTGCATGAATTTATGGAAAAAACAATAGCTCCTGTCTTTCACACTACACAGGCCAGGCCCTCCAGGCTTCTTACAGGTGTCCAGCTTCCTACCCAAGCTGTGGTGACCTGCATGAGAAGTGGTCATTACCTCAATTACTGGAGGGGAGGTGGTAGTTCTAGTAGGGACCACACTGCAAGAGCAGTCAGAAGAAAAGGGCAGAGAGAACAGGGCAGGAGAATTTATTTTGCAAACCAATCTAAATCAAAGAACAACTGTTGTGTTATCAATTTGTCCCTGATCAGGACTGAATTTAGGACTGAAATACAAAACTTGGTTAAGTGCCTGTTATACATTTAGTTTCTGCACAACCATTTTTGGCATTTATAGATTGCCTTATTTTTATCCAAATATTCATGGGAATGGCTTCTTGTTCATAATAGAGTTTGCTAATTATTTGTTGGAATAAATAGATGTTCATGTATGTATCAAGAGTTCTCTTTTTCTGGAACACAAGAGCTTACCCTTAATTACCTGATTCTTATGTGCAATTGTGCCTTTCAGTACCCAGCTCAGACCTAAGAGCACAGTATCAACTAGAAGTCTTTGATCCTTAATTAACATATATATGACCTTACCCCAATAAGGAAATCAATAATGTTCACAGTTTCTATCACTCAAACATTAAACTCAGCATAAAGGATATATAAAAAAAATATGAAAAATTTAGTGTATTATGAGCATACTTTGTCATCATTGTTTTTTAATTAGCTGTTTGCAAAATTAGGGATAATTCCATGAAAAGTGACTGAATGTTAATATTAATAGAGAAAAATGCTTCTCTATTTGTAATTGCATTTTCTATTTGACAAAGGCCAGAAGACATTTTGAAAATATGGCAAAATTACAATAATACAAGCAGAAATATAAATTCTATTATGTTGGAATATTTAAAATTTCATGCCCTGAAGTATGTTTTATTTCAACTGAAATCAATATGAGAGAACAGAGCAGGAAATAAAGTATTAATTTTTATTTTGCTTCAAAATGTACCTAAAATTTAATATCCAGACAATGTAGGACAAACCACAACCTCAATTTTAGTAGATTGTATGTAGAGTGAGAATTCAATTGCACAATACAGATTTTACTCAGTCAGGGGAACAATGTTACAAAAATGTTCTTCAGAGAAAGCTCAAACTGCTTGTTGACCAATGGGATAAAAACTACCAGAGCAAATAAAATTTTGGGCATGTATGTCTCCTTGCAGTCTCTTTACAAGAAGCAGATCCAGGGTTTTAAAAGATGGGAAAGAGATACAATTACATTGTGTTATTAACTTCAGCAAAATAATGCCTGTCAAGCAGAGAAAAAGCTTTAAAGTTTTAATTGAGTTAAATTTGACAGATCAAATTTCTAATTCCATTCATTCTTAATTAAGATATTTGCCATCAAGATAAAAATTTAGACAATTCATATGTAGAGGTAAAACATGTTAGGTTTTCCAAAATTAGTGCCGTATTTATCTAAAATGGCTCTAACCTAAAATAACAAAAAAAAAAACCCAAAAATAACAACAAACAAACAAACACAAAAAAAAGGAAGAATTCAATTTTTGAAATTTTTCTCCATATAGTGTCCTAAAACTACACAAAGTAAGTAACTAGCACATGCTTATTGTCACTAGAGGGTCAATTTCCTGCCTTTGAAAAGCCTTTTGGTAATCAGGTTAGCTTTAAAACTTCTGAATAATAACTCACAAATGAAGGATTATAGTTAAGCTGCACAATCCATAGGTGATAGATGGAACCTAGAGTCCATTACCAGACTCTGTACCTCAAGTGGCAGGAGAGGTAGAGAAGACAAAGGCATACATTTCTTGGTCATTTCCCATGTCCATTTGGTGACAATGTCCTTTCCCTTTTCCTTTGGAAAAGCCTTTGCTTCTAATTCCACTTGGCTAATCTCTTCTCTCACCTCCTTTCCTCCTTCCTCCTTCCTCTCTTTTACCCCCCCTTTTCTCCCCACCCCAGTTCCCTCCACTCAGCTCCCATTCTCTCCCCTCCACTCTATTCTGCTCTGTCCTTTCTTGCCTCCCCTCCCCTCCCTTTCACTTCCATATCCTATCACTGGAAATTTTAAATCCTTCCATCCAAATGCCTTTTTTCCTCAGATCCACACAGTAAGAGGGTCCTCTGTTATAAAAAGAGATTGGATAATACCATAACAAATCTTCAATAGAAACTATTGCTAAAATATATAACTCGAAACAAGTAAAGATTACAGCTTTGGAAGCTCTGACTAATGTGGCCCTAAGCCATCTTTCCAGTCTGATTTCCAGTCAACTGTCTTTTCTCGATTACTCTTTAGCCACGCTGGAGTGACAACTCTGAATTTTTTTAACTGGCCATACAATCCCTTGGTGCTGCACTTTGCCTATGTGGTTACTCTGCCTGAACAATTCACCCAATTAGAACCCAAGGGTGCAAGTTACAGCTGCGTACACTGCCACTCTCAGGAAATAGTACAGCAATTAGATACAGAAAAACTCATCTTTGTTCATTTAACACAATAGGAGAAATGGTAAACTAATCTCCAGGCCTGCTGAAAAAAAAAACAAGAACCCAGTCCATGTGCCTACCAGGTACCAGTCATTCTGCACTTGTAAATGTGACGGACGTGGTCCTTTCCCCAGTTGTTCTCCTACTTTAGCAGAAAGAGAAAAACAAACTAGAAATCACAGTCTTTCTAAGGAAATCACAAAGTAGAGGCAACAAACCTCTGCTATATTGGACAAGGTATAATCTAAAAAAGAGTTTACCCTTGACTGAAACTCAAAGGAAGAGCAGGAGTTTGTCAGGGGCGGGGAGAAGATAGTGTTCCACAAAAAGGAAACTGCAGGGTTGGAAGCCTGCAGGCAAGAGAGCAGAGTCTAGCCACAGAACTGAGAGCTCAGGGTGCCTTGAACCCAGTGGGAAACAGCGGACTTTGAGAACTGTGCCAGGGCCTCAGGTTTTGTTAAAGGATTTTGCTTTTATCCTAGAGGCATTGAGAAGCCAATGAAAGATTTGAGCTTGTGAATAATGTGATAGATTGATGTTGCAGAAATATTATTCTGGCTGTCCAGTGGAAACTTATCTATTCACTAAAAGACCTAAAAAGACTTAGATGATAAGTACCAATGTCTTATAGTTTTAACTTTGTACTTACATACACATTATTTGCAATGTCTGAAGGAAAGATTTAGCATCAAGACTGAGTTATTTTTTCCAAAGATACGACTTAGAAGCAAAAGACAGTATTTGGGGTTAACATAGAAAGGAAAATGTAAATAATTTGATTTGGTTAAATAAATAATTAGCATAATTTAATAAATTACTTTGATATATAGTTACAGATATTTAAAAGATTAATAACAATTATGGGGAAACGGACTTTGGCCCAGTGGTTAGGGCGTCCGTCTACCATATGGGAGGTCCGCGGTTCAAACCCCGGGCCTCCTTGACCCGTGTGGAGCTGGCCATGTGCAGTGCTGATGCGCGCAAGGAGTGCCGTGCCATGCAAGGGTGTCCCCCGCGTGGGGGAGCCCCACGCGCAAGGAGTGCGCCCGTAAGGAGAGCCGCCCAGCGCGAAATAAAGAGCAGCCTGCCCAGGAATGGCGCCGCCCACACTTCCCGTGCTGCTGACGACAACAGAAGCAACAAAGAAACAAGACGCAGCAAATAGACACCAAGAACAGACAACCAGGGGAGGGGGGGAAATAAAATAAATAAATAAATCTTTAAAAAAAAAAAAATAACAATTATGAATCATCAATAAGATCTCTGAATATTGAACACATATAATGAATATTCTGATGTTACATATGATTTAGTAGTTGGCATGCTCCCTAAAAATGCTGCCATTTGGAGTGCATTTATATATAGTGCCTTTAATCAAAAAGAATATTTACAATAGGCTGTTACCCAATTTCTTTATGTGATGTCACTGAGCTTTGTTTTCAAGTTATTCTTTAGTAATGATCAGTTCTTTCTCATACACTGGCATCTCACTTCCTGGGAATTAATGTTTATAATTGACCAGAACAGATTGTTGGCATTTTCTAACAATAAAATAAGCAGAATCTTCCCAGAAATGGTTCCAGCCATGCCACCAGTTTGAGAAGGTTTATTAAGGACAAATGAGGTAAATCATTGGAAATCTGTCACACATTCACTTGTTTCCTTCTTCACTGTAAAAAATAATTCTTTTCTGAAAAATTTCTGCCTCTGTTCAGAAATTACCAAAGAATTAATTAAAAATGACAATTATCAGAAACATCTAGGAAAAATATTACAAAATCTAGGGAAAAAAACCATAATATTAATTAACTCCCTGACATATCTCTTATATTCTTTTTTTATACAATTTCACTTCATATTCTTTCATCACCTCTTCACATGATATTGATTTCATAATGTATTTTCCTACTGAGAAAATAGATAATTCAGTCTTTCTTCCTGTGTGGTTAATAAAAAATATTTTTATTTATAGTTGAGATGTGTAAAACATGTGTCTTTAAATAAAGATGTTATATTGTTGCTTATATTTATATATTCTATAATAAAGGAAAACTGATAAATTATAGTTTGTGCACTTACCATCATAAAAATAAATGCCTGGTACTTTTAAAATTTTACCCTGTGCATTTTTTAATATATTGCTAAGAGGAATTTTCATGTTGACAACGCATTAAAGACCTATCCTGTGCTTGAAATTTTGACATGTCTGAATGCTGAAAGAACTTCCACAGACTAGCTTTTGGTTCTATACATTTAAATCCTGTTACTTTTTCTTCACTGCTTCCTTATTTCCAGTATTTGGCATCGTAGGATAGGTTCCCAAATAGTGCTCATACTTCTGGACTTAGACCTTCTAAGCCAAGATAAATCAGCAATTGGGCAACCGTTATACATGAACACCATTATACATGATCAACAAAAAATTAACCTAACTTCTATAGAAGTGATTGCAAACCCTATAGCCCACTAAACCCAAATATCCCAAATCTAATACCTTTTGTCTATTTCCCTCAGTGTACAAACTCACCCAACATGAAAGAGGGGAAGTCAAAATGAAAAGTGACTGCTTACAGTTAAAATATCTTAGTTTATCTGTCTACAATAGCATTTACCTTGTGAATACATCGTAAGTGACTTTCCCAGGACTAATAACCCTCTCATCTTTTAGCTCTTATCTAAAATGTAACTTCTTCATCGAGTCCTTTCATAACTACTTTATTGGCACCATTTTTGTCTATCACAATGCTTTATTAATTTTTCCAAAAGGACTTATCCCAATTAGTAGTTGTATATTTATTTGTTCATTTATCAACAGGCCCTAGCTTCAAACAGTACCTGCTACATACATTGGCACCAAATAACATAAATATATAATATTATAAATTTATAAAAAATATAACGTAAAACCCTATAAGAAGGCAAATTCCCTTATCTTCATTCTCAAACAAGGTGGGGCAAAGTCTTGACCCTTTGGAAGGAGGGGAGGAGATGGTGGGGGGTGGTGAGATGCAAGGCTAGCCACAGGCAACCTCATCTCACAAAAAGCTTTTTTTACTTCCTCAATATTTCTCCAAGCCCATTTTCCTTGGATCAGTCAAAGAAATGGGCACCAAATATCCCTACATTTGCCAAAAATATTGCTATTGTCCCAGATGTTCCACCCAGCCACAAGAGCAGGAATTAATACCATTGATATTCAAGCTGGAGTGGACATGACAGCAGATGATGCCAAGCCACAATTCGGATTAAAACTCTTGGTAAGTTCTTTACACAGGATCACCTTTGGTCATTTAATTAAATTAGCAATAATGTGACCCTACATTTTTAAATTGGTGTTTCTGGGTCTCATTTATTGCATTATGGAAGGAATTTGTTATATTGCATGAACAAGTGAGTGAACCTGCCTCTCTCCCATTTTAAAGATAATCAGTAGAAACAGTTAAAATAATAAATGAGATGTAAGGAAATTATTTAATGTTCTCAGGGTGGATTTTAGCTATTACAGTTTTTTGAGGGAAATGAAATCACTAATTTTAAAGAATAAAAAGGTTAACTGTTAACAAAATGTTTAAAACAATGTCTTTTCTTTTTAAGAGAAATCATGTTATACAGACTAGGAATTAGATGTTCTGGGAAATGCAATGATTCTATTTTTGCATATGTATTTTTTAAATAAAATTTACAAAAGACGTTTGTATCCATTAACTCATTTGAGTAAAAATACTTTATGAGATAAATCTACTTATACAATAAGTATAATCAATCATCATTGGTTCTGAACATGTTTTCCCTTATTTCCTATATTGCCAAGCTAGAAACTCATCTTTCTAGACCACCTTGCAACTAGAGGAGGCCACACAATACAATTCTGGCCAAGGAAAGCAAATGGAAATCTCTGGGGGATTTCAAGAAAGCCTTTGTTTCTTGATGCGAGTCTCTTCTTTTTCTTCTCCATTTCCTTTTTTTTCCTGATTAAGATGTAACTATGAAGACCAGAAGACTGGAAATATCAAAGCAGTCATATTGCAACTATGTGGAAAAAGCCCAGAACATCAAGAGACATTGGCCTTGATACCTTTGGAGGTACTGAACCAGTCCTACTTCTTGGCATCGTGTGACATGTAATAAAAAATGTCTCAAATTTATTTAAACCATACTTTTATAGAGTATGTATACTTGGTACTTGTAGCTAAATACAATCAGTAAATGATATAGGGACATGGGAATATTATTTTTAACAGATGGGTAAAGTTTGGCAGCACTTATACAAGTTTACAGATAGAATAAGAAATAGAGACTGGACCTAAACCGGGATGTTAGGGAGGAAAAAGTGTCCCCACTCACTAGCAGTTTATAATCTAGGGGATAAAGAATATTTATATTCAAATAACCAATACTGTGAAATATGTTCTAATTTATGAGGCTGAGTGAATTAAAAGGAAAAACTACTTTTATAATATCATACTTACTATGTGCCAATCACTTTTTCCAACTATATTATATATATATATATATATACACATTAATTCATTTTGTTCTTAGCATCACCCTATTACACAGATGCTATTATTATGCAATTACGCACATTTTATATGGAGAAAACTGAGGGTATGAGAGATTAGGAGGTTAAGTAATTTGTCCTAAGTGATACAGGCAATAAGCAGCATTGCTAGCATTTGGATTCAGGCAGTGTTGGCTCCAGTATCTGTGCTCTTAGCCATTACTGTAGACTACTTCTCACTACTCTGTTATTTCAGACTTAAAATAATTCTGTGAAATAGATATTTTCATCCTAATTGAAAGACAAGTTGTTTGAAATTTAGAGTTAAAGAAGGTTTTAAGATGTAATAAATAGAGACATAACATGACTCAACATTTAAAATAGCATTTAGTTTGTGCCAGGCAGTTATAAATATGTTACATGTATTAACCCATTTAGCAATTATAAGAAATTAACACTTCAAAGAGGATGGACTATTTATTATCTCCATTTTATAGAAAAGAGAGAAAATAAAATCACAGAGAAGTTAAGAAACTTGTCACATAGCTAGTAAGTGGTACAAATGATATTCTAACCCAGCAAGGCTGGCCCCAGTGCTTGAGCTCACAAACACTTTAACTACAAAGCACATGCCTTTCCATCCCATTTCAAAATTAGTACATCTAGTAAAATTTATGGAGGACATAGAAAATATTTGATGAAAAGTCAGAGAAGAGTGCATCAAAGAGGGAGTATTTAATCTGAATACACTTCAAAGGGAGAAGAAAGAAGATAATAGTAAAAAATGAAAGGCAGATTCAGAAATTTTATGATGAAGGAAAACCTGGGAATAATTCCTGAATATCAGAGTTAAGGAGTTGAGTGATGGCATTCAATAAAATCAATTGCAGCTTTAAAACCAACAGATTCGCTCTAAATTCTCAATTTAAGAATTTAAAAAAAGTCCTAAGCTAACATGTTCTATTTCTTCCCATGCTTGTTCACTACAGTTCTTGACTACTGCCTATTCATTCCATTTAATTCCATGACAATTTATGTTCTGACTGGCAGCTTTTTTGGTCCCATGATAATAAAGCTAAAAACTATGGTTCTTCCCTTCAAGGAAATTGCAGTCTTCTAAATTTTTATTTCGTGCAACTGTTGCCAGCTGACATTACCTCTTTCATCCTTAAGGTCTGCCTCATTTCAAAACATTAATAAATTAATTCAACAGATCAGTTCAATAAACTTTTTTAGAGCCACTACTATTTGCCAGCACTGTGCCAGGTGTTGGGGCTGCAGAAGCTTGGGAGGGGAGGAGACATATAAACAACTAGATAAATTACAATGTGGTACAAATAATAAAGAAGCGGGGCCCATGTGACAGCATCTTTAAATTATGCCATGGTGGATGGAATGAAGCATGCCATGGTGGAGGAACATCTAGAAAACGGCTTCAAAGCCGTTCAAGAAATATTAGGGAAGTTCTTACTACGTACAAGGCACTACACAAAGTGGGATAATATGGCATTGAACATTTCAGACCTGATCCTTATCTTTGCAAAGCTTTTAAGGCAACATAACTAATGCACAATATTTAACAAGGAACTAGGGAATTAATAAATGGAAGATGGAAAGAAGAAAGGAATCAAGTAAATAGAGAAAGAGAAAATTCTGGAGCACAACAGAGTTTGTTCAACCTCTGAAGCCACAACTTCCAAAAAGGGAGAGGAAGAGCTATGGGGACAAAAAACAAATGAGAGGATTGCTGATCTGACAGAAGGAAACAGGGAACAGTCACAACACATAAATCTGATAAATTTCATAGCTTGAGAAAGGTCAGGTATCCTGATAAATCTGGGAAGACTGATAATCAGTGTATCTCAGAGATGACCAAAAAGCACACTGATGATAATTCACAGGTATTAATTATCTTTGGAAGTGACAGCCTAGGTCTTCCAGCTATGCCCTATCAAGTTAGAGTTTTACTTGGTGCCCCAGAGCAAAATAATGAAGTCCATAGGAATGATAGTGTATTTAACTTTACAAACTGTCTGTGAATCAAAGCTATGTAAATTGAATCACATTGCAATTGTTCTTGAAGAAGTTGCAATGTAAAGGTGAATCCACTGAAAAACAAAGAACTGATTCTAATCAGAATGATTTATTTCTACTTCTTTCTTTTTAGTAAATTTAATATTTCTCTTTGATGTCTTTTAATGATACTTCAAGAAACATTTTTAAGTGCAGTATTAGACTCTGGAGGATATTATGTTGATAAGATAATGTTTGAAATTTCTTGTTAAGATAGCTTTATAAGTTTAAACTTTAAGGAGTTCCATTTTTCCAAGTAGTAATCACATAAAAATCAAAAAAGAAAAAGGCAAATGTAAACAGAAGGTCTCAAAACAAAACAAAAGTAAATATCCCCATAGATAAACAAAATGACAAAGTCAGCTAAAGTTATTAGTCTACCAGCTATTAGTCATAAGCTAGGAGAAATGGCAGGGAAATCTACTTCTTCTGCAACAGAGAGTAAAACTAACCCATAGTATACAGCTAGAAAAGAGCAAAGCTAACTGGATGATACCAAGATCTGAGTTTAGCATCCTACTACTAGCCCTCCTGAAAAAGAATTGAAAATGCTGCTGCCCACTCTGCCTAGAGATCTGGTTTCTATAATGCCATGTACCTAAGGAGAGAAAAGAACACAGGCAAATCTTCTCAACCAGTAACCTAGATAAGCTTCCCAATAGCTTAGTGTCTAGATATTATAGTAAGGCTGGTTCCGCTTCTGGTATATGTGTATAGGCTCTATTGAGCAAACCCCTGGTTCATACAACTATAAACTATAGGAAAAATACAAAAAGCAACCAACAAGGATATTGAAAAGAAAAGTCAGCGTTTGTGGGTGATAGTGAAAACATGGAAAAGTGACTTGATAGAGAGTTTCCCATTTTTTGCAATCTTTTCTTTTTTTATATTCTTTTTAAATAATTTTTTAAAATTTTATAGTAGTTTTAGATTACATAAATGTTACATAAAAAAATAAGGAATTCCCATATACCCCACTCCCTCCCCATCCCATACTTTTCCACATCAACATCATCTCTCATTAATGTGGTCCATTTGTTACAATTGATGAACACATATTGAAGTGTTGCTACTAACCATGGATTATGGCTTACATTATAGTTACTCTGTCCCACACAATCTTGTAGGTTATAACAAAATATATGGAGACCTGTATCTGACACTGCACTGTCATGTAGGATAACACCAATGTCCCAAAAATGCCCTGTATTAAACCTATTCTTCCCTCTCCCATCCTCAGAATCTCTGGTGGCCACTGCCTTTGTATCAATGATAAGAGTTCTTCCATTGCTAGTATAATAATAAGTTTATAGTAGAATAATAATAAGTCTGCTGTAGTCTATTATTCATTCCCTAATCTTGAGGAATTTAGAATTAGCATTATAATATAACCTATAATTGGATAATATTGAATTAACCTGTAATTGGAGTATAATCCAACCTTATATGAACCTATAATTTGCACTATACTTGATAAGTCCCAGAGACTTAAATCTTTGACCTGTCCTTGAGCCAGTTGTGCCCTGAATTTCAGCAGAGTTGCAACACTTACTCCCCAGTCCATTGGATTCACCCAGAACAACTAACAAAGAGATGATGATGGACAACGCCCAACTGGAGGAACAGACAGTTCCTGTTTCAGTCTGCAACTGAAAGCAAAATAGTTCCATCCAACTGACCCATGGAATCTAAACTCCTCAATTAGAAACAGAGTAGACACCACCATTCCAAAATCCTCAAGATTGCAATCTTTCCTTGAGATTAAGCTGTAGCTTTAGAGGAGCATGTCATGGTGCAACTAATTCTCCAATAAAAAGTCTATCTAATTCTGTAAATGAATTATGTAGAAATCTCAGGTTGATCCATGAATCACATGTGTGGAAATGATGCAAAACATTATATCCAATGTTTTAAAAATTGAGCTAAGATTTGAAATATTGCCCATAAAATTTACAGGGTTAGTCTGATTGAGTTAGTTTCCTGCTAAAACAAAAACATCAACAATTTTCAGAAGAATATAACAGAACAAGAATCTATAAAACATAACATTCCCAATGTCCAGAATGCAATCCAAAATTACTCAACATACAAAGAACCAGGAAAATGTGAAATTATCAAAGAAAAAAGCATACAAATAACCTAATTATTGGAATTATCATTCAAAAACCTTAAAACAGTTATTAGACCTTAATATGAAATAAGAGTAAATAAACTTGAGTGAATGAAAAATTAGAAAATCTTGGCAAAGAAATAGAAAATGTAAAGAAAAATTAAATGGAAATTTTAGAAGTAAAATGATGTCTGAAATAAAATTTCACAACATGGGTTTAGAGATGACAGAGGAGAGAGTCAGTGTGGCAGGCTGAATTACTAACCCAGTTTAAGCATGTTTTTAGTCTTACTCCATTCTCTATGGGAGTGAGTTCATTGTGAATAGGATCACTGGAAGATGTTAAGTTAGTTAAGATGTGGCAAACTGGACCAGGGTGGGTCTTAATACAGATTATTGACCGTTTTATAAGGAGAATGCCACAGAGAGAAGCAAGAAGTCAGCAAGAATCCAAAAGGGTAAAGGAGAGGACATTGCAAAGTGACAGAGGACAGAGAGACAACCAAGGAACACCAAGGATTAGAGCAGCCAGCATAGAGCACTGCCAACCCCCGGAGGAAGCAAGGCTTCTCGTCTCTGAAACCACAGGACAATAAAGTCTTGTTGTTTAAACCAACCAATTATATAATTTTTGTCATAGCAGCCTCGAAAACTAAAATAGTAAGTTAATTTAAAGAGCGCTTCATCGAAATTAACCAATCTGAGGAAGAGAAAAAAAAAAGATTGAAAAAAAAAAAGAACAAATCTTCAGGAATTTGTGGGGCAATATTCAAAACTCTATCACATGGGTAATCAGTGATCCTGATTTCCCAGAAGGAAAGAAGATATAAGAAAAAAAGAGGTAATAGAGGAGAAAAAAATTTTAAAGACAAAATGGTCAAAAGCTTCCAAATTTGGTGAAATACATAAATTTACAGATTTAATAAACTTGACAAACAAAAAAGATTAAATTTTCAGAATACCATGCTTAGATACATAATAAGCATAATATATAGTATATATGAAATATATGTAAATATAAGTTAGAATAATATATATTATGATGTATAGTGGGTGTTTTTCCTATGTTTTAAATTGTTAGTAAATGAGACTAAATCCAAGAAAGAAGGAACTTGTAGCAATCTCACAACAAATTTAATTGCTTAAACCCTGTCATCCTCCAAAATCACCTAACAAGTATTCTTTGATTTTCCACATGTATTTTAACTTTAATTTGGCACCTGTCAGGTTGGTAGGTTTGGATTTTACTATTTATTCATGGACCAATGTAGAGCCGACTTTTCTTTACTGCTACCTGACAAAATATTTTCAGAATTGGATGCCTTTAATATTGTTATGTAAACGTAATTCTAGGCCTTTTGTTAAGATGCCAAGGTTGGTTTATCCTCATACAGAGTACTGAATAGTTGGAGGTGTTCAAATGAACTGTTAACAAACTTTATGTCAGTTGTGCTGTCTTGACTGGGTACTTGTAAATCATGCTTAGGATAGCTTTTCTACCTATAATACTTAAAGAGTTAAGGTAATGGAAGGAATTTAGAAAGAACATATTTATGCAACCAGTTCCATGTTAAATTGCTGTAAATGATAATGTGTACAGTTTCTCTGTTCAAATATTCAATTTTAAACTTCTTGTTAAGCTTGTTATGTTTCTATTGCTTTTGTATAGATGGTACTGGAAAATATATGTAACATAAATGCTGAAATAAAGACTTCAGAAGAAAAAACTATGAAAGCATCCAGAGAAAAACAACACATCACATGTAGTGTCCAGTGATTCAAATTTCCACAGATCTCTCTTCTGAAACCATGGAAGCCAGAAGACAGCAGAGTACTATCTTTAAAGTGCTGAAAGTAAGACATTGTCAACTTGAATCCTATATCCCTATAAAATAAACTTCAAGAATGAAGAAAAATGCAAACTTTTCAGATTAAGGAAAACTAAAGGAATTTGATGAAAACAGATCTCCACTGCAAACATTACTAAATGAACTTCTTTATACTATATTAAATGTAAAGAGGGAAACCTGGGTCTTCAGAAAAAATGAAAAGCAGCAGATATGTTAACTACATGGGAAAATATAAAGGCTTTTTCTCTTAAATCCTTTAAATTATGTATGACTCTTTAAAATAAATGTGTGTGTGTGTTATGTGAATTATAATAAATTTAGTAGATATAATATATGTGACACTTATAAAAGACATGAAGTAGTCAGGAAGGGAATGTGTAAAGGATCTATTTGGTTTAATATTTCTATATCTTATGTTAAATGGTAAAATAGTGACAAAGTAATGTAAGGAAGCCTGAAAAGATTAAAATGTATGTCCTAATTCCTAGACACTTCTAAAATACAATATCAAGTTATAAAGATATTCACCTAATCCAAAAGAAGTCAGGAAAGTATGAACAAAAAAGAAAAGTGTGGTGAATCTAAATCTAACCATTTCAGTAATTACATAAAAAGCTAATGGTCTAAATATGCCCATATCAAAAGACAGAGATTATCAAAAGGGATAAGAAATCAAGAGCCCATGATACACTGTCTACAAGAGGCATTCTTTAAATACACAATGTGAGACCAGTTGAAAGTATATTGAAAGCAAACATCTAAACAGTAAATATAAAAAGGCTACAATGAATATATTAGTATTAGATAAAATAAACTTTGTATGCCTTGTTGAAATCAATTTGTTAATAGTTGAATAAATTCTTAACAGTTTTATTCATGTTCATGAGGAATACTGGAATATGATTTTCTAATTTTGTAATATTTTTCAATTTTAGTGTTAGGATTATTTTGAAAAGGTTTGGGTAGGATTGATGTAATTTTTCCATAATTGCTTGATACAATTGACCAATGAAATCATATGGGCATAGACTTCTCTTTGTGAAAATGTTTCAGTGGTGTAAATTCAAATTTAAAAGATAGAAATTCTCAGACATCATTTCAAAAAATTCCAGCAATATGCTGCTTTAAAAGGACATGCTTAAAAGTAAATGATGAATATACTGAGATAGCTAGATTAAGATACTTAGTCATGTACACATTTAATAAATAGATATAGATAGATATAGATATTATAATATATAATTTATGTACTAAACAATTATGTATCTAAAAATTACATATATTGATTTAATATATGACTTGTAATAATCAGGTCAAAAAATACAGATAGATTTTATAACATATATGTTGTATAATATAAATGCTGCCTCTGATAGCTTTTATATTATGTATTACATATGATTATTATATATGGTCTATATTATGTGTCCATATAATATATTACAACAGAATATAATATATGGAATATGCAATATGTCATATGTCTATCTATATCTATACATGTATTATAAAGGCACAAGAATTGTGAAAACTTTTCAACTCTCTTTCAGAAACCAAGATCAAACACAATTAAAAGTTTTAAGCGAGCAGAAATTTTGAGCAGAACTATTAATATCCTTGATCTAATAGAGATATTATAATAACCTGAACCCAATTATATAAAATACACAAAATTTCCAAGCACACATGAAATAATTTTAAAAATTTACCATGCACTAGTTCACAAAAAAAACTCAACAAATTTAAGGAATTAACATCATATAGATAGTCTCACCACCAGATACTACACAAATGGAAAAATATTGTATGATTTCACTAATATAAAATATTAGAATATGCAAAATCATAGAGTCAGAAACCAGAATACAGGTTACCAGGGGCAGGTGAGGCTTGGGATTGGGTAGTAAATGCTTTATTGGTAAAGAGTTTCTGTTTGGGGTGAAGGAAAACTTTTGGTAATGGATGGTGGTGGTGGTAGATCAACATTGTGAATGTAATTAACACAATAGAGCTTGAAAGTAGTTAAAATGGGAAATTTTAGATTGTATATTTGTTATCAGAACAATTTTTTTTAAAAACTATGTAACAGTACAACACAAAGAGTGAGCCATAATATAAACTATGAACTACAGTTGATAATCTAATTATAATAAGATT
Organism: Dasypus novemcinctus; assembly: GCF_030445035.2. Taxonomy (NCBI): domain Eukaryota; kingdom Metazoa; phylum Chordata; class Mammalia; order Cingulata; family Dasypodidae; genus Dasypus; species Dasypus novemcinctus. The sequence continues at coordinate 74,791,636 of NC_080677.1, forward strand.
GTTCCATCAACTATAACAGAAAGTACCACATTAATGCAAAGAGTTAGTAGGAGGGAAAACTTATGTGTGCCAGAATAAAATGGGAACTCTACTTTCTGCCTGATGTTTCTGTAAACCTACAGATTTTCTAATAAATAATAGTAAAAAAAGAAATAAACAAAAAGATAGGTACATTTTTTAATGTGCTTGAAAATCATGTATGTACTTCCAAACAACTTATGGGCTAGAGAGGACTTGTAATAAAAATTATGGTTCATTTAGAACAGACCAAATATAAAAATACTATATAATTCATTGCCTGGTATATAGCCAAAACAGAAATGAGAGGGAAAATTACGGCTGAACAAAAATTTGAAAAAATAAAAATCAAATCAATCAACAAGACAAATGAGCAAACATGAAGGAAATGAAAGTAGCAAAGTAATTCAACTATTTCTGTCATATTTTAAATCTTTTCCTATCATGTTTTATTTCTTAAAGAATAAAAGCTCTAAGGCAAATCTTTTATTTGATACGTTGGAACTAGTGAAATTAAAGGGGCAGATTAAGGGCTCATTATTTTATATTATGTATTTATTCATAGTTATATATAATTTAAAGTACACAGGGCAGCAGGATCCCCCAGCAGATGCCGTGCTTGCCAGCACTCCTGGAGTCCTTGGTCCTAGGTGGGTGCTGGCACTCACCCTTGGGGTGGTGTCTGTTAAGTAGCTGCTCCCCCATCAGGAATTTGTGTTCCCTGAGGACAGGGACTTGGACTGTCATTTCTATATGTTCAGGGATCTGCACACAGTAGGCACTGAAGTTTTGTTAAATGAACCAAATGAAAGGAATGTAAGGCCTTTTTTCATAAAACTCTCTTAAAGCTTTGATTTCTCTATTAGCCCATTGCTGTTTCATCTGTTGCCACTATTATTTCTTCCTTGGTCATCCAAAAGAATGGAAAAAGATGAAAAACTTTCATTAGGGGAAGGGAGAGAATAAATGTTGTTTTTTATTTGGATTAACAAACTCACATCAAAGAAAGGAAAGGTTTTCACAATAAGGATTGATTCTAGTCATAATAGATTTTAAACAATAGGAAATATTGAAAGTTGGAGAAACATATGTTACACATGACACTTCTGGTTAGAGCCCTTCTTTGTTTCAGGGAGTACATGGAAATATTCAATTTTCACTTTAAATAGGCTTTCAGTGAAACCTTTTCTTTGGCAAATTCTAATATTCTCATAGTTACTGGCAATGATTATTATATCTTGTACTCTAGAGTTTTGGAGTCCTGTGGTAGACTTCTGGATTCTTATATAGTAAGAAAAGGAACTAAAATGTGATAATATATCTTATGTTTAATCATTTTACATTAAAATGCTTTTAAGTGTATTAAAAACCCAGGATATGCATTATATGACAGTAATAGAGAAGGGAGGGAGAAGACACAGCAGAAAGATTTAAAATGGGGTTCGTGTGGTAAATTACTGAAATAAAGCACCCTTTGAGACCAGCACACTAGGTTTCCTTATTACTGAAGAAGAAAATCAACCCAAGTGCTGTTAAGCATAAGCCTGGCATGAAAAGTTTCCATTGGAGCATTCTGTCTTGGGAAAGAAGGGTGGAATTTTGAGACTAGTTGGTCAAAATTGCTTCTTGGAAGAGCGAGGAATTGATAGTAAGGGTTAGTATCCATTGACTGGAAAATCTGGGTTTATCAAGAGGCCTGAGGAAGAAAAGTGAGGGCTTAAGACTAAGTGGCAGAAGGGACAGGAAGTGATAGCTGCAGGGGACAAAGTCATGCAAGGCCAGCGGTGGAAATTTCTCATTTCTTAAAAGTGTAAAATTCAGAGCAGCAATATTGGCATCACCCAGGAGCTTGTCACAAATAAAGAATCTCTACTCCCCTCTAGGCCTGCTAAATCAGGATATGCATTTTAACAACATCACCAGGTGATTTCTTGGCACATAAAAATTTGAGAAGCACTGGATTATAGGACTAAAAATGGTGCTATTTCAAATATTAGATTTGATATGGATAATGAAGCTACCATAAGAAGGTAAATATGTATCATCTCTTGTATTACAGCATTTAGTGTTTATGAGAGTGGAATAATGATAGAAATGTCGCAATGGAGTTAAATATCTCATTCACGTTAAAGAAACCTAATAGAATTAGTGAAGAAAACTGTATTAAAACTATTTCTTTGAAAGCCTGTGGGTAAAATGTCAAAAGAGAGAGAGAAACAAAACAAAAATGATAGTGCTGTTGCCAAAATCTATAGTCCTATCAGTAAGATAGAAAGTGTATGGATGTTATCCTGGCATGTCCATCATATCTCACACAAAGACAATATGTAGATATGGTAGATGCCAACTATTGATCTCTCCTTTTGTACATCTAATTTTGTCTAAAGCAGAATAGCATATTTCTCTCTACATTTTGCTGACAACATTTGTGTTGTAAGATTGAGAAATGTACTTAATTCTGACTGTTAGGTGAAGTGGACATGATGACAACATTAGAGAAACTGACCAAGATACATTAGAATATTTAATGACCAAGGAAAGGAATGACAGGTACACTAGGCTTAAATGCTAAATTTTTAAAGAAGAGACAGATTAAGTTGGTACTTCCTGATGAAGGGAGTAGTAATCTATTCTCATCTAGGTTTCCACAAAGATGCATAAAAAAGAAAAAGAAAATTTCCAGTAGTACCAAAAAGAAAAAAAAAAAAGATATACTCACATATCAGAATCTGAGAGGAATTTCCATTCCCTGCAGCATCAATAAAGCTAGATGAAAAAACATGGTCTGTGTTCTACATATTATCTAGCAGCCAATAGAACAAAAGGACTGCCTGAGAAGGTGGAGGAACCAAATGTCTGCCCGTGGTAGGGGAATGTCAAATCCTCATCAACATTAGAATCAGGCAGCTATTCCACTATAGTCAAAACTTGCTTTATGATTCATCTTTCTCTTCGCTCTCCTTTTCTTCTCAATACCAATTGGCATTGTCTTTCTCTGGTTAAACCATAAGGATGACTTGAGCTTAGAGATAAGAAGAAATGATATTTATTTCCTTGGGTAGTTAGGCCCTGGAATAAAGGCAGGAAGTCCAGCGTACCCACAGGTGTTCCTCTCCAGAGAGCTGAGATCACTGGCCCTTCTATGTGGTGAGGTCCTCACCAACCCCTGCAGCAACCATTACTTTCAAAATTTGCACACTGGCAGTAGAATGAGTAGAGAAGCCTTCTAACTTCCAGTGTTCAGAATGCCTGTTTTACAAATTCACACTGGTGTGGCCAACCACAATAGGCATTTCATAGTTCAGTAAGCATGTATCCTGTTGGATTTAGGTTGTGATGTTGAGTCACATCTAAATGTAGAAAGAGGGTCCACATAGGTGGTTTTCAGGATGAAAAGTTAGCCAAAATGATTATGATAGGATTTATACTTCATTTCCCTGATTCTAGATTGTCCCAGGAGCATACTGTTGAAGGTTGAAGAATTTAGACCTTTGGGTTTTGTTAAAATAAATGCAAATATAAATACACTACAACTACAAATATAAATATAAATATAAAAATAAAAATAAAAATAAAAATAAAAATAAAAATAAAAATAAATATAAATATAAATATAAATATAAATATAAATATAAATATAAATATAAATATAAATATAAATGAATGATACATGGATGCAAATATGGTCAAGCATTTTTCAGGCCAAGCGGTAAAGCTAAAGGTAGAGATGAGTTCCAAAATTAATATATGCTGCGGAGTAGGTGTGGTGGTTTGGAACTCTATATATCCCATGAAAAAACATGGTTTTAAGCTTCATCCATTCCTGTAGGTATGAACCCTTTACAAAAAGGACTTTTTGATGAGATTACCTCAGTTACAATGGTGTGGCCCACCTCAGTCAGGCTGGGTTTTAATCTTATTCCTGGAGTCCTTTATAAGTGGAATGAAATTCAAAGAGAGGAAAAAAGCCACAGAGGGGGCAACGAGAAGCCAAACATCAACGGAACCAGGAAGAGAAGGGAGATGCCAGGCACTGCCACCATATTCCGTGCAATGTGACAAGCTAAGGATGCAGGATCTCCAGCAGCCAGCCTCAGAACACTGCAGTATTTGGAAACAACACATCACCTTGATGATGCCTTGATTTGGACTTTTTTCCCAACCTCAAAACTGTGAGCAAATAAATTCCATTGTTTAATCCAACATGATGCATGGTATTTGCTTGAACAGCCAGGAAAACTAAAGCAGTAGGGAAGGACAAATTCTTTTACTATACTTAATCAAAGTAAAAAGGATAATGACTACCTTAGATTTTCTGGAATATGTATTATTTTGCTTCTAATCAGAGAATTCAGCAATAAAGTATGGAACAGCAGTGTGAATGAATAGGAAAAGATGAAGACTTGCTAACCATAAGATTTGGCTATAACTTTAATATATTAACATACTGTTGAGGCAAGAAGTGAGGAGTTTCTATCAGAATCCAAGTTTTTGAGGAAGAGTGAAAGGGGCAAATATATATGCTGGCAAATATCAAACCAGAATCCATTATTAAAGAAGGGAAAATACAGAGAAAAAAAAATCAGATCAAAGAAAATGATAAGTAATAGAATAGTGCCAAGGACTATGTTAAAGGCTTTTCATATATTAATTTTCATTGCAATGTTATAAGAATTTTATGATCTAGCTGTTATTATAAAATCCTCATTTAACAGGTGAGAGAATGAAACATGTAGCAGTTAAGTAACTTGCATACCTAATAAATTGTGAAGATGGAGTCTGAATCAAAGCTTTTGTGTTACCAAGTCTATGCTTCTAAGTATTGCACTATAGTGCCTCTCACAGGAATAAGGAAAACAACACTTTGAAGACTCAGATATGAAAAACTTACTAGTAAAAATTATTTATTATAGTAAACAAAACAAAGCATTCTTTTCTTTGTCTTAGCAAGAGTCCAATATGCATTGCTCTATTAAAATAGTGCCACATGGAGATAATAAGATGAGTTTAGGGAAGTGGCTGGGGCTCAATCAGTTGGGCTCCCCTCTCCCATATGGGAAGCCCTGGGTTTGGGTTTCAGGGCCTCATTGTGAAGGCAGGCTGGCCCCTGCGCCAAAACACAGTGAATGGACACACAGAACAGACAGCACAAACAAGCTGCGAGGGCGGGGGGAGGGGAGGGGGTAGGAAATAAATGTACACTATAGACATGGGTATAATCAGATGATATTATTTTATCTGTAGCAAATGACACACCAGATTGTGGTGTGTTGATGGAGGGGTGTTGTTTGGGAATTCTGCACATGTGCACGATTGTTTTGTAAGTTTGCAACTTCTGTCATAAAAAATATATATTTAAAAAATAATAATAGGGTGGGTTGGGGGAAAAACACACCAAATGTAAGATAAGGATTATGATTAGTAGTAAGATTTTGACAGTGTTCTTTCATAGTTTGTAACAAATGTCTCATGACAATGCAAGGTATTGGTGGAGGGTTGATGTATGGGACCCCTGTATGATGTTATGCATGTTTGCTTTGTATATTCACAACTCTTACTAAATACTTAATTGTTTATGTATATTCATATATAAATGATATAAAGATAATAATAGGGAGGGTTGGGGGAAAATACTTTGTTTAGTAGTAGTATTTTGACAGTGGTCTTTATTAGTTAAAAAGTTTTAAAAACAATGCAAGTTATTGGTGGTAGGATGAGGTGTTATATATATTTGTTTGATGTTATGTATATTTGTTTTGTAAGTTCACAACTATTGTACATTTATTGTTTATGTATGTTTATGTATGAGTGATATATTTCAATAAATTTTAAAATGTGAAAAATAAATAACACACAGGAGTTTAGGAAAAATGAAGCAAAATAAAACAACATTGAAAGTGATCTCCTTTTAAAAAATTCATCAAATGAGGTAAAATTAAAAATTAAGGGCAATTGAAATATGGAAATAAAACAATAGTAAATCAATATATTAAAATAAGATTCAGAAAAAATTAAAAAGCAAAGATATAAATAGATAAAAATGAAATAATAGACACAATAGAATATACAATATATACAATAATTAGTACAATAATTAGAGAATTAGAATCCAGTCTGTGAGAAGTAGCTGTTCCCAAAGTCAGTTCAGAACATTTGACATTTGTTGCCGACATCCTTCTCAGTTCCAGTGCGAACATACAGACAACCTATAGAAACCTGAAGTAACTGTCTTCTGATCAAGGAAATTTTTAAATCTTCTATGTGCATCTTCCACTAATAAGGGCCTAGTGGTTGTAGAACACCCTCTCCCTAGAGGTTCTGTATTCAAGGGCACACTGTAAAATAAAAACATAAAGCCATGAATGTTTATGTGCTAAAACAAATGCTAAAAAGACATACCCACTCCCCTTCCCCCAAATAATAAAGATGAAGAAGGCCACAAAAAATAATTTAATGGTGGGAGAAGCTAATACACAATGTTTAATCTATGGTACCTTGAATACATTTGAAAAATGAATTGTCTTAGGGGATTTAACCAACATAAAGGAACATATACAGAAATACATATTCAAAAATCACAAAGAAAAGTAACAAGTGGTCTTTTTCAAGTATCCATATAAATATTACAAAGCCTGATTATATAATAACCTGCACACATATGCACACACATGCATACAAACATACACAATTAAATCTTAATCAAAGAAATTATAGCAATCCTATTTTCTGTCCCTGGTTCAATAATACTTCAATGATAAAAGATAAATTTAATCTACTGAAATGCTTTTAAAAAAAATGTCATAAATATCTATTTAGTCAAAAAGGAAACTTAGAGAAATAATAGTGAAATGGAAAGCAGGCAAAAAGGCACTCAGACAAATGTAATCCATTAATTTTAATTTACAGCTTAAGAATCTATAATTTAAATAAAATTAATGAAAATTACAAATGAACCCCCACACACACACCATAGGGAAGTGAAAAGGTCCGAACAATAGCAATATAAGCAGAATTTAATTTACAAAAAGCAGCACATAGGTCAATTTAGTAAAAAGAAATCCAAGTTTTAATATTTTGAACAAAGAATAACTGACTAAGTTTAAAAACCTAAGTCATGATAATAAGGGAGATACGTGGACACATAAAAACACTTACAGCTGCACACAGATAAGGGATAATTTTTAGATAAAAGAGATAAAAGAGCCAAGTTAACTCATCCCAATTCCAGGGCTTGTGTGTGTGTGTGTATGTGTGTGTGTGTGTGTGTGTATGTACATCAGAGCATGGGCAGGATTTAAGTCCCATTGACTATGAGAAGTGCACACCTGAGCCATTTCAGTTTTCCTTGTGTGGAGGGAGATGAGGATAAACTAGTGCATCAGCATGAGAATTTCTTGTTGAGGTTCTTGACACAAATTGTCCCACAGAAACTAGCTAGATACAGAGATAAACATTGCCTGTTTACCTACCTGAAAGAGACTTCTGATTACAAAACCACCTCACCTGAAACTTTTCTTCCCCATAAGATCTAGGGCATAACTGCCCTGATGAGATACTTTGGATGTTCAGATCTGGGGAGCTCTCCCTATTGCAATAGCTTGAATAAGATTAATCTCCTTATATGTCTATTTTTATCTTTAAAATATGAAATAGACAAAATGTTAAAAAATTGCCATGGAAGGAATCAACTAAAGAGAGAGTTCAGAAGAAAAAATTAGTACAGGATAAGACCACAGAATTAGATTATTTAGACATTTTTGTAGATGGAATTAGGTACCCTCTCAAAAAAATGTGCTGAATTTTAACCCAGGTTTCCTTGACATAAATTTATTTTTAAATAGGATCTTTTGAGTTGTTCTTTCTAGTTAAGGTGTGATCAAGTGAATCAGGGTGGATATTCATCTATATTACTGAAGGCCTTAAAAAGAGAAGAAATTGGGGAACCAGGAGTTGGAGAAGGCCACAGGGAGAAGTAGGAGGTCAGCAGAAACCAGAAGAATAGCTGACACAGAGAGCGAGAGAGTGCCCTGTGACTGGAGGCAGAGATAGAACCCAAGGAATGCTGGGGATTTCCTGCAGCCAGCATCAAAATGCTACAGACTCAGAAGAAAGAGAGTCTTGCTGAGTTATTTATTTATGTATTTTAAAGAAACTTTAGATTACATAAATGTTACATAAAAAATATAGGGATTTCCATATGCCCCACTATCTCGCTACCCAACTTTCCCACATTAACAACATCCTTCATTAGTGTGGTACATTCATTACAATTGATGAGTACATATTGAAGCATTGCCACTAACTATGGATTATAGTTTACCTTATAGTTTACATTGTGTTCTGTGCAATTTTGTAAGTTATGACAAAATATATAATTGCCTGTATCCATCATTGCAACGTCATGCAGGACAATTCCAATGCCCCAAAAATGTCCCCATATTATATCTGTTTTTCCCTCTCCCTTCCCTCAGAACCTCCAGTGGCCACTGCCTCCACCTCAATGATAAAAGTTCTTTCATTGCTAGAATAACAGTAAGGTTATAGTAAAATAATAGTAAGCCTGCTTTAGTCCATTGTTCATTCCCCAATCTTGAGGATTTGGGGATGGTGATGCCCATTCCACCTCTAATTGAGAAGGGACTTAGATGCCATGGGGCACATGGATGGAACTTTCTTGCTTAGAATTGTAGACTCTCTCTGTTCCTTGGATTGAGCATTTTCCATTATCATCACATTGTCAGTTGCCCTCGATGAGTCCAATGAACTGGAGAGTAGTTATTGCAACTCTACTGAGATTCAGGGCCCAAGTGGCACATTGATGTACAAAATATTTGTCTTTTGGATATATGCTTATTAAGTATGGTACTAACTATAGGTTCAACTAGAAGGAACAGAAAAGCCATGTGTAGGGAAACCACAAATGTGTCCAACTCTGTCACAATGAGGAGCATAAGTTCCAAGGTAAGGCCCACTGTCAGGGTGCCAAACTTCTGAGTTGTCTGCCCCGCCTGTAGTGTCTGGATGTCTCTAGACCCCTCAGGAGCCCTGCTATTTGAGGCAATATTTACTGTGGCAGTCAATGAGATACTTGATTTAGGACTTCTTCTAACCTCAAAACCATAAGTCAATAAATTCCTCCTATTAAGTCAAAACCAGTTTGTAGTATTTGTGATAGTAGCACTGGCATCAAGCCAGGAAAGGCATTGAAAAAGAAGACTGAGATAAAAATAGAGAGGTACAGAGAAACCCAGGGAAGTATGAAAATACAGAGAAAAGAAAGTTTCAATAAGGAGGGAGCTTTCAATTGAACTGGACATTTTGGAACTCTCAAGTAAAATTAGGATAAGTACCCACTGAATTTGGATAGGTGGAGGTCATAGAACATATCTAAAAAAATTTCCTTTAAGTAGTGCCTACAGAATCGAGTTGAAGAGTAAAAGGCATGTGAGGAACTTAAGACAGAAATGTAGACAAGTCTTTTAGAAAGTTTGGTTAGTAGTGATATGGGACTAAATCTGGAGAGCAATCTGAGATGAGAAAATGGTTTTTACTAAGATGGGAGATACTATAGAATATTTACGATGCAGGAGAAATGGGTGACTACAGGAGCAATATACTTGGAAACAATGAATAATATTAGTTAACATTTATTTAGTCCTTAATATGATCTAGACATTATGCTTGATTTTTTTTCATCTATTAACTTTCCTCTATTAGAGGAAATAAGACAGAGAGTTTAAGTAACTTGATCACTACTTAAATTCCAACACTCCAACTCCAGAATCCATGCAGGTAACCATTATGCTGAAATGACTCTCTATGTTAAAGCTACTAACACATCAACTAAGGTTAAAATACTTAACCCAGGATGAGTCCTCCCAAAAATTTAGTTAAAGCATCTTCTAAGTGTTCAAGCCATTGCAATAAAATTTGACAGATAAAATAGAAATGAATATTAGAAAACATCAAAATTTCATTGTTAGAGAAAAATAAATGCATCTTTAGAAAATTCAAAATAATGCATTAAAATAAGTCAGAGGTTAATGAGTATTTGATAAATTGTGGATCCAAAAACATAATTTTCCAATTATCAAGCAATATTCTGTTGGCAAATAATATTCTGTTCATAATGGCAAGCAAAACCTAAAAAATATATTGTAGGTAATATTAGTGAAGAATGTGTTACACTTATCCCAATAAAGCCTACAAAATATTAGTTATACTTTGAAATTGGGATACCTATATTAAATACCAGTACATGATGTCAATATTATTGGAATAGCTATTATTTCCAATTAGAAGTACAATTTCAATATAGTTTCAATAAAAAATGTAATTAGTTTAATTTTTAATGTGTTAACATAATAAAAATTAATTTGACTAAAAACATGCAAAACAGGCTTAGCATCTTTGACAAAGGAACAACAGGGTGGGAGGAAGATTGTATTTCTCAAATAGAAAATGCATTCTGGAATTTAAGTAAATAAAATATAAGAATAGGCAGGCTGGTGAGTCAGATATATTTCAGGTGGTAGGACATATGGCCATAACTAATTGCAAGGTATAAAAGTATAACCCTTTCATGCACCTGGAGTAGGACATAAAAGAATATTAGTGAAAAGAGCAATAACAGCTACATTTTTAAAATACATTTTTAAAATATTCTGCCAAGTTAGAAAATGAGTATATATCAGATCAATAATGAGGTATCTATTTTTATATTTCAAGTTTTAAAACAATAGAAAATAAAGATTTTATCCAGTATTGCAGAGGGATAAATGAAATGAACATGCACATGCACTGCTTTGTTCATGAAAGCTGTACATTTTGAGAAAGAAAATTGGCAAAATTTTTTAAGCATTTTAAAGGTTTAGTAATTTGGGACCCTGTAATTCTACTTCTGAGAGTTTATTCTAAGATATTACCTAGAAAAATAATAATCATATCATAGATTTTTAAAAAGGGAAAACCAGAAACAAACTAAATGTCCAGCCGTAGGGAAACAATTAAGTTAATAGACATCCACAGAGCAGAATGTGATGAATGAAAATGCTGCACACACAAAAAACGTTATGTGGGGAAAATGTGGACCACAAAGTGAGAAGGAAAGTGCAAGGCACAAAATACTTTAATTGACATTTCAGCTCTATTACAATATATTTTCCTTGGGGAAAAATTTGAAGGGAAATATTTCCAAATGTTAAGGGTGTTTCTCTTTGAGTAATGAAATTATGTATTTCCTAATGTTCATCTTTATTCATTGTTTATTACATTCTATGAGGTACATCTATTACCTTTGAATAATAATAATAAAATTACCTTTAGAAAACAACTTATACAAGTTAAAGATAAACCAAAACTGTCATATTTCATCACAGCTAATACCAATCACCAGCCCAGGAAGATCTGAAAGCCTTCAATTTCTTAGACCTCAATATATTATGCTGCAATCCTAAAACATTTCTAAATCTAAAATATAGACTATGTACCTAATATATTTTCAGATTTTAAAATGTTATTTTACTACAAATATGAGATTTTAAATGATGAATATATAAGCATGATACACTTAGGTGAACATATATCAGAACATGTATCAAATATGTTTGGAAAATCAATGCATATTTTAATATAACATTGTTATGTTCACGTTCTATGGAGATTTAATTTTGACCATAAATATTTATTCACTTAAGAAAAATTTAGAACACCTTTTAATGCATATCTTTCCATAAGTTAAAAATAAAAACAAATATTAAAAATTCAATAAATATATAAGGTAAAATATAAAATAAATTAAATATTATATAACTGATTATTGATACAGGACACAAATTTTTTTATCTTTATAATGTTTATTTTAAACTGAAAAAAAAAGGATGTATAAATACTACTGTTGTAGATGTTGAAAGAGGTTCAATTATTGCGTATGGAAAGATCAGGACTCAGTAATAATTTTGGGAAGGAAAAAAGAATTTGTTTATAACCGGCTGGGCTCAGAAGCTTTCTTTTCAAAACCTGAACCGTGAATAAGATTTTCAAGTTCCTTTTATACAGAGGAAGAGTTAAATGGTCCTTTGCTTCAGTGCTCAATATTTTTCAATTAACACATATCTCCTACATTCTAGGTAAGCTTTTAACACAAACTTCATACATTCCATGTAAGCTTTTGACACATTTGGTTTGCATCCTTCCTGAATATTTAAAGTTTATAGAGTTTACATTGCTTAATTGTCTTCAGGGACTGGAGTTGTTGCCATGGTTACCAAGGGCAGGGCTGCAGGTCTCACCATTCCACACACACAGCTCAGGCTATCTACGAAGAGATGAACATTCCCCACTCATAGCCTATATTGCTACTTTACACTCTGTTGAAATTATTGAGTAAATGGATTAATATAGAAAAAGTTGTAAATTACTAAAGAATTTCTGCAGTTTTTATCTATAGCTTCTGAAACATCATAACTATAAAATATTGTGTATATTTGCTTTTAAATAGGAAAATGGCTTAATAATGGTAACATAAACTTTAATAGTCATACTTTTCATCTTACTTTTCACTAAAGGGTATTTTAAATATTACATTAAGATCATTTATATTTTGTTTTTATTGAATATTGAGAAAAGATGGCAATTAAGAGGAAACTAATATTTATTAATATCAAGTATATGTCATGCCATGTGATAACATCTAACTTTTTGAAATCTCAAAGAACATAATATTCCCTTTAAATGAGCATTCCCATGTGCCAGGTAACATTCTAAGTCCTTTACTTGTACTATGTCAGTGATTGCTTAGAGTGAACATTCTAAATGTAGGAGCTTGTGAGTCACAAGAGGAAATGAGTATTACAAACCTTGAGCACATCGATGTAAAAGTGCAGTTTGCCAAATTTGGATATGGTACCCTGGGAACTGGAAATTGTAAACATGGAAGTGCTAATGTTCCCATTTTATAAAAGTGAGTCAGAAGATAAAAGCCATGGTTGATGGGATTTTTAAAAAGTAGAGTTTTAAGTACTCTAGTTCAAATTAAAGGAGTACTGTTATTAAGTGAAAATAGTTGCTGAGGGCGGAATAGAAGGGAGACTCCAGGAGGTGATAAATAATATAAATATTTATAATTTTCATGAAGAGCTCAATAAACAATGTCTCAGGTAAACATATAAAAGTACCAGCACAATAATGGTAAGGATATAATTGCCAAAAGATGTAAAAATAGAAACAGTTAAAAGTTATTGCTTTTGGGGATACAAGTTGGGTGAGGAGAGATGAGAAAACAAAATTATCTGGACTGAGTACTGTTTAAATCTTAAAGATGCGCATGTATTTCTTTGATTTAAAAATGCTCATTCTAGGTAAACTGTCCCATTTCATGCTTCTCTTTATCAAAATACTTGTCTTACAGTATTTGACTTATAGTTCTCCTACTACACAGACAGCTATTGGTAATAGGAGCTCTCGTATTCATGTTATGTCTTAGAATCTGATACAAAGAACATAAGTTATAAAATGGAAAAAAACTAATCATTGAATAAATTAAATTATGTCAAATATAGAACCTCAGAATTTAGGTAATTGGGAACATTTGAATCCAAGTATATAGCAAAATTCAATAGTATGTCAATTGAAAGTCGGACTTTTTTCCTAATGCAGTAGTAAGAGAATCAGACTCCATCATGCTGTTCACCATTGCTTAATTTGTTACACAAAAGAAGCTGTCACGGTGCTTGTGTATTTAAACACCCATAATTTCTTACTATTTCTTCAATCTTAGAAAACAAAAATAGGAGACTAATTTAGTTGATTGGCATCTAAACAGCTATTCACTGTTTCAGCTGTTTGCTAATGGTGAAGATGCAATGATACATTCTATTCCTAAATCAGACAATAGTTAATGGGAAAAAACAGATTTTTTTCTCAAGTAAATCAGATCATTTCCTGTAGCCTAATTTTCTGCCAGTGATAACTGAAAAGTATAAATGCATGTGAGGGGCTAGATCAAAATTTATCTCAATTGAATTAATTTATATGAACTCTAAAAGTAATACAGGGAAGCGGCTTTGGCCCAATTGATAGGGCATCCGCGTAGCTCATGGGAGGTCCAAGGTTTAAACCCAGGGCCTCCTGACTCGTGTGATGAGCTGGCCCATGCGCAGTGCTGATGCATGCCAAGAGTGCTGTGCCATGCAGGGGTGTCCCCCCCGTGTAGGGAAGCCCCACGTGCAAAGAGTGCACCCCCTAAGGAAAGCCTCCCAGCGAGGAAAAAAAAAAGTGCAGCCTGCCCAGGAATGGCGCCACACACACGGAGAGCTGATGCAGCAAGATGACATAACGAAATGAGACACAGATTCCCCGTGCTGCTGACAAGAATACAAGTGGACACAGAACACACAGTGAATGGACACAGAGAGTAGACAACTGGGGGGAGAAATAAATAAATAAAAAATAAAAATAAATAAAAGTAATATATATCTTACAAGAATGAAATGATCCTGAAAATCGATAAATGCACAGTATGCTATTCAATGGTATATTTCACAGTGAGTTTCATAACCAGCTTGAATGATTGAGAAATAATTCCATTTCAAACACTTCTATTGGGGAAAAAAACTGTGTTGCGATGTTATTGATATGAAGAAGAGCTAAAAAGCCTTTCTTGAACAGTAGTACTTGTATCCTTGACAGAACCATTGGATTCTTGCAAATTCAAATTTCAGTGGGAACTGTAGTTTCTATAGCTAACTTACACACAGTATAGATTTAAAGATTTAAATCACAGGTATTTTTTTATTTTAAAATAAAATAGTGTAATTGACAGATAATTGACCAAAACCTTCATATATTTAAAGTATACAATTTGATAACTTTAAGCATATGACTTCACACCTTTGAAACCATCACAACCATCAAGATACAGAATATGCACCATTGCCAAAGTTTATCCTTTCTTTTTGTAATCCCTTCCATCCAAACCATACAAGTGGTTGTACCAAATGTTTTTTGTCCATTTAGCTATTGATGGACATTTGGGTTATTTCCAGTTTGGGGCTATTAGACATAGAGCTGATATAAACATTTATGGACAAGTATTTGAATAAAAATATGCTTAATTTCTCTTGTTCACATATCTAGGAGTGGAATGATTTGGCCAAACAGCAGGTCTATGATGTCTGTTTCTTAATTTTGTAAACTGCTGTTGATAAAACAGGTATTTTCCTGAACTTCAGCCAGCCTATCAGGGAGGTCTGCCCAAGGCTGATGCAATGCGCAGGGTTTTCTCTGTCTTTCTAGACTCTGTCTTGATCTAGGCTTTTGTTTGCTTTGGAGTACCTCTGTTACAGGAGTTTTGTTGCCCCTCTGTTTCCCATAGACAGATTGCCCTCTCCTGGGTTTTTGAACCTGGCTTGTCACCTCATAGTTTCTTACACTCTTTTCATTGTCTTAAGCTGCTTTTACCTAGAGGGCAAATTCTTAGCAGAGGGTCACCCAGGAGAGGACTTTCCCAAGGCATTCTTTTCCAGCCGAAACAGGGCCATGGACCCATGAATGGGGTACAGATCTTCTCCAAAGTGCACTGGGGAGGGGATCAGGCAGGGTACCAAGAGCTTCTCCCAGGGCTAAGCTTTCCTGGCCTGCCAAGCAAATGGAGCTCTTTGCATTACTGTGCAAAACGTACTGTGCCCTTACTGTGCCCTCACTCCATGAGGAAGTGCAGAAGTTTCTGCTGTATCTTCCCCTGTCCAAGGATAGTTGAAGCAATCACTGCTGTTGCCTTTTTTCAGGGTGGGTTGAAACAATGGCTGCCCTCATAGCTGGTCCTCCAGCTAACCAAAAGCCATGATCAGTGATCAGCTGTGCCCACCCCTAGTCTGGGGGAAGAGGACTTTTATGTCCATTTCTGTCACCAGTGAGCTACCCAGGGGCACTCCCCACAGTGGCCTGCTGTGAGCTTTGGGGATGGGTGCCAGTAGTTGCCATATGAAGAGAGCAATTTACTAGTCTTTAATGTAATTTATCAGCCTCTTTTCCCCCTTCTTCCCTGGCAGCTGTACAATCTTCTTCTGGCTTTTAGAGTTCAAAATAGTTCTTTCAGACACTTCCTGCCTGTTTAATAGTTGTTTTTCTGGAAAGACTGAGTGCTGAGTTCCCTACTCCACCATCTTCTTACTCATTATGGTTTTAATTTGAATTTCCCTAATGTCATATAATGCTAGCATATTTCCATGTGATTATTTACCATCTGTTTTAAGCATCTATTCAAAAATATTGCCCTTTATTTTGGGGTTGTTTGTGTTCTGTTTGCTGAGTTTTGAGAATTCTTATGTATTCTAGAAAAATCCTTTATCAGATATGAGATTTGCAAATATTTTTCCAGTCAGTGATCTGTCTTTTCATTTCTCCTAAAGCATTTTTCAAAAGGAAGCTATGATTTTGAAGAAGTCCCGTTTATTTATTTTTATTTTTGTACAACACATTTAGCATTGTATCTAAAATCTTTGCTTAATTCAGGTCAAAAAGATTTTCTCTTCTGTGTACTTCTACAAGTAACTTTTTTTTTAACTAAATTTAGGTTTCAGATTCATTTTGATATAAATTTTAAATATTATGTAAAATATGAACCGAAGTTCTTTTTTATATGGCTCACCAATTGTTCCAGTACACTTTAAGTCTATCTCTCTCCTCTAAATTGCCTTTTCATATATGTCAACCATCAATTAACCATAGGTATATGACTCTATTTCTGGCACTTTATTTTGTTTCCTTGGCCTATTTGCTGACTCGATGGCAACATCTCACCATCTTAGTTACTGTAGCTTTATTATAAGCCTTGATGTCAGTTCTGTAAATCCTCCAAAATTATTCTTATTTTTCAAAGGTTTTTGACATTTCTAGTTCATTTGCATTTCCATAAGAGTTTTAAAATCAGATTGCTAAATTCTACAGAAAAAAAGGCTGGGATTGTAATTGAGAGTGTGTTGAATCTGCAGATCAATTTGGAGAGAATTGAAGCCTGAACATTAAAGAATCTCCCAATCAATATAAAAGATTTATCTCTCCATTCCAGTCTTCTTTAGTTTTTCTGAGCAATGCTTTTTAGTTTTCAGCATTCAGATTTATCTCTAAATAGTTCATATTTTTATGATATCATGAATCATATTTATAATTCAAATTTGTTCATTGCTAACATTTAAAAATACACCTAATATTTGTATGTTTATCTTGTATTATGAAATCTTGCTAAACTCATTTGTTATTAGTAGCAGCAATATGGCCTTTGCATGAATTCAAACTTATCTTATTCTATATCTAAGTATACCTAGTTCCTGGAAAGCCAAGTAAATGACATAGACTCTATAGCCTTTGGATATTCAGGGAGGATGCAGACTGAATGTGTATTTGAACTTATATCCACACAGAATGTGGGGCGTATGTTAACTCAAGCTTACCTGGAATGTGGAGGATATGTTAATTCAAGCTTACCTGGAATGTGGAGGATATGTTAATTCAAGCTTACCTGGAATGTGGGGGATATGTTAATTCAAGCTTACCTGGAATGCGGGGGATATGTTAATTCAAGGTTACCTGGAATGTGGGCGATATGTTAATTCAAACTTACCTGGAATGTGAGGGATATGCTAATTCAAAACTTATCTGGTACTCAAACAAACACTTAAAACTCTAAGAAACTAACTAAGAAAGTCCTTTTTGCATAAAAGTACCATTTGACTCCCCGCTCCTACATCTTCTGTATAAAAAGGACCCAGAAATCCTATTCTGGGCTTGGTTTTTTGGACAGAAAGCCACAGGGCCCAGCCAGCTGTTAATAAATCTTCCTTCTCAGAGATTTCTCATGTCCTGGCCTTCAATACCATGATCACTTGACTTTTCTCTGCTGCAACAGCAGCTGTTGCTATTTTGTAGATTTGCTTAGAATTTTCTACATAATGAAACATGCTGACTGTGAATAAATAGATTTACATTTTCTTTTGAAATTGGTGTTCTCTTTATGTCTCACCTTGCCTAGTTCTACTGGCCAGAATTTCCAGTACAATGTTGAATATATATGTTTACAGTAGACATGCTTGCCTTTTTCTTAAATTTAGGGATGTTTTATTTGTCAGATGCTTTTTTAAAATTTATTCATATGATCATGCATATACTTTTTTGTTTAGTCTGTTAATACACTGTATTACATGGTCTGATTTTCAAATGATAAACTAAAATCACATTCCTGGACTAAATATAGTTGGTCACAATGTACTATCCTTTTTTGTTAGTTTTGAATGATTGATTTTTTTTCTCCTAATTTAGGACATATTTTCCTGCTTTCTTGAATGCTTGATAATTTTTGTTTGGATGATAGACATTGTAAATTTTATATTATATGAGTAGTATACAATTCTTTTTGATAATTAAAACATAATTTCATTCTCACTATATACCCCTTGGTGTAAATTTCTCCTAGATGCACACAGTCACTCTCAGGAACTTTCTAGAAAATATAGATGAACATTCTGATATTGATGTGATGAAGGCTACAGTAAAAGAGATCATGGGACTCAAGTTTGAACACCATCCTATTAGAAATCATTCAGTCCAAAAAGAATTAAGGAAGGATAACAGACATAGGACAATGCCAAAAAAGAAAATCAAGCTTATTCCAGAATATTAAATTTGAGCAATCTAGAAGAGAATCTCCAAACATGGCAATTACTTTAGGAACAGAACACAGGGAAGTAGATCATAACCTCCATGAGCTGAGCCAGAGTAATTCCAGAGGGAAGGCCCAACGTTAGTCCCTTGTTAGAGACACAGAACCATGGTTAATCCCTCCATCTTCTAAGTGTATAAATACTGGTGTACTCTTATCACAACCATTAAGCACTGAAACAGATCTTTGAGTTGTACATTAAAAGGGCTTCTATTGTGTACTACTGCATGGTATACCTACTATCTAGAATGTTCTTCCCCAAATTATTCAATCAGCAAATTCCTGCTCATTTTTCAAATATCAAATTTTCAGAATATTGTAAAATGAAACAGGTAACAGTAAAGGGCATGACTTTATGGTGATTAAACTGAGAGATGCAATCAAAATTGCAGCAGACTTTGTTATGTAACTTGACAAGCAGATTTTAAAATTTATATGGAAATTCAAAGGATGTACAATAGTCAAAGCAATTTTTTAAGAAGGAAAAAAATTACAAGACCTTACTGTAATTGATTTCAAAACATTCTCTAAAACTCTAGAAATCAAAGTTTAGAATTTATGAAAAGAGACATATAAACCAATGGAAAAGAATAGAGTCCAGAACCAGACCTATACACATGTAGTCAATTGATTTTGACAAGAATGCCAAGGTAATTCAACAAATGGTGTTGGATCAAGTGGTACTCATTTGAAAAATTAAAATGACTGATAATCCTTATAACACAATATATACAATAACTTACTGAAAAATTAATCATAGACTAAACATGAAACCTAAAACTATACTGCTACTAGAAGACAACATAAGAGAAAATCTTTACAAATTCGTAGTGAGCAAAGATATCTTGGATATAACACAAAATGCATGAATTCATAAAGGAAAAATAAAACTAAATTGGAATAGATAAAATTTTTTAAAATTGCTCTTTTAAAGACAAATATAAGGAAATGAAATGGCAAGCCACAGACTGAGAGAAAATATTCATAACATATAAGTCAGACAAAGATATAAATAATAATTACTAGCCAATAATAAGCAGATAAATTATCCAATTTAAAAATGTGCAAAATATTTTAAATCACTTCAAAAATGAAAGTATAGTATTGACCTATAGACACATGAGATACAGCATCATTAGTTTTCAGGGATGCAAATTAAAACTACGTTGAGAAATCACAACACACACCATTAGAACAGTTAAAATTATAGCAAAAAATTTAAAACCAAAAAAGGGAGGATACGGAGCAACTGATACTCTCATGAAAATCTGGTGGGGATGTAAAATGGTACAACCATTTTGGAAAAGCATAGGAAATTTTTTTTAAACCTCAAACATAGCTGCCAGACAACCCAGCCATTCCATTCTTAGGTATCTAACCGACAGAAATAAAAACATATATCCAAGCAAAGAATTATTCACAAATATTCATAACAATTTTATTTGAAATACACAAAAAATGTTAATAGTCCAAATATCCAACAACCTAGGTACACTGTGGTACATCATTCAATGGAATAGTATTAGCAATAAAGTATAAATATTAATTCATGCTACAACATAGATGAATCTCAAAATCATTATGCTGGCTAAAAGAAGTCAAACCAGATATACAGATTCACAAATATATCCAATATAAACAAATGTGTTCATGTATCTATATGCACATAAATATAACAAAACAAAAAGCATAACTGGTATAATTCCATTCATATTTAAGTATAGAATTCTAGAGTATAAACTCACCTACATTAACAGAAAACAGATCAACAGATACCTTGATATGTGTTTCAGGAAAGATAGAATCAATGGAATATAAAGAAACTTTTGGGAAAACTGCAAGTGTTTGTCATCCACTTGTGGTGATGGTTTCCCAGGAGTATATGCGTGGGTTGGAACTGATCAAATTGTGTACTTTAAATATATGCAGTTCTGAAGCTAGTTGCTACAAGATTCATCCTGGGAACACAAGCTCAGGCACAAAAATTCTACCCATATTCATATTTCACATGATTTATTTATATTTCACATAATATATTTAGTTCATAATACAGGATATTTGTCATACGGTATTTGTCCTTTTGTTTCTGGCTTGCTTCACTCAACATAATGTTCCCCAGGTTCATACATGTTGTCATATGTTTCATGACTTCATTTCTTCTTACCACTGGTTTCCATTGGCCAATCTATCTGTCCTTATGCCAATACCATATTGTTTTTACCACTGTAGTTAAGTACTATGCTTTAAAGTCAGGAAATGAGAAGTCCTCCAAGTTTGTTCTTAGTTTTTAAAGACATTTTTAGTTATTAGGATTCCCTTACCCTTCCAAATAAATTTGATTATTTGCTTTTTTGGTTTCTGCTAAAAGGGCTGTGGGAATTTTTACTGGAATTGCATTGAATCTGTAAACCATTTTGGGTAGAATTGACATTTTAATGCTGTTTAGCCTTCCATGAACATAGAACGTCCTTCCATTTATTTAAAGCTTCTTCTGTTTCTTTTAGCATAGGTTTTGTAGTTTTCTGAATATAGGTCCTTTATGTCCTTGGTTAAGTTTATTCCTAAATATTTCATTGTTTTAGTTGCCATTATAAAAGGATTTCCTCCTCAGAGTGGTCATCAGTAGTGTACAGAAACACTATTGTTTTTGTGTATTAGTCTTATATGCTGCCACTTTGCTGAACTTGTCTATTAATTCTAGCGGCTTTTTTTGTGGATTTTTCAGGATTTTCTAGATATATGCTCATGTCATCAGCGAATATGAAAGTTTTACATCTTCCTTTCCTGTTTGGGTGCCTTTTATATCTTTGTCTAGCCTAATTGCTCTAGCTAGAATTTCCAGCACATGTTGAATAATAATGGTGATGGTGGACATCGTTGTCTTGTTCCTGATCTCAGTGGGAAAGCTTTCAGTCTTTCACCATTGAGTATAATGCTAGCTGCAGGTTTTCCATATATGCACTTTACCATATTAAGAAAGATTCTTCTATTTCTATGTTTTGGGCTGTTTTTATCAAGAAAACATGGTATAGTTTGTCAAACGACTTTTCTGCATCAATTGAGAAGATCATGTGATTTTTCTTCTTCAATTTATCAATGTGGCTTTTTATACTAATTGATTCTCTTGTGTTGAACCACTCTTTCATGCCTGGGATAAAACCCAACTGATTGTGGTATATAATTCTTTTAATGAGCTTTTGGATTCAGTTTGCAAGTATCTTGTTGAGGATTTTTGTATCTATATTAATTAGAAATACTGGTCTGTAATTTTCTTTTTTGTAGTCTCTTTATCTGGTTTTGATATTAGGGTGATGCTGGCTTCATAGAATGAGTATGGTAACATTCTTTCCTCTTCAATTTTCTGGAATTGCTTGAGCAAGATCAGTATTAGGTCACTTTGAAAGGTCGGTAGAATTCACTTGTGAAGCCATCTGTCCTAGGCTTTTCATCATTGGGAGATTTTTTATGACAGTTTCAATCTCTTCACTTATGATTGGTTTTTTGAGGTGTTAT
Source organism: Dasypus novemcinctus (assembly GCF_030445035.2). Lineage (NCBI taxonomy): Eukaryota > Metazoa > Chordata > Mammalia > Cingulata > Dasypodidae > Dasypus > Dasypus novemcinctus. The sequence continues at coordinate 74,813,882 of NC_080677.1, forward strand.
CTTTCATCTGGGGTCAGTGTAGGTGGTTCATTTGTTTCTAGGAATTTGCCCATCGTTTACATTTTCTAGTTTTTTGGCATACAGCTGTTCATAGAATCCTTTTATGATCTCTCTTATTTCAATGGGGTCAGTGGCAATTTCCCCTATCTAATTTCTGATTTTATTGATCGTGTCTTCTCTCTTTTTTTCTTTGTCAGCCTAACTAAGGGATTGTTGATTTTGTTGATCTTCTCAAAGAAACAACTTTTGGTTTTGTTGATTCTCTCTATTGTGTTTTTGTTCTCCATTTCATTTATTTCAATTCTTTTTCTTATAGATTTAATTTTCACTTATCTCTTTCCCCTTCCCTCCTCTCCTCATTGTCTCTCCTCATTGTCTGCTCTCTGTGTCCATTCGCTGTGTGTTCTTCTGTGTGTACTTGTATTATTGTTAGCAGCACTGGGAATCTGTGCCTCTTTTTGTTGCATCATCTTGCTGCATCAGCTCTCCGGTGCCACTCCTGGGCAGGCTGCACTTTTTTTGCATGGAATGGCTCTCCTTATGGGGTGCAATCCTTGCACGTGGGACTCCTCTATGCAGGGGACACCCTTGTGTGGCAGGCACTCCTTGTGCACATCAGCACTGTGCATGGGCCAGTTTACTGCATGGGTCAGGAGGCCCTGGGTTTGAGCCCTGGACATCCCATGTGGTAGGTGGATGCTTTATCCATTGAGCAAATCTGCTCCCCTATTTCTATTCTGATCTTTACTATTTCTCTCCTTCAGTTTGGTATGGAATTAGTTTGCTGTTCTTTTTCTAGTTCTTCCAGGTATGCAGTTAGATTTTCAATTTTAGCTCTTTCTTCATTTTACATTTTTAATGTAAGCATTGAGGGCTATAAATTTCCCTCTCAGTACTGCCTTTGCAGTGTCCCACAGGTTTTGAAATGTTGTGTTCTCATTTTCATTGTCATTTGTCTCAAGAATTGCTGAGTTCTCTTGCAATTTCTTCTTTGACCAACTGATTATTTAAGAGTGTGTTGTTTAATCTCCACATATTTATGAATTTCCCCTCTTTCCATTCATTATTGATTCCCAGCTTCATTCTGTTATGATTAGAGAAAGTGTTCTTTATAATTTCAGTCTTTTAAAATTTATTGAGACTTGTCTTGTGACCCAACAGATGTTCTATCTTGGAGAAGGATCCACAAGTACTTGAAAAGAATGTGTATTCTGCTGTTTTGGGGTGCAAATGCTCTATAGATGTCTGTTAGGTCTAGTTCACTTATCATATTATTCAAGCTCTCTGTTTCTTTTTTTTTTTTTTTTAAGATTTATTTATTTATTTATTTATTTCTCTTCCCTTCACCCACACCCCTGACCCTGGTTGTCTGTTCTCTGTGTCTATTTGCTGCATCTTCTTTGTCCACTTCTGTTGTTGTCAGTGACACGGGAATCTGTGTTTCTTTTTGTTGCATCATCTTGTCGCGTCAGTTCTCCATGTGTGCGGCACCATTCCTGGGCAGACTGCACTTTCTTTCATGCTGGGCAGCTCTCCTTACAGGGTACACTCCTTGTGCGTGGGGCTCCCCTACACGGGGGATACCCCTGCATGGCATGGCAATCCTTGAGTGCATCAGCACTGCGCATGGGCCAGTTCCACACAGGGTAAGGAGACCCGGGGTTTGAACCGCAGACCTCCCATGTGGTAGACGGACGCCCTAACCACTGGGCCAAGTCTGCTGCCTCTCTGTTTCTTTATTCATCCTCTGCACAGATGTTCTATGCAATACTAAGAGTGGTGTATTGAAGTCTCCAACCATTATTGTAGAGACATCTATTTCTATTTTCAGCTTTTCCAAAGTGTGCCTCATGGATCTTGGGGCACTGAAGTTAGGTGCACAAATATTAGGCATAGTTATTTCTTCTTATTGAATTGCCCCTTTTATTAATATATAATGACTTTCTCCATCCATTATAATAGTTTTACTTTTAAAATCTGTTTTGTCTGATATTAGTATTACTACTCCAGTTTTTTTTTTGGTTACTATTTGCATGGAATATCTTTGTCCAACCTTTTACTTTTAACTTTGTTGTGTTCTTACATCTGAGGTGAGTCTCTTGTAGACAACATATAGATGGTTCATATTTTTTCATCCATTCTATCAGTCTATATCTTTTGAATGGGGAGTCCAATTAATTAACATTCAATATTATTACTGTAAAGGCATTACTTCAACTGTTTTGACCTTTGGCTTTCTGTTGTCATATAGGACTATTGTCTTTTTACCCTTTAAGTTACTCTTTCCAATAATCTTCATTTCTACACTCTTCTCCTAGTCTCTTGCCCTTGTTTTTCCCTTTCAGACTATAGCACTCCTTTCAGTATTTCTTGTAGGTCTGGTCTTTTGGTCACATACACTCTCAGTTTTTGTTTGTGAAGACTTTGAACCCCCACCCCCATCATTTTTGAAGGATAACTTTGTCAGATACAGAATTTTTGGCTGGAAGCTTTTCTCTTTCAATACCTTAAATATATTAAACCTCCATGGTTTCCAATGAGAGATTGGCACATAATCTTTTGAGTTTCCCTTGTATGTGGTGCTTTGCTTTTCTCTTGCTGCTTTTAGAATCCTCTCTTATCTCTTATATTTGTCATTCTGAATCACAGATGTCTAAGGATAGGTCTATTCAGGCTTATTCTGTTTGCGGTGTGTTGTCCTTCTTCAATATTGATATTTATGTCTTCCATAAGGGTAGGCAAGTTTTCAGTCATTATTTCCTCAAATATTCTTTCTGCTGCTTTTCCCTTTTCTTTTCCTTGTGGGACACTGATAATGCCTATGTTTTTGTGTTTTTGTTGTCATTCAATTCCCTAAGACTCTGTTCCATTTTTTCCATTCTCTTCTCCTGTCTTCTCCAGTTCAGATGTTCTGTCTTTAAAATTGCTATCTGTGTCTTCAAGCAATTCAAATCTGCTCTTATGTGCCTCTAATGTATTTTTAATCTCATTCAAGTCTTTCATTCCCATAAGGTCTATTACTTTACTTTGCAAACTTTCAAATTGTTCTTTCTGCTCACCCTGTGCCTTCTTAATATCCTTTATCTCTTTAGTCATATTTTCTTTCAATCCTTTAAATTGAATTAGGAGAGATGTGTGATTATCATTGATTAATTGTCTTAAATCCTGTATCTCTTCAGGATACTTATTGGTTTCTTTGTCTGGGCTACCTCTTCCTGTTTCCTCTTGTGGCTTGTAATTTTTTGCTCATATCTAGGCATCTGAATATGTGGGTGAATTTTCTGATTGCCAGTTTCTCTTTCTTGCCTTTTGTTATTATTTTTTCACAGTTTTTCTTTGGTATTTGGTTCAACTTATCCTAAGTCTTTAAATTTGCCCATTTAAGTTATCAAAATTGTGCCAGGCACTCACTAATGGGGGCAGATTTTCTCCCAGTGGTGGGCTAAAAAGAGTTCTAAAAGCAATTTTTGTCCATACAATTTCCACCAGCTTGCAGATAGCACTCATTGGAGTACCTTTCCACAGAAGTATATCTTTCAGTTTTCCTTTGTTTTGGTCTGGCCGGAGCCGAGATTCTAAGTGGGCTCTTCTGGTCAAATTCTCTGAAGAAAAGCCTCCTGACTCCCCCTCCATTTTCCCTTGTAATAGCTAATAGGGAAGAAAACATCTGCTCCCCTCACTACAGTTAACCGCAAAGAGCCAAGGATTTTACCCCTGCTTAATATCTTCTCGCTGGGGAAGGAGAGCCCTTCTTGGTGGCCAGGAGGTTTAATAACCCAGTTTGTTGTTTCAGATTCTTCATCTCTCTGTCTCTTGCCTCACTGTCCTGGTCTGCTGACCCCAAAAACAGGTCCCTCAGGCAGCTCTTGGCTCTTTCACCATTGTTTTTGTGAGAGAGTAGAGACTTGTCTGCCTAATCCAACGCCATCTTCCCACAATCCCCTATTGTTTTAAAGTTTATCTACTTCTCAATTAATTTCCTCAAAATATTTTTGTCAATACATATTTACCTTAATGAGAAAATTGGGAGAGGGTTCTGGAAAAGGAGACTCAGTAAAATTTAAAGGTATTTGAGCAAATAGTTGTTTGATTTAACATGGAATTAATGTTACATCATTGAACGTTTTTAAGCAAGGCAGAGCATGATCTAGACTATGCTTTAAGAAGATTTACCTGGCAATGGTGTGTGGTGTGGATTTGTGTTGGGAGAGATGAAAGATAAATTAGAACGAAAAGAAAATTAACTTAATGGCAAATTACAGGGATTTAAACTAGAAGTATAAGGTTTTGTGTTTTTTTAGAGGACAAGTAGGGGATAATTAGAGAACTTAAAACTTTGCCATTCATTTGTTGTGGAAAATAATGAGAAGTGGGGGATCAAAGGGGACCCTCCTTTTTTTTTTCAATGTCCAGGATAATGAAGTCTCCATTACAGAAGCCAGAGGAGAATTCAGGAATCTTAATCGTTTGTATGGCATATGAGGGCTTGGTCTTGAGGGCTCTGGTTAGGCAGGCATCCAGTTAGAGCATCCAGCCAACCATAGTGAAAGCATATCCAAGCTTTCTGGAGAGATTGCAGGTAACATTTGTTTCATGTACAACCAGTATCTGAACTTATTATCTATATTTGAAGAATTAGACTTTGTTTTTGTTTTAAATAAAAGGCCAGAAGCTTGTTCACCCAGAATTCTTGACTCCAGGCCTCAGATACATGTCTTACACTTGAACAATCTAAAATTCCCACTCAGGGCATGATTCTGAGGTCCTGACAAAAGGAAGTTAGAAGAGTCAAGGTCCCATGTCACCAGCGATAGTATACGGTATTGGTGCCCAGTGGTAGCAAAGGCAATGTATACCCACGGGTGGCAAAACCAGTGGCAGCATGGAAACCTGACTCTAGAGCTGGCTGTGTCTTGTCCTGTCTGACCTTCCTTGGCCCCTGTTTGACTTTTTTTTTAAAACAGCTTTATTGAGATATAATTAATATGACATAAAGTTTAGCCATTTAAGGTGGGCAATTGAATGATTTGTAGTATATTCAGAGTTACGCAGTCATCACCACAGCCTAATTTTAAAGCATTTTCATTATTCCCAAAGAAACTGTGTACCAATTACCTAATAATCCCTATCCCATTCCCCATCCTAAGCAACCACTAATCTTACTGTCTGTGTGGATTTGCCTATTTTGGACATGAAGTGGCATCATATAATATGTGGTCTTTTGTAGGTAGCGTCTCTCATTAATTATAATATTTTTAAAGTTCATTCATACTATAGTGTGGATGAATACTTTATTCCTTCTTTTTTCTTTTTTTGGGGGAGGTATTGGAGACTGAACCCAGGACCTTGTACGGGGGAAGCAGACACTTAAACACTTGAGCTACATTTGCTCCCCAGGATTTTAATAGCTCCTAGTTTGAGCCTTTTTTTTTCCTTAGGAGGTACTAGGGAATGAACACTGGACCTCGTGCATGTGAGGTAGGTGTTCAACCACCAAGCTACACTAGCTCACCAAATATAGAAGCGACACTTTTTTTAAAGGAGGTACCAGGGATTGAACCCAGGATTTCCCACATGGGAAGCAGACACTCAACCACTGAGCTACATCCACTCCCCCTTTATTCCTTTTTATTGCCAAGTAATTTTATAGATATACCACATTTTATCAAGTTATCAGTTAATGGACATTTCAGTTGTTTAACTTTATGGTTACTACAAATAATGATGTTGTGGACATTTTGAATGTAAATTTTGGCATGGACGTATGTTTTCATTTCCTTCTCTATATAGCTAGGAGTGGAATTGCTGGGTCATATGGTTATTTCAGGTTTAATAATTTTGAAGAACTGTGAAACTATATTTCAAAATAGTTGTACCATTTTACATGTCCTGGCCAATAACACTTGTTATTATCTGTCTTTTTAAATATAGCCACCCTAGTGAGTATGTTGAGGTATCTCTTTGTGGTATTGCTTTGCATTTCTAAAGACTAGTGAGTTGAGCATCTTTTCTGGTGCTAACTGGTCATATCTATGTCTAGTTGGAAAAAATACCTATTGAAATTTATTGTCCAGTAGTTGTAATTAATTGGATTATTTTTCTTTTCATTGTTAAGTTGTAAGAATTTCTTCGTGCTTTTTTAAAATTATTTATGAATAACTCCTTTCATTTTATCCATTCTGCCAATCCCTGGCTTTTGATTGGAGAGTTTAATCCACTTACATTTAAAATAATTACCAATAGTACAGGACTTCTTCCATTTTGCTATTAGGTGTATGTGATTCTTATACCATTTTTTTTCCTCATTTTTTTCCATTACTGCCTATTTTTGTGATTTGTTAATCGTTTGTTGTGGATCTTTTGTTGTGAAACATTTAATATCTCTTCTCATTTTCTGGTGTGCAAATTTTTTAGATGTTTTCTTTCTGGTTAAGATAGTTCTAAAATTTAACATCCTAAATCTGTAACAATCTCATTTAACTTGATACCAATTTAACTCCAATAGTTAAACAATTATTTTCCTATAATATTCCACCTTCCCCCATTATGTTGTTCTTATCACAACTTGCATCTTTATACATGGTATGTCCAACATTATAGACTTACAATCATTTTTATGCTTTTGTATTTTTAGGTCATATAAGAAGTAAAAAATGGAGTTACAACACTAAAAGACAAAGGTACTGGCATTAATATTTTACCATGTAGTTACATTTATTGGAGATCTTTATTACTTCAAATGTCTTTGAGCTAGTTTTTAGTGTCATTTCCTTTCAACCGGAAGAACATCTTTTAGCATTTATGGTAGGGAAGTTTAGTGGCAGTGAATAATCCAAGCTTTTGTTTATCTGGTATTATCTTATTCTCACTCTCATTTTAAAGGACAATTTTGATAGATATGGAATATTTGCCAACAGTAGGCTTTTCTATAAATATATCACTCATTCCTTTTTGCCCCCATGGTTTACCCTGAATATGATGACTCGCTTCTTTCTTGCTGCTTTCAGTATTTGTTTTGTATTTTGCATTTAACAGTTTTATTACAATATGTTTCAGTGTAAATCTCTTTGAGTTTATCCTATTTGGAGTTATTGATCTTCTTGGACGTGTGTATTCTTGACTTTCATTAAATTTTGGAAATTTTCCATAATTATTTATTCATAGATTCTTTCTACCCCTTTTTCCCTTTCCTCTCCTTTAAGTCTCCTATAATGTTAATTTTGGTATGGTTGATCATGTCCCACAGGCTTCTTTTTTTTTTTTCCAAAAAGAATTATTTTATTTATTTATTTCTCCCCCTTCCTCATTGTTTGCACTTACTGTTTGATCTCTGTGTCTGTTCATTATATGCTTGTCTTCTTTTTAGGAGGCCAAACCCAGGATGTCCCATGTGAAAGGGAGGCATTCAATGCCTTGAGCCACCTCTTTTCCCACTTCTTGTGTCTCTCATTTTGTTTCCTCATTGTGTCTCTTCATTGTGCCATCTTGTTGTGTCAACCTGACACACCAACCCACCGCATCAGCTAGCTGTCTTGCTTATCTTGTTTAGGAGGCATAAGGAATTGAATCTGGGACCTTCCATGAGGTAGGTTAACACCCAACTGTTTGAGCCACATCTGCTTCCTGCACAGGCCTCTTTTCTCTGTTCACTTTTTCTCTGTTTACTTTTCTTTATTCTTTTTTCTTTCTGTTCTTCACACTGGATAATTTCAATAATCCTATCTTCAAGATCACCAATTCTTTCTTCTGCCAGATCCTTAGTGAAATTTTTATATTTGTTATGTACATTTTAGTCCCAGTATTTCTATTTGGTTCCTTTGAATAATTTCTATTATGTCATTGAAATCTTCATTTTGTTTATGTATCATTTTTCTGATTTCCCTTAGTTCTTTATCCATGTTTTATTTTAGCCCTTTGTGCATATTTAAGACAGTTTTTAAAAGCCTTTTTCTGATATTGAGTCTGCCCGATATCACTTATTCCTCCTTGATGGAATTATTTCATTCCTTTGAATGTGCCATCTCTTCCTGATTATTTGTATGCCTTGTGAATTTTTGTTGGTGTCTAGACATTTGAAATTTTTAATATGTTCCTCTAAAAGTCAGATTCTCCCCTTCTCTAGATTTGTTGTTTTTCCCTCCTTCTTATGGATGAAGACTGTAACATTCTATTTGTGTAATGATTTTTTCCAAACAATTATGGAAACACTATATCCCTTGATGTATGTAAGTACTGAACTTTCTATTCCTTCAGCTTATATTCAGCTTGCATTATTATAGATATTTCATTGAAGAACAGAAGCTAACAACAGTAACAACAAAATCAAAAAAGGAAAAAAATAAAATGCCTTTCCTAGTCTTTGCAAAATGCCTCTGTGCTAGTGATCTCAGGCAGCACATACTCAGCCTTGCAGTGAGCTGAAAGAACAGCTTGAGGCAAAAGCATAATAGCCTTTCAGGTCTTTGTGAGCATGCATCTTGTTCTGGGCATGAAGAAGTGTCCTTATGAATTCCTCCATACCCATGATCTAATGTACCCAAGTTCCCTCCAGGAAATCTGAAACCTTTCCTCCAGGGCCTGGCTTCTATTTTATATCTCAACTGGTAATCCTTTGCTCCAGACAGATTTGGCTTGTTTTTTAAGGTGTTTTAAGGGTCCTGCCAGCCACCTCTTTATCCAGAGCAAGCTCCAGGACTGGTGAGCCAGAGATAGGCATCCTGAATCAATCCCTGAAGCTGCCACCCAATGAATTTGCACACACATGCATATGCCCTAATATGTGCATAGGGGTTATTCTGCTCCCTCTGAAATCTAGGAAGGGGAGGGGGGAAGAGCCGTAAAGGTGCTGTTTTCCAGAGCTCTGAGGAAGTTAGTTTCTACTGGCTTTTTTTTCCTTCTTTACTTTCTTTTAAATGTTATATACAAAAAAAATTAGGTCCCCATATACCCCCCACCCCACCCAAACCACCCCTCCCCCATCAACAATCTCTTCCATCATTGTGGCAAATCCACTGCACCTGGTGAATACATTCTGGAGAACCACTGCAGCACATGGACAGTGGTCCACATTGTAGTCCACACTCTTCCCCAGTCCACCCAGTGGGCCATGACAGGACACACAACGCCCAGCATCCATCCCTGCAGCACCACCTAGGACAACTCCAAATCCTGAAAATGCCTCCATACCATATCTCTTCTTCCCTCTCCCAACCATCAGCAGCCACGGTGGCCACCCTCTCCACATCACTACTACAATTTCTTCCCTTACTAATCACAGTGGTTCCCTAGCAAAACACCAGTAAGTCCACTCTAATCCATACTCTATTCCTCCATCTTGTGGACCTGGGATGGCTATGTCCAGTCCCCCTCCACATCAAGAAGGGGTTTAGATTCCACATGGATGATGGATGCAATTCTCCTGCTTTCAGCTGTAGGCACTCTTGGCTCCCTGGTGTGGTGGTTGGCCCTCTTCACTTCCCTGTCAGCTGGCCAGGTAAGTCCAAGAAACCAGAGGGTAGGAGCTGCAAGTCTGCGGAGGCCCAGGGCCTGGTCGTCACATGGACAGTTCAGAGATTCAGGTCTCCTGAGTATACACCAACCCAAACACCAACCATAGGACTGATAAAAGTAACAGAAGAGGCATGTGTAGAAAGGTTATATCTGAGTCCAACTCCATCACACTCAGGACCACAAACTCCAAAGTAGGGCCAATGGCATGGCCCTGAACTCCAGAGCCATCTGCCTTGACCATAGAACCTGTGGGTCACTGCAGCCCTCAGGAGAACCAGCACCTGGGTTTCCATCTACCTTTGCTGTCTCTGGTACTTTGCTGAGGCATGCATAAGCATCACCCCCTGATGACCTCCTGGCTCTTTTTTGGAGACTCTTAGCCAATAAACTCACTTGTCCTTTCCATTTCCCCTTTTTTATCCAAAGTCAAAAAGCAGTTTTTAACACCTGATATTACATGTAGGCTGAGATATTCTGCCAGTCTGAGTTGACCTCTTTGTTCATGGTCTTTTTGTAGTTACATCATCAGCTGGTGCTTGGTAGTAATCCCTTGGTACCAGGGAGGCTCATCCCCAGGAGTCATGTCCCATGCTGGGGGGAAGGGAATGCATCTACATGTTGAGTTTGGCTTAGAGAGTAGCCACATTTGAGCAACATGGAGGCTGTCAGGAGGTAACTCTTAAGCACCCCACAGCTATAGGCCTAGTTCATATTTCAGGCACACAGGCTTATATAGTCGGAGCCATCAGTATCAAGGGCTGATTGTTGTACCATCCATCTTTATTGGTCTTTGCCATTGCACTTGGGGGATTGTTGTTGTTCCATTGGGGAATGTGATAGAGGTCCCCTGGTCAGGAACTCAACACTCTCATCTGTTGTTTCCAACCAAAACCACTATGAAAACATCCAAACCTTTCTATGTACCCTGTATACATGCCCTGGAGAACTCCCCCTCAACTGTGTGCCCCCCACCAATGATACCACACACAAGTGCTCCTCCCCCACCATAGTTGAACCTCTCTGTATTCCAAAACTTCTTCAAAAAGGAAGCCCAATATATTGCCAGGTTCCATTAATAGAAAAATGGAATATAGTAATGGGTTTAAAGGTTAGGTATAGAATACATAGAAATTTAGAAAAATTAAATAAAGGAAAAATAAATTTGGGTATCAAAGAAATGAAAAAATGAAAAAGCTTTGTTTTTGACATTTAGCCTTTCATCACTGCTACAGGTGTTGCCCTGTTTGTACAGCGGCAAGGCAATTTCCATTTCTTTCTCAGTGTCTACCTCCTTTCTTTTTATTTTTCTGATTATTAAGTTTCTCTTGACATAAGTTTTAGGTTACAGTAATTCACATATACAATATATGGTACTCCCACATATCCAACATCAAGCCCTGTGTCCCTTCCCCAACAGTCATCTTTTTACATGTTCATATTATATTTGCTGCAGCTAATGTACAGATATTGAAACAATAGCTTTCAAACTTAGTTCCATTTGTGTTTACATTATGGTTTATATTTTAGACTATACAGTTTTCTAAAATTTTAGTTATCTTGTGTTTTACATTATGGTTTACATTTTAGCCTATAGACTTTTATACATTTTTGGTGTAATTTAACATGACCTATATATGGTTACCCTTATTCCATGTATTCAAAACACCTCTTTCCCCCTCCCCTCAGGGCCCACCATGACAATCAATATTCATTACTTGAGGGACCATATTCAGAGATACTTGCAAAAATGTTGAGGGATTGATATACTTGATTGCCCTAACCCATTGGGAGCCACCGATTCTCTCAAGAGATACAATTCCCTCAGTTTGAGAACATCAGTCCTCCCCAGGATGTGAGTATACCTTCACTCTCATTGTATGGGTCTCCACCCAATGATATAATCCACTATGACAAAATGAGCACTTACACACTTCCCAGAAGCTTGGCCTGTGTCAGATGCACCCCCCCCCACACTTAAGCATCCCAAACAGGCAACCTTCCATATTACATTCTCTAAAGAGTTTTCTCTTCACTACAATTTCAACCCCATACCTGACAATCTCTCATGATCAAATGTTCTCCACAACCTCTCCCCAATTTCTTGGGCATTCTGACCCATCCTCCCATCCCTAGCACCTCTAAAGCCCAAGTATCCCCACCCAAAGTTATCCCTATGCCCGCATTTCATCCCTTCCCTGCACAAATACTTACCTCCAGCTTATCATAGATTTCACCCAAGTAGCTCTCAGCTCACAACCTTCCTCTACCCTCTAACTACCTTAAAATTTACCATCCAGTCTCTAGCTCCCTGAGACAGCTTGGTTTACTTATTTCATAGCAGAGAAGTCATGTAGTATTTGTCCTTCAATGCCTGCATTGCTTCACTCAACATAAGGTTCTCAAGATTCATTCATGTTATCACATGTGTTTGTACTGTATTTGTTCTTATAGCTGAGTAGTATTCCATTGTAATATATACCACATTTTATTAATCCATTCACCTGTTGATGGGCATTTGAGTTGATTCCAACTGTTGGCAATAGTGAATAGTGCTGCTATGAACATTGGTGTGCATATATCAGTTTGTGTCCTTGATTTCAGAACTTCTAGGTATATACCCAGAAGTGGAATTGCTGGGTCATATGGCAAAGCATAGCTAGTTTTTTGAGGGACTGCCAAACTGTCCTCCAGAATGGCTGGATCCTTCTGCATTCCTACCAGCAGTGGATGAGTGTTCCCATTCCTCCACATCCTCTCCAACAATTGTAGTCTTCTGATTTTTTAATAGCTGCCAATCTTATGGGAGTAAGATGGTATCTCATTGTAGTTTTGATTTGCATTTCCCTAATAGCTAGTGATTTTTAGCATTTTTTCATGTGTTTTTTAGCCATTTGTATATCATCTTTGGAGAAGTGTCTGTTCAAATCTTTTCCCCATTTTTTAAATGGGCTGTTTGTCTTTTTATTTTCAAGATATAGGAGTTCTTTATATGTGCAAGATATAAGTCCCTTATCAGATATAAGGTTACCAAATATTTTCTCCCATTGTGTAAGCTCTCTTTTCACTTTCTTGACAAACTCCTTTGAGGTGCAGAAGGCTTTAATTTTGAGAAAGTCCCATTTATCTATTTTCTTTTGCTGCTCCTGTTTTGGTGTGAAGTCCATGAAGCTGTTTCCTATTACAAGGTCCTGTAGATGCTTCCCTACTTTGCTTTCCAAGGTCTTTATGGTCTTGGGTCTTATATTTAGGTCTCTAATCCATCCTGAGTTGATTTTTGTATAAGGTGTAAGTTGGTAATCCTCTTTCATTCTTTTACATATGGATATCCAGTTCTCCAGGCACCATTTGTTGAAGAGGCTATTCTCTCCCAGTTGAGAGGGTTTGGTGGCCTTGTCAAATACCATATGGTTGTATATATGAGGATCTATATCAGAACTCTCAATTCAGTTCCATTGGTCAGTGTGTCTATCTTTGTGCCAATACCATGCTGTTTTCACTATTGTAGCTTTGTAGTATGTTTTGAAGTCAGGTAGTGTGATTCCTCCAATTTCATTTTTCTTTTTCAATATGTCTTTGGCTATTTGGGGCCTCTTTCCTTTCCAAATAAATTTCATAGTTAGTTTCTCTAGTTCATTAAAGAATGATGTGTTGATTTTTATTGGGATTGCATTGAATCTGTAGATCAGTTTCGGTAGGATAGACATCTTAATAATATTTAGTCTTCCTATTCATGAACAGGGAATATTCTTCCATTTATTTAGGTCTTCTTTGATTTCCTTGAACAGTGTTGTGTAGTTCTCTGTGCATAAGTCTTTTACCTCTTTAGTTAAATTTATTCCTAGGTATTTTTTTAATTTACTTGTGAATGGTAATTGATTCCTGATTTTCTCCTCAGATTGCTCATTATTGGTGTGCAGAAATGATACTGATTTTTGTGCATTTATCTTGTAACCTGAAACTTTACTGAACTCATTTATGAGTTCTAGAGGCTTGGTTGTAGACTTCTCAGGGTTTTCTATGTTTAGGATCATATCATCTGCAAACAGTGAAATTTTGACTTCTTCCTTTCCAATTTGGATGCCTTTTATGTCTGGTTCTTGCCTCAGTGCTCAAGCAAGCACTTCTAAGACTATGTTAAATAGGAGAGGTGATAGTGTGCTATAAATTTCCCTCTCAGTACTGCTTTTGCTGTATCCCATACGTTTGGATATGTTGTGTTATCATTTTCATTAATTTCAAGGTAGTTATTACTTTCTTTTGAGATTTCCTCCTTGATCCACTGTTTTTCTAAGAGTGTGTTGTTTAACATCCAAATCTTGGTGCCAAATCTGGATCTCTGGCCCTTGCATATTTCCAGCTTCATTCCACTGTGGTCAGAGAAATTATTTTGTATGATTTCTATCTTCTGAATTCATTGAGACTATTTTTGTGGCCTAGCATGTGGTCTATCTTGGAGAATGATTCATATGCACTTGAGAAGAATGTACATCCTGCTGCACTTGTGTGTAATGTTCTGTATATGTCTATTAGGTCCAGCTCCTCTAATATATTGTTCAAAGTCTTTGTTTCTTTATTGATTCTCTTTTGAGATGTTCTGCCCAAAGTTGACAGTGGTGTATTTAAGTCCCCCATTATAATTGTAGAGGCATCTATTCCTTCACTTAGTTTTCCAGTGTTTGCCTCACATATTTAGAGGAACCCTTGTTAGGAGCATAAATGTTTATGATTGTTCTTTCTTCTTGAAAGATTATCCCTTTCACTAATATGTAGTGTCCATCTTTGTCTCTCACAATTGTTTTGCATTTAAAGTCTACTTTGTCTGATATTAATATAGCTACTCCTGCCCTTTTTTGGTTATTGTTTGCTTGTAAGATTGTTTTCCAGCCATTCACTTTCAACCTCCTTAAATCCTTGGGTATAAGATGTGTTTCTTGCAGACAGCATATAGATGGGTCATATTTCCTTATCCAGTCTTCCAGTCTGAGTCTCTTGACAGGTGAGTTTAATCCATTGACATTCAGTGTTATTACTTTCAAGGAATTATTTATATTAGCCATATTTTCTTTGGATTTGTGTTTGTCATATTCTGTTTGATTTTCTTTTTCTGTTTTTGTCTTTTTAGTTGCTCTTATATGCTCCTCCAACTCTTTATCTTGTTTTTTTCTTTCTTCCTGCAGAACTCCCTTTAGTATTTCTTGAAGGGCAGGATTCTTGTTGGCATACTCTATTAGTTTCTGTTTACCTGTGAATATTTTGAACTCACCATCATTTTTGAATGCTAACTTTGCTGGATAGAGTATTCTCAGTTGGAAGTTTTTTTCTTTTAGTACCTTGACTATGTCATACCACTGTCTTCTTGCCTCCATGGTTTCAGATGAGAAATCAGCACTTAATCTTATGGACCCTCCTTTGTATGTGGTGGTTCTCTTTTCTCTTGCTGCTTTTAGTATTTTCTCTTTGTCTTGAGCATTGCATAACTTGACAAGCATATGTCTTGGGGTAGACCTGTTGGCATTTATGGTATTTGGGGTGTGTTGTGTTTCCTGGACATGTACATCCATCTCCTGCAATAGGTTTGGGAAGTTTTCAGCCATTATTTCCTCCAACACCCCTTCTATCCCCTTTCCCTTCTCTTCTCCTTCTGAGTTGCCTATAATATGTATGTTTACATGTTTTGCATTGTCATTCAGGTCCCTAAGCCCCTGCTGGATTTTTTTCTATCTTTTTATCGACCAGTTCTACTATCTGTTTGATTTCAGATGTACTGTCCTCCACATCATTTAATCTCTCCTCTGCCTCTTCAAGTCTGCTGTTATTTGCTGAGAGTGTATTTTTGATTTCTTGAATTGTGCTATTCATCACCATCATATCCATTATATTTTTGTGTATGATTACAATTTCTTCTGTATTCTCTTCAATTGTTATCTTCATATTCTTAATCTCTTCCTTCACCTCATCAAATTGGTCCCTAATATATGTTTTGAGATCTTTAATTACTTGTTTGATGTTCTGCTTCTCTTCCTGGTTTTTAGTTTGTTTTTGGATTGGGGCATGTTTTCCTGATTATTGGTTTGGTTTGTAGTTTTTTGTTGCTATCTGGTAATCATTTTATCTTGACAGTTTTAGTCAGTTGCTTAGCTTCTCTGTCTAGTTTGGAATTTAATTAGTTGTTGTTTTTGCATGCGTGTTAAGTCTTCTCTTTGTCATTTTGTTTTTCTTATTCTATTTCCTTGTTGTTGGCTAAGTTCACTTGAAGGAAAATAGTAGAGCTAGAGAAAGCAAAAGGAGTAAGAAAAGAAAATGAATAATAGTTGTATTGATAGTAAATATTAACAGAGGAACCATGTGAGATATAGGAGAATGGACATTAGACTCATGTAAGGTATGTAGAATTATAGCAGGAAGAAAAGTAGAGTACATAAAAATCTGAATATGGGGAGGAATGCAGTGTGAATTAAAAGGCCTGTGTGTTCAGGAGAGAGGGAAAGAGAAAAGAGAGGACAATAATATAAAGAGTGAATATAAGGCAGAAAACAGAACAAAGGTATTAGTAATAAAAAGTAAAAAAAAATAGGGGGACAAACAAAGAGAGGTGTAATGTAAGAGAACCAATCAATGATGGAGGATAGAAAGATGTAGAGGAAAGGGAATAGTGTTGGTGGCCAAAATCAATACACACAGAAAAGAGAAATGGCAGATGAGGAAATACAGCAAATGTGAAGCTCTTCCTGTAGCACCTAATGTAAGAAGAATAAGAAAGCAGAGAAAGAATGAAAGTGAAAAAAAAAAGGGACAAAAGGGAGTGGAAATTAAGCAGGAAAAAGAAAAAGAGAAGGAAAGGAAAAATGGCCTTGGGGGGATAAAGAGGAAAGAAAAACAAGGAAAAACCAACCAAATACTAGAGAAAGTTTCAAGCAAGGAATCTTGTTTGTAGTTAAATAAAACGCTTAGGGATCTGACATTCCCCCTTTTCTCCCTTCCTCACTTCCCTCTCTCTCAGGCAGCAGGAAAGCTGCCTGAGAGGTCCGGTAAGAGATTCAAGCAGGTACTTGTTGAATCAGCTCTGCACAGAAAATAATGACTCTTAATTTCCAGAGAGAGAGCACCCACACTTCACCAGGAACCCCAAGTATGCTATTGAAGGCTTGGAAAGCACCTCCTACAGTCCCTCTCCTTTAGGTGTGCTATGAGAGCGATAGTTGATTTTCTGACTCCACCTTCTCCCAGGCCAAGTTTCCTAACCCAGGGTATTTAGGTGAATCAGACTTTCTCAGCAGATTAGCCATTCCTCTCTTCCCAGACTCTCCTCAAGCCAGCTGGTATGCTCCTCCAAGTGCAAAAAGAGAAAAAAAAGGGGGGAGGAAACACCAGAAAATTGAACCTGCCCTAGCCAGGCCCTCCTACTGCACCCCCCACCGAATCCCTCCCACCCACGGAGTCAATCCAAAACCTGAGGGCTAAGGCAATCCTGGAACTCCAGGAGCGCTGGACTTGGGAAAGGGAAGCCTGGGACTCTGCAGACTTGGGGCACGTAGGTCCGTGGAACACAGGCTATGGGGGGGGGCCCTCAGGGGACACTGACCTGGGGACCACGCATCCGGGGACCACGGAGCCCAGGAACGCCACTGCACAACGCTCTACTGGCTTTTTAATTCTGCTGTGGAAAGAGCAGGCCCTAGATTCTCTCACCCTGATATGGGCTCTAGGTGGGACTGTGAGTCTCTTCATAAATAACCTGGGCTGTGTGTGTCAAACAATAAAAAAACTATAGCCCTGCCCTTCATAAACATGGCAACCACTCCAGTCCTGGAAAGCCAATTAAGTGATATAAGCTCTATAGACTTGGAATATTCAGAAAGGATGGAAAATAAATATGTTAACTCAAGCCTACCTGGAATGTGAGAAATATGTGTTAGCTCAAGCTTATCTAGCACTCAAACAAAGCACCATTTAACTCTTCACTCCTACATCCTCTGTATAAAAGGAACCCGAAAATCTTATTTGGAGCTCAGGTTTTTGAACAGAAGAGTTCCTGAGCCTGGTGGGTCATAAATAAATTTTTTCCTTCCCAAAATTATTACTGAGTCCTGGCCTTCCATACACAATTATTGAATCTCTCTGTTTCCACAACAACCCTACAATTTTGCTCTGAAGATCTCCCTAAATCTGTGCTTCACCTATGAGGAAGTGGAGGTCCAGAGTGTTTGGGAAATGAAATGAGGGCTGAACTGTGCCGGTGTACTCCGCATGGGACCCAGGGTTCTGCCTGACTCAAGATGGTGCACTCACATATTACCTCCTCTAATTTTAGTTCGTAAAAAAATTAAACCCTTGGTAAACAGGAGCTGCCTGGACAATGATGCTCCTATGGGGCCTTTCCTGGGGTCTTTACTTACTTAATTTTTGAACTGTGCTCACATTTTCCCATCAACTCTTTATATGACCCAATATTCTTTCATCAAATTGCTTTTCTGCTGAAACTGAGCATAATTGCTGTCTGCTCTTTGAAACCAAGAACCAGAGATCAATCCTAGAGACATATACTTAGTATATGTCTAAATAGAATAGACATTTGATTTAATGTATATATTTATGAGAAAAGAAGGACAGTACACAATGTCTAAAGGGTTAACAAGTGAGTGGGAAGCAAGGGGATGAACAATGAGTGTAGAATAGACTTTTTAATTCATTTGGATGGTGAAAGAGAAGAGGAAAATAGGATAGTAGCTTTAAACATCATCAAGTTTGTTTACTCAGGGGAAAATCTAAAGAGAAGTAGATATTGAACATGCAAAACAGAAGTAGATAATTAATTAAGGAAATTCCTTAAGGAGGTCAGGGAGGCAGGGGGATAAATTAGCTTTGGAAAGAAAGAGGAATACTCCTCCTTAGAGATAAGAAAAAAAAAAATAACTTAGACCTCTGAGGTGGAGACAGGACACTCTGAGAGAGCCTTCAGCAGGTGACTTTGACATTCTAAGAGAGATAGGTATATTATTATTCTGTTGCCAATGATCAGAGGTTGGACGGGAATGTTGAGGAAAGTTGGGGAGCAGCTCATGTGAGAACAGGACAGGAAGTCAAAGGAAGTTAAGTTTAGAAAAATTTTAAGCAGAAATGATACACTAGCAACAGTGAATTTAAGCATATATTCTACCCTCCCATCCAATTCTCTGAATTTCTCTTTCCTTATTCTCTTGCATTTCACTTAATAAAAATGCACCATAGGGGAATAAAAACTTCAGCAAACATTCAGACACATGGAAAGTTTAAATATATGTGAATCTTTGCTGTAGCTCATTCTTTTGAAGTTGTTCCTTTGTGTGCTTGCTTCTTCTTGTTTTAGGATAACCATTGCAAAATGTAAATGTTATGATGAAAGCTGAGGTATATCCCTTTTTGGGGGTTGAAATGTAGTTTTCTAAATATGTCCATTTATTGTTTCTTAAGTTTTAAAGGCACTTATTTTTACCTGTCAAAAGTCTCTGACTTAAACAATAAACCTAAAGTGATTTTCACAAACAAGTTAATAGAGTTTTCTATGCTTCTTTTAAAATGATATTTCATTTGAAAACTGTTATTGTTGATGAATTGCTCTGGTTTTATACTCTTAAGTTCTTCATATTACAATTTTAGCAAAACAAAAAAAAATCTCAGCTATATATAGATCAAGTTGCCCATTGTTTTCTTTTTTATAATCTATTTCCCTTCTTTTTTACCTTGGCATTCAAACAGAAAAGGTCTGAGATGATGTTTTTGACTAGTGATTGAAATTCTCAAGCCCTGCATGTAAGCATCATAGTAATGCTTATACAACTAAACAGCAGAATCAAAGACAAGTCATTGTTATCCTCTTAAACAGAAAAGATAGAATTCTTATGCCTACATTTTCAGTAAGCTCTCTTTGTTCTTTATGTATTTACATAAGCTTTTGACTTTATTGTACAAAATTAAAACATTCTTAAATATAAAAATATTATAGATAGACACAGCCACATTAGCTTTAAAAGACACAGATCAAAATACTTTTGAAAGTGCAAAAGTGCTACATTTCATATTTCTGTGACTTTAGAGTAAACACATTCTACTGAACTCAGCTGAAGTTAGCACTCCAGGCAATTTCAAATCAGTTCAAAGTTACATGATAAAGTGAAAAAAAAGCGGGGGTGGGAGAGAAAAAGAATTGGGGAAAATTCTTTCAGTTCAATTTCATTATTTAGCATTTCAAATTTTCCATCGACTGTCTTGAAAAAAGCTCTCGTTTCTTCAGGTTTATAGATTTGTCTAAAGCCACGAATGTATCCAAATTCACAGCAGCATTTACGTGTACAAAATTAAATCAAGCCGCTTAATGGAGAAAACTCATTTCAATTCATATCCAACCTAAAGCCTATTCAAATTTAGTTTTGTTTGTTTTGTTTTTTAATTTTTCATTAAAGTTAATAGATCACAAGGAATGTTACATTAAAACACATAAAAAATATATATGTAATTTTCCCATATAACCTACTCCCCACCCCTCCACCACATCATTTTTGTAAATTGTATTTTTTTAAGATATATACATCACAATAAAATGTTACATTAAAAAATTTAAGAGGTTCCTGTATACCCACAACCTCCCCACCCCACTTCTTCCACCCCAGCTACCTCCTCCATCATTGTGGCACACTCATCACACTCGGTGAACACATTTTGGAGCAATGCTGCACTACATAGATAATAGTCTACCCTGTAGTTCACACTCTCCCCCAGTACATTCAGTGGGTTATGGCAGGATATATAACATCCAGCATCTCACCCTAAAATATCATTCAGGACAACTCCAAGTCCTGAACATGCCCCCACCTCACATCTCTTCTTCCCTCTCCCTTCCTTCAGCAAATACTGTGGCCACTTTCTCCACCCTGATGCTAAAATTTCTTTTATTACTAGTCACAATAGTTTTATAGTAGAATATCAGTAAATCCACTCTAGTCCATATTTTATTCCTTCATTCTGTGGACCCTGGTATGGTGATGCCCTCTCCAGTTCTAGATCAAGAGGGGGCTTAGATTCCACATGGATGATGGATGCAATTCCTCTGCTTGCCGATGTAGGCACTCTTGATTCCCTGGTGTGGTGGTTGACCATCTTCACCTCCCTGTTAACTGACCAAATTTAATTTTAATCTATATGTAACCAATCATGTATTATTTGGTACATGGAGATGGAGAACAAACTTAAAGCTAAGAATTCATGGACCTGGAGGTTCTCAGCTCATTCCAGCTCTTCAATTAAATATTTATTTAACCTTGGGTAATTATTTTTATCTTTCTGGATCTTAATGCTATCTACTATAAAATAAGAGAGTATGCTAATGAAATTGAATGTCTTCCTTTTCCAAAATCCAATTGATTTAGTGTAAAGACATAATTTAAAACATACTTCTTTGGGATATTTATGTTATGCATAGAATTTACTGTTCATAATATTTGGTGTATGCATATAAAGATTATATGTAATATTCATATGTACCTATGTAAAGAATATTTCTTATTTTTAGAATTACTCAGATTAATTACCACTTTGAAATCTAGCTATTTTACCAGAAGACATTACTATTTCATAATTGCTATTCTCATATTCAACAAAAGTTAAAATTATCTCCACTATTTTTTATATGAGAGAACAGTTTTTGGCAATGCAATTTTTTATTGTCAATCAGTGTCCAATCTAGATTAAATTTTTTTGCTCACTGGTAGGACATTTTTCTAAGAAGCCCCACAAAATTTCTTAGTTTTATATATCATGATTTTCTTTCTTTTTTTAAAATTATCTTTTTGTTTTTTAAAGATACATATATCACAAAAAATGTTACATTTAAAAATATAAGAGGTTCCCATATACCCCACAACCCACCCTACCCACTCTTCCCACATCAACAACCTCTTTCATCATTGTGGCACATTCATTGCATTTGGTGAATACATTTTGGAACACTGCTGAACCACATGGATTATAGTTTACATTGTAGTTCACACTCTCCCCCAGTACATTCAGTGGGTTATGGCAGGATATATAATGTTCAGCATCTGTCCCTGTAATATCATTTAGGATAACTCCAAGTCCTGAAAATGCCCTCATCTCACATCTCTTCTTCCCTCTCCCTGCCCTCAGCAACTACCATGACCACTGTCTCCACATCAATGATACAATTTCTTCCATTACTAGAGTCATAATAGTTCTATAGTAGAATACCAGTAAGCCTACTCTAATCCATATTTTATTCCTCCATCTTATGGACCCTGGGATGGTGATGTCCACTCCACCTCTAAATCGAGAGGGAGCTTAGATTCCACATGGTTGATGGATGCAATTCTCCTGCTTGGATGTTATAGGCACTCTCAGTTCCCTGGTAAGTGGTTAGCCATCTTTGCCTCCCTGTTAGCTGACCTGGGTAAGTCTGACGAACCGGAGAGTAGGAGTTGCAACTCTGCTGAGGCTCAGGGCCCAGCTGGCACATGGCCAGTCCAGAGATTTAAGTCTTCTGAGTATACTCCAAACCCCAGTGCCAACCACAGGTTCAGGAAAAGTGACAGAAGAGGCATGTGTAGAAAGGTCACATCTAAGTCCAACTCTATCACACTCAGGAGCACAAATTCCAAAGTAGGACCCACTGACAAGGCACTGAACTCCAGAGCCATCTGCCATGACCATAGAATCTGTGTGTCTTTGTAGCCCTCAGGAGCACCAGTACCTGGGGTTGTATCTACTTTAGTGGTCTCTGGGATCCTGCTGAAGTGTGCATAAGCGTGACCCCTCTAATGACCTCACAACTCTTAAAGTCTCTTAGCCATATAAACTCATTTGTCTTTACCATTTCTCCCTTTTATTCAAGGTCTTTTTCTAGTTGCATCACCAGCTGGTGATTGGTAGCAATCCCTCGGTGCCAAGAAGGCTCATCCCCAGGAGGCAGGTCCCATGCTGGGGGGGAAGGTAATGCATTTACATGCTGAGCTTGGCTTAGAGAATGGCCACATTTGAGCAACTTGGAGACTCTCAGGAGGTAACTCTTAGGCACCTTGCAGCTGTAGACCTAGTTGAAATTTCAGGGACACAGACTCATAATCATATTCATCAGTATCAAGCGTTCATCACTGGACCATACCTCTTCACCAGTCTTTGCCCTTGCACTTAGGGGATTGTTGCTGTTCCATTGGGGAATGTGACAGTGCTTCCCTGGCTAGGAACTCAGCACTTCCTGAGTTGTCATTTGTAACTCTAACTACTATGAAAATACCCAGTGAATAGCCAAACATTTTTATATACCCTATATATATGCCCTAGAGGACTCCCTCCCAACCATGTGTTCCCCATCAACAACACCCCACACCAGTGTTCCTCCCCTGCATAGTTGAGCCATTCTGTGTTCCAAAATTTCTTAAAAAATGAAGCCTAATATATTGCCAAATTCAATTAGTAGGAAAATGAAATAGTAATGATAGTTTTAAAGATTAGAAATAGAATACATACTAATTTAGAAAAAGTAAAGTAAAAAGTAAATTGGATATTAAAAAATGAAAAATATCATTAAACTTTGTTTTTGACATTTTACCTTTCATCACTGTAATAGGTGTTGCCCTGTATGTACAGTGGCAAGGCTATTTCTTTCATTCCTTCCTCAGTGTCTACATACTTTTTAATTTTGTCTTCAAAAAAATTTTAGATCACAATAAAGTCACATATACCATATAGTGGACTCCCATATATCCAAAACAAACCCTTTTCCCCCTTTCCCAGCAACAATCTTTTTATATGTTCATGTTAGATTTGCTGCAGCTGATGTACAGTTATTGAAACATAGCTACCAAATATGGTTCCATTTTGGTTTACATTATGGTTTATATTTTAGACTGTACACTTTTATAAATTTTTGGTGAAATTTAACATTTCCTATATCCATCATTGCACTATCTTGTGGAACACTTCCATTGCCCCCCAGTTACCCCTGCTTCCAACTATTTTATTCCTCTCTCCCCCTCTCCTCAGGGCCCACAGTGACAACCAAGCTTCACTACTTGAAGGACCAGATTCACAGGTACTTGCAACAATGCTGAGAGCTTGACACATTAGACTATCCTCCCCCTTTGGCAGCCACCAATTCTCTTGAGAAATATCCTTCCTTATGTGTGAGAACATCAGAACCCCCCCAGGATGGGATACAACTTCCCACTCATTGTATGGGTCTCCACACAATGATGTAACACACTATTTATCAACTGCAACATATCCAGTTAATGTCTTCCTAAACGTTATTCTACCAAGGAGTTGGAAAGTATCAACAGTTTTATTATATTTCCTGTTCTTCACTAGAAGAATGATTTTAAAGACATAGAATAGAAGTGATTATCAGAGAAGTTGTATATACTGCAAATATCCAAGACGAAATAGTAAAATCATACTTCTACCTAGCATGGAACAACTGTCTTGAGTACAACTGAAGACACGTTAAGAGGATGAAAGACTTTTGGTGATGTTCACACTTCTCCTTTGCTATCCTATAACTTAAATACCATGATATAAATTTAACTACTATTTATACATCTTATGTTAGATGATAAGGATAGACAGTGAAGAAAACAAAAATAGTTGGTTAATATATAGAGATACATTCATAACAAAATAAGGAAGAAATACTCATAACTCTTAAACTGTGCCAGTTTTTAAAATTGGTTATGTAGTTGTGGAAGATATTTTAAATAACTTCATCCACTATCCATTCCATAGTTCCTTTGGCTTAATTGTGTACCTCAGTTGGTTGTGATTCTTTGTCTCAAGGGATTACACAAACTTTCATTCCTGAGTGACTGGGTTATTAGAAGTTCTGATAGAATTGATTTATTTGTTTTCCAATGACTGTAATCACAAGTCACTGAAGTACTTGTACGCCCTAAGGGGTCTTCTTTATTTTGATCATACACTTTCTTACTTTCATTGTGCATTAGGAACCCACATTTCTCTTAGTAATTATAATCAATTAACCCACCCAGTACAGGAGCCTTCTTCTTTGCCTATTGTTTGTAGGCATGAGAATGGCCAAGTGACATTCTTAATTTCTAGTTCAGTGAACTCATTGTTGTGTCTTCTGGTGGAAGTATTCCTTCCTTTTGTAAGTAAAATCTCTCTTACAACAGAGCCTAAAGTCATAGTGGCAAGAAGCAAAGATTTCCACTGCTTTCACTAGAGGTCATAGTGAAGGGAACTAATATAAATGTTTAAATAATGAATGAATGAATGAATGCATGCATGTATGGAGTAAAAGTGAGAGTTCTTCTCTACAGAATGCCAAATAATGATAGAATTTACAATAATCAATGGATGCTAAAACTAGTTAGTGAGAATTTGACAAGTAACAGGAATTTACATAGTCTCAAAATATCTCCCCACAAATTTCTTATTAATTATAAAAGGAAAAATAGTAATTCTGCAGTGGATAAATCTGGGAAATGCCACCTGAAATATCACCAATATTAGAACAAATTGACACCATGTGCCTCTTAATAAGATTCACTGAGGGGAACAAAAATTCAGTGGTATTCATACTAAAAATAGATAACCTATGTCTCATCAGGAGAAACAGACAACCCAAATTGAGAAACCCTCTGTAAAATAGCCTGACTATATTCCTCATAAATGGCAAGGTCAAAAGAAAAAAGAAAAAACAAAAGGCTGCGGAAGTTTTTTAAAGGGGCATGTTACCTAAATGTAATGTTTGATCTTAGGTTTGCCTTGCACCAAGAAAAAATTATAAAGGACATTATTGGAGCCATTATTTCAGAGTTACTTGTCCTAGTCTTACAAATATTTTAATATGAAATTATATCAGCATATAAGTTAGCCAAAACAAAACATCCTGATTAAATCTCTGCTCCTTAGCTGTACCCACACAATTGAATGTACATAGAGAAAAAAGCACAACCATGTTAACTTAATGATTTAAATTTATGACCATTACTTTCAAGTGAGTACTTAATGCTGTGTGTGAATCAGACTTCAATTCCTTAGCCCACTAACTCTCCCACTCTCTTAGATGACTCATCACCCTTCTGGAACATTCATACCAATGTCCTTTCAGTTGGTGACCTAGCAACATATTGGAAAATAAGGAAGCAGTCATATTAACCACAAAAATATTTGCATCCACATTTTTTGCCTTTTTTCCTCTTATTGAAAATGAATTATCCATGCTCCTGTTTAAGTCAACCTATCCACTTATACCTAGGACTAACACTATCTGATTTCAAGACGTACCATGCAACTATAGTTATCAATACTGTGTGGAACTGACATTTATTCAGATTATTGGAACTTAACAAGCAATCTAGATATAGGTCTGTAGTCAACTGATGTTTGACAAATGTGCCAAGGCAATAAGATATGGAAAAGATAATCTTTGCCTCATACCATAAATGAAAATTAACTCAAAATGTATCATAGATCTAAATGTAAGAGCTGATACTGTAAAAATAACTAGCAAAAACATAGGAGAAAATCTTAGTGATCTTTAAAATCAGGTAAAACATGCATAAAATCTACAAGAAAAACAATGATAAATTGAACTTCATGAAAATTAAAAGCTTCACTCTTCAAAAACACTGCTAGGGGAGTAGGTGTAGATCTCAATGCTGGAGCACCTGCTTCTCATATATGAGGTCTGTGGTTTGATCCCTGGTACCTCCTAAAAAAAAACCAAAAACCAAAAACCAAAAAACTATTAATAAAACAAGCCAGACGTTCAGAGAAAAAATCCAATGAAGAAGTTGCAACCAGGGTATATAAAGAATATTATACAACTCAATAATAAAATGCAAGCCATTTGATAATCCTGCAGATTTGGAGTGAGGATGTAGTGAAGATACAGAGCAATGGGAACTTCATACAGTACTGATGGAAAACAAAATAGGAAAACTACTGTGGGAAACATTTTTTACCAGTTTTTAATAGAGTGACGATACACTTGTAAGAACCAGGAAATCTACTCTGAGCTATTTTCCCAAGATATGTAAAACCTTGGCATGCTCACACGATTGTATTTGAATTTTCAGAGCAGTTTTATTCCTAAACAGGAAAGAATTTCCCAAACAGGAAAGAATCCAAACACCCATCAACTGGGGAATGGACAAGCAAATTATGGTTTTCCATCCAATGAAATACTACTCAGCAATAAAAGAAGAAATGACTGTTTCAAGTAATTATACAGATGAATCTCAGAAACATATTGCTATGTGAAATTAGCCACATACAAAATACTATGAGTCTATTTATATTAAATTCTAGAAAAAGAAAAAATATAGTGATTGAAAGTAGATAAGTAGTTGCCAAGGACCAGAAATTAGGGAATTTGACTGCAGAAGAGGCAGAGAGCATGTGTTTAAGGTTTAAGAATGTCAAAAGACAAATCTGATTCTAATTTGCAGATTATAGCATTTTATTCAGGGCACCAAAATTTTGATGCAGTAAGGAAGTTGGCTCAAAAATGGAAGTAGCTTTGAAAGTTCTAAGGATGGCAAATGATTTTTATAGACATAAGAAGAAAGTCAGTTTGACTCTTATTGATTGGATTAGGATTTGTCTGTCTTGTAGGGATAGGTTTGGGCAGCTGGCTTTAATTGTGTTGGTCAAACATAATGAACTGGGGGCTTGATAGGCCATTTTGGTGGGGATTTCATTTTAAAAGATATCAAGAGGAAGTTCAAAGTAGAAGGAGGGCATGGGATTTTTAGTTCTGAGGAATCCTCAGGTTCTCAAAATAATTTTATCAAGAAATCCCCTATATTTTGATTGTAGCAGTTTTTATACAATTGCAAACAATTGTCAAAACCCTTCAAACTGTAGATTTAAACTTGGTCAATTTTACTGAATGTAAATTTTACCTCAGTAAAAATGAAAGGAAAAAATAATACCTTTTCTATGCAACAAAGATTCCAAAAACAGAGTTGAAATATGAACAGCACACTGGGAGAACATATTTGCAATATATATTTCCAATAAAGCACTTTTAGATGGCAAAAACAAAGAACACCGCTTGTGATGGTAGCACATTATTGTGAGTGTAATTAACAGCACTGAATGTTTGTGAATATGGTTGAAAGGAAAGTTTTCAGTCATGTATGTTACTAGAAGGAAAGCTAGAGGATAAAACTGTATACCAATATGAACCACATTTTGGATGATGACTGTGGTTAACAGAACAAATAAGAGAATGTTCTTTCGTGAACTTTAACAAATGTATGTCACTATTATAAGATGCTAATAAAAGGGTGGTATATGGGAAAAATATACCTACTGTAAACTATGGAGTATAGTTAACAGTAATAGTTTACCATTCTTTTAGCAATTGTAACAAAGTTGCCACACCAATGCTAAGTGTCAACAATGGGGGAGGGATATGGGAACGTTGTATTTTTTACATGTATTTTTTGCCAACAACTTCACTAATTAAAAACTTTAAATACAATTAAAAACAAAAACACCTCTTACAAACACACAATGATTGAGTCTTTTATTAAACAAATATATTTTGAGCATGTGCTATGCATCATTCACTCTTTCACATGCTGGGGCTATATTGTTAGAAAATTAAAAACACAAAACAAAACAAAAACTGATCTTATGGAACATATAGTCTAGTTAAAAGAGATGGAATATTAATTAAGGAAGTAAAATAAGCATTTTGATGTTGATTGTGAGAAGGCTTGAAGCTGTGTCTGCTCACACAGAATGACTGCATGGGTCTTTGTGCAAAAATGCATTATTCTCATGTGTAGCTCAGTTTTTCTATCTATACTGTATTTTTTCTCTCTCATTTATTTTCACCTACACAGACTTACTTCTAAGCCACAATGTAGAGAAAAGATCAATTTTAAAATGTAATACAATGTTAAAATTTGACATTTTCTGATTTAATTTCAGTTGAGTTCAAAGGCTGAGAATTTAACATATTGCAAGTACCCCACATTTCATCAACCTAACACTCATTTCAAGAGTATAAATGGTTGAGGTTAGAGAGGTAGCCTCAGGATCATTAAAAAATGTGTGCCATACAAAAGTCTTCCTAACAGAGACCAACTTACCTTGGTAGAAATAGAGTTTAGGTGCCAAAGAAGGGTTTATTTTGAGGAAAAAATTAGAGTGCTTAAGCATTTTCTCTCCCTGATCATGGGGGAGAGAACTCTACCCTCACATCTCACACAGAGTAAGAGGTGTTTTAGGGCATCATTTTGACAGCTTGGTAAGAGTCCCATAGAGTTTGAGAGATCAAGCAACTGGTTTTTGACTCAATATTTGAAAACAGTGAAGGTGAAAGGCTCTGGCTAAATTACCTGCATGGCAATAGAATGAAGAGAGGTGACAACATTTGGATCAAGTCACTATACCAGGGTTGGCTCCATAGGTCTTTATGATTCCTATGGATTAAAAGTGGGTCATGAAGGAAGGAACCAGAATAGCAGCTCCACAAAATGCTGGAATGTGAAAAACCCGCCAGCTGAAAGAGAGATAAGATATAGAGACACTTTGACTTGCTTCTACTGTCACAGTCTGATGTCAGCATTCTTGGCTGGTGTGCAAAATCTCACTGTTTCTATCATGCTGTGCTGTCATAATTTTCTTAGTGATCCTACTGCTGAGAACAACAAACTACAACTATCCAAATGAAGGCAAAGCCATTCCATCAACCTGCCACTGACCTTCTCCCCTCAGCCTCTGCATCTGACAGTATACCACATGCCTCCTTTTGACTCCGATCACAGAACTGTGCAAAAAGCCCACTTGAAAGAGGTCCGCATTAAACGACATTGGAGGGAAGTGGACGTGGCTCAACTGATAGGCCCTACCATAGGGAGGGTCCAGGGTTCTATACCCAGGGCCACCTGACCCACGTAGTGAGCTGACCCAGGTGTAGTGCTGACACGCGCAAGGAGTGCCATAAAGGATGGCCCCGTGTAGGGGTGTCCCCGCATAGGGATGTCCAACGGTCAAGAAGTGTGCCCTCGCGGTAGCGCTTGGAGCCGGGCGGGGCCGGTGCAGGCCCCGGCTGCGGGCCGCGGTAGCGCTTGGAGCCGGGCGGGGCCGGTGCAGGCCCCGGCTGCGGGCCGCGGTAGCGCTTGGAGCCGGGCGGGGCCGGTGCAGGCCCCGGCTGCGGGCCGCGGTAGCGTTTGGAGCCGGGGGGGCCCGGGTCAGGCCGCGGCGGGTACGGAGCCGGGCAGGGCCGGTCCAGGCCGCGGTGGCGGGAGGTGGATGCCGGAGCCGGCTGGGCCTCTGTAGCGAGCGGAGCTGGGCGGAGCCAGGCCAGGCCAAGGCGGCGTGAGGAGCCGGGCAGAGCCGGTCCAAGCCTCCGCGGCGGGCGGAGCCGGGCCTGCGGAGGGGTTTCTGTTTTTTTTTTTTTTTTTTTTTTTTTTTTGAGCATCTGCAGTACTGGGGAGTTCGTGGGCCCTGGGCGGCCTATTGGGGGTTTGTGGGAAGGGAGGTGCTTGCAGACACATTTGGGCAGACAGACGGGGGGGTTTTAGGGCAAAGCGGGGGGAAGTTGTTGTTTTAGATAGTGTTGCAATTGTGACACGTGTGTACCTGTATCTCTCTTCTCCCTATCCGTTCCCCACCGTTTGCCCATCCTCTTTTTCTTTCTTCCTTTCTTCTTGCCTTTCTTTTTTCTTTATTATAATTAGGTTTTTTTTTTTTTTTTTTTTTTTTCGGTTTTCTCTTTCCCTCTTGTCCCTCATCTTCCACTTATTTTTACTTTAATTCAAGTATACAATAGGTGCTACAGGGAACACCTCACATTTGCTGGGTTTTCCCATCCTCCACTGCCTCATTTCTGTGTGAACTGATTTAGGCTACCTACACTATCCCCCTTCCCCTGCATCTTGATATCCACTATCATCTACTGTCTCTCCTATATTCCACCCCCCACCTCCCGTTCTTTGATCCACAAAGTGTCTAACTCTTAATTTCTAATACCTTTGTTCTGTTTTCTGTCTATTATCCACTCTTGAAACTATTACCTTTCTTTTCTTTTTCCCTCTCTCATGAAAACAATAGCTGTGTAGTTCATACCATATTCCTCCCAAATTCAGTCATCAACTTCATAAAAGGTACTCTACCTACAGCTATAACTCTATACAATCTACATGAATCTAACCTCCATCCTTCCAGATCTCATATTCCTGCTTTATTAACATACATCACCAATACAACTTTACACTTTTCCCTTGCTTACACAATTGCCTTTCCCCAACACTAATACTTTCCTCTAAAGTGAACTTAACCAACAACAAGTAACTAGAATAAGAAGAAAAAAGTGACAAAGAGAAGATATAACACCTGTGCAAAAATAACAACTAATTAACCTCCAAGAGCAGACAAAGAAGCTAAGGAACTGATTAAATTCGTCAAAATAAAGAGATGACCAGGAAGCAACAAAAATCTACGAACCAAACCAATAATCAGGAAAACATGGCTGAATCCAATCAACAAACCAATAATCACGAAGGGGAGCAGAACTTGGCACAAGCAATGAAAGATCTCAGAACATTTATCACCGACAAATTTGATGCAGTAATGAAAGAGGTTAACAACATGAAGACATCACTTGGAGGGGAAATTGCAGACATACGCAAAAACATAACAGATATGATGGGAATGAACACCACAGTCCAAGAAATCAAAAATACACTTGCAGCAAATATCAGCAGACTAGAAGAGACAGAGCAGAGAATTAGTGATGTGGAAGACAGTACATCAGAAATCAAACAGATAGTAGAAGGGGTCAATAAGAAGATAGAAAAAATCCAATTAGGATTTAGGGACCTGAATGACAATGCAAAACGCTCAAACATACGTATTATAGGCATTCCAGAAGGTGAAGAGAAGGGAAAGGGGTCAGAAAGAGTGTTGCAGGAAATAATGGCTGAAAACTTCCCAAATCTACTGAAAGAGACAGATGTACATATCCAAGAAGCACAGCGCACTCCACAAGTCATAAACCCCAACAGGCCCACCCCAAGACATATACTTGTCAAATTATCCAATGCTCAAGACAAAGAGAAAATCCTAAAAGCAGCAAGAGAAAAGAAAACCATCACATACAAGGGAAGCTCAATTAGATTAAGTGCTGATTTCTCTTCTGAAACCATGGAGGCAAGAAGACAGTGGTATGATATAGTCAAGGTACTAAAGGAAAAAAATTTCCAACCAAGAATACTCTATCCAGCTAAACTAGCATTCAAACATGATGGAGAGTTCAAAATATTCGCAGACAAACAGAAACTGAAAGAGTATACCAACAAGAAACCTCCCCTTCAAGAAATTCTAAAGGGAGTTCTGCAGGAAGAAAGGAAAAAACAGGAAAGGCAAAGTTGGAGGAGAGTATAAGACCAACAACAACAACAAAAAAGACAAAAAAAAAATATATACAAACAAAATATGACAAACACAAATCCAATCAAAATATGGCTAACACAAATAATTCCTTGATAGTAATAACACTGAATGTCAATGGATTAAACTCACCTATCAAAAGATTCAGACTGGGACACTGGATAAGGAAATATGACCCATCCATATGCTGTCTACAAGAGACACATCTTAGACCCAGAGACGCATGGAGATTGAAAGTGAAAGGCTGGAAAACAATCATACAAGCTAACAATAACCAAAAAAAGGCAGGAGTAGCTATATTAATATCAGACAAAATAGACTTTAAATGTGAAACAATTGTGAGAGACAAAGAAGGATACTACATTTTAGTCAAAGGGAAAATCTGTCAAGAAGATCGAACAATCATAAATATCTATGCCCCTAACAAGGGTGCCTCTAAATACGTCAGGCAAACGCTGGAAAAACTAAGTGAAAGAATAGATACATCTACAATTATAGTGGGGGATTTTAATACACCACTATCAACTCTGGACAGAACATCTCAAAAGAGAATCACCAAAGAAACAAAACATCTGAATAGTATATTAGAGGAGCTCGATCTAATAGACATATATAGATCGCTACACCCAAACACAGCAGGATATACATTTTTCTCAAGCGCACATGGATCATTCTCCAAGATAGATCATATGCTAGGCCACAAAGAAAGGCTGAACGAATTCAGAAAGATTGAAATCATACAAAACATTATCTCTGACCACAGTGGAGTCAAGCTGGAGATTTGCAAGGGAAAGAAGCCCAGATTTCACACCACGATTTGGAAATTAAACAACACACTCTTAGAAAAACAGTGGGTCAAAGAGGAAATCTCAAAAGAAATCAATGACTACCTTGAAACAAATGATAATGATAACACAACATACCAAAATTTATGGGATGCAGCAAAAGCAGTACTGAGAGGGAAGTTTATAGCCATAAATTCATACATCAAAAAAGAAGAAAGAGCAAAAATTGAAGAACTAACTGCACATTTGAAGGAATTAGAAAAACAACAACAAAGTAACCCAACAGGAAGAAGAAGGAAGGAAATAACAAAGATAAGAGCAGAACTAAATGAAATAGAAAATAAGAAAGCACTTGAACAGATAAACAAGACCAAGAGCTGGTTTTTTGAGAAGATTAACAAAATTGACAAACCTTTAGCAACACTAACAAAGAAAAAAAGAGAGAAGATGCAAATACACAAAATAAGAAATGAGAAAGGCGATATCACCACTGACCCCACAGAAATAAAGACTATCATAAGAGGATATTTTGAAAAACTATATTCCAACAAAAATGACAATCTAGAGGAAATGGACAAATTTCTAGAAACACATAAGCAGCCCATATTGACGAAAGAAGAAATTGATGATCTTAACAAACCAATCACAAGCAGAGAGATAGAATCAGTTATCAAAAATCTCCCAACTAAGAAGAGCCCAGGACCAGATGGCTTCACAGGTGAATTCTACAAAACATTCCGGAAAGAACTGACACCAATCCTGCTGAAACTATTCCAAAACATTGAAACAAAAAGAACATTACCCAACTCCTTCTATGATGCCAACATTACCCTAGTACCAAAGCCAAACAAAGACATCACAAGAAAGGAAAATTACAGACCAATTTCTCTAATGAACCTAGACGCAAAAATACTTAACAAAATACTTGCTAATCGTATTCAACAACACATTAAACGTATTATACACCACGACCAAGTGGGATTCATCCCAGGTATGCAAGGATGGTTCAACATAAGAAAATCAATCAACGTAATACACCATATAAACAGATTGAAGGAAAAAACACATGATTATATCTATTGATGCAGAAAAAGCATTTGACAAAATACAGCACCCTTTCTTGATAAAAACACTCCAAAAGATTGGAATACAAGGGAATTTTTTGAACATGATAAAGAGTATATATGAAAAACCTAAAGCCAATATTGTTTACAATGGAGAAATCCTAGACTCCTTCCCCCTAAACTCAGGAACAAGACAAGGATGCCCACTGTCTCCGCTCCTATTTAACATTGTCTTAGAAGTACTTGCACGAGCACTGAGGCAAGAACCAGAAATAAAAGGCATTCAAATTGGAAAGGAAGAAGTCAAAATTTCATTATTTGCAGATGACATGATCCTATACATAGAAAACCCTGAGAGATCTACAACGAAGATTCTAGAACTCATAAATGAGTTTAGTAAAGTCGCAGGGTATAAGATCAATGCGCAAAAATCAGTAGCATTTCTGTACACCAATAATGAGCAAGATCAGGAGGAAATCAAGAAACAAATACCATTCACAATAGTAAATAAAAAAATCAAATACTTAGGAATAAATTTAACTAAAGAGGTAAAGAACTTATACAACGAGAACTATACAAGATTGTTCAAGGAAATCAAAGAAGACCTAAATAAATGGAAGACTATTCCTTGTTCATGGATAGGAAGACTGAACATTATTAAGATGTCTATCCTACCAAAACTGATATACACATTCAATGCAATCCCAATAAAAATCAACGCAGCCTTCTTTAAGGAACTAGAAAAACTAACTATGAAGTTTATTTGGAAAGGAAAGAGACCCCGAATAGCCAAAGACATACTGAAAAAGAAAAACGAAATTGGAGGAATCACACTACCTGACTTCAAAACATACTATAAAGCTACGGTGGTGAAAACAGCATGGTATTGGCATAAGGAGAGACATATAGACCAATGGAATCGAATTGAAAGCTCTGATATAGAACCTCACATATACAACCACATAATATTCGATAAAGCCACCAAACCCTCTCAACTGGGAGAGAGTGGCCTATTCAACAAATGGTGTCTGGAGAACTGGATAGCCATATGTAGAAGAATGAAAGAGGATTACCATCTCACACCTTATACAAAGATCAACTCAAGATGGATCAAAGACCTAAATATAAGAGCCAAGACCATAAAAACCTTAGAAAGCAGTGTAGGGAAACATCTACAGGACCTTGTAATAGGTAATGGATTTATGAATATCTCACCAAAAGCACGAGCAGCAAAAGAACTAATAGATAAATGGGACTTCCTCAAAATTAAAGCCTTCTGCACCTCAAAGGAGTTTGTCAAGAAAGTAAAAAGGGAGCCCACACAGTGGGAGAAAATATTTGGCAATCATATATCTGATAAGAAACTTATAACTTGCATATATAAAGAACTCCTACATCTTGAAAATAAAAAGATAAACAATCCATTTAAAAAATGGGAAAAAGACTTAAACAGACACTTCTCCGAAGAAGAAATACAAATGGCAAGAAAGCACATGAAAAACTGTTCCAAATCTCTAGCTATCAGGGAAATGCAAATCAAAACCACAATGAGATACCATCTTACACCCATAAGATTGGCAGCTATGAAAAAAACAGAAGAATACAAGTGCTGGAGAGGATGTGAAGGAAGGGGAACACTCATCCACTGCTGGTGGGAATGCAGAAGGATCCAACCATTCTGGAGAACAGTATGGCGGTTTCTCAAAAAACTAGCCATAGATTTGCCATATGACCCAGCAATACCACTGCTGGGAATATACCCAGCAGAACTGAAAACAAGAACACAAACCAATATATGTACACCAATGTTCATAGCAGCATTGTTCACTATTGCCAAAAGTTGGAATCAACCCAAATGCCCATCAACAGACGAGTGGATCAATAAAATGTGGTATATACACACAATGGAATACTACTCGGCTGTAAGAACAAACACACTACAAACACATGTGATAACATGGATGAATCTTGAGAACCTTATGTTGAGTGAAGCAACCCAGACATTGAAGGACAAATACTACATGACCTCAATGATATGAAATAAACAAGCTGCCCTAGATAGCAAGAGACTGAACGATAGGCTTGCAGGAAATCGGAGGGTGGAGGAAGGATATGAGCCGATGTCTGCAGGGGTGGAATTTAAGACGAGATGGTGGTAAGTATGAACACAAAGAAGAGATAAAAGGGGGGCAAGGGGTTGCCTTTGCTTGGGGCTTTGCGGGTTTGAGGGTGGCTGGGAAGGGACGGGTGGGTAACGTTGCCCAAAAGTGGGGGGAGGGAGGGGTAGCATACGAACACAGGAGAGGGTCAGGTGTTGGTGGAGAGTAAAATGCCGAGAAAATCATATCAAAATATAATAAAGAGGGTTACCTGTTTAGAATGCTCGGAGGGGAGGGTCTGATGCAGGACGGGCTCCTGGGGAATGTCTAAATGCTCATTCTGCCAGAGTGGGTGACACCATGGGGTAGAAACCCAAGTAGTGAGAGTGGGGGTGGACCCACATCCTGGGGAGGACTAATGCCATCCAATAGAGGGAACTGTATCCCTCGAGAGAAAGGGTGGCTCCCAGGGCATTGGGGCAGTTGAGCAAGTTAGGCCCTGAACACTATTCCATCTATCTCTGGAAGTGGCTCCTCAGGAAACGGAGGTTGGCTATCACTGAGGGCACCAAGGTGGAAGGGAAAATGGACGTTAAATGTGTGGAACCAAAGTAAATGGGGGGTAAGAGAGGAGTTTCTTGAGAGTACACAAGGATGGATATAAAACATGTAATATTACACCATAACATATAGGAGATGACAGACTGATAATGTAAACCATAATGTAAAACATAGGATAACTAAAAATGTAAAGAACTGTGTATCCTAAAGTATGCACCATAATGTAAACACAGATGTCACCTTGTTAGAAAGCTAATGTCTCAGACTCTGTACATCACTTTAAGTAAATATGATATGAATAGGGCGTAAGAGTATCACTGTGGAAGGGAAAAGGTTTTCTGGTGGATGTGTGGGAGTGCTGTATATTATATATATACATTGCTGTGGTCTAGGACTCCTGTGAAGAAAAGCTGAATAATTAGGGGGGGGGGGGGGGGAAAAAAAAAAAAAAAGAAAAAAATAGGATGTGGAATTTTTTCAAGTCAACATTCTTTATCTAAGTTCTTTATCTAACTTTATCCAAGTTCTTTATCTATCCTTTAAACTCATCGCTATATGCCATTCTCTAGTAAGGGACCATGACATTATATTGGGCTTCAAATTTCGGGGAGTTCTGGATCACAGAGTGTTTCAACAATGGCAATGGAGGGATACTGGTATGGGATACCAATGACAGATGATATATGACTGACAGGGAGCTGTACAGAACATATGTCCAGGGTGCATGGTAATGTTTGGATATACTCATAGTGGCAACAATTAAAAACCACAGTAGGGGGGGTACTGGGTTCCTGGCCAGTGGTGCTCTGTCGTGGTCCCTAGGGGAGCAGCGACAGTCTCCCAGGTACAGTGGTGGGGACCGGGAGGGAGTGAGGGTTCAACAGTGAGCCCCTGATACTAATGACTATGCTTGTGAGCTGATAAACCCAAAATAATAACAAGGCCTAGAGCAACTTTGTGCCTGGGAATTTCCTCTGTCAGCCTTCATGTTACTCAAATGTGGCCAGTCTCGAAGCCAAACTCAGCATGTAAATGCAATGCCTTCCCCCCAGCGTGGGACATGACACCCGGGGATGAGCCTCCCTGGCAACGAGGGACCACTATCAACTACCAACTGATGATGCAACTGGAAAATGACCTTATACGGAAGGTTCAATGCGGATCAGCAGAATATCCATGTCTACATAAAATACCATGACTTTAAAATGCTGTTTGACCTAAAGTAAGGGGGAAATGGAAAGGAGAAATGAGTTTATATGGCTACGAGTTTCTAAAAAAGAGTCTGGAGGCTGGCAGAAGGTTTGCCCTCATGCACAACTGAGCAGAGTCAGAGAGACAGATAAAGCAGATACAACCCCCAGATATTGGTTCCTTTGAGGGCTAAAGAGACCCATGGGAGTTATGGTCATGGCCGATGGGGTTAACTACCAGGGCAGATGGCCCCTCTTTGGAAATGGTGTTTATGTGTGATGAATCTGGACTCAGATGGGATCTCCCTTCATAAGACTTTCATGCTAATGTGCTGGAGGTGCAGTTAATGTTGGGGTTTAAGATATATTTAGGGGATTTGAATCTCTGGACTGACAATGTGATAGCCAGATCCTGAGCCTCAACAGACTCCAGCACCTACAATCTGATTTATTGGACTTACCACACTCAGCTAAGATGGAGGTGAAGAAGGACAACCACCACACCATGGAGCCTAGAGTGATTACAACTGAAAATGGGAGGATTGCATCCAGCATCCAGGTGGAATCTGAGCCTCCTCTTGACATAAAGGTGCAATGGACACAACCAATCCAGTGTCCACATAGAAGAGGTGGCATTGGATTGGGAAAAGTGGACATAATGGACAAAGGGTATGGGGAAAGGCAGGAAGAGATGAGAGGTGGAGGCGTCTTCGGGACATGGAGCTGCCCTGGATGGTGCTTCAGAGGTAATCACCGGACATTGTAAATCCTCACAGGGCCTACATGATGGAATAGAGGAGAGTATGGGCCATGATGCGAACCAATGTATATGAGGTGCAGAGGTGCCCAAAGATGTACTTACCAAATCCAATGGATGTGTCATGATGATGGGAACGAGTGTTGTTGGGGGGGGGGAGAGGGGGGGTGGGGGGGTGGGGTTGAATGGGACCTCACATATATATTTTTAATGTAATATTATTACAAAGTCAATAAAAAATAAAAAAATTAAAAAAAAAAAAAGAAGTGTGCCCTGCAAGAAGACCCACCCTGCATGAAAAAAAGTGCAGCCTGCCCAGGAGTGGCGCTGCGCACACGGAGAGCTGATACAGCAAGGTGATGCAACAAAAGAGACCCAGTTTCCCTGTGCAGCTTGATAATACAAGTGGATGCAGAAGAACACACAGCAAATGGACACAGAGAGCAGACAACAGGGGAGGGGGAGAAGAGGAGAGAAATAAAAATAAATAAAGTGAAAATAAATAAATAAATGACATTGGACCAACTCAGAACCAAACAAAAAGGGTTGTTTTCTCCTGGTGCTCTTTCAAAGCCAATTCCTGAGACACTGGGATTTCAGAGAAAAAGAGTTTATTTGGTTGCACAAGCAAAGGAGCACAGTGGTGTAATGGCCCAAAACTGGCTCTGAATCTGCAGAAATTCTAATAATTTATAACATTGGGGTGCTAATCAGTATCGGGTTGGAACTGGATGCAGGTTCCTTCATTAATAAACATTAAGGGGCTGAACAGAATGTGGGTAAGGCACCAAACCAAGGTGAGTCACAAAGTTACAATCATTATCAGAGATCAAGTTTCTGGGATAGAAAAGTCAAGAGTAGAGGTCAGTCACATGGTTTTCCATGTGGATATAAAATAGGAGAGTGGAGTGTTTACCATCACAACAGTAAGCATACACAAGGGTGAGGCTAAGTCTATAGTAACCATAAAAGAGACTGGTTTAGAATGACCTTCACAATGGCAGGTCTAGGCTACATCCAGCCTGTTTTAGGAATCTCAGATATTAACTTCTTTTGCTATTTTATAATATAAAAGCATATGTATAATGACTTTGTAATCATACTTATTTAATTCTTAACCTTCGGTTACAAACTCTTCAAAATCAGCCCCTAATGTTCTTTCATATGACAAAGCCAGTTTTTGAGGCAGTTTTTAAAATTCCTGTGTAGTTATTCTAGAAACTCACTTAAGATTATGAGAATATCTACCATCTCTTTTTTCGTTATTAGCCTTTGGATTTCAACTGAACCTGAGGCAGAAAGAACTCCATTCTTAATTTTTGGTAATAAACAAATCAGGATATTCTAAATGTCAAACCAGAAGTAAGTCAACACAGAAAAGAAACTCTGAAAGAAAAAAATCACCATAGTTTGAGTACAGGAAAAAAGGAGAAGCAGGAATTAAGCAAGAATACAAGGATTAGACTTTGGTATAATTTCTGGATAAATATAATAAATTGACCTTAGTCTTTCATTTACCTTATAGCCACAAACCTCACTAAAATACAACAAAGAATTTAAAAGTAATTAACTAATCTATAAGGATAAAGAGAATGGAATAGAAGATAACAGTTGATAGAGTTCAAGAACTTTATTGAAACAGAAAAAGCAGTTGGAAAACAGGTAAATAACTTAGCCAAAGGGTTAATTAGGGCCTTTTCAGGTATAGGAGAGGGAATTTAATTTTGATTTGATTAAAGTGAGGGAACTTGTAATACAGAAATCCCAAGAGGCATATAGGTTTGGATCTTCAGGCATGAAGGAGGTTTATACTTTCCAATAGCAATTTATTGGAACTGAGAACCAGTGAGGCAAAGCTTTCAAAATGATGGAAGAAATAATTTCCAAATATTAATAAAGTTTGAGAGCTGAAAAAAGTAATTTTCAGACATTCAAGCTATAAAAATTTATTTCTCATGTCTATTTTCCTTAGGAAACTACCTTAAAATGTGCTTTTACAAAATGAAGGAATGGACTTCTGGTTTCTAGTCTGACATGCAAAGAGCTTAGAAGTCTTCATTTCTGTCCTCACAACAAGAACAAAGCTAAAAGACTGAATATCAACAACCCTTAGATTTAGCAGAGAATTGAGGTCACAAAGCAAATCACAACCTGAAAAATGGAAATAGGCAAATTCAGATAATCACAATTTTTTAGGCTAAGAAATCACAGCTGGATCCCACATCAGGCTGAAAAACATAAAGGATAATTAACTAATTGCTAGAGACTGAGCATGGGCTAGTTTGAGAGATAAAACTGGAGTGTCAGTCTTAGGGATTGCTCCTATACTTTCATAGATTTTATGTCCAGGAACCCCACTTTGTTCATTCACAGAAAAATACCACATGAGGAGGGTAAACATAACCATTCTGAAATAGACCCAGAGCATTCTGTTTACCTTAAAAATGTCTGCCCTCAAAGGAAACTACTTTACCAGAGCCTAACCAATGTAGGTTTTACGAGAGCCTAAGCAACATTGGAGAAAGGAAATGCCCAATTCCAGCCACGTCTAGCCTAGGGGGAAAAGAAATACCAAATTCCAGTGCCTCTAGCCTTCTTGTCTGATCTAAGAGTAGAAAGTAGAAAGAAAGAAAGAAAGAAAAAAAAAGAAGAGCAATGAATAGCAAACAGTTGCAAAATATGGTAGCTGTTAACCTAACTACATCAATAATCACTCTAACTGTGAATAATCTACATACAACAATTAAAGAGAGAGACTGCCAAAGTGGATAAAAATCAAGATCCAGCTATATATTACCTATAAGAAACCCTGTTTAAATATAAAGACACAGAAAGACCAAGTGTAAAGAAATGGAGAAAGAAATACCATGTTAACACTGAACAAAAGATAGCTGGAACAGCTCTAGTAATTTTAGACAGGACATATTTAACAGCAAGAAAAATCATCAGTAATAAAGAAGGGCATTAAATATTGATTAAAAAAAGTCATTTCTCTAAGAACACATAACAATTCTGAATGTGTAGATACCTAGTAACAGAGTGCCAAAATACCTGAGGGAAAAATTGATAGAACTGAAAAAAGAAATAGAAAAGCCCACTGTTATAGCTGGAGACTTCAACATTTCTCTATCAGTAACTGACAGATCCAGCAGACTGAAAATCAGTAAGAATATAGTTGAACTAAAAAGCACCATCAGTCACATGGATCTAATAGATGCTTCTAGAATACTTCATATAATTCTCCTCAGGCTCACATGGAACATTCATCAGGACAGACCACATTTTAGGCTACAGAAAATATCTTAACATATTTAAAAGAATAAAAATCATACATCTCAGGGCACAATGGAATAAAACTAGATATCAATAACAGAAAGATAGCTGGAAAATCCCAAAATACTTGGACATTAAACAACACATGAGTAAAAGAAAAAAACTCAAGAGAAATTTGAAAATCTTTTGAACTAAATGAAAATGAGAGTACAATTTATAAAAACAGACATAGAGAGAAATGTATAGTATCGAATACATATATTAGAAAAGAAGATCTAAAACCTGTAATCTAAGCCTCCCTCTTAGGACATTTGAAAAACAAAGGAAAATTGAATCCAAAGTAAGCAGAAGAAAAGAAATAACAAAAATTGGAACAGAAATCAATGATATTTAAAACACGAAATTAATAGATATAAATAAATGAGGCAAAAAATTTACTTGTTTTAATTAAATCAAAAAAGAGAAAAGACAAAATTGCTAGTATTAGAAATGAAAGAGTAGTCATCAGACTGAGCCCATGGATATTGAAAGGATAATAAAGGAATATATGAGCAACTCTATGCTCACAAATTTAATATCATAAGTGAAATAGACCAGTTCCTATAAAGGTACAATCTACAAGAAGTACCAAAATAAGAAATAGATAGTATGAATAGACCTATATCTGTTAAAGAGATTGAATCCATAATTATAACTTTCCAAACAGGAAGCACCAGGCTCAGATAACATCACTGGTGAACTCCACCAAACATTTAAGAAAGAAATGATACCAATTCTTTAGTCTTTTACAGCAAAAAGAAGCACAGGAAACATTTTCTAACTCGTGCTTCAAGGCCAGCATAACCGAACACCAAACCAGACAAAGAAAAATAAGGAACATTAGAGTCCAATATATCTCATGAACATAGATGCAAAAATTCTCATCAAATATTAGCATATCAAATCCAACAACACACAAAAGTAGTTATATACCATAACAAGTAATATATCCAAGGCTTCTTCCCATTCAAACATCAGTTTATGTAATTTATCACATTAACAAGCTAAGGAATAAAAATAAGATATTAATGTGCTCATATTAATAAAACTTTCTTTGTTCACAGATGATAAGTGGTCCATATAGAAAATTCCAAAGCTCAATCAAAAAATCCCTGTAATGAGTAAGTAATTATATAAAGGTTGCTGGATACAAGGTTAATATACAAAAGTCAATTGTTTTTTTAATACCAGCAGTAACCAATTTTAATCTAAAATTAAATCACAAAACCATTTACATGAGAACACAAATGAAGCAGTAACCCAAGTAAAAGAAAGGTATCACATCCAGAAAACAACTAAAGATACAACAAAGAGAAGTCAAAAAGAAAAATACTGCCTTTAAACCTATGCTGCAATAAATCTGGATTGGAGCTAGAAAAGGAAGTGCTTTAAGAAAACAAAAAGAACTTTTGGAAAACATTCAGTG
Organism: Dasypus novemcinctus; assembly: GCF_030445035.2. NCBI lineage: Eukaryota > Metazoa > Chordata > Mammalia > Cingulata > Dasypodidae > Dasypus > Dasypus novemcinctus. The sequence goes on from NC_080677.1 coordinate 74,857,005, forward strand.
CTCAGTGACATCTTCTTTTGACTTCTCACAGAGTTCCAAGAATAGCTCAGATTTGATTTGCATTTATTTTACAGTTGAGGATCTTAGGCAAATCAGTAAGAGCTGGCACAAATTCAATAGAGAAATCTGGACTAATGGACTTTCCCTGTCTCAATTTCTGGAAGAAACAAAATCAGTCTTCACTTTAAGAATAACATAGAGAGGATTTCTGGGAAAATAGCATCAGAATAGGCTGGCAGGGCTCAACACTCTTACCAAAACAATGAAAGAAGGGTAGAAAGCTATCTGATGGAGCTATTTTCAGGGTCTGCAGACCAGGAGAGTGCTATGTACTGTCCAGGAGGGAGATGGACAGAGAAAAAGAGGCCAAAATGAAAAACATGAGTTACTAGACCCTGTGGCCAGAAATGACACCCATTACCCACCCTCAAAACAAAAAGCCTGGGTAAAACCCCTGGCTCTCTGTGGCCAGTTGAGATAAGAATGGATGTCTTCCTCCCAGGGAGGAGAGATGATGTGGCCGAGGGAGGAAAGCAGTCTCTCTTTAGGGAGTTTGGCTAGTCTTATACTACATTATAATATAAGCCATTCTAAGAAACAAGAATATTTGGCCCAGCCAATGGATCAAATTAAAAATTCTGATGAAAAACAGGATTTAAGACAACTAATCAGTGATGTTCACACAAATCCCCTAAAAGAGATAAAGGATATTAAGAAAACACTGGGTGAGTAAAAAGAACAGTTTGAAAGTCTGCAAAGAAAAGTAATAGAGCTTATGGGAATGGAAGATACAATGGATGAGATAAAAATACATTATATGCATATAATAGCAGATTTGAATTGTTTGAGGACAGAATAAGTGAGTCAGAGGACAGAGCATTTGAACTTGAAAAGACAGGAGAATAGGACAAAAGAATGGGGGGAAAAATGGAACAGCAGCTCAGGGAATTGAATAACAATGTGAGATGCACAAACATACACATTAGAGGAGTACCCAAAGGAGAAGAGAATGGAAAAGGGACAGTAAATATTTTAGGAAATAATGACTGAAAACTTCTCAACCTTTATGAAAGACATAAATATCATTATCCAAGAAGGACAACATATCCCAAACAGAGTAAATCTGAATAAACCTACTCCAAGAAAACTACTCTTAAGAATGTTATTTGTAATGTCCAGAAAGTTGTTTGAAAATGTTTGGAAGTAAATAGAAATGGTGAAAGCATAGCCCAGGATTTGCAATTAGTACCACTAACATATAGGAATGACACTGTTTTTTTTGTTTCTTTGTTAGTTTTGTTTTTGAGTAATGAAAATTCCCTAATATTTATTGAGGTGACGATTATACCAAATGTCATTGATTGTACACTTTAGATAAATTATGTGGTTAATGAACAACAACAAAAAAATAGGGTGTATTGCGGGAAAATGCACCAAATGTAAGATCTGGCCTTTAGTTAGTAGTAATACTTTGACAATGCTCTTTCATAATTTCTTATAAATGTTTCACAACAATGCATGCTCTTTGTGGTGGGGCGATGTATGGGAGCCCTGTATGATGTTATGCACGTCTATTTTTGTAAGTTCATGACTTTCACAATGTATTTATTATTTATGTATGTTCATGTATGAATGATATACTTCAATAAATTATTTTTAAAATGAAAAAATTAAGAAACATAGAGATGAGAAGGTAGTGAATGGCATGATATGTTTAAGTTTCTGAAAGAGAAAAGTTGAAGGCCAAGAATTCTTTATCCAGCAAATCTGTTGTTCAAAAATGAGGGTGAGTTCTAAGTCTCTAGAGATAAAAACTGGGATAATTTGTTACCAAAATACCTGATTTACAAGAGATACTAAAGGGAGTTTTGCAGCCTGTGAGAAAAAGACAAGGGCAACAGACTTAGAGAAGAGTGTAGAAATGAAGAATATTAGTAAGGATACTAAAGGGGTAAAATGACAGACAATAATGAGATATGACAATGGAGAGCCAAATGATAAAATGGATCAAGTAAGCAATATTTTTATGGTAATGACATTGAATGTTAATGGATTGAACTTCCCAATCAAAAGACATAGACTAACAGAATGGATTTTAAAAATGTATATATGAACCATCTAAATACTCTCTACAAGAGACTCACCTCAGATGAAAGGACCCAATCAGGCTGAAAATGAAAGGTTGGAAAAAGATATTCCATGCAAATATTAATAGTAACCAAAAAAAGATCTGGAGTAGTGATACTAATATTGGATAAATTAGTCAGGACCAAGACAAGGGTATACACTCTTACCACTGTTATTCAGTACTGTGCTAGAAGTTCTACCCAGAGCAAATAGGCAAGAAACAAGTAAATGGAACCAAACAGGAAAAGAAGAAGTAAAAGTTTGCTATTTGTTGAGGATATGATCCCATACTTAGGAAGTCCTAAAAAATCCACAACAATGTTACTAAACTATTAGACAAATTCAGTAAAGTTTCAGTATAGAAGATTATTATGAAAAAAATCAATAGCATTACTAATATTACTAATAAGTGAACTGAGGAGAAAGTCAGGAAAAAACTTCCTTTATAATAGCATCTAAAAGAATCAAATATTTAGGAATAAACTTAACCAAGGATATAAAGGACCTGTATTCAGAAAGCTACAAAATATTGCTAAAAGAAACCAAAGAAGACCTAAATAAATGGAAGGACATTCCGTGTTCATTGATTGGTGGACTAAATATCATTAAGATGTTAATTCTACCTAAACTGATATACAGATTCATTGCAATCCCTATCAAAATCCCAAAGAGCCTTTTTTTTTCAGAAATGGGAAAGTTAACTATCAAATTTATTTGGAAAGGTAACGGGTATCAGATAGTCAAAAATGTCTTAAAAAAGAACCATGTTGGAGGACTCTCACTTACTGACTTTAAAGCATATTACTTAACTACAGTGGTGAAAACAGTGTGGTACTGGCATAAAGATAGACATATTTACCAACAGAATCAAACTGAAAATTAAAAAATAGACACCTCTATGGCCAAGTGATTTTTGACAAGGCTGTCATGCCTACGAAGGTGGGCCAGAACAGTATATTCAACAAATGATGCTGGAAAAACTGGATCTCCAGATCCAAAAGAATGCAAAAGGACCCCTATCTCAAACCTGAGATCAAAGACCTCAATAAAGTGAAAGCTACAACCATAAAACTCTTAGAAGATAATGTAGGGAAATGTATTCAAGATTTTGTGGTAGGCTGTATTTTCTGAAATCTTACACCCAAAGCATGAGTAACAATGACAAAAAATGATAAATGGGATCTCCTCAAAATTAAACACACTATTTCTTCAAAAGACTTTGTCAAGAACGTAAAAAGACAGCCTACTCAATGAGAGAAAATATTAGGGAACCATATATCTATAAGGGTTTTATATCCATGTTATACAAAGACTTCATACAAGTTAATGAAAGAAAGACAAGCAATCCAATTAAAAATGGGTAAATGACTTGAATAGGCAATTTTCCAGAGGGGAAATTCAAATGGAAAAAAGCACATGAAAAAATGTTCAACATCACTAACACTGGGGAAATGTAGATCAAAACTACAATGAGATACCATTTCACACCTCATTGAATGGATATTATTTTAAAAACAGAAAATTACAAGTGATGGAGAGGATGTGAAGAAATAGGAACATACCTTCACTATTGGTGAAGAATGTTGGTGGGAATGTAGACTAGTGAAGCTTCTGTGAAAAAGAGCTTAGCAATGCCTCAAGAAGCTGAATAAAGAACTGCTGTATGACCCAGCCATCCCATTACTACGAATTATATTCAAAAGTACTGAAAAAAGGGCACAAACTGACATTTGCACACTGATGCTCATAACAGCATTATTCACATTTGCTAAAATATGGAACCAACCCAAGTGCCCATCAAATGATGGATAAACAAAATGTGGTATATATATATGCAATGGAATACTTTTCATCTGTAAGAAGAAATGAAATCTGGATACATATGACACCACGGATGAACGTTGAGGCTACTATGTTTAGTGAAATGTCAGATACAAAGGACAAATATTGTATGGTTCTACTAATATGAACTAAATATGATGAGTAAACTCCCAGAGGTAAACTCTGAAGTATAGATTAGTAGGACATAGAATGTGGGTTGAGAATGGGAGATAATGCTTAATGTATATTAAGAATGTTTATTGAAAAAGTGTGGAAATGAATAGAATTGATTGTAACGCATTATAGTGAGTAGAAATAACACTGCTGATTTATGAATGTGATTGTTGCCAAAAGGGGTATTCTGTGGATGTAAACGTCTATTGAAGGCAAGCTAGAGAATAATCTAGGGAATGTATCACAAGTGATTTTGGTGGTGGATGAAGATTGTGGTTAATATTACAAATATAAGAATACCTTAAGATTATACATGAGAAAGTTTCAACTAATGTAGCTTATAGATGATAACAGTAACATTGTAATATTTTTGCAGCCAAGACAAAGAAGATATTGTATCAATTCCAAGGGATAACAATAAAGGAGTCTAATAGAGTACAGCATTTTTCCTATTCGAGTAATGAAAATGTTCTAAAATTGACTGAGGTGATGACAGCATAAATCTGATGAAAATAAGAACCACTGCATTGAACGTATTATACAAAGCATGGGACTGTATAACACAGTGAATCCTGTGATAGAAGATGGGCTGGAATTAACTGTACAAATATGAGAAAGTTCTTTCATGAACTAAAACAAATATACAGTACTAATATATGGTATTAATAAGAGGATGATTTGTGTGGAAAACACATCAAATATGAGCTATGATTATAGATAGCAGTAATCTTATGTCAATATTCTTTCATAACTTGTAGCAGTGTAAGTTGTCAGTGGTGGGACAATGTATGAGAATCCTGTATGGAATGCATGATTGTTTTGTTAATTCATAACTTCTCAAATATATGTATGTATATAAAAGAAATAGGAATAAAAAGGTGGAGAGGGTAGAGGGTGAGGAGAAAAAGAATGAGGAAAAAAAGTAAGGAAGAAGGAAGGTAGGGAAGGAGAAGAAAGAATAGAGAAAAAAGAGATAAGGAAAGAAGAAAGGGAGGGAGGGAAGGAGGAAGGTAGAAAGAGAAAAGGAGAGAGGAAGGAAAGGTGGAAGGAGAAAGATTGATGTGTTTGAGCATTTTACAGTCATTTGATATATATATATCATATATATATATATATATATATATATATCACAGGAACATATGAAGGAAGAGAGTGGTATTACATGGGAAACTAAGAAAAGAAAAATCTAAGAAATTATCATCACCAAAAAATATCCCATGAAAAAGGAAATGCAGTTATAGAGCACTATTTGTTTCAACAGTGGATAATATTTCAGTTGGATAGCCATGTAGACATCATTACAAAAGTGGAATGTAATTATGACAATATAATATAAAGAATATAAAATGTGTCTATTAAATAGCCTAACATTTAGAAATATGAATGCAAATGGAAAGATGTATAAAATATTAGAAGTTGGCTCTTTCAGAGTAGGCATACATTTAAACTATCTAATCCTTTTAGTATTCTTTAACATTTTAACTACAGGCCTGTATTAATTTGAAGAAAATAAAATGAGTTTAAAAAATTAGAAATCTAAAGTCAAAAGGACATGAAAGAAAAAAAGATGTGTCTAACATAAATGTGGAATTTGGGATGATGTCATGATACAGACTTCAAATCATTTCTTGTTGATTTTTAGTAACAGGGATGATGGATCAGAGTTGAGATACAATTTTTAGGGTCTTAGAACATAGACAGTATCTCAATCACAAAAGCAATAGAAATATTCAGGAGCAGTTTCATCTCAGGTGTAAGAAACCAGTAACATAGACTGAAAATAATAGAATATCCTCTTATATTATATAATTGAATTCAGCTTCAAATATAAATTTCTACATTCCTTTTTATCATATACTTGTCAGTTTTTCTGGAATTTCAATAGTCTCCTTCCTTTTTTCATTATGAAAGTAATATTAACAATGAAAACAATCACTCCCATTCCAAGAAGAAAACATTAGCAGGAATAATTTAGACAGGCAGAAGCAGATGTCCAAGCAGCAGATTGCTGCTATGTATGTCACAACTGTAGTGAAGGTGAGGTGACAGTTGTTTTTTCCCTGTTAATGTAGTTATGCATTAAGGTCATATTATAGTAGTGAAAGTTCTATTGTTTAATAATTGTGCCTATTTTCTCATTGACTCTGAACAGAAATTAATAGCATACAATATAAAATTTCCTTATGATTGAAAATCAGAATGGCCACTTCCATGGAAATTGAACATTAACTTAAATCTTAAAAACAATTTTTTAAATTGATCCAATTTTTTTTCTTTATTAGAGAAGTTGTGGGTTTCTTTACTACAGAAGTTGTGGGATTATTGAACAACAATTTAGGGAAATATTTTTTAATGAACTGTTAGTTTCTCTTTCCTTCTAGGTTATAAAATATTAATAAAGATTCTAGAACAATTAATTCAAAACAATGGCATAGTACAGAATGCACTGACCTTTTCTAAGTCCTTGAGAGGTTTTCAGAATAAAAAAGAAATTTATAATTCACATTTCTTCTGAAATCTCATTACCCAGAAAAATTGTTTCATAATAAATAATATTATAATAAAATTATAATAAATAATATCAAAAGAATTTCATAATGATGAACATGTTGACCTTTTAAAATCCCATAGGACTTCTTATTTTTAACATTAAAAAGAGACAAAAATCATAGAAGGAAAGCAAAAATGTAGAGAATGTCTACCTCTGATCACGGGAGGAAAAAATGTGAAGAATGTCCACTTTCTTAAAACATACTAAGAATAGGAACTCTTTCCTTCCTTCCTTCCTTCCTTCCTTCCTTCCTTCCTTCCTTCCTTCCTTCCTTCCTTCCTTCCTTCCTTCCTTCCTTCCTTCCTTCCTTCCTTCCTTCCTTCCTTCCTTCCTTTCTGTCTTTCTTTCTGTCTTTCTTTCTTTCTTCCTATTTCCTTAGAATAAATGTAGCAAGTTTTAGATTAAGATATATATTCATGACTTAAAATCTATAGAATTACTTTGCTGAACAAAATTCCACAAGTAATTTCTCTTTCTACACTTCCCAAAACATCATTTTAATGTATGTAAATTTGTGAGGAAAAAATGATGTTATTCATTTATTTAATCCTCATTTCTTGATCATTTTAGGCATTCACTATTTTTCATATATTGCTTTCTTTTCTATTTCTTCTTTTACTAGCTACATATTTAAACACTTTGTCCAATTTTATTTCTTAGTGATCTTTATATATTGATGATACTACATTATAACATATGTTACAAATATTTTCAAACTTGATTTATCTTTTATTGTGGTAAAATATACATAATGTACAATTTCCCATCGCAATAACTTTAATGTGTACAATTCAGTGGCATTAAGTATATACACAATGTTGTACAATCATCACCACTAATTACTTTCAGAACTTTTACATTCCCCAAAGAGTAACCCTGTATCTACTATGTAGTCACTGTCTGTTACCTCTCCTCCCAGTCTTTGGTAACCACTAACCTGCTTTCTCTCTCTATGGATTTTCTATCCTAGATATTTCATATAAATTAAATCATACATTAGGTGGCCTTGTGAGACATAGCATATGTTTTCAAGGTTCATCCATGTTAATCAGTACTCCATTGCTTTTTGTGAACAAATACTATTTCATCAGATTTTGGTTATCTTTTCTTTTTTTTTATCCATTCATCAGTTGATGAACATTGGGGTTGTTTCCACTCTTTGGCTATTGTGAATAGTGTTACTATGAATATCTGAGTAAAAGTTTTTGTCCTTAGACCTTTTTCAATTCTTTTGTATGTCTATGAGTGGAATTGCTGAGTCATATGGTAATTCTATGTTTAACATTTTAAGGACCTTCCAAACTATTTTTCACAGTAGCTGCACTTTTTTATATACCCATTAGCATAGAGTGAGGGTTCCAATTTCTCCACATCATATCCAATACTCATTATTTTGTTTTGTTTTTAAATGATTTATTTTTAGTTGATCAAATGGCTGTGATGATTGTATTGTCACCTGCATATATATATATATATCAGAAGAGGAGGAAATTTTCAAAGTCAAGTTCCAAAGAAACATTGGATAATATTATTTACTCTTCTTTCTAAGTTGAGTGTTCTTTGTTACAAATATATTTTAAAAAGGAAATTGAAGCTATAAATTCTATTAAAGGACAGAGAATTGGATATGGCTTTATCTTTTTCATATATTAATAGTTGGATTAGAGGTTTTGTTTTATGTTTTAGAAATCCTTTTGAATAAAATGCTTTAATTATTTGAATCCAGGTCCTCTGCTTTGGGGTATGATATTTTTCCCATGTTATAACTATCAAATTTTTTGTGTGCTGCCTCAGCATCCATCTTACTTTGGTTAAGCCACTTGCCTCAAAATTAATCGTTGGTAGTTAAAGATCTCTCCACCCCTGAGGCATAAACTCCCCCGAGCCCAAATCTACATCTGAGGTCACCACCAATACCACCCACACATCTCTCCTAACACCCAAAGTTGATCCAAAATGATAAATTAGCCATCCCCACTTCCCTCAGACCCCCAATCCCTTTATTTTTTGTGCGTGTTTGTGTTAAACTAACCAGTCCTTGACTCCTGTGGAAAATCTACCCTGGACCAAAACAAAGGAACATTCCCAGGACCCCCCTGGCTCAGTTTCTGTGCCACCCACTGCTGGTTGAGCCATCAGAGTCAAACCCACTTCAGCTTCCCAGGAACCCCTCATGGCACACCTCTCCTTCTGGGACCTGTGAGTAACAAACTATCTTTACTTATGCATATGGTCTCAGCTTCCCATTACTATCACACCTGACCTCCACGTGGACCCACTTTTAAAATCCAACCTAATCAATTGGGAACATCCCAAATATTAAAATTTGTCAGGAAATATTTTCATTTTTGGCAACATTTTTTTCAATACCTCCTATATTTGTTGCTAAGTAACTTGAAAAGGAGCAGTACCACTGTTCATAAATTATGTCCATCAGATAATTTGAATTCTTTAGAGGACTATTAATACTTTTCATGCATGTCATCTTGGATTAGAAACTATATATATACATATATATATATATATATGTATATATATATACATACATACATATATATATCCTCAAAGCACCTAGAATTCTAGAAATAAATGAATGAACCCCACAAAATCATAATTTCAGGAAACGGGTTTCAAACATTGGAACAAATATAATTTTGCTAACTAAACATGAATTCTTCCTTGCTTATTTCTTTAATTTAGATAATAATCTCTTGGTGAGTGGTATATTGTATTCATAAATATACTACTTTATGTAGGGAATGATATGCTAGTAGTAAATATAAGGGCTATATAAATGGTCTAATGTCATACATTAAACTTTAGCTTGAAGACTTGAAGCCAGGTGTCTTTTCTTCTATTCTCAAATTTAAGTACTATATGTTGATCCCCATGTTCCCATTCAAAGTATTATTGAAAATGAAAAATTATTAAAATCCAAATGGAAAAATGTTGGTAATGGATGGTGATGATGGTAGCACAACTTTGAACACAATTAACAGCCCTGAATTATATATTTGCATGTGGTTAAAGCAGGGAAATTTTAGGTTGTATATATCTTACAGAACAAATTAAAAAAAAAAGAAAACCATATAGGACTCTATCACACAAATAGTGAATCCTATTGCTATAGCTATTAGTACAATTATAAAAATACTCTTTCATGAAATGTAACAAATGTACCATATTAATGCAAGGTGTTAATAATAGGGTGTAGTATGGGAACTCTGTATTTTATGCATGGTATTTTCTGTAACTCTACAACTTCTCTAATAAAAACCCTAGTTATTGCCCTATCTATCAACTTATACAGATATTAAATTGGGCAAGTGTCTTCCTTGTGGAAAAGGATAGGAGAAACCATTCACAGCCATTTACTCTGCATTGCCACATAACATTTTGATGTATTTCCTGTTCTCCAATACAGTTAAATTAATTCTTTTATAGTCTGTTCATTTTCTGTTATCAGAAATAAAAGAACTAAAAAATGCTGCCAGCATTTTGTCCCAATACAACATTTCTTCAAAAGAAGAAAGTTTAAGTTTAGGAATTGGATGATAAAAATCTAATGTCTTTTTTTTTCTATCTCAGGCACAGAAAAATTATGTGATGACATCTTTCCATTGTAAGAGAGAAGTCCAGAAGGTGACTGGAACAGGTAACTTCAGGAAATATAGAAACAATAAATGCTCAGGACTTCAGGCAAGTCCAACCACCTTATTGTACTCTATGAATTGCCATAAGCACTAATACTAAAAACAGAATGCTATCAGGATTATAACCCAAATATAGATGTGAATTCAGGTGAGAAGTAATGCCCATACCTTAGAAATTCTCTTCAAAGAGAAATCACTCATTAAAAGTAAAAATCACTTTAAAAATCCACAACAATACTATATCATTAATCTTTCCATTCTATAGCTATAGATTTCAGAGGTGTTTTCAAGCAGAGTGAAAGTGATTAAAAAAAAAATAGTAGGTAAGGCAAAGAAAACCAGGTAACCCATCACCAGAACACAGTAGGCACCTAGTTTCCAGAGAGAATGTTTCACTGAATGGAACACTTTCCTGGAGTTTTATATTCCTGAGGTCTTGGAAAAAGCAAAACATAGGTGTGACCTAATGCTCAAGTTTTGTTACGTATTTTTTCCTTTACAAAAGTAAAATATAGACACATTTTCTAATGATTAGAAATGAGAAAAACAAGAAAAAAAATCACAATGCCCTGACTTGAAGTAACTGTTTTTCTTTCTCCCTATGTTCTTCTTTATAATCTGCTATTTTATAATTACTACAATCAGGGGTTGTGGTGGTTTAAAGCTGTATGTACCCCAGAAAAACATGTTCTTAAAAGTAATCGGACTTTGGCCCAGTGGTTAGGGCGTCCGTCTACCATATGGGAGGTCCGCAGTTCAAACCCCGGGCCTCCTCGACCCGTGTGGAGCTGGCCATGCGCAGTGCTGATGCGCGCAAGGAGTGCCGTGCCACGCAAGGGTGTCCCCCGCGTCGGGGAGTCCCCACGCGCAAGGAGTGCGCCCGTGAGGAAAGCCGCCCAGCGTGAAAAGAAAGAGCAGCCTGCCCAGGAATGGCGCCGCCCACACTTCCCGTGCCGCTGACGACAACAGAAGCGGACAAAGAAACAAAAGCAGACAAAGAAACAAGACGCAACAAATAGACACCAAGAACAGACAACCAGGAGAGGGGGGGAAATTAAATAAATAAATAAATCTTTAAAAAAAAAAAAAAAAAAAAAAGTAATCCATTCCTGTTAGTGTGAACCCATTGTAAGTAAGACCTTTTCATGAGGTTACTTCAGTTAAGGGGTGGCCCAGCCCCATCAGGGTGGGTCTCCATTCTATTCCTGGAGTCTTTTATATGGAGTGAAAGTCTGACAGAAAGAGAAAGTTCAGGAAGCAAGAAGCTAAAACTGAACCCAGAAGAGAAGACACTGCCATGTGTTTGCCATTGGACAACCAAAGATTGCCCGTAATCAGCCTAGAACTCCAGTCTTTGGGAGAAAACATTGCCTTGATGCCTTGCTTGGACTTTTTTTAGTCTCAGAACCATAAGTTAGTGAATTTCCGCTATAACTTGATCCATTTCACAGTATTTGCTTTAGCAACCTTGGAAATTAAAACAGAGGTTATGTGGGTATGTCCAATTTGCTATTTGACTTTTACACTTACCTATTATAATTAGGTGCTTTCAATGTTAACATAATATTCCTTCTATTACTATAAGACATTACTTACCATTTTATTTCATTATTGCTGGACATTTAGGTTCTTCTTAATTTAAGTTGTTTAAATTAATGTTTCATTGGATGAAACTTTCTCCATGTAGTGAATGGCACTTACTACATCCTCAGTTGCATTAGAAAACTTTTTTAAATCAATTGATTAATAGACTATGCATTCTGATTATTTAATTTCCATCTGTTACTGTGAGCAGGGTTGAATTGCCTTTGATGTAATTTTCCTGTATTTTCAGGAATTTGAATACATTTTTTAAAATGTGTTTTTTTTAGGAAAGTTGTATGTTCACAGAAAAATAAAGAGTTCCCATTTACCTCTCTATCATTATCAACTTGCTTTAGTGTGGAACTTTTGTTACAACTGATGAAAGAATATTATTATAATTGTACTATTTATTATAGTCCATAGTTTACATTAATTCTGCATGTATGAGTTGTATAATCCTGTGTGTTTTTAACTTTTTTTCTCTAGTAGCATATATATAACCTAAAATTTCCCTTTTTAACCACATTCAAAGATATAATTCAGTGCAGCTTATTTTGTTCACAATGTTGTGCTACCATCACGATCTTCCATTACTAAAACATTCCCATTATCCCTAACAGAAATTTTGTTATCAATTAAGTATTAATTTCTTACCCCACCACAAAACCTGGTAGTCTGTATTACAGTTTCTGACACTATGAATTTGCTTACTCTAATTATTTCCATATCAGTGAGATCATACAATATTTGTCCTCTTGTATCTGGCTTATTTCACTCAAAATGATGTCTTCAAATTTCATTCATTATGGCAGTTTGAAATTATTTTATGAATCTCAAAAAGAGAAAGATTATGCTTGTGGGCTGGGCTACTAATGTGGGTGCCAGACCTTCTTAAAATTGGACTACCTCAGTGAGTCATGATTCAGGTTAACTCTGACCTCTTGCTGGGTCTGAAAAAAAACAGAGACACACTGGAAAAGAGAGCTCTGCCATTTTTGATCCTGTCATGCGACAAAAAAGAAAGACTTAAGCAGCTGAGGCCCTGGAGAGAAATGAGCATTTGCCCAATAACTTGCAGGTGAAATTAGGGAAAAAAAACAGAGCAGCAGAGCCTGAGAAAAGAGGTCAGGTAAGAGACAAGACATATGCTTGGTTGCCTCAGCTGTAGTCTGGGAGAGGGTACAGCCTGGAGAGGAAGGCAGAGACCAGGCAGACATCACCTACCATCTTGCTTCAACAGGTAGCAGCTGACTTGAGTGAGAAAGCATCTCTTATGGTGCCTTGAGTTGGACTTTTCACTGCCTCAGAACTGTACATTTTTACCCCAAATAAAGCCTCATTATAAAAGCCAACACATTTCTGGTACTTTGCATTGGCATCTCTTTGGTAAACTAAAACATCCATATGTGTGCATACATCAGAACTTCATTCATTTTTACAGATGAATAATATTCCATTGGGTGTATATAACACATTTGCTTATCTATCCATCTGTTCACGAACACTTGTATTGCTTTCATCTTTTGGCAATTGTGAAATGATGTTTCTAAAATTGTCAATCAAAATTTTCATATCAAAATTCATTGAATGCCCATACGTTTGCATTTATAATAAAAGAAAGCAATGGTACCTTCAACCAAAAGAATATATTTCTACTTTAATTTATTGTCTATTAACCAAAATTTAATTTAAAAAATAAATCTAGTAGGTGATACACTAACAAGTTACAAGGACAAAGAAAATACCACAGTTAACAGGACTTAACATCAAGAGTACCATCCCTCGTTAGTGTGGTATGTTGTTTATGTGGGAATGTGTGCGAGGGGGATGGAGTGGGCCATACGGGAAGCCCTTGTATTTTTATGTAACATTTACATAATCTAAAGCTTCTTTAAAAATTGAAAGTAAATAAATGGAAGGACAGTATAAAGAATACCATCTTTGGAAGAAATCAAAGTGAGTTCTTGATGTCTATATGCTTTTCTCATTCAAAAATTTTTATTGAAGTACATCTTTCATACACGACCATACATAAACAATAAGTGCATAGTACAAGTTTTAAACCTACAAAACAAATATGCATATCATCATACAGGGCTCCCATACATAACCCCACCACAACACCTTGCATAGTTGTGAAATAGTTGCTATGAACTATGAAAGAACATCATCAAAATATTACTACTAACTATAGCCAATATCTTACATTTGTATATTTTTGTCTATATTTTTCAAACCATAATCTGAACTAAAGATTAAAGCACACTAGATTTTTTCAAACTATAATTTATGATTATTTTATTTTTATCCAGTTCCCTGGGCACTGGCTACAAAGAAAATCCATTTTATCTTTGGTGTAAAACTCTATGTTGTTTTTAAAAAGTCCTACACAAAGACTAATTCAACCTAACAGTACATATTTGTTCGTACTACTATTGATGCATTATTTTTCCATGTATTTTGTTTAAAACCTAATTCTGAAGTCCTTGTGAATGCTCAACCAAGAAATGAAGTGTAAACAAAAATAGTCACGATTGTAGTTATTTTGGGTGATGGACTGAAATAGTTGATGCATTCTCTTTGGATGTAATAACATAATAAGAGAAAATATCCAAGAAATTATATTAGAAATGGGCATAATCCAAGTTATCATTTCCAAGAGAAATCCACTAACTTTATATGATGTATTTTCCAGTAACTAAATGAAGGCAGCTTAGGTAATTATACTATAGAAATGATGTAATGATTAATGGGTTGAAAAGAACAGGAGAAAGTGACTCATCTGTGAAGATACATTTTAAGGAAAGAGCAAAGGGTAGATTGAATTAAGGGGGCATAATTTAATAGTTGTCATTTCTGGAGCTTACAAGAAAACTTTGTCAGAAAAAAAAATGGAACTGTATAAAAGGTTGCTGATGAAACCAGTGGGCGAAAGCTCAAATTTCTGGTAAAGGAAGAAGGTAAAAGGTCTGTGTGAGAGAGTGTGGAGAGAAGAGAGTGAAAAAGAGAGTGAGAGAAAAAAGAAGAGAAAGTATGACATCTCCCATCATGATAGAGATGTTATTCAAAATAATATTAGAAAAGAACTTCTTCATTGGATCTTCCCAGAGGCCAAATTTGAAATTTGTTCTGTGATCTGTGGAATATGGTGATACAACAACTCTATTCACTTAAACGTTATTTGCTTATACTTCACACACAATCCCATTGCTGAGGAGGGAAGTGCAAAGGAAGTTGGCCACAGATATAAAAGGAGAATGTGAGAGCGGTAGTTTATGAAAACCACTTAAAGATTGTTTTCAAGATATGAAGGTCCACACATATAATTTTGTAATGCCCTAGCCTATGTCACAATATTAGGTATTTTATAATTTGACCCCAAATCTCTGATATGCTTCCTCTAAGGTAAACTTTATATTATTATCATCTGCTGAATGAAAGATTGGAAAGCTGAGGAAAGTCATCTAGCAACTAAAACTACAGCAACAGTTTACTATTAATAGCTATAAATAATGTTTGCTGACTACTCTAAAATTAATGCTATTTTCTTTCTTTCCTTTTATGATAAGGATTCCTTTGGTTTCCGTAAGATTTTGTTGTGAACTAAAACAGTTCAAAAAAGAAAATTTCACAGTGGCTTAAAATAGATGTAATGAATGTTGGGAGTGGAAAGAATATAACAATTGGAGAGAGTCAATGATCTGATGAAGTTGTAGATCTTCCTTCAACATGGTCCTCCCACCTGCCTTGCCCAGCTCCCTCACCTCGATTTATTTCCCCCCATAGTACATCCCACCTTCTAATATACCATATAATTTACTTATTTGGATTTCTTTAATCATTCACCCACTCGGTAAAATGAGTTTTTTTAATCAAGACATTTTTGAAATGTTTTCATTCAAGAACATGATAGCATTCTTTTCCCAACGTTCATCTATAAGTAGAAAAAAATTACTTGAATTTACTGATTTCAAAAAAGCAAAATGTATTATCAACAACAAAAAAAAAGGATGATCTAACAGACTGCTTAACCTGTATTCCAAAAAGATGTTCTGGGTTTTATTGATGTACAAATAGATTTAGCATATAAATTCTTTAGGATTTTTATCTAAATGTAAACTTTGAGATGCAGGAAATTGCCTTCTCAATATATATTGCATGCTGAATATAAGCAATAAAATAATAAAAATCTCTTCAGTGGATAGAAAAGAGAAATAAATCCATTTTCTGTGAATAATGTGTGGGTCTGTTATTCTCTTATGAAGCGATATATTGTTAGCCTCTGCTCATGGTAACATATTCTTAAACATATAACCACGTTCTTGGCTAGCAAACTTGAATGCTGCATAAACAAATAGGGTCAAATAGCTGTTCTTCCTTTTTATTTATGTCTTAGTTTTATAAAGGAATATTATATAAAATTCAATATAACAATATTTTCAAAAGAGATCCTAGATAGAAGCAGAGATTAAGTATAGAGTACAGTTAACCTTCATTTTGTTTACAGTGGTGTTATCTACTGCAGTTTAAGGTATTATCCATTCTGTTTTAAGACTCATGGTAGTTATTGGTGCTTTTAAGAGAGATTCCTGATTCCCTCCTCCTGGCCCTGAAAATATCATTTTCCTGTGCTTGTACAGGACGATAGGGTATGTGTTTATGTTTCTGGCTAATGATATGTGAGTGGAATTATTGTGGGTCACTTTCAAGGAAGAATATTTTAAATGTCAGCATATGATCCACCATGATCTCTTTCTATTTTCTTGGCAACTAATGTCATTCCAGACTGTGTATTCTCCACCCTCTTGCATTCCTAGTTTAAGATGACATAGAGCAGAGCCCCTATCTGAACTTCAATAGACATAAAAAATGAATGAAATAAACCTCGCTGTATTAAGCTACTGAGTGGTATTTGGGGGCTGTTCGTTACTGCAGGATTATTTAGACTGTCTTGAGTAATAAAATAATTGCTACTTTAAAGTGGGTACTGCTATTGTTTTTAAATTAAAATATGCATCTTAGCTTGGCTTTCTGGCAGTGAAAAAACTGTCATGTCAAAAAGGGTGTGGTGCTAACCAAATCCTTACACTTGGGCAAATAGCCCATGAAAAGAAACTGTGTTTTCATTCAAGAACACTCCCATCAAAGCTTTACAGGACCTAGATACCAACAATAAAGTTCACAAACAGAAGCATGGGATAAAAAAACAGAAATATTGCAAGCATAAGTACCAAGTAATGAAAAGAAATGTAGGTGCAGTTATTGGCATGGCACATGGTGCTCCCTGGATTGAAACAGATAAAAGTTCATCTAAGTTTTTTCAGAGAATTTAGAGGAAAGAAGCAGCCTAGAATAAGAAAGAAAATGGAATGTTCAAGTCTTAAAACAATCCTTAGTCTCCCAACACTATGGGCAACAGATGGCCTGAGAAAGCTGTTCAGCTACCAAGAAGAACATATTTGCTTATCTTACTTCAGATAGAGCCAAGAAATTTAAAACAGCAGGAAGAATTCCCCGGGGGGCAAAGTCAGGGGACCTGGAAGGGAAGGGGATCTATTGGGATCAGGGCCTAATCAAGAAATACTCCACACCCCTAAATTAGGGTCTTTTCAAATAAATGTATTGTCAGTAGGATTTCAGAATTATTGCAGCCAGTTTCTGCTGTGGGTCTTTAAATGTCCTCTTGCTTAATGAATGGTTTTATTTCAGTTAACTGATCACAGCTCCATCACCTTATACTGGGTGGGGATGGGAACAGTCAGGTTGTCATTTTAATTTACAGGTCTCTGGGCCAAGAAGGACCATATCTGGATGTGACATATGGACTACCATGTTTCATCCAGAGGTCCTAGACTTTAATCTTGAAGAATGATGCTCCCTGAAAAGGAACTCAGTGTATTTTATTTGTAGAAAGGAATGTAAACTATTTGGTGACCAATAATGTATCAATGCTGGTTTCCAATATTTATAATTCTTTTACCAAGCACTTTATACTATTGCACTTCCCCATTCCCTGTAAGTTAGTCATGGTCAATAAAAAACAAGTGGACATAATGGGTGTTAAATTAAGAATGAATATGTGGAGCTATTCTGATGAAGGGTGTGTGTGTATGTGTGTATCTGGTAGCAATAGCAGTATTCGTGGTAGCCGTAGTAAGGGTGGAGTAGTGAAATTGTTGAAAAATACTCTACTGTAGAAGGAAGGAGTGGTGGTGCCATTTGCAAAGGCATACACAAGGAAAAGAACATGAATTACTTGAGAATCGCATGAAAAATGAGGCTGGAAAGGTCAATAACATCCCTATTAAGAAGGTCCTTGGATGCTAGCTTAACAACTTTGGAACTTTTCCTGGGAAGCAGTTGAAGAGTTTTGAGTTGGGAATGAAGGACCAGATTTGTGTTTAAAGACAATCACTTTTGCAGTGGTCAGTGGATTGGAACAGGGAAAGGCTAAAGGCAATGGGATCGTCTATAGGGTAATGAAGGAACCCAGGATACTGCTGACTGGAAAAGTTTGACAGATTTCATAAATATTAAAAGGGCTGAATTGACAAAAAGTGGGAATAATTAGAATTAAAGGTCAAGAGAGAGATGATTCCTTGGACTCTGGTTTGAAAAAAGAAGATATTGACATGTAATGGGATGGACCCCATCTATGAGAAAAAGAGCTGGAGAAAAATATAAGTTACATTTGAGTTATTTTGAATTTGAGGTCCCTGCTGTGTGTCTAGGTCCTAGAATTGCAATGTCTGGAATTCAGGAAACAGGTCTAGTATAAAGATGTTTATTTGTTAGTAATAATGATATAACAGTTGGAATTCAGAGGCGTGAATGAGATCCTATAGATGGGGGTAGGAGACACTTGAGAATAGCAATATTCAGTGGGTGCGCAAACAGTCCAAAGGAGGTGAAGGAGTGACTGGAATGGCAAATGGAAAGTTACAAGTATAGTGGCATGGAATCTATAGAAGGAGGATGTTTCAAGACTCTCCATTATATTAATCTGAAAAACAATGAGAATTTTGTCATTTTTGCTTTAATAATAATGTATAAATAAGAAAATTTTAAAATAACAGAAATTGGCTAATGGTTGCTAATTACAACTCAGGCACTGAATGTTGCTATTCTCAAGTGTCTCCTACCCCCATCTATAGGTATCTTCTTTTTTCAAACCACAGTCCAAGGAATCATCTCTCTCTTGACCTTTAATTCTAATTATTCTCACCTTTGAATTGGCAAGAGTGTGATCTGAAGTACATGAAATATTCCAGTTATTCCTGCTACATTATAACTAGAAATATTTTAAGCTCAAATATACGTGATAAGAACATATGTTAAAAATGTGAATAAAGACAATGCAGTGAGTCTTTGTATGAACAAACTACTGAGTTCTGTACCAAAAATGATAAAATGTACAGTGTGAATTAAAAATGAGGCGGCGGTAAATATAAGAGCCAAGACCATAAAAACCTTAGAAAGCAGTGTAGGGAAACATCTACAGGACCTTGTAATAGGAAATGGATTTATGAATATCTCACCAAAAGCACGAGCAGCAAAAGAACTAATAGATAAATGGGACTTCCTCAAAATTAAAGCCTTCTGCACCTCAAAGGAGTTTGTCAAGAAAGTAAAAAGGGAGCCCACACAGTGGGAGAAAATATTTGGCAATCATATATCTGATAAGAAACTTATAACTTGCATATATAAAGAACTCCTATATCTTGAAAATAAAAAGATAAACAACCCATTTAAAAAATGGGAAAAAGACTTAAACAGACACTTCTCCGAAGAAGAAATACAAATGGCAAGAAAGCACATGAAAAAATGTTCCAAATCTCTAGCTATCAGGGAAATGCAAATCAAAACTACAATGAGATACCATCTTACACCCATAAGATTGGCAGCTATGAAAAAAACAGAAGAATACAAGTGCTGGAGAGGATGTGAAGGAAGGGGAACACTCATCCACTGCTGGTGGAAATGCAGAAGGATCCAACCATTCTGGAGGACAGTATGGCGGTTTCTCAAAAAACTAGCCATAGATTTGCCATATGACCCAGCAATACCACTGCTGGGTATATACCCAGCAGAACTGAAAAGAAGGACACAAACCGATATATGTACACCAATGTTTATAGCAGCATTGTTCACTATTGCCAAAAGTTGGAATCAACCCAAATGCCCATCAACAGATGAGTGGATCAATAAAATGTGGTATATACACACAATGGAATACTACTCGGCTGTAAGAACAAACACACTACAAACACATGTGATAACATGGATGAATCTTGAGAACCTTATGTTGAGTGAAGCAACCCAGACATTGAAGGACAAATACTACATGACCTCAATGATATGAAATAAACAAGCTGCCCTAGATAGCAAGAGACTGAACGATAGGCTTACAGGAAATCGGAGGGTGAAGGAAGGATATGAGCCGATGTCTGCAGGGGTGGAATTTAAGACGAGATGGTGGTAAGTATGAACACAAAGAAGAGATAAAAGGGGGGCAAGGGGTTGCCTTTGGTTGTGGCTTTGCGGGTTTGAGGGTGGCTGGGGAGGGACGGATGGGTAACGTTGCACAAAAGTGGGGGGAGGGAGGGGTAGCATACGAACACAGGAGAGGGTCAGGTGTTGGTGGAGAGTAAAATGCCGAGAAAATCATATCAAAATATAATAAAGAGGGTTACCTGTTTAGAATGCTCGGAGGGGAGGGTCTGATGCAGGACGGGCTCCTGGGGAATGTCTAAATGCTCATTCTGCCAGAGTGGGTGACACCATGGGGTAGAAACCCAAGTAGTGAGAGTGGGGGTGGACCCACATCCTGGGGAGGACTAATTCCATCAAATAGAGGGAACTGTATCCCTCGAGAGAAAGGGTGGCTCCCAGGGCATTGGGGCAGCTGAGCAAGTTAGACCCTGAACACTATTCCATCTATCTCTGGAAGTGGCTCCTCAGGAAACGGAGGTTGGCTGTCACTGTGGGCACCAAGGTGAAAGGGAAAATGGACGTTAAATGTGTGGAACCAAAGTAAATGGGGGGTAAGAGAGGAGTTTCTTGAGAGTACACAAGGATGGATATAAAACATGTAATATTACACCATAACATATAGGAGATGACAGACTGATAATGTAAACCATAATGTAAAACATAGGATAACTAAAAATGTAAAGAATTGTGTATCCTAAAGTATGCACCATAATGTAAGCACAGATGTCACCTTGTTAGAAAGCTAATGTCTCAGACTCTGTACATCACTTTAAGTAAATATGATATGCATAGGGCGTAAGAGTATCACTGTGGAAGGGAAAAGGTTTTCTGGTGGATGTGTGGGAGTGCTGTATATTATATATATACATTGCTGTGGTCTAGGACTCCTGTGAAGAAAAGCTGAATAATTAGGGGGGGGGGGGGAAAGAAAAAGATAGGATGTGGAATTTTTTCAAGTCAACATTCTTTATCTAAGTTCTTTATCTAACTTTATCCAAGTTCTTTATCTATCCTTTAAACCCATCGCTATATGCCATTCCCTAGTAAGGGACCATGACCTTATATTGGGCTTCAAATTTCGGGGAGTTCTGGATCACAGAGTGTTTCAACAATGGCAATGGAGGGATACTGGTATGGGATACCAATGACAGGTGATATATGGCTGACAGGGAGCTGTACAGAACATATGTCCAGGGTGCATGGTAATGTTTGGATATACTCATAGTGGCAACAATTAAAAACCACAGCAGGGGGGGTACTGGGTTCCTGGCCAGTGGTGCTCTGTCGTGGTCCCTAGGGGAGCAGCGACAGTCTCCCAGGTACAGTGGCGGGGACCGGGAGGGAGTGAGGGTTCAACAGTGAGCCCCTGATGCTAATGACTATGCTTGTGAGCTGATAAACCTAAAATAAGAACAAGGCCTAGAGCAACATTGTGCCTGGGAATTTCCTCCTGTCAGTCTTCATGTTACTCAAATGTGGCCAGTCTCGAAGCCAAACTCAGCATGTAAATGCAATGCCTTCCCCCCAGCGTGGGACATGACACCCGGGGATGAGCCTCCCTGGCAACGAGGGACCACTATCAACTACCAACTGATGATGCAACTGGAAAATGACCTTATACGGAAGGTTCAATGCGGATCAGCAGAATATCCATGTCTACATAAAATACCATGACTTTAAAATGCTGTTTGACCTAAAGTAAGGGGGAAATGGAAAGGAGAAATGAGTTTATATGGCTACGAGTTTCTAAAAAAGAGTCTGGAGGCTGGCAGAAGGATTGCCCTCATGCACAACTGAGCAGAGTCAGAGAGACAGATAAAGCAGATACAACCCCCAGATATTGGTTCCTTTGAGGGCTAAAGAGACTCATGGGAGTTATGGTCATGGCCGATGGGGTTAACTACCAGGGCAGATGGCCCCTCTTTGGAAATGGTGTTTATGTGTGATGAATCTGGACTCAGATGGGATCTCCCTTCATAAGACTTTCATGCTAATGTGCTGGAGGTGCAGTTAATGTTGGGGTTTAAGATATATTTAGGGGATTTGAATCTCTGGACTGACAATGTGATAGCCAGGTCCTGAGCCTCAACAGACTCCAGCACCTACAATCTGATCTATTGGACTTACCACACTCAGCTAAGATGGAGTTGAAGAAGGACAACCACCACACCATGGAGCCTAGAGTGATTACAACTGAAAATGGGAGGATTGCATCCAGCATCCATGTGGAATCTGAGCCTCCTCTTGACATAGAGGTGCAATGGACACAACCAATCCAATGTCCACATAGAAAAGGTGGCATTGGATTGGGAAAAGTGGACATGGTGGACGATGGGTGTGGGGAAAGGCAGGAAGAGATGAGAGGTGGAGGCGTCTTTGGGACATGGAGCTGCCCTGGATGGTGCTTCAGAGGTAATCACCAGACATTGTAAATCCTCACAGGGCCCACTGGATGGAATGGAGGAGAGTATGGGCCATGATGTGAACCATTGTCTATGAGGTGCAGAGGTGCCCAAAGATGTACTTACCAAATCCAATGGATGTGTCATGATGATGGGAACGAGTGTTGTTGGGGGGGGGAGAGGGGGGGTGGGGGGGTGGGGTTGAATGGGACCTCACATATATATTTTTAATGTAATATTATTACAAAGTCAATAAAAAAAAAAAAAATGAGGCGGCGGACTTGGCCCAGTGGTTAGGTCATCCATCTACCACATGGGAGGTCTGCGGTTCAAACCCTGGGCCTCCTTGACCCGTGTGGAGCTCGCCCATGCGCAGTGCTGATGCGCGCAAGGAGTGCCGTGCCACGCAGGGGTGTCCCCCGCATAGGGGAGCCCCACACGCAAGGAGTGCGCCCGATAAGGAGAGCTGCCCAGCATGAAAGAAAGTGCAGCCTGCCCAGGAATGGCACCGCCCACAGGGAGAGCTGACACAACAAGATGATGCAACAAAAAGAAACACAGATTCCCGTGCTGCTGACAACAACAGAAGTGGACAAAGAAGATGCAGCAAATAGACACAGAGAACAGACAACCGGGGTGGGGGGGTGGAGGGGAGAGAAATAAATAAATAAATCTTTAAAAAAAATAAAAAAAAATAAAAATAAGGAAAATATTAGAATGATGAAGATTCTTGGTTAACATTATACATGAAGAACACCATTGCCTAGGAAAAGAAAATAGTTTTGATTTCATTGCTCAAATTCTACTAACTCTATACAGTTTTTCCTGAGGAAGCTGTTTATGGAAATATTATTCAGAAAAGATTCTGATTTCCAGAGTCTCTCCTGAGATTACTCCAATTTCTATTTATCACTTAAAAGGTATATGGGGGAGTGGATATGGCTCAAACAGTTGAGTTTCTGCTTCCCACATTGGAGGTCCCAGTGTTCATTTCCCAGTGCTTCCTAAAAACAAAAATGCAAACATAAGCAAACAAACAAACAGACAAAATCAAGTCAGGGTTGCCAGTGTGGCACAGTGGTTGAGTGCCAGCTTCCCACATATGTCCCAGGATCCCCAGCCTGGTAGAAAAAAAGACATGGATTCAGGCAAGCCACCTTAGCCTTTACTACCGTTGTCCCCCAAGGCAGTTTCTTCTGTTTAGAGTTTGTTGAAGTTAAATTGCATGGGCTTCAAATTAGTCCAATTAATAATTGAGTCTAAATGTATAATATTGAGACAAGATACATGGAGGATATCAATGAGCTTAGCTAAGTCCCTCTAATAATAACCACGCTTCTGTGGCAGAATTGTAAAAAACAACAGCTCTTTCCCATCCCAGGATTCCAATTCTGAACCTCATCCCACTCAGACTTTCACTGCCCTTTGTCACTTGTACTCCCTTGATTGTTTCTATGAGTATATTTCTCTCCTATCAAATTTTAAATTCTTTTGAGAGTAGTTTATTTTTATGTACCGGCTTCCCACATACAAGGTCCCAGGTTCAATTCCTGGCCCTGAAACCCAAAATAAATTAAAAAAAACACTTGTGAGTAGAAAGTATGCCAATTTTGTATTCAAATACATATTATTTCTTTAAATAAATTATTGAATGAGACAATTTCTAGTCACAGTATTTTGTGCAAATATAATTTTGGGCTAAGTCCAACTCAGTGGAATGTAACATGAAGTTATGGGAACAAAACACGTTCACAGAATTGTGGCACATTGGAATACATTACTCCATTTGAAATCACTCTCTGTATTCAAGAAATGTAGACAAAAGGCATTAAACTGAGGTAAATCCAGAAAAAGACGAAAGGAAAATCCATACAAATCCAAAGAACGGAAGGAAAAAAGACTGCTTAAAACACTGCAGGGATAAAACATCTATTACTTACTAAAAAAAGCTCCTGATAATCAATACAATTACTGTCCTCATGATCAGAACATTCTTATCTATCTTTATTTTAGGAAGGCTGCACTTGTTTCCATCTCTAAACGTACCATACTTTCTCCTAAAAAGCCTCTCTGGACATGTTTAGTGCTTTAAGTTTAATACAAAATTCTACAACAGTTCACAGGAAATTTGCTCCTGGGGTTGCCATTTCCACCTAATTTTTGCCTGCACCCGCACAGCTGGACATGACTGGTGAAAAACACAGACTCTCACTGACTGAGCTCACTTCAAATTTGTGATCATTACCTCCCAGGGATCCCACACTGCTGCTCATAAGCACACTAGATTTCCAGATCCATCTAGGCTTCCACACTCCTGGGTGGCTGGTTCATTCCTTCACCTCTCTCCTTCGACCCTCTCCCCCATCTTATTCTCAGCTCATGGCCATGCTTTCTCTTTGTAAGAGAAAATGAAGCATTCAGGAGAGAATTTCCTCAAGTTCATACTACCATATGTACACACCCATGAACATCAGTGCCATGTTCCCTCTTGTTACCATCAGTGAACCCCTGTGGCTCTTAGTTATGGCCATTCCTTCCATATTTGTATAGGTTCTCATCCATTTTACACTTACCTGAGGATTTCTGTGGAGCTATTCTTTCCTGCTCTTCCATGTAACCTCTGTTTTTGCATTTCTCTTGTATCATCCCATCAGCATATAAGTATGTATTATGTCTCCTACCCTTTTTTGTACCCATTTCCCTCCATACTTTTCTGCAGACCTCCTTAGAAGAATTATCAATACTTGCTGCTACAATTCTTTGCCTCTAATTCTCTCTTGAATTCTCTCCAATCAGGCTTTCCCATACCACACTTAACATATCTAAAATTGAGGTCCAGAACCTCCTGCTATCCCCACCCTCTCCCTAGTAAGTGTAGTTCTTAAAATATTCCCCTCCTCCTCTTCTAGTTACTCAGCCCTAAACTTTCGGATCTTCTTTTATTCTCTCTTTTATCCCATACCACACATAATCTATCAACAATTCTGCCAATTCTGCCTTCAAAATACATTTTAAAACAAGATCAGTATTTAAATCTGTATTTCTGCTGGCTTGGTCCAGGCCACAATCATTTCTCACCTGGATTTCTATAGTTCTCTACTAACTGGTCTCCTTATTCTCCTTTTGTCCTATTTCAATCTATTTTTCAAATAGCAGCCAAAGCATATCACTTTTCTTCTCAAAATTGTGCAATGGTTTTTCTAAGTGATTCAAAGTAAAGCAAAATTCTTTACTACACTTTAAAATCCTAAATGAATCCCCCTTCTCTTATGTTTCTAACCTCATTTCCTACCCTCCATTGCTCTCCCTGCTCCAGCATCATGTCATCTGCCTCCCCTCTTTTCTCCAACACAACAGATGTACAATGATCTCAGAATACTCTTACACACAATT
Source organism: Dasypus novemcinctus (assembly GCF_030445035.2). Taxonomy (NCBI): domain Eukaryota; kingdom Metazoa; phylum Chordata; class Mammalia; order Cingulata; family Dasypodidae; genus Dasypus; species Dasypus novemcinctus. Next base: position 74,883,203 of record NC_080677.1, read on the forward strand.
CTATCTAGAATGGGCCTCACAGCTTAGTCTCTCACTGTCTTGGGTTATTGTCCTACTAACACCTTCTCAAGGAGCCTTCCCAGACTTTCTCATCTAAATCCACCGTGTCATCCCACATCTCATCCCTCTTTCCTTCTTTTGTCTTTCTCTTTGGTAGTTGTCACTATCATACTCTCAACTATTTGTTTCTTGGACCCTGGTTTGCTTGCTTTCTAAGTAGAAAAGAACTGCCCTTATTTGTAGCATTTGCTGAATTCCATAGTTTAAATACTCTCACTTTGGCCAATTTCAGGCTACTGACACGGTATCACTGAACAAACAGTTATGAAGACATGCATACAGTCAACTCTCAAGAGCTGGTGGGAGCTGACTTCATTATACTACTTCTTGTCTGTCTCTTCCATTAGAATATAAGTTCCATAAAGGAAAGTATTTTAGTCAATTTTGTACACAATTATATTCCCAGGGCCTTGGTGATACTTATGAAATGAATGAATGAGGAAGCCATGAGATTTCAGATAAAATTCTTATATTTAAACTGAGAGGAAATAAACAACTTGAATAGAGGAAATTGGACATGACATGGACAATAAAATAAAGGCAAAGTGGATTTCAGACATATAAATCACAGTAGGAAGGAGGCTCTGGGAGAGAGATTCTAAGTGGAGGACATATTTAAGATATTGCCAATAAGGGCTGGAAACATGTAACTTGATATAATTGAACCAAAGTGTATATGCAGAATAGAATATCATTTCAGTAATCTGACTCTGAACTGTCATTACCCAGATATTTACTATAATATGTTGCAAAATGTTACTCAGAAATTTATTTGAACAAAAATCCCTGCTGTAGTGATATTGCATATACAGTAAAGAAGTTGAGACTAATTTCTTTCCCAGTTAGCATCACTTATCATGATGTTATTGGCCAATATATTGTGCATCAGCCTATTATTTTCCCCTACACTTTTGTGTAAAAATGTCTTACAAGAAAGTGAAGAAAGTAGATGAGAATATCAGACTTAAAAAGGTCTGTACATTAGAAGAAAATTTGGAAGTGATAAAAAATATTAAAAGAGAAAAATATGTAAAAGATATAAACTTGACTATGTACTTCTACTGTCCATGTTCTTTTCCTCTGTGTAAGAGAATAAAAAATAATTGAGGTATATAATTCCATATAGATTCACCATGTTTTGCAAGCACAACTTGTATATTTGAAAAACTAGAGAAATGCTTTGTGCAGTGGGTTGATAGCCACAATCAATGTGGGATGATATAGTGCACTGTGTTGCTACAGCAGAGGTTCTGGACATCTTTGAAGACCTGTAGAAGATGATGGTGAGGGAAATAATCTGAGTAAGACATAGCTCTAATCTTAAGTAGCTTGAAGTTTATTGGTGAATGAAGTCATATAAAAAGTGAGATTTTAACAGAATGAATTTCTGTTGTGAAGAGAGCCCCTAAGAAAAAATATTCAAGAGTCATTAGAAATGTGGAACCGAAAATATTTTTAATTTTCTTATCTCATTGATATTCTTTATTTTTTGTTTTACAAAAATATTGCCCTCAAAATTTGTAGCTATATACAATGAAAACACCACCAGAAAAAAAGAATAAAAAGGAATATTAAATAGTTTCAGCATAACTCATTATGATAAAGCTATCTTGGATCCTAATTTGATCATAAATTTAATTATGGATGATCTGACTTGTAGAGAAAAGCTTTAGTGAAGAAAGAAAAATGTATATGCAACTAGAAACAATGAAACTGCTTGTGATTTAGACCATAGTAGACAGAATTCTGTTTTTTAAGATTGATGGAATCTGTTAGGGAAATCACGGACATCTGTTAAGCAGTCATTCCCAGACCTCATCTACCCCATCCTCTTCTCTGGGGAAGTCACAAACACATGAAAAGTGGCCACCCTCAGGCCTCCCACTATCCCCACCTCCTTTTCTATTGTGTGATATTTCACAACCAAGGGGAGATTTTAAATTTAATGAAAATGCACAGCCAGACATTAAACTTGAAAACCCAGGACAAGTAACCCCAGATGCTTCTTGGAACTGGAATTCTCAGTGGTAGGGTCTCCCCTAACCCCTATGTGGATACAAACCACACTCAAATGTATGGATTTGTCTCTCTCTCTCTCTCTCTTACTCTCTCACTCTCGCTCTCTCTTGCTCTCTCACTCTCGCTCTCTCTCTCTCTGGTGCTATATCAGTTTACCTGAGCAACTGTGGTCATTTTGGACCCACACAGCATAGATTGCTGACCGAAACTATAGCTCCCTCCCTGCCTAAGGTAGGGGAGGAAGGGGTATGAAGCTTCATCAGTGTCTCTGGGTGACTACAGACAGTCTTGTGCCCAACTGGATTATTATTCATGGCTATAGCTCTGTCCCTACCACTGACAAAGGAGAAAGGTAGGAGAGAGATCCTCATTTCCTGGGGCAACGTGGGCAGTTTCAGCTTCCATAGCTTACAGCATCAACTACATCCTTGGCTTCTACTACACAACCAGCAAGGGAGAAAACATAAGAAATCCCTAAACTAAAGGGAAAAACTGAACCCAGAATAAATACATCTAGGAAGCCAGATGTGAAAACGCCAACAGAAAATTACAATCCATACCAAGAAACAGGAAGAGATGGCCCAATTAAAGGAACAAGATAAGCCTGAAGGTGACATAAAGGAGCTGAAACAACTAATCTTAGATGTTCAAAAAAATCTCCTTAATAAATTCAATGAGATGGCTAAAGAGATTAAGGATATTAAGAAGACATTACATGGGCACAAAGAAGAATTTGAAAGCATACATAGAAAAATAGCAGACCTTATGGGAATGAAAAGCTCAATAAATAAAATTAAAAATACACTAGAGACATATAGCAGCAGATTTGAGGAAGGAGAAGAAAGGATCAGTGAGTTTGAAGACATGGCCTCTGAAAGTGAACAAATAAAAGAACAGATGAAGAAAAAAATAGAAAAAAATTGAACATGGTCTCAGGGAATTAAATGACAGCAAGAGACATGCAAACATAAATGCCACCGATGTCCCAGAAGGAGAAGAGAAGGGAAAAGGGGCAGAAGGAATATTTGAAAAAATAATGGTGGAAAATTTCCCAACCCTATTGAAGGACATAGACATCTATGTCCAAGTAGCACAATGTACTCCCATCCAAACAAATCCAAATACACCAACTCCAAGACACATACTGATCAGAATGTTAAATGCCAGACACAAAGAGAATTCTGAGAACAGCAAGAGAAATGCAGTGCAAAATATATAAGGAATGCCCAGTAAGATTAAGTGCCAATTTCTCATCAAAAACCATGGAGATAAGAAGGCAGTGGTATGATATATTTAAGATACTGCAGGAGAAAAACTGCCAACCAAGGATTTTATACCCAGCAAGATTATCTTTTAAAAATGAGAGTAAGATTAGAATATTTACAGATGAACAGAAACTGAGAGAGTTTATAACAAAAAGTCCAGCTTTGCAAGAAATACTAAAGGGAGTATACAGTCTGAAAAGACAAGACAGGAAAGAGAGGCCTGGAAGAGAGTCTAGAAATGACAACTGTATCAGTAACAGTAACTAAAAGAGTCAAATATAAAATGGCAGACAAAACACAATTATAAAATGGATGAAATAAGAATTGCCTTTACAGTAATAACATTGAATGTTAATGGATTAAACTCCCCAGTCAAAAGACACAGACTGTCAGACTGGATAAGAAAATATATATTGTCTGCAAGAGATTCACCTTAGACCAAAAGATGTCAATAAGTTGAAAGTGAAAGTTTGGGAAAATATTCCGTGCAAGCAGTAACCAAAAAAAGTCTGGGGTAGCTTTACTTATACAGATGATACAGACTTTAGAAGCAAAACTGTTATTAGAGACAAGGAAGGACATTACATGTTAATAAAAGGGATGAGTCACCAGAAAGAAATAACAATCATAAATATATGTGCACCTAACCAGGATGCCCCAAGATACATGAGGCAAACACTGGCAAACTGAAGGGAGAAATAGACATCTCTAAAGTAATAGTTGGAGAATTCAATACACCAATCTCAGCATTGGAATGAACATCTGGGCAGAAGACCAATAAAAAAACAAAGAACTTGAATAATATGATAAATGGATTAAACCTAATAGACATACACAGAACATTGCACCCCAAAACAGCAGGATACACATTCTTTTCAAGTGCTCATGGATCTTTCTCCAGGATAGACCATATGTTGGGACACAAAGCAAATCTCAATAAATTCAACAAAATTGAAATTACACAAAGCACTTTCTCTGATTACAATGGAGTAAAGCTGGAAATCAACAAGCAGCAAATAAAGGGAAAATTTACATATATATGGAGATTAAACAACACACTCTTAAATAATCAGTGGGTCAAAGAAGAAATTTCAAGAGAAATCAGTAAATATCTCGAGATGAATGACAATGAGAATACAACATATCAGAGCCTACAGGAAGCTACAAAGGCAGTGTTGAGAGGAAAATTTATAGTACTCAATGATTATGTTAAAAAAGAAGAAAGAGCTAAAATCAATGACCTAACTGCATAGCTGGAGGTACTAGAAAAAGAACAGCAAACTAACTGTAAAGGAAGTAGAAGGAATGAAATATCAAAGATCTGAGCAGAAATAAATGACTTTGAGAACAAAAAAACAATAGAGAAAATTAAGAAAACCAAAAGTTGGTTCTAAGAGAAGACTAACAAAATCAACAAACCCTTAGCTAGACTGACTAAGGAAAAAAGAGAGAAGATTCAAATAAATGAAATAAAAAATGAAAAGGGGATACTTACTACTGACCCCACAGAAATAAAGGAGATCATAAGAGGATACTATGAACAACTTTATACTAAAAAAGTAGACAATGTAGATGAAATGGAAAAATTCCTAGGAATGTACAAACAACCTACACTGATACTAGAAGAGATAGAAGACCTCAACAAACCAATCAAGGTAAAGAGATTGAAGCAGTCATCAAACAGCTCCCCAAAATGAAAAACCCAGGGCCAGATGGTTTCACAGTTTAGCTCTACCAAGCTTTCAAGAAGATTTAATACCAATCTTACTGAAGCTCTTCCAAAAAATTCAACAAGAAGGAATGCTAACAAACTCATTCTATGAAGCCAATATCACCCTAATACCAAAGTCAGATAAAGATATTACAAAAAAGAAAATTACAGACCCAATTCTCTAATGAATACAGATGCAAAAATCCTCAATAAAATACTTGCTAATCAAATCCAACATCACATTAAAAGAATTATCCATCATGTTTAAGTGGGTTTTATACGAGGCATGCAAGGCAGGTTCAACACAAGAAAATCATTCAGTATAATACATCACATTAATAAATCAAAGAAGAAAAATAACACTATCCTATCAATTGATGCAAAAAAAGCATTTGACAAAATACTGCATTATTTCTTGATAAAATCCATACAAAAATAGGAATTGAAGGAAATTTTCTCAACATGATAAAGACCATATATGAAAAACCCACAGCTAACATTGTTCTCAATGTGGAATAACTAAAAGCTTTCCCATTGTGATCAGGGACAAGACAAGGATGCCCACTGTCATCACTGTTGTTCAATATAGTACTAGAGCAATCAGGCAAGAAAAAGAAATAAAAGGCATCCAAATTGGAAAGGAAGAATTAAAACTTTCACTATTTGCAGATGATATGATTGCATATCTAGAAAATCCCGAAAAATCAACAACAAACCTGCTAGAGCTAATAAATGATTTCAGTAGACTGTCCAGATACAAGATCAATCCACAAAAATTAGTGGTTTTTCTATTCATTAATAACGCACAATTTGAAGAGGAAGTCAGGAAAAAAATTCCATTTACAATAGCAAATGAAAGAATCAAATATTTAGGAATAAACTTAACCAAAGATGCAAAGCAGTTGTATTCAGAAAACTACAAAGCATTGCTAAAAAGACATCAAAAAAGACCTAAATAATTTGGAAGAACAATTCCATGCTCATGGATTGGAAGACTAAATATTATTAAGATGTCAATTCTACCCAAATTGATATACAGATTCAATGCAATCCCAATAAAAATTCCACCAGCATTTTTTAAGCAAATGCAAAACACAATTATCAAATTTATCTGGAAGGGTAAGAGGCCTCAAATAGCCAGACACATCTTAAAAAGAAAAGTGAAGTTGGAGAACTCTCACTTCCATACTTTAAATCATATTACCTAGCTACAGTGGTAAAAACAGGCATGGTATTGGCATAAAGATAGACACACAGACCAATGGAACCGAATTGATGGTTCAGAAACAGACTGTCACATCTACAGCCAAGTGATTTTTGAAAGCCTGTCAGGCCCTCCCAGTTTGGGCACAACAGTTTATTCAACAAGTGGTGTTGGGAGAACTGGATATCTATAGGCAAAAGAAAAGAAAGAAGACCCCTACCTCACACCTTATACAAAATGGATCAAAGACCTAAATATAAAAGGAAGTACAATAAAGTTCCTGGAAGAAAATATTGGGAAACATCTTCAAGATCTGGTGGTAGGTGGTGGATTCTTAAGCTTTACACCAAAAGCATAAGCAACAAAAGAAAACATGGATAAATGGGACCTCCTCAACCTTAAGCATTTCTGTGATTCAAAGGACTTCATCAAGAATGTGAAAAGGCAGCCCCTCAATGGGAGACAATATTTGGAAACCATTAATCCAACAAGGGTTTGATTTCCATTCTATATAAAGAGATCATACAACTCAACAGTAAAAGAGCAAGCAATCCAATTAAAAAATGGGAAAAAGATTTAAATAGACATTTCTCCAAAGAGGAAATACAAATGGCCAAAAAGCACATGAAAAAATGTTCCATATCACTAGCCATTAGGGAAATGTAAATTAAAACAACAATGAGATATAATCTACCAGCACGAAGAATAGCCATTATTAAAAAAAACAGGCAACAATAAGTGCTGGAGAGGATGTGGAGAAATAGGAACACTCCTCCACTGTTGGTGGGAGTGTAAAATGGTGCAGCCTCTGTGGAAGACAGGTTGGCAGTTCCTCGGGAAGCTAAGTATAGAACTGCCATATGATCCAGAAATTCCTCTACTAGGAATATATCCAGAAGAACTAAAATTATGACACAAATAGCACACCAATGTTCCTAGCGACATTGTTCACAATTGCCGAAAGATGGAAACAACCCAAGTGTCCATCCATCAATGAATGGATAAACAAAATGTGGTATATACATGTGATGGAATACTATGCTGCAAAAAGAAGAAATGAAATTTGGACATATGTGGTAACATGGATGAGTCTTGAAGACATTCTACTAAGTGAAGTAAGCCAGGCACAAAAGGACAAAAATATTGCATGGTCTCATTAATATGAACTAAATACAAATAATAAACACATGGAATTAAAACCTAGAGTATAGGTTACTAGGAGATAAGAGGAGGGTTGAGAAGAATTATGGATGCTTAATGTGTGTAGAAGTTTTAATTAACTTGACTGTAAAAGTGTGGAAATGGATAGAGTTGATAGTAACAATTATAGTGAGTAGCAACTGGTTTATAAATGGGATTGTGACTGAAAAAGGTAGTTGGGGAAGTAAATGTCAATGGTAAGAAAGCTAAAGAATAATCTAGGGACTGAATAACACAGTGAACCCAAAGGCAGTTGAGAATTGTGGTTGCAGGTACAAATGCAAGGGAGTCCTTCTGTGAACTAGAGCAGGTGTAAGTCACTATTGCAGGGTGATGGGAATATGGAGAAGCATGGGAAAACTACTACTGGTGTGACCTATAGACTTTGGTTAACAGCAATACAATAATATTCTTGCATCAATGTTAAAGCTGTACTGTGTTGATAATGGAGGTGTATATGGAAAAAATGTGCCAAATGTATGCTATGGACCATGATTGGTAGTAATAGTCTGATGATATTGTCTTATAATATGTAACAAATGCTCCACCAGGGTGTGAAGTTGTATGGGAAATCTATACATCTGTATAATTGTTTTGCAAGTTCACAATAGCTATAACAAAAATATATTTAAAAAATATATATTATGGGTTGGGGGAAAATACACCAAATGTAAGATAAGGAATATAGTTGGTAGTAATATTTTGACAATGCTCTTGCATAGTTTGTAACAAATGTTTCACACCAAAGCAAAAAGTTAGTGGAGGGGTGATGTATGAGACCCCTGTGTGATGTTATGTATGTTTATTTTGTAAGTTCACAATCTTTACTACACACTTATTGTTTACGTGTGTTCATGTATGAATGATATATATCAATAAAAATTAAAATTGAAATTTTAAAAATTAAAAAAAAATTTCCCCCTCACTAGGGTTGTAATAATTAACAAGCTGTAGCTTAAAAATGGCCATACTGGAAAAATGAAAATTATATGTCAACTTGATAGGCTTTGTATTTCTGTCTGCCATGGCTCCTTCGTGTTTGTTGGTGTTCAGTGTTAGTTATTCAATGCCAGTGTATGTTTTCTTGCCTCCAGATAGTGGTATTGAATTGTGTGAAATAATGAACTTTGGTTAAGCTGGAACCCCTTGCCTGCCATTAGCAAAGGAGTAAAATAATTAATAGTTTATAAAACAGACTGCGGAGCCTGAATATGCGCACGCTCAGCATCCTTACCTCTGAACCCATTCCTGCCCTGTGTGCGCTGCTCTCACCATTTGCCAGGGCATGGGAATTCTCTGAGTGTGCGTCCGCACCACACACCCAGGCTTGTAATATCTGACCCCAGTCAGGATGGCTGGGTCACAGGGCAGTGACTTGAATCATTGCCGTGCCAAGACAGATGTCCTCCGGGAAAGCTCTGGGCCCTGCAAAGCTTCTTCAAGTCATTTTAGCAGCCAGTCTTTGTCCTTGGGCTTGCCTGCCATTGCCTTCTACCACGCTCTCCCCTAGGGGAGTGCATGGCAACGGCAGAAAGTGGAAGGCTTACCCCTCCCACAGGGTCCACGCCATTACAAGCAGCATTCCTATCTAACCACACCCAGCTACCTGGAAAAATGAAGAAAGAGGGCTGTGGGCAGAAGCCCATATGGATGCTGTGGAAGTCCCTTTCCCAGGGCAGTCACAGGCCAGGATACCCTTGCATGATTTACCTTTACCCATGTTTTACCTTTCTACTTCTTGCTACTGAATTTCTCTTTGCAGGTTGGTGTCAAAATGCTTTTGGAATGTTTTTAAAACTGTAAAAATAAAAATGCCTTTGTCTAGCAAGAAGGCTATTGTCTCAGAACCCCAAGGTCCATTAGAGCAATTAACCTTTGATCACTTAATAAGCCTTTTGATCGCTGGTTTAACTGGAAAACAGACAGTAAAGTCATAAAACTGAAACTACATCGAAGAATCTGAAAAAAATATGAGTAAAAGCACAATTCAGCATGGCAGCTTCAAGTTAAAATCTAGTAAGCCTGTCTCCCAAGTCTAAGACTACCCCAGGAATGCCTGGGGGCAGGAGCTCTATGATTCCCTGGAAAAACAGGAATCAGAGAGCAGCCTCTGTATAGAACCCTGAATTTCTGTTAAACCAGTGTATGGAAAAAAATAGATAAATCTGAAACCCAGAATCCTCATGTCATATCTCCTTAAAGAAATAGAAAAAAAATTTTTAAATTAAAAAAAAAAACAAAAAACTGCATGTGCCATCAATTAAGGTCAAAGAATTCCTAGAAATATTAAGTATATAAAATACTTCTGTTTTAATCTGTGCTTAATTTTGCTGTTCTATTAGAGACTGCTGCAGAACTTCCCAGGATGGGAATTCAATATTCTTTCAGCTTCTATGTGGGTTTTCACCCACTGAGAAAATGCCTCATGAACCCTTGAACATATTCTTATGCTGTAGAGGCATGCCCCAGTTGCACCCCTCCCCTCACATCTTTCTATCACTGACATCTCACACCAGTGATCCTCCCCTGCTATAGTTGTGACCCTTTTGCAACCAAAACTCCCCCCCAAAAAAAGCCAAAAAAATAAACAAATACAAAATTAAGAAGAAATAGCAGGTAAATATTTTTAAATTTAAAAATTAAAATAAAATTTAAAAAATTTTTATTGTACCTTTCTTCACTGTAAGATTTGTTCTCTTTTATGTACAATGACCATTTCTTCCATATGTTTCCCCGGGTCTTATTTATTTATTTATTTTTTGCTTTATCTTCAAAGAAACTTTAGTTTACAGAAAAGTCACAGAGAATTCCTTTATACCCAACCCTCCCCTCATCTATTAATAACATTTTACATATGTATGGTACATTTGTTATAATTGATACACAAATATTGAAGCATTGCTACTAACCATGGTCAGTGGTTTACATTATGGTTTACATTTTGCACCATACACTTTTATAGGTTTTGACAAAATTTAAAATGACCTGTACCTGTCATTACAAGATCTTGCAAAACAATTCCAATATCCTAATAATGCCCTATGTTCCAAGTATTCTGTTCTTCCTTCCCCCTTCCCTCAGAACAGATGGTAACCACTATGTTTCAATTTTTGAAGAATAAGGTTCATAGTTACTTGCAATAATATTGAGAGCTTTAAAAATTGGTCTGTTTTCTTTTATTAGGCACTGTTTATATTCTCGAGAGATTCTTGCCCCTCTAATTGAGAACTTAGCAGGACTCCCCAGGATGGGATCTTAATATTTATTTGTTTATTGTGTGGGTGTCCGCCACTTAGATAACACACCATGACAAGATGAACACTTTTATATTCCATAGATGCATGCCCCAGGTACACCCTATCCTGTATATCCCCCCACCACCGACAACCTGCACTAGCAACCCTCCCCTGTCATATGTGCTAAAAGAGCATTCCCATATTGCAGTTTTAACTACAGACATACAAATCCCCAATGCTCACCTCTTCCTTCCCCAGCCCTCCCCTCCCTTTCCCTGGATAGCCCAACCCAACCCCTCAACATTCCAGTTAGGATGAATCCAATCACATCACTGCATCACTATCTGGAAGGGGGGATTGGGTATTAATTATTTTTAATCAGATACATTAGAAAAACTCCAAATCAACTTAGACATTGAAAATTAATTCAAACATCAAAATCACTGAAGATCTCTGATAAAAGAACAGTGACTTTATAGTTCTTCGCCATAGAAGCTGAGTGCATTTCTTATCCCTTGATTTTGGACTTGGTCATGGACTTGCTTTGGCCATTGGGATGTTAGCAAATGTGACACAAGCAGGCACTTGAAATGCATTGTGTAGTTGGGCTTGTGCTCTTAAGTTTTTAACATCACCATGGGAAGGACATTCCTCAGCTAGCCTGCTGTGCTAAGGGAGATGAGAGACCCATGGAACAGTGCTAGACTCAACCTGAAGTTCTGAGTCAAGGCCAAGTGATTTCAGTGTTTCTCAGCCCATTTCCAGCCAACCTGCAGATAAATAAGAAATAAATTAAGTCACTGTTAAAAAAAAGAGAGAAAGGCAAAAGTTATAATCAACAGAATTACATGACACCCTTCTTAACATCCACGCCTTTTTATGCAAAGATGTATGAGAGAAATCAAGAACTGTGAAACATACCAGCATTATTATCTATTGTAATAATAACCACAGTGAGCCTGGCCCTAAAACAAAAAAGTACAGAAATAAAGGGTCTGCGCAGAGATGTAGAATATTTCTTTCTCACCAAATTCTCTCCCAGTGTCACTCAGAATTTGTTGTATTGAGAGATATTAGAAACTTTTAAACTAAAAGAATAGTTGACAAAACCCTTCTGAAAGAGACCCAAAATATTAACGCATGTATAAATGACTTCCTTGCTATATGACAATTTCATTTAGGAAGGGAAATTGATAAAATGGAAACCAGGGCCATGCTTTCTGAGACTAACTTTGTTGTGTACCCTCCTCAGCATGTCATTGCAAGTGAAATGCTACACATCTTGTCTCAGAAACACATTAGTCCCTTGGAAAGAGAGGACACCTGTTCTGGAGATTTGTTGATTCAGTAAATGATATTAAGGAAGATACCTTATCGAAATTTTTAGAGAACAAAAATGTACAGAGCATTCCATATATTTACAAAGTATGGTACTTTAGTTCTTTATCTAAAAAAATATCTTTAGCAAGATGTGGCTCCTGGTTTTTTAAAAGTTTAAATATGTATTGTGTATATGATATAAAAGTATGTATGTGTGAGTATATGTTATGTATACACACATACTTATACATACATACAGATATGCATAATGGGGGGAGTAAGTCAGAGTGTTTAGATTCCAATAAGACTTAAAGTATAGTTCCATAAGTGGCTTTAGGCAAACCTTAAACAACCCATTGATTTCTATCATTATAAATAAGTAATGGAATTTTCAAGTTGTAGTGGTGGCATCCTAGCTAGACCTGATTTGACTCTTCCAACTATCAATGAAAATAAATATAAAAAGTCATAAAACAAGAGAAGCTGAGAGCCACAATTTAGACTGAAGATTCCAAAAGAATATATTCCAAATATCTAGTAAATAATTATTAAATATATTACTAATTACACTGAATTTTTAAAAGACAGCCCTGAATTGCACATGTTCTATCTTCTCAACCTGACTAATAATAGTTCTAAGAAAGGTAGAGTAAGTCTTTGGCTTGCACAACTACCTGATCCTGGCTTCAAGGTATGGGATTGTGAAGGACAGAAAGTCAAACACCCAACCAAAACCAACTCCTACACCACAACGCAAGAGCAGACAAGAATTGTACCCATGATTCTTTCTAATTTCTATCCCTTCAGGCCACTCTCAAAACAATTTTAACATGTTTTTAACTTCCATACTGACAATGTAAATGCCAGCAATGCTGGTGACAGAGTGATAAGAGGTGGTGTGTTTCATCATGAAATGGATTGTAGCACTAGGAAAAGTATTAAAGTAAAAGAAAAATTGGAAGTGTCTTGGGAGCATATATAGTAAATATGACACTGTGGTTAGAACACAGCAATGGGATGGAACCAAGCATAGTGATATATGATAAAAACAGTATTTCAATGCAATGTAAAATGAGTGACTATTCATTACAATTAGTTAAATTATTTAACCACTGGCAGACAAACAAGAAAGGAAAGATTGAAGAAAGCAAGGAAAGAGAAAAGGAAAGAAGGAAGAAAAGGAGGAAGGGAGGTAGAGAGAGAGAGGAAAAGAAGGAGGAAGGGAAAGAGAAAGAGACAGAATTACAAAGAAGAGAGAAAGAAAAATTGGAGATCCATTTTACATGTTAAACAGATTAAAGTCTAAATGATTCAAAGTTAATGTAAAACAAAAGAGATATAAAAACAAAGATATTATTAATAGGTAATATTGCTTGAACTCTTATTTTATGTTGGGGACTGTGTCAAATAGGAAAGGATATTCAAACAATAATAAATCAAGACCTAATGAAAAACTACATAAGACATAAAGAAAGGGTTCAGAATTAGGAAATGTGTTAACATTATGCATCTGCTTAGTAGAGCTCAGGAAATAGCATATATTAATTTTTATAGATGCTGAAATGGTAGCTAACAAAACTGAACATAGAAAAACATGAATAATAAAATATATCTATTTTGACATCAAATTCAGCATTATGCCTAATAGAGAACAGTAGAAGAACCTCTACTGAAGTAGGAACAAGACATTAAAACCACTATTACTTATCATTGAAAACATAAAATCTTCTATAGGGATACATAGAGAACAAACAATAGTGGTTATTTTGTTATTTTGAATGGGAGACTATATCTGCATAGATGGTGATAGGGGTATATTATACATTTTGTTATTTTTTAAAAAAATATTTGCTATGCAAGCCTTGAGTAAGATATAGGCACACCTCATTTTATCGCTCTTTGCCTTACTGCAATTCTCAGATTTTGTATTTTTTACAAACTGGAGGTTTGTGGCAATCAATAGAAAGTCTATTGATGCCATTTTTCCAACATCATGTTCTCATTTTGAATGTTTATGTCACATTAATTTAAGGTATGTACATTGATTTTTTTATACATAATGCTATTGCACACTTAATACTCTACAGTAGAGTGTAAACATAACTTTTATATGCCATAGGAAACCAAAGAAAATAATGTGATTTGCTTTATTGTGCTTTGTTTATTCACTTTATTGTGATGATCTGAAAACAAACCCACAGTATCGCCAAAGTATAGCTCTACTTTCCTACCCTAATCATCTGACTTTTTATGACCAACTAATTGTGACAGGAAGTGATGTGTTTAACTTCGAGACAGAAAATTTAAGAGTAAATGAGTGATTCATCAAGTTTTCCTTTCAATATACCATGAGGCTAACAATTTTCCATTACGCTAGTCCTCAAAAGTCAAATGGCAAGGCCATGGCATACATGCAGCTTGACAGAGAGTGGGGAGTAGGGTACAGGGGAACCCCATATTAATGTAATATTTTGTGTAATTTAAGTATTTTTAAAAAAAGATAATGAAAAAAGAAAAAAAAAATCTCTATTGTTAGGTTTTAGGAGCATTACCACAGTTGACCTAGCCTAGCCTACCTGAACCATACAGAAATAGGAACTGGGGTGGATTACAACCTAATAAAAGCTTCTATAATATATATCACATTTGGTTCAAGCTTAGGAAGAATAAGCAAAACTTAATCAGCCACTTGAAAGAGAGAGTGATTCATGCAATGTCCTGACAAAACATTTATAAAATGGTGCTGGTAATAACTTGCAAGGCAGATAAAGCACCTAATGCCTAATGAACTTATTGCTTCAGGGGAATAGATCAGAAAGGAGAATGTTATTAGTATAACTTGATTACTACTGGCTGCATTTTAAAAGAAAGGTATAAGCGTATACCTTTATATATATAAGAAAATATAATAATTATCTATAATACAAATTAGAAAGATGGGAAGTAGAGTGTATCTAGGATTTGAGGACTTGAAGGATTGGAAAATGCAAATGACTCTCATCTCCCTTAGTAAAAGATAAAACTTTTGAGCATCAAGTGTAAATTTTGTCAATCACTAAATCAAGAGTGTTGATAAATCTCTAAATCAATTAAATCGAACCCAGTATATATGGGCAGTAGAACAAAATGACTGAGGGCAAAAATAAAGACTATGCTCTCCTATAGAAGTCAGATAGGCTCAAGATACCTGAAATTAAATCTGAAGATTGAAAATTATGCATATTGCAGTTGGCATATGAATTTGGCTAGAATCAAATATGTATCTCTTAAATTTTTGAGAAATATTTATTGCCAGAAAACCAACCAATCTGCACTTAGGAAGACTCTAACCGTGTGAGACTTAAAATTAGGTCTCCAATCTTCTACAGAGAAGTAGCAGGTCAGGAAAGATGCTCAGCACTGAAAAAATATGATTCTATTGGTAAGAAAGGGCCTAAACAAAAACATTGTGTACCCCAAACAGTCTCATAACAGGGAAGCCCCCTTTCCCTATTATGAGATTTCAGGTCTGCTCTAGATGATTAGCTATTATGTGCCTTCCATTCTTTCCCTTTCCAAGTAGGAAGTTTTTTGCAGTTAGCGATATTTTTGCTTAAGAGAGAGAGACAAATAACTTGTCTTTGTAGGTCAAAAATAATCAGGTCAAAGAAGTTACATCTGTACCTGATCTAGACATTTACTTAGAATGTACTATGGATTAAGCAAAGAGCTTTGCATGTAACATTTCATTAAATCTACTCAACAACTCTATGAAGCAGATTATCGCAATTTTACATAAACATGGTTTTTGAGCATTCTATTAAATTTTTTTGTGTTTTCATTTCTATGGTCATTTTTAAACAATGATGTAAGAATATTCTTGATCATCTGGGTTATCAATTCATAACTGAGTGCTGCAGTATGAATTCAGTTCCCATGTTTATTTGTTCTTACAATCACATAAATCCATTAACTCACTTAATAGCACGAAACTCATAGGAAAGTTGTGAGAATTAAGTAAGCTAATGAATTTATGGTCCGGCGCTATTATTCAATAACCATTACACACACACACACACAATTTTTGTTGGTCTTTCCTAATGTCAGAATGGCACCAATAATAGAGGGATTGCTCTTGTATTTATGTACTTATATTAAAGACTATACCAAATATAAAGACAAAATTTCCTTTTGCTTATTCATAAAATAAGGCACATGTATCGTTACTGTTACATTCATGGGCAAATCTCTTGTCAAATACCAAGTTTGTGGTAACAAACCTTCAGCAATTCAATAGCAGATTTATAGCTTGTGACGTACAATAAAGTAAATTTGCTCCTTACATTATAGATTAGTGTTTAAAACCTAATTTTGTTGCTAAAATAGAAAAAAAATTTGACAGTGGCAATGATCCGTAGGTTAAATGATGATGAGTTCTCATGGCTCAGATGAAATTGTTTCAATAAGTGAATAATAAAAATGCAAATAAAATTTGTATAATTCATATCAGTATTAGTTTAGAAGAGCAAAATTAACTTCCAAATTAAATTAATTTTGTTAATTTGAAAAATTTTGTTCTATGCCTTTGTTTATACATAAGAATTATTTTCTTGGTTTTATACTAATATGTTTGGAAGCAATAAGCATAAAGAGATAACACAAAGCTCTATGTTTCCACATATTTAAGTAGTACTTACACTAAATATTAGAAGTTCCTTGAGAATATTTTCCTTAGATACAACTGTCATACATATCTCAAGTTTAAGAAACACCACACTAATTCATGTCAGTATAGTATAGATGATCATTTTTCATCATACAGTAGACAAAGTCATCCTACACATAATTGTGCAAATTCAGAAGAACACAGGTTTTACTAGATCAAAATTTTAAATTTTAAAGTCATAAAACTGGTAAAATATTACAACAGAAATCACCAATGGACAAAATTTCTAACTTCAGGGATTTCTCACAAATTAATAAGGAAAAGATAAGCATCCTCCTTTCCCCAAAAATGGAGAATATAGGAAACAGAAAAAGCATGAAAGAAGAAACACAGGAGGCTAATAGACATATGAAATGGGTTCATCTTCAATACTAATGAAATTAAAAGAAAAAAATCAACTACTTAATATACTCGTGAGTGAATGGAAAACAGCCACTCTTTTTCTTGGTGTGAATATAAATCTTTACAATTATTTGAGAGGGCACTTTGTCAACATACATTAAAAGACTTAAATAAGTGCAAAATCTTTTGACTCAAAGATCATTTCTAGGTGTTTAAATCATGGTAATAATGGAAAAACGTGTTCATGGATATAATTTTAAGATTTTCATCTTGGTACTGATTAAAACACCAATGTGAGAATAGGAAAAGAATTAATGCCCCTCAATGGTTATTGGCTTGAGGACACTCCATAGGTCTTGCCAAACTTCCCTAGAACTGCACTGCTGTCCAAGATTCTTCTACCCAACATTCACAGCAATAAGAACTGCATCTCAATCTAGGGACTCACTTTATCCTCTCACTGTCGTGTTTCCTAATAAATCTCATGCATATTTAATCTTGAATTAATACTGAATGGATCTTAGATGTTGATTCATACAAACTATTCAGTGATCAGTAAACTACAATCTGCAGGACAAATCTGGCCTGTGACATGGTTTTGTATAGCCCAAGAGATAACAATGACTTTTTTCCAATGACTATAAATGAAAACAAGCCAGAATATGCAATGAAGTCTGTACATGGCTTACAAAGCCAAAAGTGTTTACTCTCTTTTATATAAGAATTTTGCAGACCCCTAACCTACAGAAAAGAAGGAAAAAAGGTTATGGAAGGAGGGACAAAGGAAGGGAGGGAAGGAAGGAATTGGAAAAGTGACAGAACTGGACCTGGGCATTGTAGCTCTAGAAGCTATATCCCCAATCATTTCTACACTGCTTCCCTATTAAGAATACATTTTCTATAGAAGAATATCAATAAGTCCACTCTAATCCATATTTTATTCTTCCATCCTGTGGGCCCTGGGATGGTTAGTGGACTTATTGATATTCTACTATAGAACTATTGTGATTAGTAATGGAAGAAACTGTAGCATTGAAGTGGAGAAAGTGACCACAGTAGTTGCTCAGGGCAGGGAGAGGGAAGAAGAGATGTGATGTGGGGGTGTTTTCAGGACTTGGAGTTGTCCTAAATGATATTGCAGGGACAGATGCTGGACATTATATATCCTGCCATAATCCACTGAATATACTGGGGGAGAGTGTAAACTACAGAGTAAACTATTATCTATGTAGGGCAGCAGTGCTCTAAAAAGTATTCACCAAATGCAGTGAATGTGCCACAATGATGAAAGAGGTTGTTGATGTGGGAGGAGTGGGGGGTGGTATATGGAACCCTCTTCTATTTTTTAATGAAACTTTTTTTGTGTGATCTATGTATCTTCAAAAAAATACAATAAAAAAATTATGGGAGTGGTGGCATGGGGAGTGGGGTATATGGGAACCTCTTAAGTTTTTTAATGTAAAGTTTTGTGTGATCTACTAACTTTAAAAAAAGATAATTAAAATTTTTTTAAAATTAAAAGTGAATACATTTTCATTGTAGCATTCATGTATAATACAAAAGATGGGAAAGGGAATTTTTAAATAAACATATCTGCATCTCTGGGATTTAAGAGTATGCAGTTATCAAAATAATTTTTAAACAACCTTTATTTAAAGGAGGAAATGATCATGAATGAAAAAAATGCGTGAAAAATTATGAAAAGATTAGTATATATTACATTTAGATTCAATAAAACCACTTAAAGATTAATTTGATTAAAGATGTTAATAAGAGCTGAATAATATTAATATATATTTATATAAAAACTTATTAAAAAGTAGCTGCTTTCATAAATAAGCTGAGCAAAAATGTATAGTTTTCCTGAGAATTATTCTGCTTTTCCTTAAAAATTAAAAAAATAAAAGGAAAATGGGTAACTCATTGTAATTCTTCTACTTAATAATAATCCCAGAAGTGATAATACATTCTATTAAAATGCAACATGACATCTCTTATCTCCCTTATCCTCATTCTCATTTTCTCTTCTGAAGTCTTTCGGTAATAGGTAGATCCTCTGAAATTCTTGGTGCCTATTTATATTAAATATTGTCATCTACACAAAACCAACATCAGGCAATAAATTTAAAACAAAAGCTAAATGAAGCAAAAGTTGAGATTAGCAAAATAATGTGATTAGTGAATTCCCCTTTGAACTTTATGTGACACACCCAAATGCAATGTGTGCTCCAGTTAATCTGTTGTAGGGAAAAACAAAATTTTCTCTTTCATATGAAGGCTCAAATATAATTCATAGTTTTTAAACTATTAATTTAAAAGGAAATAAAGACAGTGTGCAAATGCACTACTATACCAAGATGTTAATGTATCACTCAAGAAGTGAAATGGTTTACCCCATTCACTGCCATCTTAATTTTCTCTGTTCCTTCCCTTTCCTGTGCTCCATTTAACAAACACCTGTATGTTACTGACTTCCCAGAGCTAACATATGCCTTCTCACAAAGCAGAAAATGTATGTCTGACTTCTTTCAGTATTATTTAAACATATCTATAAACATCATGTGCCATGTGTCTCAGATCTTAGAAAGGGTTTTTACAAGGAAAGTGAAGGATCTAAAATCATTCCAATGATTTGTCACAAAATGATTCATGCCCCACGCACTCTTTTTCTTTGCCCGCTCACCCAAGATAAATATCAAAGCTATTTGGAAAGAAAACAGAATTTCTCAAAACAATTTTCCTAAGGGCATATCTGGGAGGAGAAAGGACTTTGGAGAAGTGAGTAATGGTAGTTTACAGAATAATTATGTGTGTGTGTGTGTGTGTGTATGCATGCATATGTATATATTAGTTTAGGACATTTCAAACACAAATAATAGAACCACATCCTTCTTCCCTTCTAAAAGCTGTTCCAAACTCCCAAGTAACTGCCTAAACTACCAGTTTGTCCCTAGAAATAAACGGAAGCTGCTGAAGACTTTCAGTAAATAATAAAGGCTTTTGGTAAATATCTTATAATGGTTTTAAAATATAAACCCTTTAGATAACATAATTGCAATACATTTTTTATAATTCTTTTAATTCTCTAATTTATACTTTACATGCGGTGGTAATTGTTCTCCACTCTTTACTGTTTTTTGGAAGATTTGTGATGAATTGTATATATTCTTCTTTAAACATTTAGTAGTAGTCACTAGTGAAGCTGTGAAACTACCTGGTTCTAGCCTTTTTGTGTGTGTGTGGAAAGTGTTTTGATTAATAATTCAATCTCCTTACTTATAGGTTTAGTCAGGTTCTTAAATTTCCTTCTTAAGTTAGTTTCAGTTATTTGTGTACTTCTGGGACTTAGTCAGTTTTTAACTTGTTGGCATACACTTTTTCATAATGTTCCCTTATAATACTTTTTATTTCTGTAGGGCAGTAGTGATGCCTCCACCCATTTAATTCTCAATTTTGATAATTTGAATATTCTTTCTTTTGTTCTTGGCCAGTCTAGCAAAGCTGGGTCAATTTTGTTGATCTATTCAAAGGAACAACTTATAGTTTCATTGATTTTCTCTATTTTTTTTTCCTATTATTTATTTCATTTATTTCCACTTTAATCTTTATCATTACCTGTCTCTCACTTGATGGTACTTGATGGTATTTTTTCATTTACTGGTTTCTTAATGCTGAAGGTTAAGTTATTGAAATATTCTTACTTTTCAATAGATTTATAAATTTTACATAAGTGTTTCTATAGTTAGAAATCTCTTGTGATTTCTTCTTTGAGCCATTGGTTATTTAGGAGCATGCTGGTTAATTTCCACAAAGCAGAGAATTACCCAAATTTCCTTCATACTGATATGTAGTTTTAATTCAGTTGTGGTCAGAAATTATACTTTGTATGACTTCAATATTTTTTAATTTATGGAGATTTGCTTTATGACCTAATATATTCTGGGGAATATTCCCTGCGTACTTGAGAAGAACGTACAGTCTTTGTTGTTGGACAGAGTGTTCCATAAATGTTTTTTAGGTCTAAATATTGTTCAAATTTTCTATTTCTTTTTTAATCATCTGTCTAGTTTTTCTATTATTTATTGCTGAATTGCATATTCTTTTGATTCTGACATATTTTGCTTCATGTATTTTGGAGCTCTGCTGTTAGGTGCACATAGCAATATATTTCTATAATCATCCTTAAACTATCCAAATTTTGCACATAATTGTTTCAGTTAAGAGTTAGGTTTGGTTAGGAATGAATGAAATACTAAAATATTAGTGGCTTAGACATGAGAGAAATCCAGTGAAAAGCAGTAAATGTTTGGTATGGTTCTACCACAGTCATCAAGTACCCATACTCTTTTAATCTGCAAATGAATTTCAATCCTCAAGATCACAACATTGACCAAGATAGTTATTGAAACACCAGCCACAATGTCCACAATGCAGGCAGCAGGAAAAAGTGGAAAGGCTTAAAGAGGCATAGCTCCAAGCAAATTTAGAAATCTATTCAACATTTTTTGCTTATGTAGCCATATGTAATGTTTGGTCACATGACTTCATTTAGCTGCAAAGAAATAAAGAAAATGTAATCTTTTAGCTGCATATCTGACTACCCCCATTAATATAGAGTTTTCTTAGTAAGAAAGAAAAGGAGAGTAGATTTGGGATAAGCAGCAAACAGTCTTTGCCACCATACGTGTAACATGAAGTAAAGCATTATGAGTTTACTGTGAATATGGTGAATCTGAAAGTCATTTGCCCTTAGGAGGTTTCCTTTTGATGACTTTAGTTAGCAAGAGCCAGCTTTAGCCTCTGTTGAGGATATGGGCACTACATTTCCCTCTAGCAAAATACTACCCATTTATTGAATACATACAAAAACTAATTTATTTTTCAGAATCAGGCCATTTTTATAGAACAAATGTCTAAAACTGAACACATAAGACCATATTATAGATTAGATAAAACTCTGCAATCAGAGGTCATAGATGATCACCAGTTAGAAGAAAATAATTACAATCCAATTTGAATTAAAGTCTAGCTCCAAAATTGGGAGAAATCAGTCTTATTTAATAATGCTTGAGTTCCTTGTCCCTGGTTTTCCTTGAAAACCTGTGTTTTATTCTGATTTCTCTTTCTAAAAATTCTTTCCCTTTAAGTTCTGCATAATAAAATGATTCATTCATCATTATTTCTATAATTGATATTGATATCCTCTTTTCAGGAATGCTATTCTAAGATGTAAAGAAAGGAAACTTGGCTCAAAGAAATCCTCATCCTGACTTACTAGGTCAGCATTTAATATATTCAACAAATATAAATTTTTGAGTATATGTATAAGTTAAAATATGCAGTTTTTCTACAACTCTTTAGTATTAAAACTCAAAATATGGCTGATTTTTATATGATGTTATAGACTTGGGAAAGGAGAACAGAGAAATAAGAAAAATGTGATCTCAGGTGCTAGAAAAATGGGAAAGTAAATTAACAGATAAAGTGAAATTCCTTTGTCTCCTTGACAAAGGAATTTCAGAAAATATGCATGTTTTCTAAAGCTACGAAGGCCACTTCCACAGAAAGCACATTATACAGTAATTGGAACCATCTGGGGATGTTTCACTGTGAATATAAGTCCCTAGTCCTATCTCATAAAGCCGACCAGAGAGTTTTTGCCTTTTGAAATGACGATCCTCTTAGTTAGGATTTCAGGCAGTTCTTCCATTTCCAAACTCTCTAAATTTCACCTGACTTTCTTGGCATGAAGTGTATTTTCTCTTTTACTGGTAGATGTTATTGCTTCTTGACACATCCCTGCACATTTTTTACTCTGTCTGAGGGAAGAAAACAGCTGATTTTGAGATAGGGAAATAAGGTGTCTTAAATCAAGTTTTGCCGGTGAGGGGACCACCTGTTAAGCCATAAGTTTCTGGAAACGATGGTTGAGATGATATTTACCTGATGATTTTAAGTATTCACCTATATTGTGACTCCCTTTAATTGGCCACCAAGATATTAATAAAGTTGGTAACTTCCATATATATTTATGGTGATTTTGTGAGGAATTAAGGGACAGGGTAGTAAAAGGTTTGTGGAGACTTTCCAAATGACCCCTGTGCTGTTTCATTGTCCACAGGAGAATTGGGGTGGAAACAGTATACTTGGAGATTCATAAGTTAAATGTCTTCCTAACCTCCCACCTTTCCTAACAGTGCAAAAACATAAACATGATAATTTGCAATAATACAGTTTTCAAAACCTGAATTATTAAATATAGAATAAAATCATGATTGGGAGCAGATGAGCTTCAAAATGCCATTCTGAATATGCCATTCTGTGGTGGGCACTGGCAGACCAATGGCTCTCGGTCAGTGGTATATCCCTACTCATTCTTCCTGGTCATCAAGAATTGTACCAAATATTGACATCCACATGCACACACATACACACCTATACACACATGCATCCACATCATCTGAGAACAAGCATGAATTCTTAGTAATAAAGGATCCCAGAGTCATATTATGAAAGAAAAAGACATTTTCTCAAGACAATACAAACTGTTTTGAGTACTACTTACAGTGGGAAAACTGCTTTATATTAGAATGCTGAATGGTGTCCATGCCTAATTAATACATTCTCTTGCTTCTAACACATGCCCAGATTCTTTTTGGAATATAGGAAATGTGGGAATCATTTCAACCACCCTTTCAAAAGGAAAAACTATTTGCCTTTAATGGCCAAATTTTTGCCATTTAGAATCCTAGAGGAAGCTTTAAAATAGTTTTTTCTTTTACTGTACAGTGATACAATTCTTTTTACTGAAGTACATCATTCATACATGAACACACATAAACAATAAGTGTATAGTAAAGATTGCAAACTTACAAAATAAACATACATAACATTACACAGGGGTCTCATATATTACTCCTCCACCAACTCTTTGCAGTGGTGTGAAACATTTGTTACAAACTATGCAAGAGCATTGTCAAAATATTACTACCTATTATAATCCTTATCTTACATTTGGTGTATTTTTCCCCCAACCCATACTATTTTTTAAAATATATTTTTGTTACAGATAATACGAATTTGCAAAACAATCATACAGATGTGTAGACTTCCCACACAACTCCACACCCTGGTAGAACATTTGTTACAGATTATGAGACAATATCATCAGACTATTACCATCAATCATTTTTTAACTAAGGCATTCCATCACAATTTACTGAAAGTAGACAGAGTCTGTATGAGGATGTTCATAGTAACCTCATGGGTTGCAGAAATTAGTCAAACTCATTTTTCTATTAATACATAGTTAGCAGTATGACTTTATATTCTTAGTTGATTAGGAGATCCTTACAAAGAAGGAACATGACTAACCAGTTTATCTGAAGAGCATTTTGCATGGTAACCTGCATGTAATTGCAATGAACATATTTTCTAAAATTAAAAATCTGACTCATTATCAAAATAAGGATATTAGTTACTATTTATATAAAAGCCTCATAAGTTTATAAAAATCATATTTACTAATACATTTAATGAAGACATTCTAGCACTGAGTGGTAATGAAATATAGTTTCTTTCATTTGCGCATAAACATATTCTAGTTTCACCTCAGTTAAGCAGTTAGGAGATAAGTTTAGTTAAGAATTTGGAAGTAGTTAAAGTAGCTTGAATTAACTTGTAAAGCTGATTGATAGTAATGAAAAAGAACCCAATTTTCTGTTTAATGTTGTATAAAGTGTTTCAAATTATTCTTGGTAATAAAAGAACACATTAATGTGATCTGTGAGGTTTCTATAACTGAACTATGAGTTTTCAAAAAATATTGAGTGAAGATACCTTTAATTGGTCACTAACCATTCATTTCTAACTCCTTTCAATGTGGTTTTCTCCCAAAAATTCCCCACTAAACCCGCTTTTTCAGAAGTAATCTTTGGTCTTTTTCAGGGTCTATACCTCTTGAATGTTCAGCAAGAGAGAAATATAATATTTCATCACCATCTTTTTGAAACAACCATATTTCTTTGGCTTCTATTATGTTAGACTAATCTGGAAATTATTCAAATATTTCATTATATTTTTATTGTAAAATTTTTCAAAGTTGAGAGAATTTACAAAGAAGGCCAACATACTTACCATCTAAATTATATTATCATTACACTATCCTTGATTTAGTACATATTTATCCATTTATTCATTCCTCTATATATATGTTCATCAAATCTAACTTTATTCTGGAACATTTAAAAAGAAGTCACACTCACTTTCTTTCTGAGAGTTCTGGATGCATATCATTAAGAGGACTTCAATATTTTCTTAGCTTTCTTTTTCCTGTGATATAAAAGTCACATAAAATGGAATGCATAACTTTTGAAGCACATTCTCTGAGTTTTGACACATGCATACAACTATATAACACAAATCCCTAACAATAAATACAATATCATCATTACCCCAAAAATTTGCCTCTTGCTCCTACCTAGTCAATCTCTGAAACTTCTCCAGGCAAATATTCAACCATAAATTCAATGACCCTCTTCTAAATGTTCATACATAAAGAATGACCATACAGTATATACATTTTTGTACACAGTTTCTTTCATTTGGTTCAGTGTCTTTGAAACTCATTCATATTTATGTGTGCATGGTAAGTTTCATTCTCCTTTAAAAAAAAATATTATAGAAGTTGTAGATTTAAGAAAATCATGTGAAAAATACAGGGTTCCCATGTATCTTCCCTCACTTATGTAGTTTTCCCGATTATTAAAATTTTGCATTAGTGTGGTATCTTTATTAAAGTTGATGGAGGTGGAGGAGCAAGATGGCACTGGGTTAAAGTGCACCCACATGATCTCGTTCTGAAAAAAAAAAAAAAAAGGCTGATTGAGAGAAAAATCCTGCCTGACTGAGCTGTTTTGGGAACGCACAAAGCAGGAGGCTTCGGCGCATTGATCTGGAGAGAGGGTGAAGAAAAGAGTGATTGCACAAGGTAAAACAATGAATTTCTGGCACTTGAGGCTGGAGCTGTGTGAAGGCTAAGCCCCTCCCTCAGGGCAGGAAGCCACGTGTTCTTCAAACCTAGCTGGTCACACAGCTGGAGGAGACAAACTCCCAGAGTGGGAGGGTTCTGGTGAAGAATAGACAGGGGACCCCAAGTAGGGGTTCAGTTGTCTGGACCCCCTTTTTTGAGCTTTAAGGAGCACATTAGCTGGCTTGAGGAAAAACCAGGAAGAGGGGAGAGGTGAATCTGCTGAGGCAGCTGATTTATCTAACCTCTGTGGGATAGGGAAAATTGCTCTGAGAGAAGGTGGAGTCAGTCCTATGCAGCACACCTAAGGGGAGGGGACAGTAGGAGGTGCTTAAAAAGCTTCCAAGAGCATATTTAGGGTTCTCAGCAAGGTGTGGGTGCTCTCTCTCAAAGAGACAGAGTCATTTTCCGTGGTGAGTTAATTCACTAGGGTCCCATTTGAATTTTGGAAGGGAACTCTCACACAGGCTTCCTGCTGCCCAGGGAGAGAAGCAGTTAGGGGAAAAAGGGGGAGGGGGGGGGGGGGAGGCACAGATTCCTAATCAGCAGATTATCCAATTGCAAAGGGTTGATCCTGCCACTGGCAAAGGGACTCTTTTTGAAGAGCAAATCAATCAAGTGAGAAAGGAAGTTTAGCTAAGTGGAGGAGTTTCAGCCTTGAATGTGCAAGGACTCTAGTTCAATTCCTGACTCCTCTTAGAGTAGTGACCCACTGGAATATTAAACATCTAGCTGACACTTTAGGACAGGGAAAACATAGACATTATCCTTGTATTAGCTTCCCTTGGGTCTCTTATTTTT
This sequence comes from Dasypus novemcinctus, assembly GCF_030445035.2. Taxonomy (NCBI): domain Eukaryota; kingdom Metazoa; phylum Chordata; class Mammalia; order Cingulata; family Dasypodidae; genus Dasypus; species Dasypus novemcinctus. Next base: position 74,910,094 of record NC_080677.1, read on the forward strand.
TCTAAAAAAAGGTTATTTTGTTATATAATTTGACTTAATTTACTCACTAAAACCCACTTCAAAATCTGCAGTGAGAAAACCTCAGGATAATTGATTGATAAACACGGGCAGTCTGACAAACTCCACAAGGCCTTAAGAGGGAAGTCTGATTTTTCTTAATGTTTGGTTGACTCCTTACTTGCAGGTTTGTCTGTGTTGCTTTTGTTGTTGCTGTGTTTTTTTCTTGTCTTTCTTACCTCGTTATCCCTCACACTCTTTTCTTCCCTTTCTTTTTTTTTTCTTTACCTTAGGTGCTGCCAGCTTGTTTCTTGTTTGCTGTGTTTCCTCTTCCTTAATTTCCTCTTTTCTGTGTGTACTGATTTTGGATACCAATGCTATCTCTTGTCCTTCCTACATCTTTCCATCTTCCACCTTCTGTTGTTGCTCTTACCTTCCACCTCTATTTGTTTAGCCCCCAATTTTTCTGGCTTTTTATTTCTAACACTACTAATTGGTTTCTATCTTTTATTAATTCTCTCTGGTTTTGTCCTTTCTTTTCTCTTTCCCTCTCTCCTCATCATTCTGGCCTTTTAATTTACACTATGTTCTTCTCCATATTCAGCTTCCCAATTCATTGCAGGTAATTCACTTTTTTATTCCTATAACTCTATACTGCTCACTTGAGTTTAATATTCATTTTCCTAGATTTTATATGGTTCTTCTGCTAACATTTACAGTCAATATTACTATTTCTTTCCTTACCTCTTTGGCTTTCCCTGGCCCTAATATTTTTCTTTCAAGGGCACTTAGACAACAAGGAAATAGAATAAAAAGAACAAAGTTTCAAAGAGAAAACTTAACACATACACAAAAACAGTAACTAAATAAAATCTGAGACTAGACAGAGAAGCTAATCACCTGAACAAACCCATTAAGATAAAATGAAGACCAGACAGCAACAAAAAATTACAAACCATACCAGTAATCAGGAAGACATGGGCCAGTCCAATGAACAAACCAAAAACCAGGACTAGAGAAACATTGGACAACTAATCATAGCTGTCCAAACAAATATTATGGACCAACTTAATGAAGTGAAGGAAGAGATTAAAGATATTAAGAAAACCATTGGAGAGCATACTGAAGAAATTGTAAAAATATGCAAAAAGATAATGGATATGATGGGGATGAATGGCACAATCCAAGAAATCAAAAATATATTCTCAGCAAATAATAGCAGATTTGAACAGGCAGCAGAAAGAATTAGTAATGTGGAAGCCAGTACATCTGAAAACAAACAGATAATAGAACTTATATAAAAAAGATAGAAAAAATCCAGCAGGGACTTAGGGATTTGAATGACTAGGCAAAAAGCACAAACGTGCACATTATAGGCATCCTAGAAGGAGAAGAGAAGGGAAAGGGGACAGAGGAAACAATGGTTGAAATTTCTCAAAACTTTTGAGGGAGATGGATATACATGTCCAGAAAGCACAGTGCACCTCAAACAGTATAAACCCCAACAGCCTATTCCAAGACATATCCTTGCCAAATTATCCAGTGCTCAAGACAAAGAGAAAATACTGAAGGCAGCAAGAGAAAAGAAAACCATCACATACAAGGGAAGCTCAATAAGATTAAGTGATAATTTCTCACCTGAAAACATGGAGATAAGAAGGTAGTGATGTGTCATATTCAAAGCACTAAAAGCAAAAATATTCCAGTCAAGAATACTCTATACAGCAAAGCTGAGTACTAAAAAATGATGGAGATTTTAAAATAGTCACAGATAAACAGAAACTAAGAGAGTATGCCAAAAATAAACCTGCCTTTCAAGAAATACTAAAGAGAGTTCTGCAGGTTGAAAGGAAAAAACAGAAGCGAGAGAGTTGGAGGAGAGTGTAAGAACAACTAAAAAGACAAAAAGAGAAATAAAAACAACATATGATATACACAAATCCAAAGAAAAGTAATTCCTTGAGAGTAATACTGAATGTTAATGGATTAAACTCACCAGTCTCTTGATTGGCAGAATAAATAAGGATATATGATCCGTCTATTTGCTGTCTACAAGAAACCCACCTTAAACCCAGGGATTCAGTAAGATTGAAAGTGAACAGCTGGAAAACAATCTTTCAAGCAAACAATAACCGAAGAAAGGCAGAAGTGGCTATACTAATGTTGGGAAAAATAGACTTTAAATGCAGAATTATTGTGAGAGACAAAGATGGATACTATATATCAACAAAAGGATAATCTTTCAAGGAGAAATAACCATCATAAACATTTATGTATCTAAACAGGGCACCTCAAAAGATATGAGGCAAACAATGGAAAAACTAAGTGGAGGAATAGATGTCTCTACAATTATAGAGGGGGACTTTAATAAACCATTATCACCATTAGACAGAACCTCTCAACAGAGAATTAATAAACAAAGACTTTGAATAATATGTTAGAGGCTGTGGATCTAATAGACATATACAAAACACTACACCCAAACATAGCAGGATATACATTCTTTTTGCATGCACGTGGATCATTCTCTAAGATAGACCACATGCTAGGCCACAGAGAAAGTCACAATGAACTCAGAAAGACTGAAATCATGCAAAGTAATTTCTCTGACCACAATGGAATGAAGCTGGGAATCTGTAAGGGCCAAAGGACCAGATTAGGCACAAGAATATGGAATTTAAGCAACACATATTTAGACAAACAGTGGATCAAGGAGAAAATTTTGAAAGAAATCAGTACCTTGAAATGAATGGAAATGACAAAACAACATATCAAAACTTATGGGATCCTATTATTTTCTTGTTTTAACATCTTACCCAGGGTCTGAGGTCTATTTTGAACAATAGTGGTGCTACCAGTCATCCTTGTCTCAACACCCACCCAAAAGAAAATATCTCTACACTTCCTCTATTAAATATGATTCTTGGTGTAGATAAATAGCAGATACCCTTATTTATATTAAAGAAGTTTCTTTATTTGTCCTTATTTACTAAGAAATTTTATCTCAATGGTGTGTTAAATTGTAATTAATGTTCTTTGCATCATGAGTTGATTGTTTTTTTGCCTTCTTTAATCATTTAATGTGGTGGTTTTTAATTACATAATTATATTTTCCAAGCAGAATAATCCCTACTTAACTGAATAAACTTCACTTGACTGCAGTTTATTTTTGATACACTGTTGGGTGTAATTAACTAATATTAGTAGCTTCTTTGCTTCTATATTCATAAGTGAAATTGACCAAAAATTTAGTTATTCTGAGCAGTCCTTATTCAGTTTGGATATCCAGATTATATTAATCTTATAAAATAAATCAACCAGTTTTTTCCCTTTTTCTATTATTATATTTTTTGGAGGGGGAATTGTATAAAATACCTGTTCCTTGAGCACTTCCAGAACTCACAGCTGAAAGTATCTGGCCTTGACTCTTTCTTTTTTTGGCGGGGGAGCGGGCATGGGGGGTGTGATTGGGCCAAACACTTCAATTTTTTGTTGTTGATTTTTTTCTTTTTTAATTTCTTCTTTGATTAGTATTGTCATTTTATAGATTTTTCTAGAAATATATTCGTCTCTTCTACATTTTCAAATTTGGGACATGCAGTTGTCCATAATAACTTTTAAAATGTTGTTTGTATCTAATCATTTCCTCATTCATTCTGCATAATGTTTATTTGTATCTTCTCTCTTTTTTTATGGATTGGTGTCAAGAGATTTGTTTCTTAGTCTTTTCAAATAGTCTCATTTTTTTAATTGTTACTTTTTCATAGATTTATCTATCCTTATCATATGTTCCTTTCTTCTTTCTGTTTTATATTTACTCTATTGCACTTTTTCTAGCTTAGTAAGTCTTTAATTAATTTGTTTCCATCTTTCTTACATTCAATTTTGAAATTGATAGATTTGCCTTTATAGTTCAGCAGCAAACAGATTTTGACCCTCAGTGCTTTATCATTAAGCTCTAAGGATTTGAAATTTACCATATAATTTCTGGTTTAAACAAAGGGATAAATGACAGCATCATCAGTTTTTAGATATAAGAATTTTTTTCTAAATATTCTTTGCTGAGTTATAATTTTTTGCATTATAGTTATAGAATATGTACTACATTTTGTTAATTATTTGAAGTTTTTTGAGACTTCTTTTGGTGCAAGTTCATCATAATTATTGGTGACTTTCTTGTGTGCATGAAAATTATGTGTATTCTATGTTCATTTGATATAAATTTAGATATATTTATTAATGCAAACATCTTAATCATTCCATGAAATATTCTCCACCTTTACTGTTTTCCATCCATCATATATCCACTCCCATAAAAAAGTGTGTTGACTTACTATGCCCCCATAATTATATCAATTATCCCTTTTATGCTTTCAGGCTATAATTTGTCATCATGTTAATTATTACAATCTTTCTAATCTACTTTTCTGCATATATAGTATACTTTTTTTAATCAGAGTTCTCCCTTTAAACTTGACTTTTTCTGATTAAAAAACTTACAGTTGATATTTGCCAGATATCTTTTTCCATACCTTATTATCAATTTTTCTGCATCTGATGTGTGTGTATGTGTGTATGCTTGTGTGTTTTAAGTGAGTCCCTTTTAGTCAACAATATTAGCTCTTATTTTTTAATGCAATCTGAGAATGGATGTCTCTGATTAGTAAGCACTAACTATTTTTATTAGGTCTAACCATAAATTATTTTTATTAACATCTTATTAAAACTTGTGTCTGTCCTCTTATTCTATGTTTTTATACTTACTGTAGTTTCTTTTATGTTTATCGTTTCTCTGATTTCAGTTAGATTTTTCTAATATACTAAACTATAGAGTCTATTTTATTCATTTGATTATTATTAATTTATTAAAATTCTTCTAACAAATATTTATTTACTATTGACTACTTCCCCATCATTACTCTAAGCATTGGGGAATAAAACTGATTGCTGTTTTGTTTATTTTCCCCTGTCAATGTCTATATCTTATGAGTAACTGTTTTCCCTCTGAATAGGATAAAATGTTAACCCAATTTTCTTCCCTGCATTTCTCTTTTCCACAACTTCCTCAATATTGATATTATCTAAGGTTTTATTTGTGAAATTTATGATTACACAATTTTTAAAATGATACTTATTTAGAGATCAATAAATTCTACTTCATTTTTTATTTGTTCTTCATCCCATAAGTCATTTCTTGCTTATGGAATCAATTCCTTTCTTTCAAAAGTAAAACCTCTTAAGAATTCTTTCAAAGAGATTGTTTATGTTGATAGACACTCAGACAACTCATGTCTTTATTTTTGCTCTAACACAGAAGTGATAGCCTCACTGAATATGATTTCAGATTCAAATATTATTCCTCTGAAAACTTTCTTGCCTTAAGTGTTCCTGTTGATAAGGTTAATATGTATCTTTTTGGGCAATCTAACGTTTCCTTCTGGAAAATTATAATATTTTTCTTGTGTCTTTTTTAAAATTTTTATTTTTTAATTAATTAATTCTTTCTTTCATTCATTCATTCATTTATTTTTTGAGGTACCAGGAAAGAGATTGAACTGGGACCTCCTATGTGGGGAGTCAGGCTCAACCACTGAGCCACAATGGTTTTTTCATTTGCTTGTTGTTTGCGTTTGTTTTTAGGAAGCATGGGAGACCAAAACTAGGACCTCCAATACGGGAAGTGGTGCTCAACTTCTTGAGCCACATCTGCTCCCACTTTTGTCTTCACGGATTGTATTAGTCAGCCGAAGGGGCACTAATGCAAAACACCAGAAATCTGTTGGCTTTTATAAAGGGTATTCATTTGGGGCAGACACTTACAGTTACCAGGCCATAAAGTGTTAAGTTACTTCCCTCACCAAAGTTTGGTGCCATGTGTTGGAGCAAGATGGCTGGGACATCTCAAGGGTTCAGCCTTTCTCTTCCTCTTAAGGATCCATGGTCCCAGCTTCTTCCAATATCAGCTACAGGCTGGAATAAGGCTCATTTCTCTCCCAGGTTCAGCTGCTTTTTCTCTTTACAAAGTCAGGTGTGGACTATCAGGCTCTCTTTCTCTTCCTGGGGCTTCTGCCATGTCTGTGGGGCCATCTCTATTTCTCTGTGTTCTTCTCCTGTGTGTTTACTTATCAGGGCTCCAGCATCAGAACTCCAACTCTCCCCTGCCATGTTGTTTCCTCCATGAGTCCTCACCCACCAAGAGGGCAGGGACTAGACATTCTACTGACGTGGCCCAATCAAAGCCCTAATTATAATTTAATCAAGTAAAGGTGAAACCTCTGAAGTTAATACAGTCTAATATCCCCAGAGGAACAGACCAGTTTATAAACATAATCCAATATCTACTTTTGGAATTCATAAATAATATCAAACTCCTACATTGATCTCTTAAGTCACTATAATATGTCTAAATAGAAACTTTTTTTACCATTTATCTCTCCTACTCACTGGTTGTGTGCACTTTTCATTTGTAGTCTTACATTTTTCTTAAATTTTAACAAATTAGTAATTTTTCTTCAAATTTTGCTTTCCTATGTGTATCTTGTCCCTCCTTATAGATAGATACAGACATTTATAGTATTATTCTCCATATCTTTTGAGTTTTTTTCATTCTTTCCATGTCTTTTTTCTCCACTGCGACCTTCTGAGAGAATTCTTCACCTTTCTCTTCCAGCTTACTAAATCATTCCTCAAGTATTTTCAACAAGTTCTCTTCCCTAGCAATAAATAATGAGAAGGTGAAATAGAAAACTGAATGTCATTTGTAAAAACCACAAAACACTATTAACTGCTTGCATATTAATCAAGCAAAAATTGCCTGAGTGGTTTACAGAGTTTTTAAAAAATAATTCTTTTAAAATATATTAAAGCAAATATAAGTGAATGGGGAGATATGACATATGAAAGAAGTGAATACAATTTTAAAGGTTTTAATTGTCTTCAAATTATTCTATAAATTTATTGCTATGCTATTCAATACCTCAGCTAGACTTTTGGAGGAACTCAAAAAATGCATCCTAAAATTAATATGGAATTAACATTTCCATGAATTGCTAAAGAAATGTTCAAAAGGCGTAAAGAAAGAAAACTCATCTTATTAGCTATTAAGACAAATTACAGCAACAAATAATAAAATCATCCAGTATGGTACTGTTTCAGGGACAGACTAATTGACTAAAGGAATATAAGAATAAGTATTGAAATGGATTACTTGCCATATTCTAGAGGATATATTACTTATCTTTGAAGAAATGATGGACATTTATTTAATTGAGACTGGAAAATTGATTTCTTACTTTAAAGAAATAAAACAGGGCATCTAGCATGTATGATTACCAAAAAACCCCACAAAACCTCTAAATGAATAAAAGACCTAAATATAAAAGTAAAACTATAAAATTAAAAGAAGGTGATGTTTTTTGAAGCAGGATATAAAACACAAATCACAAGGGAAAGGACAACATAATTTACCTTTTGCAATTAAAAAAATGGACAACATAATGAAGGAGTTCTATTTAATAAAGATCACTCATACAGGTTGGGTTCACTAGGAAGCAGACAATGAGAATGAGATTAGTGTGTAGAAGGTTTATTATTAAGTACTCTTGGATCAACACTTGTGATAGGAAAGAGACCAAAACAGTATTGGCCAGGGCAAGAAGACGTGATATGATGTAGTCTCAATGAAGGCTTCTTTTCTGAAGCTGGGAAGGCCCTTCAATTGTTTCCCCACTGGGGGGAGGAGGTTGGGCCTTTATATATCCCTGAATTAACTAGCCACAAGATGTGGGCTGGGAGAGAATATGACTTTGGGTGACTCAATTACCTCCAGCTGAGGAAGTTCCTAGCGCGGAAGCATCACTCTTCACCACTGTGGGAGTAAGTCCTTCAGTCCTGAACAGGGATCTGAGCAATGCATCACAGAGTCCATTTCAATCACCAGACTGGAATTAAATACCTACAATTAATAAAACATATTGAGTACCAATGTCTAAAATATCCAGGGAATGCCAAAGAAACCAAGAAGAAATCATCAAAGGAGAAAAAAGAACAGAAAGATAAACTTGAATTGCTAATAAATATGTAAAGATGTAAGTAACCTCAAATAAAAAATAAGGAGATATATATCAAGGGCTTAACCAGCATCTGAACAGACCAACCAAAGATTTAATTCTCTGGAACATGTTTTTAATGGTATAGTTCAAATAAAAGGAGTAGAAGGGTCATTAGTAGGGAAATTACAAATGAGTATAATGCTGTTACCTTGAGGAAACAATTATGGTATCCTTCAGGGTAAGGCCCACTGATTGGGAGCTAATTTCATGAGACTGTGTGCCTTACCTATAGTGTCAGGATGTTTCTAGGGCCCTTGGGAGCAGGGAGTACCCCTGTATGAGGTTTGGTTTACTGCAGCAGTTAATGGGATCTGTCTAGACATGCATAAGCAAAACCCCTGAAATGATCTCCTGACTCATTTTGAAATCCCTTAAAATTTTTTTTGTGTTTAATGTTTACCCCTTTTGGTCAAGTTCTTTGACAAATGCATTGCTGGTTGGTACTTGGTAGTAATCCCATGATGCCAGGGAGGCTCAAACCTGGGGGTCACTTACCACATCAGGGAGAAGGTAGTGAGTGTATTTGCTGAGTTTGTTTTAGAGAGAGGCCACAAGGAGATTTTTATGAGGTAACTCTTAGGCATTAGGTAGACAAATTCCACTTTTACGAGAATAATGTTTAAATACAAGCATTTATATTGATGGCTTGGCATATTGGTCTGTGCTCTTTTATTAGGCACTGCTATATACTCCAGAGATTTTGGCCATTCTATTTGAAAAAGTAGCAGGACTCTGAATCTCATCAGTGTTGTGGTGAGTTCATCAGACTTGTCCAGGGTAACCAACAAAATGATAATGATGTACAATCCCCATTCCTCCCAAAACAAAGAGTATCTACAATCGCAAGCAAAACAGTTCCTTCCACCTGCCCCATAAGATTTGTTCCCTCCTAATCTGAAGCAGAGTGGGCAACATCATCCCAAAAGACTCAGAATTGAGGAATGAATTTAAGGGGGTAATGCAACCACAGACCAAAGTATATTTATTAGTATTGTAGTAATGGAAGAACTTGCAACATTGATATGAAAATAGGGGTTACCAGAGGTTCTGAGGGGAGGGAAGGGAAGGATAGGTGGAACATAGGGCATTTTTTAGGGCATTGGAATTATTCTGCATGACATTGCAATGATAGATACAGGCCATTATACATTTTGTCAAAAGCTATAAAACTGTGCAGTGCAAAGTGTTAACCATAATGTAAACTATAGACCTTGGTTAGTAGCAATATTTCAATATTGGTTCATCAATTGTAAGAAATGTACCACACTAATGTAAGATGTTATTAGTAAGGAAAATATGAAAGGTAGAGAAGGTGGGTTATATGCAAATCCTTTGTACTTTCAATGCAACTTTTCTATAATCTAAATCTTCTTTAAAAACAAAGTATATTAAAGAAAAAGAAAGATGTTAAGGATTTGGGCCATAAGTTTGTTTGTTGTAACAAAGAATTGTAAGAATTGTAGCAACCTGTGTTGAATGTTAATGAAATGGATATATAATATATACCACATGCATATAATGGAATAATATACATCAGGAAGAAGAAGCAAATCAAGTAAATATATATTTAAAAAAAAGATTGGTCTAAAAATATAAATTGCTTGCAAAATGTAAGAAACAAATTGAGATTTGTAGCACTGATACTGCTCTAACAAGTTTATCAAAACCCATAAAAAAATACCTTTTTTTTTTTTTTTTTGAGGAGAGCCAGGTCTAAATCATTACATGAAAAGAGTTTTGTAAGGCCATGATGGTACAACTAGATTCAGACTTACCTTCTGTGGTAGACTGAACTATGTACCCTAGTTTGTGTTCTCATTTTTCTCTGAGGTGTAAACCCATTGTAAACAGGATTTTTTGAAGAAGCTATTTTTAGTTAAGATGTCATCCAACTGAAGGAGGTGGGGTCTTAATCAGGATTATTGGAGCCTTATAAGGAGAAAGAAACCAGAAGCTAGAGTTATAGAACTTGGGGAAGAGATGGCAGCTGGAAGTCAATGAAACAGGAAAAGAAAGGAGACATATTGTCATATGACAGGAGGCAGGGATACAGCCAAAGAAACCCAAGATTTATCGGTAGCCAGCACCAGAATTTTAAAGACTTTGGGGAGAAAGAATCACCTTGCTGATGCTTCAATTTTGGGTTTCTCCTAGCCTCAAACGTAAGTCGGTAAATTCCTGCTCTTAAAGTCAAACCATTGTGGGGTATTTGTCACAGAAGCCTGGCAAACCAAGACATTTTCCTACTCATAAGTAACTATAAATGCTTATTAACATATATAAAGCAACTGTCTGCAGGCATTGGGCAGCAAACTACACCAGACTGTAATCTTTGGGAGAAAGGAAGCCTATGAAGTGAGTTCTATATTCACTCCTGCTTTCTGTCTGAAGATATTTTCCAATCTTCATCATAGAGAGATGGAGTTCAGACAAGATAAGTCTACCTGAGCAGGAAAGCACATTTTTAAATTTCGAGCGATTAAGGTGTATAAGATTTGAGAGGGGCAGGATATTAGACAGGAGGGAGCCAAGGGAAAGACAGCTTAAAAATTTACATAATTATTCCCTAAGATTCGTGCCCAACCTCTAAGCTACCTTTGCACTGACTGAGATTTTGGGAGGCATAGCAAAATACAGCTGCTAGGAGGCTGAGAGATGAGCAGAGATTTCAGAGGAAAAATAGTGGTGTAAGGAAATTCTAGTTTGGGTCCAGGTAGAGTATAGAGACCTTAGTGAACAAACAGAACATTCAGTGGAAACCCTAGGAAGGCCACAATCTAGGATTAAGGGCCATGCTCTTAGACTAATGGTGATTCCCTAGAAAGAGGGGAACAATTGAAGTAGACCTGCCATATAAAGTCTATACAAAGTTTTAACAAGATCAAAGGGATCCACCATCAATTTAATGTAACTGCCTGCCAGAAAAAAATCTCAATTTTTGAGAAAGTTAATAAAACTTAGAACCTCTGCCAACCCCACATACACACCTCTTATCCACAATGACCAAATATGTGAAGGAGAAAAAGATGGCAGGATATGAGAGATAAAAATAGTTAATAGAAGCAGATCTCAAGATTATCCAGATATTAGAATTAGCAAACAAGGCTTTTGGGATAAAATTTCTATAGTAGAGGATATAGTAGACGAAACAAAGATAAAATAGATGAAAAAATTAAAAAATTATACATATTTATACACTATTAGAATGTTTTAAGAAGAACCAAATGGATGCTGCAGAACACAGGATTAATGAGCTTGTATATGGAGAAAGGACATGTAATAATCAGAAAAGAGTAGATTCCTGTGAAGCGGAAGAAAGTAGAAGTCACGTGACCAAAGAAGAGAAAATAAATTTTTAAAGAAGAGAAACAAGGAAAAAAGGGATCTTGTATAGGACATTGAACATAGCATACCAAGGATTGAAAATATATTTTACTCCATTTTATGCATTTGAAGTCTTTAAAAAGGAGAGAGAGAAAGCACAAGGGGGCAGAGAATAAGATATTTGTGCCTACTGATGTTTTAACAGTGTAGGCTGGAATTTTTTACTGAAAATGTTAATTTGTTAAACTGTGATAAGTACACTAATATTCTATTTCTTCTTGAATCAATTTTACCAGTATATATTTTTTCTATAATATTAACTATTTTATTTTTGTTTGCAAATTATCATCAAATGTTACCTATAATATTTTATTTATTTAATTCTTTATGGTAATTGTAGATCAGTGATATTTTGTGTTCTAATGTTTATTTGGGCCTTCACTCTTTTTCAAAATTACTGAAGTTTGGGAAGCAGCTGTGGCTCTATCAGTTGGGCTCCCGTCTACCATATGGGAGGCCCTGGGTTTGCGTTCCGGGGCCTCCTTGTGAAGGCAGGCTCGCCCACACACTACGGAGTGCTGCCCAGTCTGCAGGCACTGTGGAGAGCTGACTCACCAAGGTGATGCAACAAAAAAGGGTGACAAACCAAAACACAGAAGAGCGCACAGTGAACGGACAGAGAGCAGACAGCAAGCAAACTGCAACGGAGGACAGGAAATAAAATAAATAAATACAGACAGAAGAATGCAGAGTGAAAGGACAGAGAACAGACAGCATGCAAAAGCCACAAAGGGGGGATAATAAAAAAAAAAGAATAAAAATTACTGAACTTTATTTTATTGGGGTCTACCAAAAAATTTCTCTCATTAATTATATCTATTTTTCCTTTTTTTGGTTGTATTAATTTCTGATGATATCTTTATTTACTTCCTTCCATTTGGAGAGTAATGATCTATTTCATCCTAGATCTGAGTTGATTAATTTTATTTATTGATTGATTGATTGATTGATTGATTTATCTCCCCTACCCCCCACCCCAGTTGTCTGTTCTCTGTATGTATTTGCTGCGTGTTCTTCTTTGTCCACTTCCGCTGTTGTCAGCGGCACGGGAATCTGTGTATCTTTTTGTTGTGTCATCTTGTTGTGTCAACTCTCCGTGTGTACGGCACCATTCCTGGGCAGGATGAACTTTCTTTCACACTGGGCGGCTCTCCTTATGGGGAGCAAGGACTTGCATGTGGGGCTCCCCTACGCGGGGGACACCCCTGCGTGGCAGGGCACTCCCTGCGCTCATCAGCACTGCACGTAAGCCAGCTCCACACGGGTCAAGGAGGCCCAAGGTTTGAACCGCGGTCCTCCCATGTGGTAGACGGACATCCTATCCACTGGGTCAAGTCTGCTTCCCTGAGTTGATTAATTTTAAATCTATCTTGTCCTTTATTAAATATGTCTTCTGTGAACTGCACATTCAAAGGAATTTGATGTTTCTAGAATTTCAGTCTTTTTAACACAAATAACCCCATTCCAGATCTCAAGGTCATATTCTTTTCTGATACATGCCCTAACTTTAGCATATGGGACTTCTTAGGCTATGCATTCAGGGAGCTTTAAGGCTTTCTCACCTTTTCATATAGATCATGACCCTGAGTTTTAGCACATTCTGCTTGATGCAACTGGAGATGAGAATCTCCCTAAAAACTGTCTGATTTCTCATTGTTCTTTGCATTGGTGTTTGTCCACACTGAGCTTAGCACTTTCTTTTTTCAGGGTATACAATGACATTAACAGAGACTGCCCACACAATTTTTATAATTACTGCTGACCCCATACTTTTCAACCACTACATATTCTAATGCCTGTTCTTCCAGCTGCACTTTATTCCAATTCACCATAGGTGAGAGCTTTAGGAATCGTGATGCCAGTTTTAGCCAGAATTTTCACCATCCTGCTTACCACTCACACTGGTACCCACATTACTATCAAAATGGTTAAGTAGTCCAGCTCTAAAATCCCACATACTTAGTAAGAATATCTGTTTATCAAGTATCTCACCCTGAGTTCTCTAGGACACAAAGCCTAAGGCAGAGCCATATATTAGTATCTTTTAAGAAAATGCAGTTTCAGGCTATAGGACTAGGGGGAAAAAGGGATTGAAGAAGGGAAGAGTGAAAATTCAATATGAGGATATGCTATTTTACATGCTGGACTGGTATAAAGAATGACCATGTGGTCACAGAATGAATTCATGTTTGAGCCTTTTATACTGGAAAGGAAAAATGAGAATTTATCTACTCTTACTTGTCTCTCATTGACCAAAATTACACCCCATGGGTAATTAATTCCCCTGCATAATTGGGTTGCTTATGAATGACGGGGCCATTGTACCTCATGCCTCAGCCTCAAACAGGAAAGCCTGGGACAGGAAGCAAGAGGTGCATGCACAGGCATGGAAGGCAAGGTACCATGGGTTGTGCCCACAAGAAGTGGGTTATTATATGTATTAGTCAGGGTTCTCCAGGGAAACAGACCTAACAGGATATAAATATTGTGATGTTATTATAGGAATTGGCTCACATGACCATGGGGATTGACCACTCCAAATTCCATAGAGTAGGATGCAAGTTGAGAACTCTGATGAAGGTTTTGATGAATTCCCCAGGAAAATCTGGCTGACAGTAGAAGAGACAGAAATTCTGATGCTAAAATCATCCATTCTCCTTTTTAAGGCTTTCAACTGATTGAATGAGACTTATCTCACTACTGAAGGCAATCTCCTTTTTTTGATTATAGATGTAATCAGTCACAGATGCAGTCAACTGACTAATGATTTAAATCCATGAAATATCCTCACGGGAACAATCAGAACAGTACTTGCTACATGGGAAGCAGGCACTCAACCACTGAGCTACATTTACTTTCCTTATATTTACTTTTAATGAGTTCTGATGGCCTTTGCCTTTGATAGCTAAACAATTTATGCTTTTGCCATAAATGAATTCACATGAACTTGCCATTGTGTTGTATACTTTGTGCTATTTTGCTCTTATCTTTGTGCTCAGTTTTTTGAAAGGTGTGGTGTGCCTTATTTGCCATTTTGTTCAATAGCAACTTTAAAAGATTGCAGCATTTCATAAATTTGTTCTGGTTTTACTTTGTATTCTTTGATAACATTCTTGATTATACAATTATTTTAGCTTCGAATTAAACAGAAAATCATAACTTTTAACCTCTTTCTTATATAAGACAAAGAATTTAATGTGCTTTTATCAACCCCATCCCTATGCTTACAGATCTTTGTTAATTTAATATGGGAATAAAAGTGTAGGTTATTATTGTATAATTACTTTTCTAATTACATATCCTTTTTAAGTCACATTTATTACATTTGTATTAAATTATCATACCATTTGTACAGAAATTAATTGGATTCATTCATATCAAGGATCACCATGAGAACATTTATTCCAAATTTTTAATTTTTTACTTCTCAATTTTAATTAATTTATTGGCCCCCAGATTATATGTTTGAGTAAAGTTTTCAGCAGTTCTAATCAGCACCATAATATATGAGACCTACATATGAGAAATAGAAAAATATTTTTAGCTGGGACAAGAACATTTTTCACCTGCTCCCCAGCTTTTTCACACTGCAGAAAAGAAGAAAAGAAAACCTTCTAGGAACAATTTCATTATCTTTTAGTATTTGGTGTTGCAACTGTTTAATTTTAAAGTCTGGAATTTACATTTCTTGTATTTGTTCTGGTTTCTAGATAACCTATATATTTTGGGACCAGGATAATAATAAGATAATTTCTTTATCTTTAAAATTTCAAAGAGCTTAACAAGGTATCTGAGTATTTCCTATTAGATTATCTATTTCAGTCTGGTTATTTTAAAATAATTTATGCTTCTTTTAGAAAAATACTTTAAAGTAGTGTTTTAGGATAATTCTCCCCTTCTTCTATGATGAATAACTTCTTTCATAAGACAGTTTGTCTGCATCTATTTTCTTTATTCAAGGCAGTGGTAGTTTTTTTATCATATGTCATTCTATGTCCTCATCCTTGAGTAAGGATTGCTCAATTCTATATAATTAAAATAGGACATAAATTTCTTTAGGTGTCTCTCACTACCTACTTGAATGCTGATAGAAGTTTCCTTGTATTGTCAAAGTGGAGGGCAAATTAATGTAGAAAGCTTCTAGAAAAATGTTTAGCTTTTAGCAAGATGGGCTGGAATGAGGAGGGAACTTCTATTGCCTGGTTCTCTAACTTCAAGGACAAAAATTTATTTCTGGATAATTCTGTCATTACACGACTCTATTTCTCTGAAGTAATCTATAAAAGTCCTATGCCTCCCTAATACTGCTCACAAGCACTGTCCCTGCCTACAGTTGACATCACATTGCAAGTTTCCATGCACCACTTTTTCCTCTATCCTCTCTTTGCTCATATGGCTTATTGGAAAATGAATTTTCTGAGTGGTTGAGAGTGATGGGTTCTTAGAGGGTAGTATTATATTATACAAGGAAGAAGCAATGTCCCTGGCTACCAATAAACTATATGGCTTGTGGTTGGCAAAACACTGTAACTCTGAACGAGGCATGGGTATTGAGTATGAACTGTAGTCTCACTCAATCTTTTTCCTTGAAGGCATTACTCATATTCTAGAAGCAAATTGTGTAAAGACCACAATTATTTCTTATCTCAGCCCAACCCAGTATTCATAAGTTAGTGGAAACTTCTTTCAGAATCTGGGATACTTGTTCTCCTTCTTTTCAAGTGTTGTTTTGCCTTCGTAAGCTTGGTTATCTTCTATCATGA
Organism: Dasypus novemcinctus; assembly: GCF_030445035.2. Taxonomy (NCBI): domain Eukaryota; kingdom Metazoa; phylum Chordata; class Mammalia; order Cingulata; family Dasypodidae; genus Dasypus; species Dasypus novemcinctus. Next base: position 74,926,349 of record NC_080677.1, read on the forward strand.
GCATTTTAGTGGGAGGTTGAAAGGGTATTTCATAAATAGTTTATGTGATGCTTCGAGTGCCTATTTTTTACTCTCAGAGCAAATAGCATCTTGCACTAATCATGACTTTAAGAAAGAAATATAACTTTGGGGTTTAATTACTAATCTGTAAAATGGTTAGATTATCTCCCCCCTGACCCAACTTGAAGTTCCCTGGATATTAATTGTTTTCAACACTCAGAGTGGCTAAGTAACTTATAAAGCTGAAGGTCAGGAGTAAAAAGAAGGATATCTTTTATCAGAGAAAAGAAATGAGTTAGAACTGACACACATAAAAATTCAAACCTCCAATTATGACAAGTTTAAGATAATAAAAATTTAAATCATTTCTAATTAGACCTTTTAGAATCTATTCCCTAAAGTAAAGAAATTTGGCTGGAGAGATTTAAAGGTTTCATTGCAGAAAACTAGGGTTGAGTGTTTCAGCAAATCATGGTCCTTTAGACTATTTGAGTCCATGAGTATGTGTATACACATGCATGCGCGCACACACACACAAATTATACTCACACTGAGAAAATAACAGGATTCATCTGTATTATGTGTAAAATAAGAACATTTGAATGTTTTTAATAATTTCATAACTAAAATATTGTGAAATATTAATCACAATGAAATAAAGACTTCTATATAATTTTTTCAGCTATTTGATTGTGTTAGGTCCCTGGAAGTCTTTCAGAATAAGTCTTTAGAATGGATACTTTTACCAATTTAGTGGACATTATATGAATTGCAATGCATTTAGTTGCATAAAATAGAAGTCAGTCTCTAGCTAATCCTTATGGCATTTTATTTTTCTTAACATAACAAAATTTCTGAAGGTAGGGAGTCAGTCTCCTCCTATCTTTCCATTCTGTTATCCTTAAAGAGAAGCCTTTATCTTCATGCTTTTCAGATCATAGTGGCAAGATTACCACTCCCTCCAGGCTGGAGAAAATCTTTAGGGGATTCATACTTATATCTCAATGCTTTTTTGTTGTTGTTATATGTCACCTCTAGCTGCAAGGGAGGCTAAGAAGTGAGTATTTTATTTATTGGTATTAAGCATTACCAATCTTATTCTATTAATAAAGTGGAAGTAGAAAATAGCTATGGATTGACAAATTAGCATTGTCTATCATACATGCCAGTGAAGACCATTAATCTCATGATGTTGTATAATCACAACAAGCAGTTTTAGGCAGTTCAAATGTTCAGAGTTATGCTAAATGTCAATAACTCATATTTGGGGCTTTTATTTTTTCACTGATAGCTCATTTATAATGAAACAATAAATATAAAAGTTTTATATACTTTATTCCCTGCATTATTCTAATGAGAGGAAATCATGGTAGGCCATCAATAACTTTTGAACAATACTTTTTTTCAATGAAAGCGTGATACTGAACCATGTTATGATCAATATTAATTGCATTTGGACAACATCTAAATTCTAAGTCATTTAACCTAAGCACCAATTCTAATTTTTTATTTACCAAGATCAGTTTGAAATAACTTTCTTTTAATGCCAACATATAAATAGTAGCATACTAAGTCCTAAATAGGCCCTGTAAGCAAACATGGAACATTTATTCAGGGAATAATTTTGTGTTTTGTATATCTCTATCAGTCTTAATAACTGAAATTTAGTATATGATGAATTAGTAAAGATTTAAAATTATTTCCTTATAAAAAATATTCTTCTGCACTTATAAAAATAATGTATTTTAATTGTATTCTATCTCCCACTAAAACATAAATCTTAGATTCTCTGCATTTTTCAAAATAGTCTTTAATGTTGATAATCAATATATACAGACTTTTCAATGACATTTAGGTGGGGGCAGAGAAGAAAAGTAAGGTGAGGCATCTGTTCTAATATCCAAGCTAAATGGTATTCCACAAGTGAACACAGAACATTTTTCTGAATGGAAATCTAATACTAATTCATAGCTAATGCAATATGGTATTACAGATTTATATCCAATTTCAAATCCTCTGTGAATTCAATTATAATTAATTCTATCTCATCTTACACATCTTTATTGAATATACTTTCAAATCTAATTCTGATCCTGTTGATTTGAGATGATTTGTGTTTTATAAACATTCACAAGCAAATAACAATAGGATGTTAAATATATCACATGATACATGGATTTTAGATAAAATAAGATTATTTCCAATTATAAGGGAAAACATGTAGAATATTATATATAATTTACCTTTGTTTATAACTTAAGTATTTAGAAATAAAGAATATATAGGAATTAAAAAACAAGAATACTCTGCAAAAGACAATACGCCCTATATGATACACACACATATATTGACACATGTAAATTTTTAGTTGTATGATATATAGGTAAATAAATATAAGATGATATTCTGAAGGAGCAGGATTAACAAAACAAATTTTGTTTTCTCTCACAATGCCCCTTCAAATCTGCTCCTAAGGTTAACTCTTCTTATACTCTTGGCTGAATTCTTTGTGTTGTCTCCCCATAGCTATATTAAATAATAAAAATCCTGTTAGCATTTAATCACATAAACTGTTTCAGTTTTGAAACTGAGAAGTCTTACCAGAGTAATAACAAAAACTCCGAGCTGTAATAAAAAAAAAAAATCAAAACTTCTGTCCTGCCTCATCAGGGCTGCTATAGTAGGCAGGCCTGCAGTGTGAATGCAGGCCTGGAAAGATACTCTTCTATCCTCCCAACTTTTCTTTCTATTTCTCTGCAGTTCAACTACAGTGTTTTTAGCCACACCGGGTTCAAGGCAATAGAGAGAGAGGAGAGGTGAGGGCATAACAAAGCCCCTCCATTATGTTGGTACTTCTTGAGCTGGCATCTTTGCTCTCCAGGTTTGGTGGTTGTCAAAAGTAAACTCTTGATTTTCTTTCTCTTGCAGGATGTTTCATTTTCTTGCAGGGGTCTTCAGAGAATTCACTCCCCTTCTCATTGCTAGATATTGATATAGCTCCAGCTATCACTTACAATGCTTCTTTGGCTCTGTGTCTAGCAATCTATCTCTACATAGACTCTGTCTGTTGGGATCCTAATGCTCCTTAGGGAGCTCTTTTGGGAAAAGCCCACTTAGGATAATTCCAGGCTAGCTCTCATACACATGTATCTGGTCCATATTGTCGCCGTGTATCTTTGGCCCATTTTCAGTTATAGTTGAAGTTACTTTTCAAAATGAAGTCTGCTTGGCTGTTGTCACAACTGCTTTATTTCAGATGTATTTAAGTTAAACGTATCACCGAGTCTTGGATTTCTTATTTTGCAGTCATGTATTTAAAACACTGAAAAATTATCATTAAACAGTAAAACATTAACAAAATATTAATACAATTGGTGGGCACATTAACCGATGTTAGAAATGCTGTAAATCACTAAGATAGGCCAACATCCTTATTTTACATTTGAAAATGCAAATAATCAATTTGACCAAAGTTATTGGCCAAGGGAAGAATAAAGTCTTATTTGATGCATTAAAAGAGCATGGGATCCTTGAGTCAGACCGACACAGCTTTGAGTCCTTTCTCTACAATGTATTAGTTATGAGAACTTGGCCAAGTTTTGTTAGGTGTATAGTTTTAACTTAGTCTTCTTTAAAATGGGAATAATAATAATAACTCTAAAAATTATAATTGTTATTGTTTCAGTGATAAAATAAAATATAATATATGATATATGTCACATAGTAACAGCTAGTTATTTTTGCCTTCTAATACAGGTTAAATTACTATTTTTTTTCATTACAACTTGTGATTCCTTCAGATATTTCTTATTTGTGATATTAAAATTAATATAAATATATATATGATATTAACTATATGTATACATATTTGACATTATTTTCAGTTTATAAAAAATATTACTTGCAACAGTAAGTGTATGTATGATGCATTAAAATGAGAATCTTTGTTTTGTTATGCTAGATAAAACAAATTTTAAACTATTAAACTTGGCTTTATTTTACTAGATAAAGCAAATGAACCAGTGAAAACAGACCTCATGTCTAATTAATTAATCTTAGGTATTAACAAACCAAGTAGAGAAGCTTTTGGTTCTATTGTTGTAGAGGAAGGACAGACAAATGGAGAAAAGTCTTCCATTTCCAAAGGGAGAAAACTCTATAAGAATTCTGATCCATGGTCACAGAGCTTTAATTATGAAAATCCTGATCGTTTGGATGCTCACAACTCCTTAGCATCTCCTTCGAACAAGCCATCTATGTTGGAAGCCAAGCAATAGTGGAGCTACGGTTGTGTGGAGTCACTTGCATTGCATTTGTATCTATTATATTCATTCAAAGGGAAAATACTAGTAATGCTCACATGGAGAGTGTCACTACTGCCTTCTTTATCCACAGCCCCCTCATAAATATGCATTTATTTTAGGGTTCTGTGTGATGAATACTTAATTTCCTTTGTCAATGTGGGTAGAAGTATTGGGAGGCAGGGGAATAAAGACAAGCTTTTGTAGCCTTATCTTATTTCTCTAAACCAAGGCAGAACCAAAACAATACTTCAAGGATCTACAAGATAATATCTTGGTCACATTTCTGGATAATGCCTCTCTTCAATATCTAAGATTCTAAGAAACATTAAGTATAACTATCAATGGAACCTATTTGGGTTCCATTAGTATACTTCTTAAGATTAGCATTATTACTTTTTAGGCCCACTTTGTGTAGAAAACAAATATTTCCCCTTCAAAAATGTTAATATTTTGCTTGTCATAAACCAATGTTTTAAGGTATCTCTTCTTGTGAAACATAAAGGGAATTATGGTATTTAATTGGAAATATCAGGATGAACTCACAGTTTTAGATAGTATATATGATATATGTGTCATATATACATAAATATATTTAAAATATCTCTAAGTACATTTCTTAGCTCTGTCCACTGAAGGAGCCTGTAAGAAATGGCCTGCCAATAAAAATAAGCAAGTCTAATACTCAGATCGTAGTTTCTAAATATCAATCCCCGCTAAATAGAACCAGGGCTCCTTAGAGGAAAGGAAGATTCCAGAGCTGGGCAAAAGTATGAACAAGATGAATTCAGAACATCTTATCCTACCAGGAAGCAAGGATGTGCTCAAGGAATCAGAGGGATATGACAAAAAGACACAGGAGCAAGCTTGAAGAAGCTTCTAGTAGCCAAATCTGGGACAATTTGAATATCAAATAAAGAAAGTTAGTAACAGAGTATAACCCACTGAATTAAATAAGAATTTATCAGTTCATACTGATATAAATTTAAAAAACAAAGGATTGATATTAAAGGCTGTTCATTCATTCATTAGCTCATTCAGTAAATTTGTATCATGCAATTGTACAACCAATGACTAAGAATCAACCTGTAGGATGTAAGCCTCCTCCTGCTATGTAGAAAGCCTAGAACAAGTACCACAATCAGGGTGAAACTTACCTCCTCATACTTTGAGCAAATGTAACATACCAGACAGAGCAGATGTGGCTCAAGCAATTGAGTACCTGCTTCCCACATGGGAAGTTCCAAGTGTGATTCTCAGTGACTCCTGAAAAAAAAATCAACAAGCAACAGGCAAAACAAATGATAAAACCAACTCAGGGAAGCTGATAAGGCTCAGTGGTTGAGTGCTGTCTTCCCACTTATGAGGTCCTGGGTTCAATTCTCGGCCCCCAGTACCTCAAAAACAACACAAAACAAAGTAACATACTGAACATTCTTTTTGGGCGGGAGCACTAATATTTTTGTGCTCCAAGGATTTACTTAGAGTTCTGTATGGTTATTTTAATGCTATATCTTTGTCATCTCCTAAAGTACAATGCAGTGATTATTCTCTGACGAAACTACCTTTGATTTGGCCTGTCAGAAGATCCATTATGCTGTATTGATTACATTTTCAGTAAACTATAAACGGCACCTTATCTTCTGATTACCTGAAAACATATCAAGGTAGGTACCTAAATAAATATGAACGTTATGAAAAGCAGAATTTTTGTGACATTCCATGTGAACATATATCGGTTAAATTTAGTTAGCACCTAAGGAAGTATATTTATATTCTGGGATTCTGAAGTATCATTAGACAATATTCACCTGAATATCAAGAGGAGATAAAGGTTTTGTGGAGCCTGAAGCTTATACAATTTGTCAGGCCCTCTTTAAAAAAAAATTCAAAATTATGAACATGAAGCAGATATACAATGAATAGCTATTTAGAATAAGCAATGAAATACCAACAAATTACAAATTTTAAAAAGTTACTCCCACAAACATAACATAATTGAGAATGGCATAATCTTATTTTATTAGTTAACCTCCAGCTACACTTTTTTAATGCTTTTTTCCCACATATTTTGGCCATGTATTATTTGATCAACTCACTAAATGACAAATAATTTTGTAATATCATTTTCTAAAGATAGAAAAGAAAGATAGCTTAGTTTTTTTCTCTAGCAGTATTTTATAAAATGAACTTTTTTGATTGCTTAGAAAAATTTTTCTTTAGCTTTGCAATTTATTATTGAAAATGTCATGTAAATCTTTAGGATTATTTTTAAATTGAGGGAAAATCTCTATAAAGATTCTCTTTTATTTGAGCTATGTTACTGAAGTATTATTTTAAATTTTGTGATATAGGAAGAAAGACTCTGAAACAAGGTTAACCCACCGGTTGTTGATCACCTTATGTACCATGTTGTCTGGCTGACACTGGGGTAGAGGAATATTCCCGGCAGCCCTTGGTACACAAGGACAACTAGCCACACCCAACTCTACACAAAAGTAACCATGTACCACATATATGTACAACACTAAACTTAAGCTAAATATATTCTGAAGGCGACTTAACCTTTAACCAGATCCTAAAGTAAGAGTGGTAACAAACGTCTCAACAATTAGGTTAAAACCAGTTTGATTTCATGAATTTTACAAAAGCTATGATTACACGAATGCATTAGTAAAGTCCTCCCAGGAACTTGGAAGGGGCTTGTGCAATTAAGGAACACTGAAGCTTGTGTTTCATTACATTCTTGGTAGCCTAATGCTACAAATAGAGCCTGGGATAAGGTTCTATTATAAATGAATTTATCTCTGTTCATTTTTCCCAGGTGCATTGATTCTCCTCTAGAAAGTAATGGAGGAGTTCAATTTACCCACCCTGACATTCAGGAAATGTTTTTCAAGCTCCTTCCATGTACCAGACCTGTTTTAGGCACTAAACTTAGAGCCGAGAACAGAACAGGTTTCTGCACTCAGAAAGCTTACATTCTAATGGAAGAAGACAGACGATACGCAACAAATATAGAGAGGTGATCTTAAATCATAATAAGTATTCTGAAGGAAATGAAATGGGGTCATGGTAGAGAGAATATACTTGGGGGAAACAGGGGAGGGAAGGAACTATATTGGCTAAGGGACTGCAGAAGTTCTCTATGAACTCAGCTGGGACCTAAATGAGGAGATTTTAGTCATGTGAGGATGCAGGGAAAGACTATTTCAGGCAGAGGAAAGAGCAAATGAGAGACATATATTTGGAATGCTTCAAGGACAAATACAGAGGTATACCTGGAGTACAGTGAGCACAGGGTGCTCATTGTCTATTCAGTTCTCATTATCTTGAATTCCTAATTATTTTCCATAAAAATCTCTTGAGAGGTGTCTTTCGCAGAAAATCTTAACCCTACTAATCATGTGTAGGTAGGCAGATATAAGAGAAGCCTTATGTGAATTGTGTAAACTTGAGTGACTATGTGTGAAGTCAGAAAGAAGTAAAAAAGTAAGAGAGAATGAAGCAATCTTTAATTGTTTACTTCTCTTGTTCCTTTGATCTTCTTGGCTCAGTTCACTGTGAAGATCACTATGGCACGCCATTTATAAAACTTTGTAGAATTAGAAACCTCCAGAGACTTTTCTAGTGCAACTTCCTGGATGTCCTCACTTTACAGGTTTAGTCAGTGGTTTTGAGAGTCAAAATAGACCAAAGGAAACATTGATTTAAATTGATTCACTCTTCCCTGTCCTCCCATCTCTCTTGCTTCACCCCATGCTTTCTTCTCCCAGATTCTCTTCCAGCTATTCTACTTCCGCCAGGCACTTAAGAGTTAGAAAAGTTACCAGGTTCCAAGGTTAGAACCCAAGTCCTGGTAAATACAGTGTGATGAATGTTGTCAAGTATAGCTCTACTACCCTAACTGAAAAAGAGAGAGAGAATAAACAAACACATAAATCATGCTATTATATCATGATTTACATGCAGTAATAATTGGCTCTCAATGACAACATATTTAAAATTATGCTGAAAATCCATACTAAATATGCTAAATGATAAAATTACATTGAAAATTTTATATCAAAAATTATTCCAACCTATAAATTCTCTAGTTAAAAAAATGTAAAATATATTTATATAGTATTCCAATTATAATTTGCATTAAATAGGAATGATTCATCATATTTAATATTCATTATATGAAATCAAATAATTATAAACATTTTAGTGGTTATTAGCTACTAATGATAACAAATATATCATGGAAACTGTTCCAGTGTAAATATTACATTATAAATCATAACAATGAAAAGATATCCCATTCATTCTTTAAACAATGATTTACTGAGCATCTGCTGTGTGCAAGGCACTGTGCTGGACCACATGTATCCAGGGATGAATTCTTAATAACTCTGCCCTAAAGAAACCCACTAGTAATAAAGGCAGATATGTAAATTAGTAATTTCAAAGCAGACTGTCAAATACTAAGATATTGGAGCATGAAGATCGAGTAATTCTATAGGCAGAAGGTAGGAGAGAGTAATAGGAGGTTTCTTAAGAGAGGGACTGCTTGAGGAGGAGTTTAAGGATGAGTTAGAGTTTATTGGGCAAAAAAAAAAAATCAATGAGAAGGATTTTAACGAAGAAAGCAGTATATGCAAAGTCACGGTCAAGAATTAATTAGAAAGGTACATGGTAGGAAGGGGTCAAGGGAGAATGAAATTATAAGCAAGGATCAAATTTTAGAAAACCTTATAGAGTAATTTAAGGAGAGTTTAACTGAATGCATAAATTAATAAAGGTGAAAATTACCTACTCTCTAACATGCCAAAATCCTTACCACCATCTCAGGACCTAGATACTTCTTTTTTTCTGCCTTACCCCAGATTTTGCACAACTGAATCCTATTTATCATTCTGGTCTTTCTTGGCTTAAAAGTCAACTTCTATGATAAGCCTTCCATTACTGTCCAAGTAAAGATGTGCCACTCTACCTACTTACCCCTACCATAACCTCATGATTTTTTTTCCCAAGATTTATTTATTTATTTCTCTCCCCTCCCCCACTCCCCCTCCCCCACCCCGGTTGTCTGTTCTCTGCGTCTGTTTGCTGTGTCTTGTTTAGCCACTTCTGTTGTTGTCAGCGGGCACGGGACTCTGTGTTTCTCTTTGTTGCGTCATCTTGTGTCAGCTCTCCGTGTGGGTGGCACCATTCCTGGGCAGGCTACACTTTCTTTTGCGCTGGGCGGCTCTCCTTACGGGGCGCACTCCTTGCGCATGGGGCTCCCCTATGCGAGGGACACGCCTGCGTGACAGGGCACTCCTTGCGTGCATCAGCACTGTGCACGGGCCAGCTCCACACGGGTCAAGGAGGCCCTGGTTTTGAACCGCAGACCTCCCATGTGGTAGACGGAGGCCCTAAACACTGGGCCAAGTCCACCACCGACCCCTTGATTTTTAATCTCCATTCTTGCAAACTAGGACTGAGAAAATCATGAAAATTGCTAAGTGATGTGTGGATTCCAGTGATTGCTGGCTGGCAACCTTCCCTTTATCCTGTATAAATACACATTGTTCACTAGTAGTCAAAGGAATAGACACATTTAGAAAGCAGAAGAGAAATTTTTCAGAGATACTTGTATTTTATTATTTCAAAGGGACAAATCCCTAGTGTAAAATCATCAGATAATATGACAAAAAAGTGAAGCATTTGGAAAGTGTGGAAATACGTTTCTAGCCCTGTAATTCTTGCCTCATATGCAAATCTTTTTACCCTGAGGAGAGATCTATGTTTGTCTCCAGAGAAAATGGCTGAGAAATAAATCTCCATTAGTACTGGGGAAACTTAAAAATCTTTTATTTAAGCTTTCTACTAAATTAGGGAAGCTTCAGGGAATGTTTATATATAAATTGACACCCTTTAAAATATTTGTGGTCTTAAAAAGGAAAATGTAGTATGTTTGTTGCTTTTATGATCTACAAGATGTTTCAAGGAGTCCCTGAACTCCTGCATTCATATAATCACATAAACTACGTGTATAGAATTCTTTGCCTCTTCAAATGTGATTAAAAGAAAAATACTTTTTGCTACTAAATGAAGGAAATATGTCCTTATTTCTAGTAGCCCTGTCAAGATACTGTTGAAGATAGAAATAAAAAGTGTAAATAGAATGTAAAGTAGTATGCACAATTACATTTTATTATTAGTATGTCTTTGAAATTTTTTTCAAATAGAAGTCTTTTAATTTTAAAAGACTTTAATAGATGTGTATATTTAACAAAGATGCAAAACTTCTTGGAATTCATTTAAATCTGGACCCATATATAACTTTGATGAATATCACACAGCAATATTAACTATGAAAAAAAATTCATAATTGTCCTTAAAGAGCATGGGCTAAGTTGTATCACTTATCAATGAAAAATTTTATATTGTGTCCTATTTACTTATTCATATTTTTCATAGTATATTTTTATTTATATAAAATGCATTGAACATTGAATCAATATTGAATAAACTTGCTTTATAAATTTACATTAAATTTGTGGTAGAAGTCTTCAAATATCTTGTAACTTCAGGGTCAGTGAATTGTTTACAAAAAGGAATTTGGAAAAAGATGAGTGATCCTATAAGTGTAATAAGAGTTAACAGTGGAAGCAGTCAATTGGAGGGGCACATGAAATATTAGAGTCGGTCCTCATAAGAGGGAAGTAATAGGCCAATTATATGCAGTTCTGGTCAGGTCACAAATGGAGAATGTTTTAAAAGTACATTTGCAAAATTAAGTATATTAATCAAAATGATGGAGTCCTGGTCTTTGACCAAATACATTTCTGACATAATACAAAGTAGTGAAGACATTTAGGCTTAATGATTAAGCTAGCATGGGTCCACAAGAACGTCATGCTTTCTAAAGAAAATATGCGTTGTTCGATATGACTTGTTCTTCATGAACTTTTGTTGGATTCAAATTACTTCTTTCTCATTATGTCCATATTTTTTTGGTCTATACTTTGTGCTATTCATCCCTTCTCCTCTTTGGAAAATCATGCAGGCTTTATTTCTCACCTGAATTCTACAGACTACCCTAATGTCCCCTTCTCTTCGGAGACTACTACAGGCAAACATTTGACAAACCTCCTGGTTCTTTTATTGCCCTAGGAAATAACTGAGAGAATTTGGTAGATTAAAATCCTCTGAAGCCACAAGATGATTTCCAAGTATACTGTGACCAATGTTAAATTGTAACATTCTTAAAGGAAATTTTCCTCTACTTTTCTCTTTTAAAGTTATACTCCATGGTAGATAAAATGGAAGCCAACTGTCTCAAACTTCACCACCTTTCAAAATGGCAAATTTCTTGTTATTGATCCAAACATTACTTTTAAAATATTTTTTTAACATTTTAAGTTTACATTACTAGCTTTAGTTCATTCTGTGCTTAATATGATAGATATATTTGACTCTTTTGTACTCATTGATATTTATATGTCTCACATTTTTTACTACTGTGGCTTTCTTCATTCAGTCCTATGAGGAATACAAACATATTCTTCTTTCAAAGAAGCTATGGCGTAGAAGTGAGGATGATATAAGTATTGGATTTGTAATACAAAGCAGGAAGAAATGCTACCACATGGCTTAGGTGCATATCGTAGGAGTTCAGCATGCAAGATTACTTTCAATTGGTTATATATAATCAAACAACTTTATATAAGTTTACATAAGAGGTTTGTTTAAGTTGGATTTCAGAAGTATTCCCTATCCAACCACAAGGGTGGCCCTCAATGAATGGATAAATTATCTGAAACTACATGTAATATTTGGAAGACATATGTGCATTCATGGAGAAAGGGAAGGGTGGGATAGTACTCATAATATTTGGAAAGGCATCTATGACACTCAAAATGTTAAAAACAAACCACAGCACATAGGGTAGTATATGGAGAGTTTCACACAGTTATTAAAATTAGTATGGTTAGAAGTGCATTCTTGTTGCTACCCAATTCTCACAAGCCATTTTGCTTCTCAAGCATCTGGTTAAGGTAGCACTATGAACTTTTCTTTAAATTTATTGAACTATGCTTTTCCAAAATCTAGAAAACACATCTGACTCTCCCTTAATATTTTGAAATAAAATAAGTTCACTGTCTTCCCTGAACTTCCTTTTCATCTTCCAGGTTTTACATTTTTTTTTTTTGTTTTGTTTTGTTTTTTTTAATTTTTTTTTATTTATTTATTTTATTGACTTTGTAATAATATTACATTAAAAATATACATGTGAGGTCCCATTCAACCCCACCCCCCCACCCCACCTCTCCCCCCCCCCCCAGCAACACTCGTTCCCATCATCATGACACATCCATTGGATTTGGTAAGTACATCTTTGGGTAGGTTTTACATTTTTGCTAAAAATTAAATCCACAATAGTATTATTCCTTTGTTGCTTCTTTTACTTCCTTGGATTGAAACTGTTGTCATTTACATCAATAATAAAGTCATAAGAATAATAGAGCCAGAATATGAGCAAAAGATATTTTATCAAAATGCATACAGAATATTTGATATTTATTTTTAAATTTGGTGATTGGAATTGATGGTAAAGATAATCAAGAAGATGAAACCAAAGGCGTATACCAAGGAGAATGACACAAGACAAAGACAGGATAAATTTAAATGTGTATACGTAAAGTAGAAGGAACAATAATATGGAAAAAAAAGAATATTAAGAGACAAATAATAGTGGGTGGGGTTTTCTGTACGGATAAGTGTGTGAAAAAATTGTAATATGACCTTCATTGATGTAGAGTTCATAAAATAGAAAGTAAGCAATTGAACTACTCTCTTTAAGTTAAAAAAAAATAGATTCACCTACTTGATAGTATGAAATCAATGTATGTGAAGTTTTGAAGCATTTAAAAAGCTATAAGTCTTAAAAGTATAAAAGTATATGAGAATACCTTTTGAATTTAGTAGGATGTAAACTGATAATGAAAGACTGACAGGCACTGAAGAATTAGAAAGTAAAACAATAAAAATGCAAGGTAATTTCAGATCTTGACATTCAAGAAATATGACTGTATAGGTTGAATAAGGAATACATTTCCAGATCTAAATACAATATCGTCCTGTTGTATTTTGTGCATATGCTGAATAAATTGACAAAAGCAGTAGCTTTTTTTTATTAAGGGACCACTTAATATTACATAAAATATTGCAACAACTTTAAAATCATAGACCTAAACAGCATTATTTTCATGTTTTCTTTTCTAGAACTGGTCAAATTTCTCCAGTTGCTAAACTCTATGGTTAAAATGAAGCAATGGCTGAACTACTGTCTACTGCAGTTTTCCTTCTCTACTCTGTATAGATTGCATGGGCCAAGAATTTCACAAAGTGCTTTACAAGGGCCAGAGCTTGTTCAAAGCTTTGTAGTAACCAGCATGGTCTAGTACTATCAAAGAATTAAGTAGTCAAATTTTTCGTCTATGACTTTGTTCTTCATATTCCCAGATTTTTACAGAGGGCTAGGTGAATAATCACCAGTGTTATCTGAGAGTAAATTCCCAAGTTGCAGGAAAGTCAGATCATATTTTCCCTCCCAATACTAAGACTAATATTGATTGGATGTTTCTTTGAAAAGCAGAGGCACAATCAATGAACATTAATGCTAAACTAAAAAGACGCAGTCAAGGCCCCCGCTTACACAAAATTAACTAATATAAACCTAATATTAAAATAACCAAACTATTTGAGGGTTTTAGGCAAAAAGCATCAGCAATATAATATAATTTGATAAGATTCAGAATGGAAAACAGTTCTGTGTATGTGTTTAGACAAGTTCAAATCCCTAAACATTTCCCTCACTACCCTTAAGGGGCATGATTTCTCTCTGTTAAGATTCTCTCATTGGAATATAGTCTCATTCACCAGTTCCTCCTCTTTTCTCTGTCCAGTAAAAAATGTTGTAAACCAGTGTTCTAATCTTAGATTTTGCAGTCTGCTGGGTAAGGCCAATGAGTGAAAGTATGAAAGTGTCCCCACATATATCTCTGCAGCCCAGTTTCTCTCCAGGTTTTGGGCCTATGTTTACTGTTACTGAACCTAAGCTGTGCACACCCATAAAGAGTCACTAAGCTAAGCCAGGAACACTGGAAACCACTGGATAAGCACAGCACATCCTACTGGAACATCATTTAGGGAAAGTTTATGGAGAAAGTCATATTTTTTATTAATGCAAATATAAGCCTTCTACACAGTAGACATTCCATATGAATGTTTTATATGAAAACTTAATACTTCAAACAAGATTGCTCTTGGCTGGGGGTGGGTGATTATACCATTATTAGAGATATTTTGATAGAAAAGTCTGAGAAAGCCTTAGGAAAACAAAATCTACTTTAGAGGTATGCATTATTATTTGCAAGCACAGATTTTAACAGACATGATAGGAATGGTAGTGGATAAACTATGGAGAGGGTTGAGTTTTCTTATACCACCATCGTTAACTGCCAACACCACCATTTTGCAGGTCCTCCCCGGACTCCTGCTGTCCCAAGCTCTTTTTTTTTTTTTTTTCAAATTCTACTCAATTTATTCATTTTTTTAAAAGATATTACATTAAAAAAATATGAGGTCCCCATTCGCACCCACCGCCCCTATCCCACCACTCCCCCCACAGTAACACTCTCCCCCATCATCATGTCACATCCATTGCATCTGGTGAGTACATATCCGGGCATCGCTGCACCCCATGTCCCGTGTTCTACACCATAGCCCACACTTTCTCACGTTCCATCCAGTGGGCCATGGGAGGACATATAACATCCGGCAATTGTCCCTGGGGCACCACCCAGGACAACTCCAAGTCCCGAGAATGCCTCCAACATCTCTTCTCTTCCTCCCATTCCCCACACCCAGCAGCCACCATGGCCACTTTTTCCACACCAATGCCACATTTTCTCGACTATTAACCACAATAGTTCATGAATAGAATATCATTAAGTCCACTCTGATCCTTACTGTATTCCTCCTTCCTGTGGACCTTGGCTTGGTTATGTCCATTCCACATCTATGTCAAGAGGGGGTTTAGATTCCACATGGATATTGGATGCAATCCTCCTGCTTTCAGTTGTAGGCACTCTAGGCTCCATGGTGTGGTGGTTGACATTCTTCAACTCCATGTTAGCTGAGTTGAGTAAGTCCAATAAATCAGAGTGTAGGAGCTGAAGTCTGTTGAGGCTCAGGGCCTGGCTATCATATTGTCAGTCCAGAGATTCAAATCCCCTAGATATTGTCCCAAGCTCTTGAATGAACTTGTTTCTCTTCTAAATGAAGCCCTGCAGCTATGTTCATTCTTTCTTTTCTTCATCAAAATGTGTTTTTCTGCATTCCATTCTCTTAAGATATTAGTATAAGGGAAATGGATTATCATTTAATACTAAAGAGGAAAATTCATATTACAGTGATAAATAGTGAAATTATACACTCCATCACTAAATTTTGGAAAAATTTGTTATTAAGCTTTTATTAAGCATTTACATTGTTCTAGACATTGTTCAAGGTGCTAAGGATACAAGGGCAGATAAGACAAGGAATCTGCCCTTGAATAACCCAACCATTCTTGATGTGGAAGATGGACCTGAGAACAAATAAGAACCTTAGATATCACATTTATATAGAGGGTACATGAAGACATAAAAGACAGGGAATATTGTCCGGCTAGGAGGAAGAAGAGTCATAACACACTTCTAAGGGAAGGTGGTCCTAGAAGTATGTCTCAAAGGGTGAGCAGGTATAAATCAGACACACAGAAGGAAAAGGCAGTATATAGGGCAGGCACAGAATCATGAAATGGCTTAGTGAGCAAAGGAAACCATGAGCAATTCAGGACAGGTGAAGTCAAGAGTTGAAAGAGGAAGAGGAGACAGAGGCCTGACCCACTGTTAGGACACTGGGAAAGCTGCCTAAGGCCCCAGGCATGGTGGGGATTGCACGAGGACCTGTTCCTCTCTACCTTGATCTGAACAATATTAAAACTCAATTTGAAAATCTCTGGCTTTAATTATATTCCAAAGGACCTAGGTTAGATGTTATAACGGGGCATTCTTTGATTTGTGCTTATCTTGGAGAAACCACATTGGTTAGGTGGCCTGGGCTCCAATCTCAAGGGGTATATAGAGAAATATGGCTAGAGAACTAGGCAGGAGGCAGAGGAAGATAAAAGTGAGATAAGGACTTTGGCCTTCAATGGGAATTTAATGAGCAGGACTGATAGATTTAAGAAAAGAAGAAAAGACAGTACTTAGACTGTCTCTCTAGAAACATAATAAAGTTTTCTGGGGTAAAGGGCAGGGAGAAGAAAAAACACCATACAATAATATGGGGTCCTGATGTTAAGGACCCGAATTAAAACAGAAACAATGAAGTACAGAAAAGTGGTATCCTATTTCTTCTGTAGTAGAAGGCATATTCGTTCCCCAGACATGACCATGTCCTAATACTAATCGCTGGAGCCTGTGACTATGTTACATTCCAAGGCAAAGAGGAATTAAGGTGGCTAATGGAATTTAGGGTACTAATCAGCAGGTTTTAGCAAAGAGAGATTATGTTGGATTATCTGGGTAGACTCAGTGTGATCACAGTGTTCCTTAAATGTGGAAGAGAGATGCAGAAAGAAAGAGAGAGAGAGGAAAGGAGTGAAGGAAGGAAGGGAGGGAGGGATGAAGGGAGGGAGGGAAAGAGTGAAAGAGGGGGAGGATGTGAGAAGCACTTAACTGGCCATTGTTGGTTTTGAAGATGGAAGGCAGCCACAAGCCAAGGAATGTGGACAGTCTCTAGGAGGTGGAAAAGGCAACGAATAGGATTCTTTTTTAGAACCTTAGAAGGACAAAGTTGCTAGCAGTGACACCTTTATTTTTGTTCAGTGAGATCCTTTTCAGACTTTTGATCTTAAGAACTATAAAATAATAAATCTATAATATTTAAAGCCACAGGTTTGTGGTAATTAGTTACAGCAGCAATAGGAAACTAATATAAATACCAATTCAGCCTTGGCATAAAAAGAGTCCTTGATGGAAAAACTCACTGAACACTTACCACTCTCTCTGCTGAAGTGTGGGCCTGTCTTCACACCTGTGGTTAGCAGGTCTCACCCTGCACAAAGGTTTTCTAGATGAGGTTAACCACACTGTGGTTTTACTGCTTCTGGTTCTGTAATCTAGCATTTGGATAGTCTCTTTATGGTTGATGATTATTCAAGTGCTGAATATTGTGCCCACTTGTGTTCAGAAAATTAATTTTAAAAGCGTCATTATTAGGGACATTAAAAGTAACAGTATCAGAAGTAAAAGCTTTCTTTAGATTCACACGGACATGGATCAAACCACAACTCCATGACTTATTAGTAGTGAGACTTCTGGCAATTTACAATACAGGAGCCTAATTTCCTCAGTTGTAAAAAGGAAAAGCAACATCTTAGATCAGGGCCCCCAGAAGTATACCCTGAGGTGAGGATTGTATACAAGTAATTTATTAAGGAAATGCTTCCAGGAAAATCCAATAAGGTATTAGAAAGGGCAAGATGGGGAGGGATTTCTTTCAGGTAAAATCCTAGCACTAGCATAATCCTGTGGGGGAGGCTCGGTGTGTAAATTACACCTCACAGTTTCTTGCAACTAGAGACCCAAGAGCTGCACTTTCATATTGTGTAAAATCCTTGGCAAGCTCCTGGGAAGAAGTAAACTCTTAAGTGGTTCTTTCTGCCTCTCTGTGTCTATAGGCAAGTGGGTCCAGTAATCCTCAGGCAGTCTTCCAAAGAAAGTCTCCAGGGCAGGCTGTGAGAAGGGAAAGAATAAAAGAATAGAGAGGCTAGGGTAGGGTCACACACATATAAGCAAAAGGATCCTAGAGGGACTGGAAGAACTTGTGAGTGTCTGACACAAGCATCCACCTCAGAGAACTCTCTTAAGGATTGAAAGCACTCATACTTTGCTTTGTTTTTGTTTTTATTTTTAGGTTTTACGATACCTAACCTATGTTTCATTTGTAATAGGATGCAATATCTAGTGCCATGGTCTGCATGTGGGATGCTCAATGTTGAAATGTTTCTTCACTGACACAAGTATCAAACTCAGGAGGAGGACACAAGAAAAATAAGAAATCAAGCAAATGTGAGGAATCCAGGATAGCATTTCAAAATGGTCATATTTTCATTGTCATAATTTTCATAGAGATGGATACTTGAAGAAACTTCAGAGGCACAACTATTTGCTTGTATCTCTGAAATGTTAGACAAAATCAATCAGCTAATATATTTATTTGATGGCAATAAATCTGACAAGACACCCTGTCTCTTTCTCCAGGAAACAATAATGAGTCATTGGAATGCAAGTCAGTATTTTCTTAAGGAAAACATTCCTCCTTTCTACTCATACTTCCTTAACTGATAATACCTTTAATTTTGATAGCAATTTATAGTTTTAAAGTATAATATAAAGCATACATTATTTGCATGATGCTCAAACAACCTTTTCATATATATTACCACCTGCTTTCCATAGATGAGGGGACAAGTTCTGAGAGGTTAAGTAACTTGTTCAAGGTTGCACAGCTAAGGCAGGAACCCAAATTCTGATTCCCAAGAAATTGATCTCCTCAGGGTTCTACATGGTCCCTTTACAGGTTATATCAGTCAAACTCTAGCCATGAGACAGAAACCACACCATAATATTAAGAGAAAACTGAATATAAAGAATTACTAACTAATAAAAGGGGATTAACTACTAAGACAGGTAAAGAGACCACAGAATTCAAGTATAGCAGATATAAGGAGCAGTCATTACATCTGGGCTGTGGGAGAGTACCCACAGAGGGTATAACTCTGAGCAGGGGTTTTTAACAAGGGGTCTGTGAGCTTGAATTGAAACTCAAAAAAATATTATTCTTGTGGGGACATGTTGGTGAGGGGGGTGATATATTTATTAAATAATATAGAGTGTAGTGTGGACTTAGTAAGGGGCCTGTGGTTTTTACCTGACTGGCAAAGGGGTCCACGGAACAATAAAGGTTAAGAACCCTGACTGGGAAGAACCCCAGCCCCCTCCGCTGGCCCCTCACCCAAGCCCCCACCTCTATCCTCACAACCAAGAGTGAGAGTCAGACTTCACTGGTGATAGTGTGGCTGTGGTCTACTGAATGGCCGAGAAATTCTTTGCTCTGTCACAGCCAGGGGCTGGTGAGCAGAAAACTAGGGTGCCTGTGAAATTCCCTAAGAGGCTGCCCTTCGGGATGCCAGTGAGATCCATTGGGAAGCTACACACTAGGAAACTGGCAAAATTTGCTGGGGTGTGTACAACACTGGGTCTCTCCCACATCACAAACCAGGAAGCCATTCACTGACTGCCACGCCAAAGGGACAAAGAGAAAAACACTGGAACCAAGAGAAGTCCCTTCTTTTTGCAGTGTCCATCTACTACCCTCTACTGACAAGGCCCAACATTGTGTGAGTTGGCAAAAAAAAAAAAAGTTTACAGATTCCAGTTCTAATTATCACAACTCGGAGCAAAGAAGAGTGGATATGGAGCTGAGAAGCAATAAATTAACTAGTACACAGGTCAGTGAGTCGCCTGGGTTCTGGAGGGTGAACACGCTCTTATGCCAAACCCCTGCCTTCCCTGCCCCCCCCCCCCAATTGTCCCTAACATAAAGAGCAGATCCAACATTTGGGGACACTGTGTACTGAGAGCTGATAGGGCACATGGCACATACAAGGGTACATGGGCAGGGAGTATAATATAGTGATTAAGACCAGGTCACAAACCAAACCACTTGGGTCTGAAAACCAGCTCCAACATTTCCTAGATTTGCAACCTTGTAGAAGTTAATCTCTGTATGTCTCAGTCTCCTTATTTGTAAGAGAAGATGGTAATAGTACCCTCTTTACTAAGAAGTCAGGAAAAATTAAAGCCCATTGAACAACATCTGGCATGTAGTTGGTACTTGATAAATATCAGTATTACTCATAGGTGGTAATTATTGCTATTGGTGTTAAAATACATTTTCAGGTTTCATTATCAATTTCTATTTAGGATCCTACCTCTAATGCTAAAACCCAGCTTATTTAGGTGAGAACTGGACTTTGTCACAGTCTTATTGACTGTTGGGCATTGCCTGCAGCTCTGGTTTCATATCCTGCCACTGCTCCAGCTCACTGAATAACCACATCAGTTCCTGCCAACTTCTTGGGGATCCATTTTGTCAAGTGAAAAAAAAAAAAAAGGCACATGGTTAAACAAATCATCTTTCCTTAAGATTTCTTCCAGTTCTGACTAAATTTGACACCCCCTTCCCAATAAGTAGTGAGGTATATTTACAGGGAAAGAGGAAGGAAATTAACATTTTTACTGCCTACCTACCTGTGCCAGGAAAGCACTTTGCATATATTACCTGATTTGATCTTCAAAATTAGCCCATCAGATTGGTACATTTAACCTTATTTAACAAGCAAGGAAACTGAGGCTCAGAAAGTTCAGAAAAATCACATTCTTACCCAAAATCACACTCTTGGTGAGTAGCAGAGCCTGGATCCAAATCTGGAGTCTGGCCTCTCTGTTTGGGTCGAATGAACATTTTCCCTGTAATGCTTGCCTCCCACACTACCCTCATCTCAGACACCGAGAATCCTGACTACTCAGTGCTTTTCATTCTTTGATTTAAAGAGATGAGTGGGTGCTTGATGATTTTAGGGGGAGTGAGAGTCTGAGACTTATCATTTGAAAGTTAAGAAATTAAATTCATTTAGCTGTTACAGGAATTTTCATATCCTAACATCTGTCGCAAAATTAGCTTCTGGGTGAAAATCCGCAGCCTGCCTGCATCCTGTCGCTACTGTCCTCACCTCTCCTCTTGGCTGCAAACTTGGTCTAGGGAGAGAAGTACTAGTTGGGGGGCATGCAGCTGAGTGCCATCCCTGATTCTGCTACTTTCACCTTCTAAGCCTTCTTTTCTTTCTCTATAGCAGGAGGTTATTCGGCCCGGTCATCTTAATGTTTCTTCAAAGAGTCTGGGGCTTTCCAGGGCGAGCGCGTACCCCTCCCGTAGCACCACTTCCGCGCCAGTGTTAAACTGTCTCATTTCTCCACGGAAGCCACTCACTGCAACGACCTTCCCCAACCACAGCCCCTTTCTTTGCTCTTCCAGCGAACTCTCTAAGATTGCCTTTCGCTAGACAATCTCACCGCTCCAACATACAGGCAGGGCCTGCACTGGGGAATATGATGCTGCTTCAGCCTCTCCCCGTACGGTGTAACCGCTCTCCAGTTTTCTAACTTTCCTTTCCCGCGAGGGCAAATTCTGAGAACTCTGCAAGAGTTTACTGTAAAAGTGCAGCGACAACAGTGAACTCCTGCTCCTCTACCCAGTCACCAAATCCCAGGCCTTCTCGCAAATCCACGCCAGGTCTCTCTCTCCGAGCTCTTTCTCACGGCAGGATTCTGCACCGGGAAGATCCCGGCGACTGAGATGAAGCGCCAGGCACGAGTGCGCCAGATGCTGGGATCTTGCTACTTCTGCTGCATCTGATCCAGGGTCAGAGCAAGCTGGGGCGTCCTCACTGCGCAGCAGCCGAGCGCACCGCCCGGCCGCTTAGAGTCTGAGAACGGTCCGCACTGGGTTTGTAGCCCTCCTTGCCCAGCCTCCCCACGCCGGGCCTCAGCTCCCCTCCTTCCCCGCTCCCGCCTCCTCCCGTCGGCTGCCAGGCGGACCCAGCCTGCCTCTCTCAGCCTTCACTACCGGGTCAAGCTGCGGAGGGAGGGAGCCGAGACGGCGGCGAAGCCCTGCACAGCGTCCCCCACCCGACGAGCGCGCGCGCCCCTCCTCCCTCCTCCCTCCTCCCCTTCCAGCCTGCTCCCTCCTCTCCCCCTTCTCCCCTCCCCTCCTGCCAGTTACAGTACAACTAGTACACACACACACACACGGACCCTGACGTTGCCACTGCAGCTGCCATGGTTATCAGCTAACAACACACACCCAGGCGCGCGCGCGCGCTCCCACTCGCAGCGCTCCGGAGTGGCCCCCGGCATCCCTACCCTCTTCCCCACCCCCACCCCCACCAGCTCGGCTACTGCTCGCTCCGGCTCGCGCCGCCGCCGCCGCCACCACCACCACAGCTCTCCTCTGCTGCGGGGCCACAGCCCTGAGTGTCATTCAAGGGACAGCACAACCTCACCCAAGCTCTCCTACCTCTGCCCAGCAGTCTCTCTCATCCTCCCCGTTCCTCGTCCACACTCCATCCAAAGAAGAGGGGAAACACCGAACAGAGAGGGGAGGAAGGCAAAGTCTGCTCTCCTTACTCCTTGGCCCCCTTGCTCCTCCATCCTCATCCTTTCACCACCAGCCCCCCCACCCCACCCCAAAGGAAACCAGGAGCTGAGGCAACTCGCCCCATTGCCATGTCCAAAAGCTTGAAAAAGAAAAGCCACTGGACTAGCAAAGTCCATGAGAGTGTCATTGGCAGGAACCCGGAGGGCCAGCTGGGCTTTGAACTGAAGGGGGGCGCCGAGAATGGACAGTTCCCCTACCTGGGAGAGGTGAAGCCCGGCAAAGTGGCCTATGAAAGCGGCAGCAAGTTGGTGTCCGAGGAGCTGCTGCTGGAGGTGAACGAGACCCCCGTGGCGGGGCTTACCATCAGGGACGTGCTGTCCGTGATCAAACACTGCAAGGACCCCCTCCGGCTCAAGTGTGTCAAGCAAGGTGAGCGCGGCGGCTTGCCAGTGCCTTGCCAGGTGGCGGAATCGCTCTGGGCGCAGGGGAATGGAAGGGTGGGCGCGCCTGTGAAAGGGGGTGTGTTGCGCGACGGTGGATTGGGGTCGAGAGAGCATCCGCAGTGCAAGCGAACTTTCCTAGGGGTCCCCTGGGGATGGGGGACTAAAGCCAGGGAAGGGGAAGGAGGAAGGTTAAGATACAGTGCGCAACTTTGTGCAGTTAGATCCCCCCATCGGGAAGGAGTTTGGCCTTGTCTGACCTCCTCAGAGGTGCGGCGAGCTCCTGGGGCAAATTGAATGTGCGTCAGTGGCATTGCCCGCAGTGGATGAAAAGCTTTTGGGGAGGGAAGGAAGGACGGAAGGAAAGAAGCGAGGGAGGGAAGGAAGGGGAGCAACTTGAGGGTGCAGCGGCATCACCAGAGGAGTGGGGAGCAGCAGCGGGGGCGGAGGAGCGGAGAACTGAGCCCCACATTCCGGGAGCTGGACTGGACACATCTTTGTACATAGCGGTCCCCTGGGGCTCCCAGAGCTACTGGCTGGCAAGGAAGCAGAAGGGACAGATAGCTTTGGACGCTTGGACGGATCTTCTGTAACTTTTCCCCACTTCACCCCTCTGTCCCCCTCCCCCCGTCCACGGTCGTGTCATGTGGGCATCGCGCGTCACGTGCGCAGTGACCGACCGGCGGCTCACCCCAAGCCGATCCTTCGGAGGAGGCTAGGCGAAAGAGGTTAGGGCGCTAGGAACGGATGTTGTTAGTGGGCGAGGGAGTGAGACGAATGGTTACAGTAATGTATTTTACTCAGGGACTTCCCTCCTTGTGTGGAAGCCCTCTGTGGTTGGGCTCTCCTCGGGATCTAGATTTGGGGGGCGTGTCAGGGGAGGAGTTGCAAGGAAAGGCCGGCCAGCTGCAGTTCAGGCTCCCTCAGCTCCAACCTAGCTTAGATGTGTCCCAATTGAAGACTGTGCTGTGAATTTAGGGAGTCTAAAGTTTCTTACTATTTCCATATGAAAGAAAATTATGACTCTGCCGGGGGGGCGGGGGGGATTGTTGAGAAATGTGATAGAAAAGTTTGAGAAGAGGACATCAACTAAAATGTGCATCTTTGGTGTCCACCTGGAATTGCCTATCTTTTTCTCTCTCATGATGCACCTTTCAAGTGCAGTATGTATGTATAGGTGCACATGCATATCAGTCTAAGGGTTTGTTGTTTTTCATACACTGTTCTTATTCGAAGATGGAATGCCGTTGTCTGCATTTTGAACAACCTTTTAATCCAACTGCATGAGCAACTCTTAGGAGCAATGCTTTTAGGGAGATGGTCTTCATAAAACCAGTTTTAAAAGTAAACAAGTGAGGAAAAGTCTTAGGCGAAGTTTCTTAAATGTAAATTGCCATCCAAAAAAACAAAGAAAAAAAACAACAACAAACGTTTTCATTGAAGATTCTTCAGTAGTCATGATTGATGATTTGAGATAGGCTAATGTAAACACTGACTTGGAGGTCAACCATAGTTCAGTACTGGATGACACTGAAGAATGAGTTCAGTAAGAGAGCAAGTAGAGTATCTTTGTGTTTTTTAAGATGACACACCTGAGGCTCAAATATTGGGATGTTAGTACATTTTATATCATAATACTATCTTACAGTTATAGATATAAAAGTAAAGTTCTGGTCTGGGGTCCAAAGGTCAACTACATAACTACTGACTCTGGTTCTGTTGGCAATGAGCTTGGTATTTGCAGTAAAGAGTGCTTGCAAAGTTAATGCATTGTTAAATTGGACTTGTGATAGAGTGCTCTAGTAAGGGAGGTGATTGTCCTACTATAGTTTACAATGATCACCACATCATAAATGTTGTATTTAGTTCTGAGCACTACATTTTGAGATGGGCTTTGGCAAACTGTAACACAGGCAAGTAAGAATGTGTCCAGAGGAGGGGGAAAAGGAGATTGTTGTGTATACTGGATATATTCTATGTCTTAGCTTGGAAAAGTGAGGGCATGAAAGCTGTCATTAAATACTGAAAAGCTCTCAAGGAGTTCATACTATCCTGTGATTCTCCACAGGGCAAAACTATAATCAACCTGTGGAAATTAAATGGTGAAGTATCTTTCCCGTCATTAAAAAGGCGAACTTTCTACTTTCCAAAAATCTGTGGGCTACTTCATAGGTTAATGAGCCTTTATCATTTTTTCTTCATGAAGACGCCAAATGATGATACGGCATGGATATCTCAGGGTGATTTCTATGTAAAACAGGGACCTGTGCTACATATCATTTGTCCTGCTATGACTAGCTGCAAAATAATCCCTGATCATTCATCTTCTCTATTATATTTATTTGGAAGATTATTGCTTTTACATCTTAGGGAATATATGCATAGTAAAATAATATATTAGGGAAAATATTTTTTAATTCTATATTAACCCTCAGTTATGGGCTTCACTGTGTCAATGATGATTGATGCTTGCATGATGTTCATAGAAGAACCCACAGGAATCTGATTCATTCTGAGTCATTATTGAACAAAAAAGAAAAAAAAAAGTGCTTCTCTCAGCTTTTGTGGAGAACATAACCCTCCTGTATATTTTTAAAATATGGTTATTTGTATTTACTATTCCCCTTGTTGAAACCATTCTTTTTCCTTTTCAGATAATACAATATCAATGTTTGCAAGGTGAAATTTTCAGACCCTTTTAAGATATTGTGTGTCACTACAGAGTTAACTTGCCCTAAAGACTTAGAAACTATTGTCTCAAGATGTTATATTTCTAGAGAGCCAACAAACTAACTTAGCTGAAAACTTTAAACATGGTTTATTTAGCAGCTGTATTTTAAAAATATTAATCAGGTAACTGATTTTTGAAAATTCATTCATACATTGGGTATAATACAGAAACTAACACAATCTATAGCTAAACTAATGCAGATTTTGCCAAGGAAAGGAGAGATTTGAATAACAAGAGTTTGATAAAATGAGCACCAGATAAAATTGCATTTTTTACATGAGAGTCATTATATTTCTAAATTGTCATCTCTTTTAAAATAAGAAGTCATGGTAGGATTTTAGGACATACTAGATAAATGGATGTATCATAGTTTTCCCACACTAAAATGCCTTGAAAATAATTTGAAAAGCTGCTTAATTAAATTCAGGTGATTCATTTTTAACTTAAACCTGTCTCTGTGTTTGTCTTTTTTTTTTAAGATTTATTTTTTATTTATTTCTCCCCCCTTCTCCCCCCTCCCCCGTCTGCTCTCTGTGTTCATTCGCTGTATGTCCTTCTATGACTGCCTCTATCCTTATCAGTGGCACCGGGAATCTGTGTTTCATTTTATTGCATCATCTTGTTGTGTCAGCTCTCCGTGTGTGCGGTGCCACTTTTGGGCAGGCTGCACTTTCTTTCGCACTGGGCTGCTCTCTTTACTGGGCGCACTCCTTGCACGTGGGGCTCCCCTACACGGGGGACACCCCTACGTGGCAGGCACTCCTTGCTTGCATCAGCACTGTGCATGGGCCAGTTCCACACGGGTCAAGGAGGTCCAGGGTTTGAACCGCGGACCTCCCATGTGGTAGGCGGATGCTCTATTGGGCTAAATCAGCTTCCCAATCTGTCTGTTTTTAATCCACACAGTGATAAGTCATATGAAAAACCATTAATTGCATATCCTTTAAAAAAATAATGATATGACTTTGTAGTGTGCAATAAAATTTCCTCACCAAAGTATTTAATTCAAAATTAGTAGCTCTGTTTTACTACTTCATTAATGCCTCAGGCCCAGTTGAAGGCAATTTCTTCAGTGATTTTGAGGTCTAGGTGCTAAGTGGTTTTTTTTTGTTTTTTTGTTTGCTAGTTTTAAATTTACTACTAAAGTTCATAGCAGCCAGTTACATAGACCATTAGGTTCTACATTCCTTGCAATATGGCTGATAATGCATCTCATATGTCATGGGGACTGACATAATCTAGGTTTATTTTCCCATTAGAACCTTGCACTAGAAAATAAAAGGCAAAACAAAGTTTTCCAGTTCTTTCCCATGTGAAAGAAGTGTCAAAGAATGCCTTTGAAATTCAGTTCTAGAGTATATCTGCATTGCTACATTTAGCTCCATTCTATTACTCCTTTTAAAGACACCTTCAAAGAAAAGTAGATTTACGTTTATTGAGTCATGCTTTCTTCTTGACTGACTTCAGGCTGTTATCATAAAGTTAAACGTGTATACTTCTTTTTATTAGGAGATGTAAAAAAAAATTATGTGAGATTTTCTTCAAATGAAGATTGACTTTCCTCCATAGGAATCTGAGGTATATGAATTTTAGTGATCAATAAACAATAATTATATAAATATTTTGATCAGTTAATTATTTTAGTAATAACATACTTAATGTTTTGGAACAAAGTTAATGAGACAATTACGTTGGGCATAATTTATCACGGAAGCCACTGTAATTTTTTGGTATGTGTAGATAATTTAAATAATATGACTTTCAGTGTTAAGTATGACTTTTTTTATGTGTTTCTTTTGAATGAGAGTAGTCTCAGGGTGAAATCACAGCTATAAACATTTAAGTGCCACCATCTCTGTTCTTAACATTTGCACCGTGCTTTCTTGAGACCCATTCATTATGCTCACTTTCTTTTTTAGTTGTTTGAAACTGTCACATTCACTTTCAAAATGAGCAAAAAGTTTTCACATTTGACATTCCTGATTGCTTGTACTTTAAATAGTGGTTTTTGAAAGCACAGCAAACCCTGACTGAATCATCTTCCCCAGAATACGGGATCGTGTAGTGGTTAAGTGTATAACTCCCAAGTGGACTGTCTAGGTTTGAATCCTGGTTATATCACTTTGTACTGGCTGTGTGAATAAGTTATCTAATTGTGGGGTAGTTATAGTAGATTAAGAATATTAAATAAGGTATGTATTTAAATCATGTAGTGCCTGAAGTGCTATGTAAATGTTAGCAAATGTTATTCCAAATGGGTTGGTCATTTTGAGATAGTGACATTATGAGTTTTTATTTCAATTTTCATCATATTTTACTCTTAATTGAAGACTAACTGAAAAATATGAAATGATCGACTAGTATTATGAGTAATTTTTCAAGTTATATTCCTGAAGTTTTTCTGTAGAATAAAGTAAATCATTTTCTTTGAAAAACATTAATGTGAAGAGAATGGAGCATATTTTTACTCTTTAAAAATGACTTCCACTCATGCTGCCTTTATGTACAAAGCTTTGCTGTTTTATATTTACTTTATATCTTAGCTAAAGGTTATTTTCACCCAATAATTTATTCCCTTTGTACCCATATCTTTTCCCCTAAACAGTTGGTGAGTATATTGTATTGTTTACTTTTGGGCTTGATGAGTTAGAGACTCATATTTCTTATTTTAATGCTTAACTTTTACTTCTCAGTTAGAAATCAAGTATCTTATAGAGAAAAGCAATAAGACACAGATTTAATTTAGAGTTGTTCACAGACAAAAAATGTATGATAAGGAAAAAACAAATTGAAATTCAAGAAACTTTCTTTACATTTGTAAGAATGACAGTAGCTGTATATAAATAATTCTCCACATGAACACCGTTAGGAGATTCGGCAACCAATATCTCTAACGCCAGCACTCCAGATGCTAGCATTTTAATTGAATTAACCCCGCCCTAGAATTTAATAGAAACATCTACCTTGAAACTGTAGCCTCCAATATTAACTTTCAAAAAATCTTTCTTAGCTACAATCTGGCTGGTTATCAGGGCAAGAAGCACGGAACACTCTTACAACTTTCTTGGTAATGTGACATTTTTGTATTATGTATTGCAGTCCATTCCTGGCTCACTCTCTCCTCTGTATCCAATAGGGGCTAAGGTTATATTTCTGTAATAAAAATAAATTACAGTTAAAGTTAATTGTATGTTCATAAAGGGTGAAATTTACATAGTCTGTGAAAGACTTGCAGAGAGGTATACGCTGCTAAAAAATAACTGTTTCAAAATGCTCACATCATAGCGAATTAATATTTGCTGCCATTATTACATTTCTTTGATATGTGATAAATTGTTTTTAAAAGGATTCTATTTGGGTTTGTTTTTGTTTTTTTTTATTTTTTTTTAAAGCGGTACGGTGGATTAAACCCAGGATCTCCTACATGGGAAGCAGGCACTCAACCACTGAGCTACATCAGCTCCCCAAGGAGGGTTCGTTTTTTTCATTGTTTGTTTGTTTTGGGGAGGTACCAGGGATCAAATCCCAGGACCTCATACATGGGAAGCAGGCCCTCAACCACTTGAACTACATCCACTCCCCTGGGGTTTAATTTTTTAAACATAAAAATTTTGTGTTAAGTTTAATATGTTGTACTTTTTAAAAAAGATTTATTTATTTATTTATTTCTCCCCCACGTTGTACTTGTTGTTTAAGATAGTCTGGAAGAAACAGTAAGTCTCCTCCTTTGGCAACTGATTGAATATTAACTCAAATGCATTCAATGTATCTATTTTCAAAGATCCATCAGTTGAATGATGTCTTAAATGAACAACTGCATTTGTTTCAATATTTGAAATAATTATATGGCTTGCTCTATGCTAGGAATTGTTTTTATGAATCCATGTGAGGTTTTGAGTGGTTTCAGTTACTTTAAAACACACCACAGCAATCGAATATGTCCAATAATAACCAAAACCAGATACGTGACAGAAGAAAGAATATGTTTTTTGACGTAACCAATATTCCATGGATATTAATTTTTCTAAATGCAAAATTTGTAGAAGAATTTTATGAATCTCCAATTGCCTTTAGTGAAATTAACACATAAAAATTTTAAAATTCCATAAATATTCACAAATTCTAAGTGAATTTAGGAAATGAAGCAGAAACAAACCTGTTTAGTTATGGAAATAAATACATTGCATTGTGTTTGAAGAAGTTTCTTATAATTTTTCCAAATGCTACACTGAATTATATATATTGCTGTGGATCACAGATAGTACAAAAGCTGTTCGTGCTTTACGTAGCTACTTAATAGACTATACTGCATGCCTGAGTGAAAATATTAGATTAAAAAACAGTAATATATTTTTAACATTTATTTTTCATTTTATAGGTAAGCAGTGTTGCTTATGCTAATATTTTATATTGCTATGTATAGGAAGGTGAATACTTAACTGGTACATGTATGAACACAAGGATATATGTCGAAATATGGCTAGTTGGATGGCAAGCATGAGTAAGTCAGAGATACGAAAAGTCCAATGTTGCATTTGTGAAGTCAGCCAAAGGGATGCTGATATGTACCAGAAAAGCTTCCGGTTACAAGGCCCTAAAGAGTCCAACACAAGGTTCCTTTTCTCACCAAAATCTTTTGCCACGTGTTAAAACAAGATGGCAGGCAATGTCTGCGAGGGTTCACCTCTTCTCTTTCCTCTTAAGGCCCTGTGGGCCCACCTTCTTCTGATCTCACTTGTAGGCTGATCTCACTTATAGGCTCATTTCTTTCTGGGTCCTTCAAACCTGCTCAGACCTCTGGTCTCTTCAGCTGCAAACCATCAGGTGAATTGCTTGGCTCTCTCGGGGCCTGTTCTCTTCTCTACTGTATCTATGGAGCTCTCTCTCTTTCTTCCATGCATCTGCTTCTGTGGGAAGCCCACCAAGAGGGTGGGGGCTCAACTCTGCATGCCCTAATGAAGTGGTTGAATCAAAGCCCTAATCTTGATTTAATCAAGTAAATGCAAAGCCTTTGAATTTAAATCAATCAAAGGATATCATGTTCAGAGGAATAGTTTATAAATATAATATCTCATTTTGGAATTCATAAATAATATCAAATTGCCACATGAAACATTCTGATTTGTGCATGGTTGGCCTCAGTTTGATTTTCTCTGTGGTCTATTCTGTAAGGATGTTAAAGCAACTCTTTACTAGATAAAGTTTCTTCAAAAGGTAGCCAAGGGAAGTGGACTTGGCTCAATGGATAGAGCATCTGCCTACCACATGGAAGATCCAGGGTTCAAACCCAGGACCTCCTGACCCATGTGGTAAGCTGGCCCATGTGCAGTGCTGATGGGTGCAAGGAGTGCCTTGCCACACAGGGGTATCCCCTGTGTAGGGGAGCCCTATGTGCAAGGAGTGTGCCCCATAAGGAGAGCTGCCCAGCGTGAAAGGAAGTCCAGACTGCCCAGGAGAGGTGCCGCAGACATGACAAACTGATGCAGCAATATAATGCAACAAAAGAGACACAGATTCCCAGGCTGCTGAAAAGAATAGAAGTGGACACTAAACACATAGCGAATGGCCACAGAACACATAGCGAATTGGGGGGGGGGGGATAATAATAAAAAAAAAAGTAGCCAAATATTTAGCCTTAAAGAGTCACTAAAATCTCCCAGAAGTCTTGGCTAATTTACAGAAGTTATCTAGATAACTGTAATATTGCCTTTCTA